>NC_059337.1:7335500-8016500 GCF_018350155.1 Leopardus geoffroyi
AGCAGCGCACCCGAGAGCCGAGCCCAAGAAGCCGGCCTCTGACGGTGCTGGTCTGCTTGCCAAAAAATGCCCCTTGCATCTCAATTTCCCCGGCCGTTTCTCTCCCACGCACGACTCGCCCGGGGCCACCTCGGCTCCCTAGCGCAGTCCTTGGGGCGCTGGTTCCATCCCTCCCCTCCCAACGCCGAACGCAAAGCCCACCGCCAAGAAGGCGCAGGGGGTGCAGGGTGGGGGCACCAGCCCCTCCCGTGCCCCTCAGTCCCCTCCCAGCCGAGCCCAGCTCCCAGACTCTCGATCACGGAAATAAGTGTCATTTAGACGGAGAACCGCGCGTCCGCGGCCACCCGTCCCTGGCTCTGGGTGCTTCTCTGCGGTTCCAGTGCGCTCCCGAACCCCCCTCCCCCGTCGCCGTTTTCGGGCCTGTGCCCCCCACCCAGACTCGGGAGCACTCCCCGGTCACCTCGGCTGCGTCCATTTCACTTCCTCTCGCGGTCCGGATTGCAGCAAAACACCGGGCAGCGCGAGGGCCAAAAAGTGGAAAGGAGAGCGCCTTTCGGCGTCGCGCAAGCCAGCTCGCTAACTCCCCCTCCCCAGCCCAGACCCTCTCAATCCCAACTGCAACTTTTTCCCTTCCGTCTTGGTTTCCCCTTGGCCGCGGCGAGCGGGCGCCGGGCCGCGAGGCGTGGAGCGGGCGGGCGGCCGCGCGGCTGCGGGTGGCGGTGCGGGCGAGAGCCGCGAGCCGCGAGCCGGAGAGTGGGTGGGTGGGTGGGGAGGGAGGAGGGGAGAGGACGGGCGGGGAGAGAGTGGGGTGTGGGGAAGGGGAGGGGGAGAGGAGGGAGGGGGGAGATTCCGCTCTCCTGCCGCTCCCAGCCGGGGCGGGGGGGAGGAGGCCGCGAGGAGGGAGGGGAGGAGGGAGGGGAAGAGAGGGAGGGAGCCGAGGAAGACGCTCCGATAACCCGTGCGTTTCGTAAGGCTCTGAGCACTTGTACATTTCTGCAGGCGCGCGACGAGCCATTCGCGGCGGCTGCTGCAGCTCCGACTGCATCCTCCTCCTCCTCCTTCCCCCGGGCTCCGGGTGTGTGTCTGCGTGAGTGTATGTGTGTGTGTGTGTTTTGCAGGTGTGTCCGTTTTAATTCTGCCCAGTAGGTGGGACTTGGTGACTTTAGCACCATATTTTTCCTTTTCTTTTTTTTCCCTTCTTTTTCTTTTTTGCCTCCCTACCGTCTGTTGCAACCCTGCAAAGTCTCGGAGTCGGAGAGCGCGGCTCGCTTCCCGAGCCCCCGGACCCGGCGAGCCGGCGAGCGCCGAGCCGGCCACCATGCCAGGCAGACCGCGCCACTAGGCGCTCCCCGCGGCTCCCACCCGGCGGCGGCGGCGGCGGCAGCGGCGGCGGCGGCGGCGGCGGCCGCGATGGTTTCAGACGCTGAAGGATTTTGCATCTGATCGCACGGCGTTTCAAAGGCAGAGGCCCCCCCTCCCCCTTCCCCCCTCCCTCGCCGTCTTTGTTTCCTTCCCCCCCAGCTCTCCCCACTCCCCCCACCCCACCCCCCTCTCCTCTCCTCCTCCTCTTTTTTAGAAGCCACGATCGGAGATGGATGTCTCTCTTTGCCCAGCCAAGTGTAGTTTCTGGCGGATTTTCTTGCTGGGAAGCGTCTGGCTGGACTATGTGGGCTCCGTGCTGGCTTGCCCTGCAAATTGTGTCTGCAGCAAGACTGAGATCAATTGCCGGCGGCCGGACGATGGGAACCTCTTCCCCCTCCTGGAAGGGCAGGATTCAGGGAACAGCAATGGGAACGCCAGCATCAACATCACAGACATCTCAAGGAATATCACTTCCATGTAAGTCGGGCGGCAGCTTCCCCAGCCCGCCTCCCCTCTCGCTCCGCGTCTCCCCCACGCCCGCCCGCCCGCCCTCGGCCGGGAGCCGGCCCTCCGCCCGCCCGCCCCAGCTCGCTGCTGCCCGCCGTCCGCCGGGCGCGCGTCAGGCTCGCCGTGGCTCGGGAGATGCTTTCGGGTGGCGGAGTCCAGGTGATCCGGCCCCGGCACGCGTGAGCCGGGGCTTGCGTGTGTGCCTCTCCTCGGAGGGGACCCCAGCCGGCCGAGGGCTTGCGGGGCCCAGCTCCCGCCCCCGCCCCCACCCGCTGTGGCTCGTCGAGTTCTTTGCCCCCCACTGAATAGCAACAGTTTGGCCACGCTCGAGTGGAATAAAGTAGACGAGGTTCGATTCCCGGCAGAGGCGGCGGCAGTGACAGCGGCGGCGCTTAGCCGGTAGGGAAGGTGACAGGGACTGTTTGCGATCCAGCCGAGATGTTTAACTATTTCCTTTTGGAAACCGCAAAGCACGCTGACAAGTAAACAAGTTGGGAGCTGGCTGCTCGCGGGGAGACTTTGGACATGTCGTGGCCATCATGGACGCCTACCTCTTCCCTTTCCCTCTCGCCCGCCCTCTCCAACCCCATTTTGGGCATTTCCGAGACACCCCCGCCTTTCCCACCCTCATCTGCATCTGGGCGCCTACAGATCCCGTCCTTGTGAGCTTTGATGACTGCTCCGGTAATTCCGAGTCAGGATGGAGAACGGAGCAGAGGGGACTGGCGTGTCTTGGGGATGGGGGTTATATGATCTTGCAGATGCGTTTTTTTGGGGAAAATCCAACTCGGATCAGCGTTTTGTTTGGTTCTGCCCCATCTGAGCGAGACCTATGGTGGCCCGTATTTCCCACCCGTCCCCCTCCCCCCAACCTTGGGTAGGGGTCGGGGATAGAACTGTGAGCCCCAGGGAAGAAGAGCTCAGGGTCCAGGGAAGCTGGCCATCTTTTCTTCCACTGACCTCAGGGCCAGGTGACCCCCCTCCCTCCCATTTTGACATCCAGAGATGGGTGTGGACGCACTGGGGTTGCCCAGGGCATAGCTCTCTTATCCCCCTCCCGAGGTCCACACCCCTTGGGGTCCCTCAAAGTGAGTAGGAACCCAAGAGGGATTCACACTGAAGTCTTGGCTGGGGTCTCAGGACGGCGTTAGGGGTGGACTCAAGACCTGCTAAGTCTGCCATTGGTGCTGCTCTCCCAGGTGGCAACCGTCCCTTTGCCTCAGAGATGGGGCGGCCAGGCCGGGAGGAATTGCAGTCCTGCTCTCCCAAGAAAGCCCGCCAGCCCTTTTGGTTTCATGGAGAGTGTGCTCGTGTTCTTGCCACTAACAGTTTGAGGAAATGTATGGCCCAGGAGATGTCTCTGACTCCTGGCCCAGGAGACCAGCTTGACCCACATCTTAGCTCTGCTGCTCACGTCCTCACTACCTTCAGCGGGTGGGCCTGGGATAATAAGACAAACAGCCAAGGTGGGAGGGGTTGGAGGGGGGCAGGGGCTAAACAGGATGGACCCAACTCTGCCTCTCCTGCCCTGCAGGCCACAGCATTCCAGCATCCGGGAGGATGCCTGGAGGAGGGTCTGGAGCGGGATCGTCAGGGAAACTCCAGCTGGGAAGTGCACCATCGGGCTGTGGGGGCTGGGGTGGGGAGAGCATAGCAGTGGGTCCAGGGGCTCAGGAGTGGGATCTAGGGATTTCCAGGGGGATTAGTGGGCCAAGGATTGGAGAGAAGGGGGCCTGGTGTGGGTCTCTGGGAGCTGGGGAGCCTTATTCAGCTTGTTCTTTGCTTCCAGGATACGTGTATCTGTAGGAAGCCAGAGGGAGGCAGGGATGGCCACAATCACGTAGGCTCTCTGTAGCTAGGCAGAGGTTTTCAGCGCTCCTCTGAAAGCGATGCTTGGGGAAGCAGTTTGATCGAGGAGAGTTGGCTTCTCTTTCCAGGCAGTGGTTCCGAGACAGAGGTGCTGGAAAGGTGGGTGATGGGTGGGGATGGGGCAGTCTCTTGTCCCCTTGGGTGTTGGAGGACTCCAGTGGGACATACAGGAGGACGGTGGTTAGGGAGTGTATTGGGAGACTGTGTGTGTGTCCCCATCCTTGCTTTGGGACTCTGCAGATGGGATTCCTCTCTTTAAATCCACCCCAACACCTAAGAGCCAGGGAACTGGATTCCCACAGGAGCTGTGTGGAGTGGCAGGTGGGGGAGAGGCAGGTCAGAGGTCATGGGTTTGATGACCCTTCCTCACCCCATCTTTTCCCCAGTGCCCTGTTACATCTATGGCTGGTATTGACTGAACTCGGGGAAGGGCTTCGTCTTCTAGCCCAGAGGCAGAGATCAGTGGAGGGAGGCAGGGGGAGTCATGCTCAGCCTGGGAAGCAGATGTCACCGTGTCCTGTTTTACCCAAGGGAATGGAAGCTCAGGGTGGCAGAGTAATGTTTGGGGGCACGTAGCCCCAGTGGAGAGCCAGGCTTGGATCTCTGTCCGTCCAACACCAAAGCTGAGGCCCCAATTCTGCCTGGAAGCCTGTGGAAGCAGGCCGGGAGGAGGGCCTTAAGGACAGACAGAAGCTCTCACTGCAGGGCAGGAGGCCCGACTTCAGCATGATCTGGCAAGGGGGCTTGAGTTGAAGCCGGGGCTCGGCCGGAGGAAAGCGTGATCTTCCAATTTCTGACGCTATCAGAGATGCAGAGTTGAGGGGTCCTGCAATCTTCTACTAGCCTGAAGCTCTTGCTGGTGGATGCTTAGGGGTGCAGCTTGGGCAGACTCTGGGGGATGAAGAAGAGGCTGGGGTGTAGACAGATTTCGACATCAGGCCTAGCTACAGGAACTGGGGGGGCTGGCTTCCACAGATGTTGTGGGACCGTAGAGTTCTAAGGTCCCTCCCTCAGTGTTTAACTGACAATACGTAAATTTTAAGACAGTTGAGAGGTGACTCATGGTCTTTCTCTAAGGGTCGTGTGTGGCTTGGCTGTTGTGTACCCATTGGAGGCTGGCTGAGGGTGCCTCTGATGGAGCAGGGGGCTGTCCCGTTGGTATCAGGAGGGAAGCCGCTGTAAGGCATCAGGGCAGAAGTGTGGGTCTCCCCTCTGCTCCTCCCCAAGGGCCCTCTCCCTTGGCCTCTTTCTGTTTAGGAGGCCAGTTCCTCTGGAGCCCAAGGCACACAGTAACCTTACCTAGAAGGGTCCACGCACTGCCCTGCTGCGCTCTGGCCCCACCAGGCTCTGACGTCACAAAGGCAGAGGGCGGTGGCTGGGAGGTGGGCCCACTGTCTAGGTCAAGCCTGCCTGGGGTTGGATCTGAATGGTGTCTTCTTTGACTGTCTGAAGATCAAAGGGGAGGAGATGGCTCACAGGGCCCAGAGTTCCTGGGACTGGCTACCCCGCCTTGGGAATACCATGAGCTCTTTCTTGGCTGGGACTCTGAGCCACCAACTGGGTCTCTGCAGGAGCCACCCCAGGATGGCTGGTGTTTGCAGCTCTCAGGTCCTTCTGTGTCCCCGGTCTTCCCTGCAGGCCCTTGCCTGGCTGGGTGAAGGATCTTTCGGGCTTTGGCTGCTGTATTGACTCCTTGATACTTAGCCTTTCTAAGGATCAAGGGAAGAGCCAGCCTTGACAATTACCCTTGAGAGCTGGGATGCAGGCAGGGGTGTGAGCCAGGCCCCAAGGGCATCATGGAGCTCAGCCAGGCTCTTGGGAGTTAGGCTAGGCCTGAGGGAGGTGGGCTCAATCTGGAGGCCTTTGTGGTGAGATTTGGAAGGGGGAGTGGTGGCAGCTCTGGGGAGTGGGGCACTTCTGGAATGAAAACTGGGGACCCTGGACTCCAGAGGTCCTGGGATTTTGCTTGGAGACAGAGTTTTCAGCCCCCACAAGCCCAAGTGAGTCTTTCCCGGCACAGTCTGGGGCCCAGGGTATCATCTCTACAGCTCCAGGGGGACCTGAGCATGTGGTGGTTTTGGGGAACACCGGCCCAACCTGACCCTAGCGTTGAGAGCCTTTGGGGACTGGTCCCTGGAGGGCTGAGCCTGGGGCCTGGGAGGCAGCTCAGGGTCCTGCCTGGCTGGAGTGGCACTTGCGGCTGTGAAGAAGGGAGGGGCCTGATGTCTGCTCCCCTGGGATGCTGTCTGTCCTTGCCCCGCCTGTCCCTGTCTGCTGCCTTCTCTTTCTCTCCCGAGTGTAATGGGGGAGCCCTCGCCCCAGCTGACTCTTAAGTGGGAGTGTGGGTGGGCCGTGACCTTCTCTCGGGATGACCTTTGCCAGTATTGTGGCATCTCTCCTGCCACTGGACTCGGTTCCTTGGTTTATGCTGGGATCACAGGCACGGTCTCTGGCCTCCCTTCGGGGCTTCCAGGTGGCCAGAGGGAAGGTAGACTTAGAGAAAGGGATGAGTCACCATGAGTCCTACCACTGGTCGTGCCCCTAACCCACTGTGAGCCTTAGGAGGTGCTGTAGCCTTTCTGAGCCTATAAATTCAGCTATGAATTGAGGCCATGGGGCGGTGCCCCTTCCATCTTGGACATCTGCCATCCTAGCTCAAGGAACACCCCTACAAGGCTCTGTGAGGCCACTTCTAAGGGCACCGTCTTTGGGGTTGGTAGCTGACCTTTGTGATGCACCCCAGAAGAGGGCAGGGCTGATCGCTCTCTGGCCATTGGCCATTTTCCCCTTCCTTCTTCCTTCCCTTCCTACTTCTAGAGAACTCTGACTCACCTAGAAGGAGCCACACAGTTTGGACTCAACTGCCCAGACCAAATGCCACACTTAGCAAGGTACCGGGGCCTGCAGCCTCTGTCTGAGAGGCCAGACACCCGGCTTCATGGCTGTCTGTTCTCTACTCTGCGCTCAAGGCAAGAAGGAGACCTCCCTCTGCAAAGCTTCCAGTCATTGCCCCAGCAGAGACCTCCTCTGGATGTGAGAGGAACATGCTAGAACTTCCATTTCAAGTTATTCTTGTCTAGAAAAGGGAATGTTCAATATTTAGCATATGGACTGAAGATACACAAGCATATGATTTAATAAATAGGAGCGTTCTGGGGTCACAAGATAAAATTTTTATTGCTAAAGCATGCGTAATTAAAAAACCTTGGTGTGTCCATAATCCAAAAGGCTTAGAAGAGCCTGGGTTTGGGAGGGAGGTGGGTAGACAGTAGGATAGGTGACCTGAAGCCCAGACTCTCCCTCTTGGCTCTGTTCCAGGGGAGGGGTGGGTTGATTGGCAGGGGGAGCAGGGAAAATGAGAGGAGGGGTCAGGCTGGGTGACAGAGGAGATTCTCAGCACTGGACCACTGGAGGGCCAGGCTGGGTCTCAAAAGACTATCTCCTAGTACCGGTCAGGTCCTGCCTTTTGTTTCTGTTCAGCAAATTCTTTACCTCCTGAACACCTCAGCATTTCTCTTATGCTTTCCAGTTTACAGTGGTTGGGTTTATTTTGGCCACAGCTACTTGAAGCGCATAAGCAGGGATCATAAGCAGTCCCATTGTACCGATCAACAAAATAAAGAAAAGGGTTGAGTTGCATAAAGCTGTAGAAGAGTCTCGTGACTCCTTCTGTGGTGCTCCAGTCATGACTTCTCTGGTTCCATGGACTCTTCTCTCTGGTGGTGGTCCTTTGGCTAGACATCTGTGGCTCCATTTTCATCCAGAAAGTTCTTTCTCCCACGGGGGGCAGCATTCTGGAAACGGTCTGTCTGTGAGGGATTGGAGGACAGCTGAGAGTCCTGGAAGATGGGTCTAGGTGTGGCCTGAGTGGAGGCTGCATTTGCCCCGCCCCTCACCAGATCTGGTGGTGGCTGTCAGCCGCTCAAGTCGTCTGTTATCCCATGAGCCTCACTCGCCTTCCCTTTGGGAAACACATATTCCTGGAGACCAGGCATGTTTGCTGCTCCTGTTTGATGGGTTGGATCACCAAGGATGAGGACTCCACTGAAGTCATAACAGAAGCTCAGTGCCCACTGGAGCCCTGGGAATCCCCATGAGGATCCTTAATTTTGTGCAGGGCTCACCAGAACTCATGGCGGGAAGGATCGGCTGCAGGCGTCCCCTCCCTCATGTTTCTGCCCAAGGGGACTGCGAGAGGCCCAGACAGAGCCAACGACTTGCCTGTGGCGCCGGGTTACTGGAGGGTCCCTCTCTCAGGTGCTGGGGCAGGCGTCACCCTCTTCTGCTCTGTCAAAGCCAGAGCTTTGCCCACGACTGTGTCTCCCTCTGGGGCGATGTTTCCAAATCCGGGGTCCCCAGAGGCAGCAACTAGATGAGGCTGGCAGCCACACGGCTCCTCGTAGCCTGCGGCCCTCGCCAATTACAGATTCACTCGGTGAGGCTTTCTCTGTTTACGTGCAGGGCTGGGGAGCCCATCCTCTCTCTCCAGCCTCACCTCTGTCCCCCGGCCCTCCTTCCACCTGCCTTGTCCCATCACCAGTGTGCCTGGTCTGGGTGGTAGGAGATTTGGGATTCCTTCCTCAGAATCATCAAGCATGGAGAGGAACGCGGTGGCTGGGTTTCCCCAGCTGATCCTCGGGGCCTGGCCTCTCCCTAGGTTCGGACAAGCCCCTTACCTCTTCTGGGCCTCTGTTGCCTTATCTGTAAGTTGAGCATAGCGGTAACTATTTCTTAGCAGTGCTCTGAGGGGCAGTGCCCTGTATCACGCCCAGCAAAGAGAAAGTCGTCAACATATACCAACAGTTAACTTGTACCGAGTGCTTCCTGTGTTGTAGACCTTGTGTCAAGCACTTTGGAAGTAATAGTTGATTACGATCTCACATGAACCCTAGGAGAGAGGTACTGTTAGTTAATATGAATCCCATTTTACAGGTGCAGTACGAGCCTAGATAGCGAATTTGACTTGCTTAATTTTGCACAGAGTGGGCTGACGTTTAATGTCAAGCTGTAGTGTCTGGACTCTTGGGCTGGTATATGTTGGTAGACACACACATTTGTATAGTCATTCGTGAATACACGACCATCGTGCTCCGTTAAGAATTAAAAAGAGGGTCGGGGGTGCCTGGGTGGCTCAGTTGGTTGAGCGTTTGACTTTGGCTCAGGTCATGATCTCACTACTTATGAGTTCGAGCCCCACATCGGGCTCTATGCTGACAGCTTGGAGCCTGGGACTTGCTTCAGATTCTGTTTCTGTCTCTGTGCCCCTCCTCTGCACTATCTTTCTGTCTCTCAAATATAAAATAAAACATTAAAAAAAAAAAAAAAGAATTAAAAAGAGGGTCGACATGAAGGCCTAGAAGGGTCGTTTATTTTGTAACATTCCGGGTCTGTGGATGAGAATTGCCCTGGCGGTGCGGTCAGAGGGGAAGGCGAATGAGATGGTGGGGATGGGGCTGGCCTGGCAGCACTGGCTGATGGGGTCACAGACAGGCAGTCTCAGTCGGGGAGGCCTGGGGGCTTGCCTCCATGACCCGCTCCCCGCAGCACCTTCCCCCAGGGCGGTGTCTCAGCCAAGCCCTCTTCCCAGGCCTCCTTGACCACCCTGTGGTGTCTTGGCCTTAGGTCAGGTCAGCTCCCCCAGGAGACCGGGTGCCGGCTGAGTCCGGCGGGGATTGAGGAAGGCGACGGCTGGGTCCCCGCCAGCTCCGCTCTGGGCTGAGGTGTGGTCAGCAGGATCGTGTCCCTGACTGCCCGTCGCCCGAGAGAGCTCGGGTGAGAGAGTGGAGGGCAAGGGGGCTTCTCGCAGGTAGAGCTTCGGGGTTTCAAGACTGCTGATGGACGCGGAGCAGAAGGGGGATGTCTACAGTGCCGAGCAGCTAGAGCTGGGAGCTGGTGTGGAGAGCGTCTTCCCTGATTTCATGGCTCTTCTCTTGCTGCCTCCTCAGACCAGCCGGCTTTCCTCTCCTCCACCCTTCCTCTCGCCTGCGCTGTGCCCCATTGCTCACAGAAGCTCCGTCTGCCTCTCCACGGGGATGAGCTGGACGCAGGGAGGATGGCTACAGCTGTCCCTGTGGAGACGGCGGGAGTCCTGCTGAGACCGCAGGGCCTGCCTTTGTGGAAACACCCTGTTTTGCTGCTGCTTGGCTGGAGGGCTCACCGCATCACAGAACCTCCTTGGCCTTGGTTTTTCTTTCTGGGAGTTGGGGTACTCCTGCCTGTCTCCCTCATGGGGTCATGGTCAGATGGATGTGGTAACGTGCTTCATGGGCTGTCTAAACAGTGGGGTGCCATGTGGATTGTTTCTATTTCTAGATGTCTGGGGGTATTTTTGAGTTAGGAAGAAGATCAAGACTTTGAACCATAAATCACCTGATCTGGAAAGGGGTTTGGAAATAACTGGGGTCCAACCCAGTTTTACCAAGGAGGAACGTGGGGCTCAAGGGAGGTGGATGGGCTTGGCTCAATCACCCAGTGAGTCCTGGCGTGGGGCCCTGCCTCCCCAGCTGGTGTGGCTTTCCTTCCCCACCCTCTGCTAGCGGCTGCTGTGGGGCTGAGGGATTTGGGCTCTTCCAGAGGAAGGGAAAGGAGCCCCTAGTCTCTTGCAAGGAGAGAAAATGAAGGGAGCAATCTTAGACTCGCTGTCCTAACCTTGCTGCCTCCCACGGTAAACTAGGCTGTGTGTGCGCATCTGGGGGTGTCTTTGCGCAGGCACAAGCGCATGTCTTCTGTTCGCTGTGCACATCACGTCTGAGGTCTTCGTAAACAAGCTCTAAAGCCTTTGGCTTCCTGCTTGCCAAGTTCAGCTACGTGTGGACCCCGGTGGCCACCAGAGGGCAGTGCTGCGCATGAGACGGTAGGAGGCTGGTGAAGGCCAGCACCAGCCTGAGCTGGGGATGTGGCTCTAGCCTGGTGAGATGTGCGCTGGCTGGCAGACCTGGCTTTCAGACGCTTTCTTGAGCCAGGGATGAGCAGGGAGGTCGCCTGTCCCTGAGGCGGGGCTTCTCTCTGCAGAGCTGGTCCTGCCTTCACCGTAACTGCAGCCCAGCCACGGGAGTCTCCTGGGCCTGAGCTCCCCGGGACGTGGCTGGGAGAGTGCCCTGCGTGGACGGAAGTCACTCCTCTTCCCCTCTGGTCTGTCTCTGCAGCAGCAGCAGGAGGGATCCGCACATTTGCACAGGGGTAATGGAGATGAATGAACGGGACGTAGTTCCTGCCCACGAAGATCAGTCTTGATGTGGACACAAAGAAGTTTAGAGGTGGTTACGCTGTGGGGTTAGTGTCCCAGAAGAATTGAGCTTTATGAACTCCCCCAGGCTGTTTGATATACTGACGCAAGTGTGGGGGATCGCTCATTGCTCCCTGCCCCCTTCCCCTCATGCCAAGCTTGGGGGTCAGTTAGACACCAGGTGACTGCTCAGTAAATACCAGGTCCTGATGATTACCAGGTGTGAGACCTTGGTGCCTGTCTTTTAGTCTTTCTGGGCTCTGTTTCTCCCTCAGAGATCCCCACGTAAGTTGACGGGCCCTGCCTGGACAAGCTGGTTTGGACCGTTTCCTTTCTGTGAGTACTTGGCTCTTTTCTGTCTGTTCTGGGCAGTCTCATATTGAGCAGGTGCTGTCTGGCCCCATCCGCTAGTTGGTCCATACATGAGCCCTGTCCCACTACTGTGGTTGTCGGCTTTGGAGATGAGGTCTTCTGCTTTCGTGGTGGGTGTTCGGCTCACAGAGCCGCGTCCTGCGATGCTGTCCTGAGACCCATCCCGGGGCTGCAGATGGGACCCTCTCTGTTGGGGTCAGTCTTTCCCCACCTACTCGTTTCTGACGCTTTTTTGAGGCTGGTACTTTGAAGAGCAGGGGTGAAGCTGACGTTCATGGCCCTCCTGCTAGATTGGAGGTTGTCTGTGTATGCAACCCTGCTTATGTATGGCTTGAGATCACAACTCTGACTCTTACCAGCTCTGTGACCTTGGACTGGCTACTTTTTCGATCCTCAGTTTCCTCACCTGAAAAACGGAGATAATGCTAATAATGCAATGATGCTATTGTAAGATTTCACGAGGGAGTGTGTATGCACGCACGCGTGTGCCGTTCCTCTCATTTTCTTCCTCTTCTCATTACCACACTCCAGAACTTCATCCCCACGGGCACAGATACTTCCTATGGCTCTCATCTGTTCTTTCTGCTTCCAGTCTTTTCTCCTTCTAGCTCAGCACGCTCACCCTGACGGATTAAGCTTCTAATGCAAGGCCTTCTGTTAGAATAATTCTGGCGCCTGAGATTTTCAATGGCTCTTTTGTCTGGGAGGCAGCTCGGTGTGGTAGGGAGAATAGTGGCTTCTTTGGCCACGCGGCCTTCAGTTTAAATCCTGGCTCTGCCCCTGTGTCAGTTTACCCACGTTGTTTAACTTCCCTGAGCCTCAGTTTCCTTCTCTGAAAGATCAGGCTAACTGTGTCCATCTTTGTAGAATAGTTGTCGGGATTAGACGAGATTACGGTAGGTGCCTGGCACGTGATGGGCGCCCAGAGGCCAAACTGGCATGTAGTATGATGGGAGTCTCACAGAGGTGATAGGCAGTGACATTTCCGGGTCCTTGAAGCATGGGACTAGAGGGAGTTATGTGGGTGGAGGTAGCACCTGGGCCAAGCTGAGGAAGGCAACAGAAGGACCAAGATGGAGTATATCTGGAAAAGGTGACAAAGTGACTAAGGCACCTGTCTTTCAAAAGAGCAGGGAGATAGCTGGTTCCCACTGATAGACTCAGTTGGGGTACCAGGGGGCAGAGTGTCCCAGGCGCTCTGGATGTGGGGAATTTCTGTGCAGACTAATTCAGGAGCACCCAGCCTCTTGCAGATGGGGTCCCGTGGAGTTTTACTGCTGTTCTTGCCTGGGGTAGCTCCCCATTCGCTAGATGATCCCATTCGGGGCTACTGTAATTGACTAAGCCTGTCAGCTACAGATGGGACTGTGGGACCAGTCCTGGGAGAAAGAATTTAGGAATCTAGTGGGAAGGGGATGAATCCTGAATCCTCCAGTCCACCCTCAAGGGTCTCCCATTCACATTCACTCCAGTTCCACATTGAGCCACAAGAGGGCACTAGACCATGATTTCTGCAGGGAAGGAGGCACTGGTTTGCCTGCCCTGTTGAGATTGTGCCTTTGATCAAAGCTGGTTTTCTCACAGGTTCCAGCATCCCTGAGGGTCATGGTAAAGCCATTTGATTTAACTAGGGCCCGTAGCTCCATAGCTTAGAGTCTGATATCTCAAGGGAGGCTAAATTGGATAGTGGAAAGGTCATAGAATTTGGCTTCAAACTCAGGTTCCAGCACGCGCCCTCCCCCTTGCTTGTTTTTTGTTTTTTGTTTTTTGTTTTTAACTTTGAGTAAGTTACTTAACTTCTCTGGATCTCATTTTCTTCATCTGCAAAGTAAGGTGCTTTGGGAGGTGTTGCTGTTGTGAGGATTAAACTATATGATGTGTGGAAAGTGTCCGGAACATGGTGTTCACTCCATGGTTGGCCATCTGTCTCTTTCTGGAAGAAAGATGAAGTTAGGATGCAGGGCAAGAGTTATTTGCGTGATCACGTTGGCCTATTGGGGTCCTTTATACTCACCAAGGAGGGCTCTATGGTTCCAAGTCACTGGGGGGCAGCAGTGACACCCAGAGGCTGGAGTGGAGTACAGCAGTGTGTTCGGCTGGGCTGGGGTGGCAGTGGTGGGCACTGTTGGGGCAGGCGACATTGAAACTGCATCATGGGGGCGCCTGGGTGGCTCAGTCGGTTAAGCGTCCGACTTTGGCTCAGGTCATGATCTCGCGGTCCGTGAGTTCGAGCCCCGCGTCGGGCTCTGTGCTGCCAGCTCAGAGCCTGGAGCCTGTTTCAGATTCTGGGTCTCCCTCTCTCTGAGCCTCCCCCATTCATGCTCTGTCTCTCTCTGTCTCAAAAATAAACATTAAAAAAAAAAAAAAAAAGAAAAAAAGAAACTGCACCATGGGTGATTGGCTTCAGGGGGTCTTCGAGTGCTAGTGGCCACAGGGGATTCTCTCAGGTCACGAGTGGGATGGTGGCCATTGGAAATCTTTGTGGCCTGGGCCGATGCTATGAGGTTACGTACTGTGGAGCACACGCGTCCAGCTGAGTGACTTTATCACAGCCAGCCGATCCTGGCATCAACCACCCAGACCCTTCTGGTGTTTTCGGGATTGCTACTCTTTGGGAGGTGCTTTAATTCCAACCACTCTATCTGGTTAGCCCTAGCCACCAGCCACAAGACTCAGGATCTTGGAGGCTCAGTGTGTTTACCTGGAAAATGGCAAGGGGAGAGGTTGCTGGGCTAGTTGAATGGGAGGGTTTTTTAGCTTGGATCTTTGGATATGAGTATCAGGAATTGTTTCAGGCCGTGTACGTTTGCGTGTGTGTCAGGGGTGTGTGGAATCACGTGGGAAAGGGGGGGTTAGTGGTAACCGCTAAGCTTCAGGCTTTACTGGGAGAAGGGAGGGGCCTTTCCCCAGCAGAGGTGAGGCTGGAATCGGGGTGTGACTGGCTCCTTACCTTCGGTGGCCTCTTCCTTATGCACCTGAGATTCAGCAGGGAACCTTGGCAGACGTGCCAGGCTCAGAAAGTTATTTAATATCAGCTTTGCTCCAGATTGTGTTTCTGACTCCTTGCCACCTCTTAAGTGGCAGTCATTTTAACAAATGTGGCGGTAAGACACCAAGTGGGAAATAACATGAGAAAGTGAGGAGGGGGCCAGGGGCGTGGAGGAGGGGTGTAGTTTCATTCCCTTGGCAGAAACCTCGTCTTTGAGGCAGTGGTAGGGAGAGAATAATGGAAGAGGAGGTGGGGCTCCTCAACGCCCCTGGCAGTGAAGGGAAGGGCCTGACTTCCCAGCGTGCGGCCCCGTGGCTGCAGATTTCTCTCCTCTGTGGGAAGGCCCTGTGCCCTATGGGGTGGCTGGCTCCTGTCCTTGGGGAGATGTGCAGGGAGGGCCCGTATCTGTTTTTCAAAGGCCTGTCTTCCAAGTGCATAAGAGACCGCTGATGGGGGCTGGTGTTGGGGCACGTTGAGTCCACTGTGGGTGCTGAACTGCATGTGCGCCCGGGCTGTGGGGTGCCCAGCACCTGCCTCACTGCCTGCTGAGGCCCATCCCAGCATCTGGGCTACTGGGGAAGGGTGGGCAGGGCACCAGTAGGGCCAGCCTGGCCCTTCCTCCTGTAGGACCCGGAGATGAGGGAGTCCCCTCTCTGTCTTACTAGTTCCAGCCTCCAGCCATACATGGTGCTAAGCCCTGGGACACTACACGGGGAGGATAAAGGGCCATGCCTTCTTGGAGCTTACAGGCTTTTTTTTTTTTTTTTTTTTAATTTTTTAAATGTTTATTTGTTTTTGAGAAAAAGAGACAGTGCGAGTGGGAGAGGGGGAGAGAGAGAGGGACACAGAATCACAGCAGGCTCCAGGCTCCGAGCTGTCAGCACAGAACCTGACACAGGACTCCAGCTCAGGGACCATGAGGTCATGACCCGAGCCGAAGTCAAATGCTTAACCGACTGAGCCACCCAGGCGCTGCTATAGGTTTTTTTTTTTTTTTCAAGGTTTATTTACCGTGAGAAAGAGAGCGAGAGTGTGAGCATGAGTAGGGGAGAGGCAGAGAGAGAGGGAGAGAGAGAATCCAAAACAGGCTCCATGCTGTCAGCGCAGAGCCTGATGCAAAACTTGGAACTCATGAACTGTGAGACTAGGACCTGAGCCACCACCTTCTGAGCCACCCAGGTGCCCCCGCTCTTGGAGTTCAGAGTCGAGTTGGGGTGGTGAGCCTTAGTGAAGGGAGTGACAGCTGAAAAGGCTGTCTCAGGAGAAGCAGGGGCAGGATTTTAGAAAATGCACGTGATGTGAAGTTTAAAGAAAAACGTACACGCGTGAAAACGTGGCTTCCCCGAGGTGGGCAGGGTGCAGTGTTTCTAATTGGAGATTTACAGATTCTGGATTCCCTTGTTCTCAGGCCCATCTAATGTCAGAGGAAGCAGGGGAGTTAACTTGTCAGGGTTGTGGGCCCCGGTCGTGAGGTCGTCATTGGCCTTGCTGTTGTCCACAAGGGGCTCCGTGGTATTTTCGGGGAAGCCATGTACGGAAGGCAAGACGGGGGCTGCATTTCTGCTGCTGTCACTTTCTGACCTTGGGAGACCAAGATTGGAGCAAGGTCACCGCTATTAGGAAGGTAACCCCCAGCAGCCGAGTGGACAGGGGCAGGGAGGCAGGAAGGAAGAGTGCCACGGGCCGTGTGTCCACCCACAGGCTGCAGGGTGCCCTCCCCAGAGGCTCGTTCATTTCCCCAGTTCTGCATTTGTTCAACGTGTTTATTTGAGAGCTTGTGAGGGGCCAGCCCCTTTTGTGAGAGCTCCCTGGACCTTGCTCGTGGCAATCTACCTCCAGGCTGCAGGGAAGCTGGGCCAGGTGTGCTGAGGGTGCAGCCAGATTCCCTCTGACCCCCTCACAGGCCAGGTTCCTGGGAGGAAGTCCCATCAGAAGGTGATCTGGGTGGAGGAGAGCCACGGGTGGGATGAATGCCCAGTTGGTACACAGAGGTTGGCTTCTGTGCTGGTATAGGGTCAGCCGCCTGCTTCCTCCTCTGGGCACCCAGCAGACACTGTGCCCAGGCCGTTCTGGGCCTGCCCCTCCCCCCCCCCCACCGTGGGGAACACGACACTCCCCCTCCTCTCTGCTCAGAGTGGTGCCTGGGGCCCCCAGGGAGCAGCTGCGTGACCTTCTCCCTTCCTGACTCTTATTCTGGCTTCATTGTCCGGAGTAATTTCCTGTCTCCATGCAAATGACTGGTACTCTTTCCTGCCTGCCCACCCCACCTGCCCCAGTCCCGGCATGCAAGCTGCCTCCCCACCCAGCCGATGTGCTGGCCTCCCTGCCTTCTTTCCGGCAGTCACTCACTCAGGGCTGCTGTTGTCTGGACTCTGGTCTGGTGTGTGCAGGCCTTGGGGCTCCACCCTGTTCCCTTTTCTGGTGTCTGTTCTTACCTGCCCCAGGTGGGTCAGTGGATGGAAGAGGGTGGCATGGCTAGGGTCTCAGTCCAGCTGAGACTCTTGGGTTCCAGCCACACGCCCTTTATGGCATCAGGCTCCTTCGTGTGTTTGTTTCTCTACTGTGCTGTGAGCATCAGCAGCTGGGGATTGGGTTGCATTTGGCTGTGTTCCCAGTAGCCAGGATCTAGTAGGTGCTTAGTAAAGACCTGATGAGCAGGATGGGGGTGCTTCTGGCAGAATGTCTCCCAGATCTGGAACAGATCCCAGCTCGGTGACCATGCACACGCCTCCACCCAGAGCACCGGGCACCACCTTCTCCTTGCTCTTGGAACCTCTGTGGGCCTGGGGCTCTGCCCTCAGCAGAGCAGACTTCTAGAGTGCAAACCCTTGCAGTGACTGTGTTCCAGCGGCTGTTGTGAGGACTGGCTTATTTTAATCCTCTGTCATTCTCGGCACAGCCCAACAAGGCAGGTACTATTATCAGTCTCATTTTATGAAAGCACAGGGAAACTGCAGCATGGGGAGGCTATTGAACTTGTTCTCGGTCGGCCATTTGGCTAGTAAGTGGCAGGGCTGGGGTTTGAACTGGGCATGTCCAGTCCCAGGCCCCCCCTCATGCCCCTGGTGTTATCGGTGCCTCTCTCTTTCTTGCCAGCCCTTATTTCCTTTAGTCTTGGGCCCCCCCTGAGTCCCTGCAGCTCCCAGGTGCCCCTTGGCATACAAGACATAACACCGTGCTCACCTGTGATGTGTGAAGGGGCCTCTGGGACCTGGTGGAGTTTGAGATTCCTGAATTTTGTGGGCACAGGTGTTTTCAGCCACATCCCAGAGAATGTCTTCTGAGTGAGGACACCGGGGCAGAAGACAGGGACTTCCTGGGTCCTATCCAGTGCCACCAGCTTACTGGGTGAGTCCAGGCACGGTGCTGGCCATCTCTGGGCCTCTGTTTTCTTATACTTAAAGCCAGGAGTCCCGCCCAGGTGATCTTGGAGGGCCTTTCAGGCTCTGACCTCTAATACTCTGAGTGGTGTGGCTGGGGACTGGGTAGAAGGTTGGAGAGGGCCGAGGCTGCATAGGGGTGGTCCTATGTGTGTGGAAGGCTTGTGGGAAAGGACCCTGGGGGTTCTCACACCTGTGCGTGCATCCCTGGCCCCAGGAGGGCTTGTGGAAGCACAGACTGCTGGGCTCCACCACAGAATTTCTGATTCCCATTTGCGGTGGGACCTGAGGACTTCCTTTCTAGTGAGTCTCCAGGTGATGTGGGTGCTGCTGGCCCTGGGACCACACTTTGAAAATGACAGCTGTTTTGATGACTTTCGGGGCGCACTCCCTGGAGATCAGAGCTAGGATAGTATTCTGCATACGTTCTGTATGAATTTTCCCAGGCCATGAAAAGTTTGAATACCTCCGTTCTACAAGCACACTAACCCACTCCTGAGCATATTTTGATGGGGCCCACCCAGGTGCCGGCTTCTCTCTCCATTCCCCTTTCTTCTCTCTGCACCCCAACTGTGGTGCCTGGCTCTATTCCGATCCTGGCCCCCACTCTCCCCTTTTCCCACCGGGCTGGACTTGCCAGAATGTGCTCTGGTCCACGTGATCCAGTATGTAGTTGGGAAATAAAAGCACAGTTAACGTTTTTCATAGTACTTTTCCAGACTCACAGTTGATTTTTAAGAACTATCTGGAAGGCAGGGAAATAATTCTGTACTTGCAGCTCAGGAACCTTAGTTGGGTCCTAATTGCTCCCAGGGTCAAGTTCAGACTTCTTTGTTCACGTCTAGGCTGCAGCATCTCTCTGGCCTCCTGCCTCCCATTATCCACCCCCCGTGCCTTCCCAAAACATCCCCATGCATTTCCAACTCTCAGTCTTTCGGTCAGGCTGTTTCCTCTGCTCACCTGAGCCCTTCTTGTCCCTCAGATCCCACCTTTGAGATGTTCTTTGTTGTCCGTTCAGACCTGTGTTTATTGATTGTTCTGGCTTCCCAGTCTCTGGAGCACACAGTCCTAGGGGCTGTTCTTCCCAGAGAACTTTCTCCTGGTCGGGCAGTTTCTATGGCATTTCAGCCATATGCATGGCGAGCTGCTCTCATTTCCCAGATGAGGAAATCGAGGCCAGACCGTGCAAGAGCTTGCCCTAAGGCCACGCATAAATGGCACAGCTGGGTTTCAAACCCAGGCTCACTCCGGATCCCACCTTCTCCCATTCATCGAGCAGCGTGTGAGGGAGTGAGATCATTGGCACGAGCTCCCATGTCCTCAGGAGGGGAGATCAGGGGACCTGGGGTATGTTGATGTGCTACAATGGCATGTAGCTGTTAACAGTGAAAATCTTGATGTCTGTGCAGTAACGTGGCTACGTTTTGAAAACCTGATGCTGATGGAAACCCAAAAACAGAAAACAAGCTGCAGAATGCTATGCCACAAGTGTAATTAAAAAAAAAAAAGAAAGAAAACACGACGACCAATGTAACGTGTTGGATACAGATAATACAGTAAGAAGATAAAATTGTGGCTGGGTACAAACCGAGTTCATGACAACCTTGGTTCTAGGGAGAGAGGAAAAGGAACCGCAGGGCTGTTAACTTTATCTGTGATGTTTTCCCTCTCTCTCTGTGTTTTGAGATTAGCATGTGACAAAATGATAATTAGGGAATTAATTAATGATTATTCATTTCAGGTGATGGGTAAATGGTGTTCAACGTGTGATCCTTTCTGTTTTCTCTTAAAATGCAAGTTTAGAATAACCTTAAGCCATGAAAGATGATCATCCTTAAGCAGATTTATAATTTATCTATTTCTTAAATTAAAAAAAATTTTCTTTAATGTTTGTTTATTTTGAGAGAGACAGAAAGCGCACAAACAGGGGAGGGTCAGAGAGGGAGGGAGACACAGAACCTGAAGCAGGCTCCAGGCTCCCATGTCCCTCCCCAGCCAGTCTCCGCCCTCACGTCCCCAGAGGCAGTCTCAGCATTCTGATTTTTTCCCTAATAGATTGCTTTTGCCTGATTTACAGCTTCATGTAAATGGGAATCGTATAATACACACTCAGCAACATGTGTTGGGAGGGTTCCCCTGCACATGGGGAGGGTTCCCGGAGGAAGAGACCGGGTTCATGCATCTTGTTGCAGGTAACAGAATCTGTTTCTTTTCATTGCTGGGCACTATTCCGTCTTACGGAATCCTTGAGTTTGTTTATTGAGTCTCCTTGTTGTAGGAACCCTGGCTTTTCCCAGTTGTGGACCATTACGGGTAAATCCACAGTGAACGTTCTCGCACAGCCTTTTTGTGGACACGTGCTTTGATTTCTCTCAGGTCTGGACCTAGGAGTGGAATTTCTGGATGGTGTGATATATTTATATTTCACTTTATGAAACACTGCCAGATCTTTTTCCAAAGTGGTTGTACCAAGTTTACACAATAGGACTGCTTTTGATAAATCTGGGTTAGGATAGACACAGGGTGCTGTCCTGTCTTTGTCTTTCAGATGAGGACATTGAGGGGCAGAGGGTGGCGAATGTGTGTGATGTGACGGGGGTGGGGGGCTGCCCCCGGAGGGGAGGCAGGCAGGGCTTACCTGGAGATACCAGTGCCAGCCCTCACCTGAGGCATGAGGGAGAGGAGGTGCTTCCTGAAGCTTAGAATGTGGAATTTTCCAGTGTGTGTGTGTGCGTGTGTGTGCGTGTGTGCGCGCGCGTCTGAGGTGGGAATGGGGGAGAAGGGTGTTGGGGAGAGATAGCTAGGAGGCCGGGGCAGGGTAGGGGGAACGGAGTGGGGTGTGCAGGGGCCAGGGTGAGGGTGGAGAGGTCGGCGGGGCCTTTGCAGGCCGTGGGAAGGGATTTAGATTTTAATCTGAGGACATGGGAGACCCTGGAATGTTTTTCCTTTCAAACAGGAGATGATCCAGTTTACATCTGAAGCGATGGGCACAGTAAATGTGTTCCGGGAAGCACGCGGGCTTGTGGGCCTCTGGGGTTGGGGCATGTGGGGAGGGTTCCCAGAGGAAGAGACCGCTAAGAGGGAGCAGGCACCAGCCTCATAGGAGGGACCAACGCCCCGGGGGGGGGGGGGGAGGACTGTTCTAGGTGGAGCGACTCCGGGAGAGGGACATCTGGAACCCTTAAGGAGCTGATGGGAGTTCCCTGTGCCTGGTGAAGTAGGGAGGGCCCAAGCCATGCCAGCCCGAGGAGATGGGCTTCCGGAAGGGACAGCTGTGAGCTCCTTGAGGTGTGCGGGGCCCCCCTGGGTATCTGTTCTTTCTGGTGCCCAGCATCTGCCTGGCTGAGTACACCTGGACCAAAGTGCGTGTGCGTGAATGAACGGAGGAGGAGAGGGCACGCTGGGGACGTGGAGGCCGGGGGACGGTTTGAAGGTCAGGGAAGACCAGAGGCAGCCGTGGGTCCTGAGAGGAGCAGATTTGGTTGGAATGGGGTCGAGTCCATCACCCCCTTGGCCAGAAGTCCAGCCGGGCTGCCTGGCCCGATGGCCTGCGAAGGGGCAGTCCACAGAGACGGCCTGGCCTCACCTGAAAGGCCCTGAGGGGCACGGTGGCAGCGTGGAGCTCCGACTGAGGAGTGCCACTTGCTAAAATATATTTGTTTATTCAGAGATTTAATTAACATGTTTAAATATTAAAGAGTAAACAACGTGTGTCTAGTGGGATTCAACATTTACCAACAGGAATTCTGACTTATTTAATTATTTGTGCTCTCCTGGCCCTAAGAGCCACGTTTCCGGCTTTGTTCTGGGGAGGCCCCGGTGCTTCCCTGGAGGAGGCAGGGAAGTGGGCCAAGGAGAAGGGGAAGTCAGGGGGGAGGAGTGGAGTGTGGGGAGGGATGGTGGGGGGGAGGGGGAGGGGTAGGAAGGAGAGGGGGTGGGAGAAGGGGAAGAGGGGGAAGAAGAGGGGAGGAGAGGGGGAAGGGAAGGAAGGGGGGGAGGGGAGGAGGGAGGAGCGATGGGGAAGGGGTGGGGATGGGGGTTTGGGGGTGGGGTGGGGAGGAGGAGGAGAGGAGTCTTAGGAAGAAAAGGAGGAGCTGTCCAGGCAAAAGAAACCGAGATGCTGTATTTGGTTTGTGTGGAGGGAAGAGAGAGTTTCAAGTTTAAGGAGGGTAGGACCAGTTTGCAGATTAGGAAGGCAACTCGGGAGTCCTTGAAGGAGTGGATACAGCTTGGGGGAGCGGAGGATGTCGGGGTTTCCTCTTGTGAGGACGCCTATTTTCGTGCGCTAAGGGAGAAGGACTCAGCTTCTCACCTCCATGCCTGAGGGACCCGCAGTCTGATCAGAGCAGCCCATTCCGAGGCATCCGCAGAGAGGGAGGGGCCTGGGCAGATAATAAGACCCCAGCCACCACTGCAGGTGGAACTCTGAAACCAGGGGTGTTTTACAAGTGATCTGCATTATAATATCTCCGCAAATGAAGTCCTGGATGCTGAGAGATTACACTGGGGGTTATTTATTGGCAATGCGCTCTACGGTTTTAATTTTTTCTTTTTGCTTATTCAGGCTTTAGCTCCAGAGGAAAATAGCCTGGGGTGGCTTCGAAATAGATTCTCTCTGCCCCATTAACTTATTCAGTGAGTTTAATGGTCCTTTTTCCCCTCAGCCTTGAAGCCGTCATTAAAAGGCAGAGATTTATAAAAGCAAAGACACTGAGCCTTAGTCAAACTTTCACTCTGGGCTGGGGGTTGGGGGGGAAGGGGTAGGGGGCAGGGGGACACGCCCTTGGTCCTGGCTCTGTGGGTATAGCCCGCGAGCAGGTCCTCATCCTCAGAACACCAGCTCCCGGAGGCTGGGCAGACGGTTTGCTCGTTGCTTGGGGGCCGTGACCGCACCCCACAGACGCTTTCCAGGGGTGAGTCTCCCCAGCATTTCCCAGCTCTCACAGGGCTCGGGTGTCCTGGAGTGTCTGCAGTGTCACCCAGGGGCTGTGGGGAAGCTCCCCCTGGTCCTCAGCAGGCCTCTGAGACCATTTCCTGGTACGTGTTGCTGTTAACACACCCAGATGCCTCCCTTCTGCTCAGGACTTTACCAAAAACCAGAAGACACTTTGCAGAGGGGTCACCTTCTCAGAGGCCAGTTCCCCACGAGCCAAGTGACTTAGAGGCCCAACCGCCCAAGGACCATTGAGCAAATGGCCAATTGGCCTTCAAGCAACTCACCGGAAGCCTGTTTGCCAAATGCTCAATTTGCCAAATTTACTAAAACTTTGATTTAAAGAATGCAATGATTGCATCAAGCCGAGTCAAGCCAGGGCTGTCCAATTCAGTTCAGTCTAGTTCACCCCACTTCGCTTCCTCCGTTATCTGAGCACCTGTGGTGTGCAAGGCTAGATACCCCAGAGGCTACAGCAGAGGAGCAGACCAGTTCCGGCGGAGGTGGGACAAGCTCATCCAGAGAATGCAGGTGGTTGTGACCTTCCGTGAGGGTCTGTTGCCACAGAAAGATGTGTGGTGGGGGTGGGGGGGAGGCTAGGCGAACTTTGGTGAAGGAGGTGATAAGGGGGGTGTCCTTTGGTCCCCAGGTTGGATCTGGATGGGGAGGGAGGGGAGAGGAGGACATTGGGGGCAGGAAGTGCAACATGCAGCAGAAGAGACTGCCCAGCCCGGTGCCTTAGAGGAGACCAAGGCCCCGTTAGCCTGGAGGGTAGGGAGTCCAGGGCCTTGAGGGCTGAGAGATGAGCCCCGGGGCTCTCTTGGGGAGGCTTCGACTGCTGACCTGAGACCATCTGAACTTCACTTGACACAGAATCCCAAGCAGGCTCCAGGCTCTGAGCTGTCAGCGCAGAGCCCGATGGCGGGCTTGATCCCAAGAACCTTAGGATCATGACCTGAGCCGAAATCAGACGCTTAACCAACTGAGCCACCCAGGCGCCCCTGAAGATTTTTTTAAGTATGGTTGCTAATGGAAAATTAGAAATAACAGTAAGTGTGGAAAATAGACAAATGGCTCGTATTCCCAGAAACCTGGAAAAAACCCATCGTTTGGTGGAGTTCCCTCAAGTCCTATAGTAGAATCAGTGTGTAAGGCAGAAAGCGATCTTTGAAAACTCTGTGCCCAGTGGGAGAGGCCCCGGGGGGCTGAGACTGGCTGAGGGGACAGCAGATTCACAGCACGTCTGTCCTGCTTGTTCTGGCAGATGCTGTCATTGAGTGAAGTGGGGGCAGAAGCACCAGTGTTTTAAAAATAGTTACTATTTTTTCCTCTTTCTGGTTGCACGGAGCTAAATTTGCATAAATTCGATGTATGCAGGAAACCTTACCTGTGAGTGCATGTGTGTGTGTGAGAGAGAGAACATGTACGTGAGAGAGAGAACACGTACGTGAGCTGGTGTTGAATGTCAGTTGCATGTGGTCTGAGAAGAGGAACATACAGTAGAGGAAGACGGCAGGAGGCGATCACAGCAGCTCAGAGGTGGGGTGATGTGGGTGGGAAACGAGGGGAACGGGAAGGATATTTCAGAGACTATGCAGAAATTTCAAACCACTCTGATTCCACCCGTTGAGTGTGAGAGATGGAGGTGTTAAGAGGGACTGAAGTTTCCAGAATTTGGGCGAGGGGAGAATATTTCTGCCCTGAGCAGGTGTAGGTGATGGGGGACAGGGTGACTTCTGTCTGGGACACAGAGTCTGTGGTGCTTGTGAGAGCTGATTCTCATGCAGGGTAGACAGTGGCCTGGAACAGGACACCTTGTCTCTGATGGGGCCCTTGTCTGTGAAATGTCCCGAGTGGAGAAAGCACCAAGGATTCTTTTTAAAGAAGGGGGCATATCCTGGATCTCAGGACCAGCCCGCCTTCTTGATGGTGTCCAGGCTTTTCTTTGGGAGAGGGACTTTCGCTTGTGAGAACTTTGTTAAACGTTTCCAGAAACATTTTACCTTTGTCTTTATTGGCAAGATCTTTTCGGCTTCTCTGTCCCTCTCCCCCCACCCCTCCCCTCACTACTTCTGTAGGTGGGACGGTGCCTCTCTTGCTCTAAGCTCATCTCTAAACGGGTATGCTGCCAGGTAATAGAAGTCCAGATGCCAGCATTCTGGTGGAGCCCAAGATCGGTTGTTGGATGGTTAGTAACAGTAATGGGGAATGTTAAGATAAGTGTTCACCTACACTCAAATGCTGCTCCACAGTAACTTTTCACTGCCCTATGAGGAAGGCCAGATCTCACTGTGCCATTTTTAGAGAAGGCAAATGACTTGTCCAACATCCAGCTCTCTGCTAACAGAGCAAAGGACCCTTTGCACAAAATCTAATCTTCCCATAATCAAGGTCTCTGGCTCCAGAATGGGGACATGGGAACATCCTTGGAGGAACAACAGGTGTCCGTGCGTGGATTTGGGTCATCTTGGAAAATGTAAACATGCTCTGATCTTTATCCGCCTTCTGGCTGCAGAAGTCCTGATGCAGAAGGAAGGATGTTGACAATGACGATGGCAGCAGTAGTAATGGCATCACTAACTCTGGGTGCTTACTCTGCACCCAGCCAGAGTAAGGTGCTGGGCACCTGTGATTCAGTGACTCTAATTCTCACATAACTGAACTTAGGTCGTGTGCCCGAGATCACCCAGCTAACAAGCAATGAAGTGGATTGGAGCCAGGGAGTCTGTGCCCAGAGCCCGTGCTCTCACGCCCACAGTCAGTCGTGGACACCAGTCCAGGCTGCGCCTGGAGATCGTGGGACCACCCCTCACTCCTCAGCCCCGACCATCAGCTGGATAGAACCTGCTTAGATTTTCCACGCTGGGACAAATGTTCCCGCTGTCAGTTCAGTGAGAAATTCCGCTCCATGCTCCCTGGTCTACATTGATCCATTCACCTCGAATAAAATAACCATGTGGGGAACTAGATAAAATATTTGTACCATTGATTGTTTCATTTCGTGGACGATGGCAGCGTGCAAGTGCCTGTGAGCAGGGGAGGGGGGCCGTACCTGCCCGTGTGCAGAGGGCGGCTGGGAGCAGAGCCACAGGGCTGCTGGGGTCCCCGGGGCATTGCCTGGGCACCCAGCTCTAAGGCTGATGAGCCAACTGGTTTGGTTGGCAGGCTCCAAAAGGGGGTGCCTCGTAACAGCTCTGGGTACCAGCTGTGTTAGCCGCTGACCAGGGCGTTGTCTTTCGGAAGGGGAGTGCTCAGGGCACCCAGCCTGAGGAGGGTGTAACCCTTCCCACATCTCTAAAGGGTCATACAGAAGATTTAGTAAGTTCAGGGTCTTCCTTATTGAGTCACCCAAGGAATGCTGGGATGTGTCACAGTTCTAGAAGCAGATTGGGAACAGCTGGGGTTTGCATCAGGCAGGCTTGATCCTGGTTCTCTGGATGTCGGGCAAGTCACTTAACCTCTCTGAGCTTCTGTTCCTCACGGAACAAATACCCTCCCCCCCCAGCCAGGGTGACTGTTAGAGTTCAGTAGATTGTGTATGTGACCACACCGCCTTGTGTTTGGCTGCAGGTAACTGAAAAGGGAATTTGGTCGTTTAAACATACAGGGGGCTTATTTTCCTGGTGTAAAATTAGACGGCAAGAGGTGGGCTGGGGTTGGTCTAGCAGCTTGGATTGTATCAGAGGCAGCGTCTCTGTGATTCTCTTGGTTTTTCTGTCATGGTTGCAAGGTGGCTGTGGTCCATGTGTACTTGTAAAGGGCAGGTCGGAAGGGGGAGCAATGAGGAGTGTCCATCAGGAAAGGAAGAGGTTTCCAGAGGTACCCCTGCACCCAGAACCCCTGCATGTTCCAACTGTGGCCATCTCTGGCTGCTGGGGAGGCTGGGTCAGTGAGCATGCGGCTTTCAGGCTCCCAGTGAGCAGAGGGGGAGCCAGAGGTGTGTGCCACAGTGCTGATGTGGTAGCTCTCCTGTCTCCTCTCTCCTCTCTCCTCTCTCCTCTCTCCTCTCTCCTCTCTGTCTCCTCTCTCGCTCTGCGGGAGGTGTGTGCATGTGTGCATGTGTGCGTGTGTGTGTGTGTGTGTGCGTGTGTGCGTGTGTGCGTGTGTGTGTGTGTGTGTGTGTGTGTGTGTGTGTATCACAGTGACCCCTTTAGGGAGGGTGAGCGAAGAGAGCTGGGCTTCTGTGCTGTGGAGCTCTTGGGGGGAGGGTCTCTGGGCCTGCCTGGGGATAGGGGTCAGGGAGGACATGAATGCTGAGTCACTCTGGACAACAGTGGGCAGGGACAAACAGCCACCCCAACTCTCAGGGGATTGGGTGCAGGCTGTGACCTTTTCTCTGTGTACCTGGGGCCAGACTGGGGCAGTGGGGTGATGTGGCGGGCTCTGTGTTTCAGGGAGATTGCTCTGATGGCAGTCGGAGATGGATGGGAAATAGCAGACACCTGGGGAGGGGGTGGGCAGACCCTTGGGAGACAGAGTCACCTCCAGGTGGAGGGACAAAGGGCAGAGTTAGGAGGAGGGCGGTAAGAGTGCAATTGAGGAGGGCATTGGAGAGGGAGATGGCAGGGAGGCCAGGCTGGCCAGACATGGTCCCCGGGGCGGGGGTATGTGAGGAGCCTGTGAGCTGGGGTTTCCAGTGAGGAGCCTGGGGTGGGAGGAGCGATCGGCAGGAGACAGAGGCAGCTCAGGCCTCAAGAGTGGGTTGGGAAGGAGAGGGATGCGTCTGGTTCACACAGCGGGTTTGGGTTTTGACTTGGAAATCCAGAGGCCTGTGTCTGGCCCGGGAGTTGGCATTTCAAGGCTGGCCTTGGGCATCAAAGCCAGCCTGGAGATTTGTGAATTATGTGCCTGGAGGTGAGAGCCGAAGCCAAGGGTGCAGTGGACAGTGAGAGGGGCTGAGGGCCAGGGAGAGCCTCCATTTGGAGGCAGGAGTGAGGAGAGAGGGCCAGGAGGGAGCAAGCTAGGGGGGAGAACGCCTCGTGCTGCTGCCAGCAGGCTGCAGCCTCTAGGACGAAGGGGGTGGTCAGCCAAGTCCTGGCCAAGTGAGGGTGGGCTGGAGGGGAAGGGCAGAGGCGGGCCCAGTGAAGCAGTGAGTGCAGACTCATCCCTCCCGGGCTTTGGCTACCCAGGCCAGGATCAGGGGCGGCCAGCGGTGGGTTGGTGGGAACACATTTTTTTTAAGAGGACAGAGGCAGTGGGTCACACTCCCCTCCGCTGGCACTGGAACCGGAAGGAGCCTGCGGAGTGGAAAAGCTGAAGGAGCAGGAGACGTGGCTCAGGGTGGAAATGGGGTGTGTGGAGCTGGAAGAGAGGATGAGGGACACAGACCCAGAGGCCGGGACAGCATCTCGTGCTACTGAGTTGCACTACCTTGCACGGTGCTGGGTCTTTGGATGATTAAAAGAGGGACCACCCTTCTCTGCTGAAGGAGCAAAAGTGGAGAAAGTATCCAGATGGCAATAGTAAAGAGGAAAGAAGACGGGAAAACCCGAGTCAGATGTCTTAGGTCATCTCAGTGAGCTACTCAACCCCCGAGCCTCAGTTTTCTCATATGCAAAATGGGGATAGTCACGGTACTTTCTTAAGGAGGTTACTTAGAGGATTACGTAAGACAGCGCCCATAAAACACTTGGCGTGTGTGCTTTCCATACGTTCTGTGGTGTTGTTGTCGTTACTTTTATTGGTAGTGGGATAGTACGTCACTTCCTCTGCTGAAACGTGTGTGGGCCCAAGTGCAGGGATGGGGGTTCCGTGGAAGAGGTTTGCATGAGCAACAGGTGATGCAAAGCCAATGGAAGCATGGCCCAGTGCTCCACCTGGGGGCTGAGTCAGGACGGAGGTTGGGGGGGAGGGCGCTGCAAATGGGGAGGAGGGGCTTCTGAGGCTGAACATCCCTGGCCCCTAGGTCTCCCTGCCCAAAGGGGCCCTGGGGTGCCTGACAGTTTCAAGGAGCCTCTGCCTGCCCACCGCAGGCCCTGTCTAGAACAGTTTGCGTCTGAAATTGCTGGGACCAGATGGTTCATCTGGGACGGGATGGGTCTGCACCCCAATCCCCAGCCTTGCGGAGAGAGTGATGTTAGAGGCATGCAGGGGGCTGGGGATTGGGGGATGGGGGCAGGGGAGGGAAGAACACAGTGCTGCCCGAGAGTACCTGGCCTGTGCCGCCTTGGTTTTAGGACTCTCCGTCTCAGAGCGGCAGGCCAGGGGGCTGGGGGCTTGGGGGGCTCATGTCCCTCATTGTGCAGATGAGGAAACAGGCCCAGAGACAGAGGTGTTGTCTGCAGTCACAGTGAAGACTCACCCCCACACCTTTGACTCTGTGTCCAGTGCTCTCTTGGCTTCTAAGTTGCTTCCTGGAATTGCCCTTGACCTGTCACATCGGCCTTTTGCAAGGGCCTTCTGTCTGGGGCCTGGGGTCTGAGGAGTTCGGGACCAGAGGTGGAAACAAAGTGTGGGCTGTGTGTCAGGGCTGCGAGTGACCACTCACTGACTGCAATTCATGGTGCCCCCAGGATGGCCTGTTGTCCAGGCCCTTCCTGTAGGTAGGCTCCTCCCAGTTCCCCACCCCTTCTGACCCAGCCCATCAGGGGTCCTTGCATTTCTCCAGGGGGCTTCAGATCCGTGCGGGTGGGGAAGCATCTGCACTGTCAGTGCCTGGCCACTTCACTAATCATGACCCTGCTTTATGAATCAGCTGGGAGTCGAGGAGAGAGGCCTTCCTACACATGGCAGCCCGGCCTCAGCTCCCCCTGCCTCCTCTCTCTCCTCTCCTCCACTCCTCTCTGCCCTTCATTCATCTCCCGTTTGCTCCGGGGGCCTTCTCTGAATAGCATCCGGGGCCCCTCCTACAGAAACCGGAGTGTTCCTGGGGTTTGCCGAGAGGAGGTGGGCAGTAGAAGCTTGTGGGGCTCTTACGGTCTCTGTAGGATCAGGCTGAGGGTGCCGGCTCAGCACAGAACCCCCATCTGCTTGAGCCCAGCATTTAATGTCTTCTGGGCAGAAGTGGCTTCTCTTACTCCAGCAAAACCTTGACCCGCGTTGGAAGGAGACCCAGGGGCGGGGGCGCAGGTGGAGAGATCCACTGGGGTTTCTCCATGGGTCTCTCTTTGTTTCATCTTGAGAAGCTCTCCCTCTGGTTCTTCCTGGCGTTGCCCTTTGGTCGAGGAACGTAAGGCCTTCTACACCCTGCCACGAGAAATGCCATGTTTCTTGCACCCCCTTGGTGCTGGTTGGCATTCAAGTGAAAAGCAGAATACTAGGAATGAATGAAGTAAGATAATTACAGGAAAAAGCAAATATTACCGTAATGACTTTTCAAAGTCAAGGGCTATGTTTCTGTGCTTGCTAAGCCCTGCTCCCGGACTTGGTTCGACTCCAGAGTTCCTGCAGAGCATGGGGGCCGGTACACATCTCCGCCACCCTGCCCGCCTCCCCACTGCAGCATCGCCCATAGAGCAGCCTCCCTGACGAGGCGGGGACTCCTCAAGGTCAGTGACGGGTCTCCTCCTAGCGGCATTGCCTAAGCCCGACAGCACTCCTGGCACATGCCTGGGCCATACGTTCCTGTTGAAGGAGGGGTGTCACTGGCCTCGAGAGTAACAGTGGCAGTCCCGATAACTCCTGTTCTATATTCCGTGCTTTACAGAGGTGATCTCAGGAATAATGACCGTGTTTGTCTGAAATGGGCATTAACACTGCCATTTGCTCCGTTCCACAGATGAGCAAGCTGAGTCTCAGAGCACTTTGTAGGTCGTGGGCCCAAAGTCATGCCACGGGGAGGTAGAGGAGAGAGAGTGTTCGGGCCCTGAAGTGCAGACCATGCAGGGCCCGTCTGCCTGTGCCCACAGGTCCTTGGAGATTCCTAACTGCTTGCTATTTGAACCTCAAACTCTGACTTTCCAACCTGCCCTGGACCCTCCCCGTCAGTTCTAGGGGCTGAGCTGTGGCCCTGGGCCAGGGATGGCTCCCCGTCTTGCAGGCAGGACCCTAATCTGAACTGGGGGCCTTGTTCCTCTCAGGCTTGATGCTCACACGGGGACCTTCCAGCCGTACCCTCCACAGGGCGACAGGTGCAGGGCTGTTTCTTACAGGGTCTGTGCTGCCCAAGAGGTGGTGTCTGAGACCTGTACTGGGAGGCAAGCTCCGGGCCCTCCTAGTTCTGTAGTTATGTGGCTGTTGCGGCTCCCCAGAGCACGCAGAACGAAGTCCATCTGGCCGCGCCCCTCCTGCCCCAAGTCTACCCCTTCTGCCTCATTGCCCCTTGTCCCTGTGGTCCTCTGCCCGTGTGTGTGAGGCACTCACTGCCTCTGTCTCCAATCTCCACTCTGGACCATAAGTTTCTGAGTTTCTGCTCACCCCCTGTTAATGACAATAACGGCCACCTTTTATCAAATGCTCATTTTGTGCTAAGAGCTATTAATGTGCAATCTTCTTTAACCCTTTCCTGGCTCAAGGAGAATATTATCATGCTCATTATATATGTAAAGAAACAAATAGAGACCCGGAGTGGTTGGGCACCTAGTCCGAGAAAGTGTGGGATGGGGGTGGTGATGCTGCCTCTGGCAAAGCTTGTCTCCAGGTTGCAGCTGCCTCCTTGTGTGCTCCCAGCTCTGCTTCAGGGCAGCCCCATACCCCCTGCCCTTGCTGCCTTTGCCCTCTTGTTTCTGGTGCATTCTTCCTCCTGCCAGCTGCTCCAGTTCCTGTGGACGCGCGGGCAGAGAGGGGCTCTGGGGAGGAAGGGGGCAGCGAGGCAGTGGTGGCACAGCTGTGATCGGCCGCCGCCCCCATCCCCGGCACTCATGCATGGCGACACGGGCCACTGAGTCCTCCTGGGTGGCCTCCCTGTGATGCTGTGTCCGGGCCAGCTGGTCAAGGACAATCCACTTGGCTGATGCTAGGGAAGGAAGGTCACCGTCTGCCCTGGGGCCCGTGTACTGGGTGGGAGGTGGTGTTCCAGCTGGAGCTGCTGACATCTGCCTTCTGCTGAACCCCGGCCCCCCTCCCTGCAGCTCCGGCTGGAGGCAGAAGGGAAGCGGGGCCTTCCCTCCCCTCCCCCCGCCCCGCGTCCGCACACCCTCCGGCCAGGTTCCCCTCCTCGCCCCAACTGCTCCCCCAGCCCCCGCTGGCCCACCTTACCCCGCTGCTTGCATTGAGTTTGGAGGCCACTCAGTGTGGGTTGAGAGTCCAGCATCCTGTGGCCCCATAGTGACACTTAGTCTTAGGCGGCCACTGCCGGACTGTGGGACATTGAGCATCATGAGGTCCCCTCTGGCTTCAGTTTCCTTATCTGCTGTTAATAACAGTACTTCCCCCACAGAGTAGTTGTTGGAATGCCAGGTACCTAGTCCCATCCCTGGTACTCCAACATCCCGGAAGTGAGCCCTCTGGTTCTAGATCACGGCTGTTCCCTCCAGGAAGTGGTCAGTTCATGTCAAAGCGCTGTCTTTGGTCTACAGTAATGGCAGTTTTATATATTTCAACCTGATAACCGGACAGCCTAAACATCTGGGGCATGCGTGTGAGCTCTAGGTGCTTGCCTCAGTTTCCCCACCTCTCAAACACTAGTCACAGGAAATTTCACGGGGTGATGACTGAGCTCCATGTGCAGTGGTATATTGAGCATGAAACGGAAAGTGGGGAGTCCGAAGAGGGGAGTGTTTTGTTCTATTATTCTTTTCTTATCGAAGAGCGGTTTCAGTGGGGGTCAGAGCACAGACTAGAATTTGATTCCTGCTGGAGTTTGAATTCTCAGGCTGCTACTTGCCAGCCGGTGACCTTGGCCAAGTTATTCGCCTTTCTGTGCCTCCATTTCCTGACCTCGAAGAGGCGTCATGGTGGTACCTGCCTCATGCTCGAGAGGGGAGAATATGCAGATTCACGGGCGTGTTCACGCCAGGCTCCTGCTTCCATATCTGTGCCTGTGTGATGGACGAGCTCTGAGTTCAGACCTGCGCTCCCACTGGCTAGCAGACCGACCCTCTGTACTGCCCCACCCTGCATGGGCTGAAAAGTTTGCTTTCTGGCTCATTCTCTGAGGCATGGCCTGCTTCTGTGGCCAAGATTCCAGTTGCAATCAGGTGAGCAAGGAGCCCCCATTCAGGCTGTCGTCTCTCCTGTGTCACATAAGCTGTATTGATAAATTAATCTTATATTGTTGGGACCAAACAGCCCTGTAATTTTTCTATTGTGCGGCCTAATCAGTCTTGACAATGTGTCATTAGTTTCTTTTTGTTTGGAATCCGACTCCCTGGGCTGGCCCTTGCGAGCCATTGAACGGGACTCCCGCCTTCCCCATTCACCGTGACTAGGGGGCTGGGCTCCATGCCTTGGAGTCCTGGCCTGGATGCCCTGTCGAGGTGTGCATGTCTGGCGACTGGTGGGCTCTTCGTGGACAGAGCGGGCACAGCACCAGGATCAGGTTATCTGGGGTCCACGCTCGGCCCTGCCCTTGGCATTCGTTGGCTATTTACCTTGTTTACTGACTGTGTTTACAATCTCTCAGTATTTTTTTTATCATTATTGTTTTTTTTCTCATGAATTTGCCATGATGTGTGAAGCAGTTAAGATGAAGCTTATGTGGCAGACATCTCGGATTCAAGCTGTGCCCCCATCTCATCATCGCTATGGCCCGAGAACGAGACAGGAGAAGTGCCCCAACGCGGAGGGTGGTTATTTCTTCAAGACGGGATTATTAGTGGCTTCAGTTTTCGTGGTATCTTCTCATTTTTCCCGAACTTTCCATAATGAGTCTGTAGTACTTTCCAACCGGGGAAAGAGTAATTGAAATGAATCAGCATTAAATCTACCGGCAATAGCTTTCCCCATTTGTAAAATGAAAGGGTTGGATGAGATCCCCAACCCTGGCCATGCACCAGAATCCCTGGGATAGTTTGTTAAAAACACAGAGAGTGGATCCTGGTCTCCATGGTGGGGGTGGGGGGTGATTATCCTGTAGCCTGGGATCCGGCCCAGGAATTGGCATTTTGGACAAGTGCCCCAGCACTTTGAGATGTTACATCTCTCGGATTTGGATCCCTGGAGGAGTTGATCCGTTGGGCCCTTGCTGCCATGCTCGTTCCCTAGGGCTGCACAGTTTTAGACCGTGGGGTAGAAGCAGGGAGGGCAGTCCTGTGGCCTGCCACTCCCCTGGCTTGAGGAAGGAGTCTTCAGACGGCTCCTGCTCCGGCTGGGAAGAAGCCAGCCGCCCACATGTGTGGCCGTGTGTTAGGAATGGGTGGTCCAAAGATGGGTGGGCTCCAGGAGTGTCTGGAGAGGGGCTTTTATCCGACCATTTCCTAAGAGGCTGCAAGGCTGGGTCATTTCCCATCTCTGGTCACATATCATTCTACATAACTCTCACGCTGGGCCCTGTCCTCCCCACTGGTCAGGTAAGAGGTGCAGAGGGGCTAAGCGACTAGCACAGCTGGATTTGAACCTGGCTATCTGTACCTTGCACATCTGTGGTGGCAGTTCCTCCTCCAGCAGGCCTCCCTGGGGGCTCTGGCTTGGTGGTCTTCGAGGTCTCAGTTGGGGTCTTCCTGTGTTCTGGTGGGTCGTCCCCCCCCCCGTCCTCACCTCCAGCTGCACCCCTGCCACAGAGACCACTCGTCCCCCCAACACGATTTGGCTCTTCATTTGCTAGAGAAGCTTTTGCACCATGTCCGTGTGGCTAGAAGCCCGTGTGGTCATTGTCCTCCCTGCTGCTGGCATTCTTTCCCTTTCCTTCCATTTAGTTGATTTTATTTTACTGTATTTTGATCTTCTCATTGCATCTTTTCTTAAACCCCAGCCTATTACATTGTAGGACTGCCCCCAGATTGACTTGGGGGGTTTTCTGCAGGCCTGTGAAAGCCCATCTCCCCTGCCAGCCCATAGGTCACACTAGAGGCCAGGCTGGTAGGGGCCAGGGAGGAGGTGAGGGCACGCCTGGGTTCGGACGCAGGGTTCCCAGTGTGAGTCGTGTGATCTTAGGCAGGTTATCCTGCGGGTCTTGATGTCCTCAGATGTCATCATGCGCACAGTGGGGATAATGCCATTCATCTCAGAGAGTGTGGACAGCATGGCCCAGCACCAGAAGTGCTGGGAGTGTGTTAGTCACTCCCATTAATGTTCTTCTAGTCTCGGTTTTCACCCTAATCACCCCTGGAAGCCTGGACAAATCCCTACTTCAGTTTCTCACCAGGATGAACTGCTTTGCAAATGGAATTGCCCCCCAACCCCCACAGCTAGGCTGCTGGGGGCCTGGGCTCAGTGGACCTTGTCCTGGGACAAGGATGTTCTACCCACTGGGGAGTGGGGGGTGGGGAGCAGGAGTGGTTCTAACTTCTAGGCTTTTGCTAGGTTCTGTTGTTGATGGGCATCTGAAGCTGAGAGGCCAGCCGCCTGCTTCGGGAGGCCCAGCCCTGGCTGGCGAGGGGCTCTGGGATCCCCCCACGTTGCAGTGTCCCAGCTGCCAGCCCGGGCTTCTCCTCGAGAGCCCTGAGCAGACAGCACAGTTGTAGCTGAACGGCCACACAGCTGGCTAGAGAGGATTAAACTTAATGTGCTGTCAGTCCAAGGGATTTCCAGCTTCCCTGTCCTCTTCCCATTGATTATTTTGCTTTGATGTTGAAAGGGGAAGTTGGACTCGGCTAATGGGCTTCCCTCTGTGCCCAGGCAGGTGGCATTCTGCATGTGTCTGCCCCCCCCCCCCAACCCTGGCTCCCTATGTGGTTGGTGGTGGTTGACGTATTTCCCATCCGTCTGGGTCCAAGAGGTTGTCTCCTGTCATCGTTGCTAGGGCTGTTGCTATGGCATCTGTCATCAGGCTGTGTTGTGAGAGACACCAGGTGGGTGATCTCATGCCCTCTTCTGTACTGACTGTCCCCACTGCTGGGATGGAGAAAGGCCTTGGTGGGAACACAGACTGGGTTCACAGACAGGTGGGTTTGGATGAGAATGAAGAACCAGTCGGCTGAGGGAGTCCCAGGCCCCCTAAAGCTCCTCCTTCCACAGGGGTTAACGTGAGATCAGAACCTTCCATGAGAGGAGCAGGTGCGAGGTTGGAGGTGATGTCATTGAACTCTGGGTCCTGGTGTGGGAGCAGGAGCAGCAAAGTCACTTGTGGCCTGGGGGGAAGACCTCCTAGGGACCCCAGACCCCCAGAGGAACGTGAGCCTGACAGCTGGGACGTCGGGGCTCCAGCTGACCACTCAGTCCTCACCGTCTTCTCGCTTGTCGAGAGACTTCTCTGCCAGCTGCATAGCAAGAACGCTGTCTGATCCATAGAACAACGCTAGTTAATGAGCATTGCTCTCCTGTTTTACAGAGGAGAAAATCTAAGCTCAGAAAGACACAGCAAGGCACGTGGGGTCGCAGAGCTAGGAAGTGGCAGAGGCAGCGTTCGAATGCGGGTCTGTCTGGCCCCGCGGCCTGGGTCTCCTCCACCAGCCACCACGGCCTTGCAGCAACGGCCTGATGATTCCCCCATGGGCGGTTTTCTGTGGAGGCCTCTTAATACCGTCCCTGAAAGGCCTCCACAGAGGGCTCCTGTTTAGGCTGAGGGCAGACGCTTCCCTCATTCTACAGGCAGGGGTTTGTGTGACTTACCTGCTGACACATAGTGGGTCAGACTAGATTAGACGTGGTTCCTTGAAGCACAGTGACACCCAGCCCCGGGGGAGCGGAGGTGTTCTGGGGCCCCCACCGGCCTTTGGGAAGAACTGAGATTCCTGTCCTCCAAATGTTCTTCCAAGATGGCGGCCTGAAGAATGGGCACCAGAGTCTGTTGTGTTTCTCTTTTCTAGCTGTGGTAAAATACATGTCAGGGAAGAAGTCTGCAGTTCAGTAGTGTGAAGTACATTCATATTGTGCTGTCAGTCCCCAGGACTCTTTGTCTTGCAGACATGAAACTCTGTATCCGTTAAGAAAACTAACTCTCCCTTCCTCCCTCAACTCTCCCAGATCCGACAACCGCTTTTCTACCACTTTTCTACTGTTGTCACTGTGAACTTGACTACTCTAGGTATTTTGTATAAGTGGAGTTACAAAATATTTGTCTTTGTGTTACTGGCTTATTTCACTGTCCTCAAGGTTCATCCGTCTTGTAGCATGTGTCCAAATCTCCTCGGAATAATACTCCATTCTACGTATATACCACGCCTTATGTATCCACACATCTGTTGATGGACGCTTGGGTTACGGCACCATGTGGGTTCTTGGGAATAATGCTGCAGTAAACACAAGCGTATAAATCTCTCTTTTGAGACCCTACTCTCAAATTTTGGGGGGGATGTATACCTATAAGGGGGATTGCAGGGTCATATGGTAATTCTGTGTTAAATTTTTTGAGCAACCACATGGTTTTCTTCAGCGGCTCTACCAACAGTGGACAAGGGTTCCAGTTTCTCTGCATCCTTGCCAACATCTGTTGTTTTCTGATTTTTTGGTGGCAGCCATTTTAATGGGTGTGAGGTGGTACCTCGTTGAGGGTTTGATTTGCATTTCCCTACTCATTAGTGATGTGGAGCATCTTTCTTCATGGGCTTGTTTTGGCCACAAGAGTGCTTTTGGGAAGACCTGTTAACCTCGAGCCCCAAACCGTTCTGTTACTTCACTGCCCTGCGACTCCACCCTTTGGAGTTCTGACCGAATGTAGCCCTTTATTTTGAAGGGATTTGTATATAGAGGAAGTGGGGCCGAGAAGATGCCACAGACAGCTACAGCAAGGCAGGATGGGGTACATTTCCTGAGAATGGGACAGACAATAGACTCTGGAGTTCTTGCGACGGGAGGAGGGCGTGCATTTGAGAGGACCCCGGGGTCCCTAAAGGAGGGGTGATCATAATTTCCCAAGCCAATAGCCCTCGCCATCCTGGGCCGTCCAGGGGATCTGCCTCATGGAGTCCCGTTCTAGGGGAGGATGGATGTGGTGACAAGGCGCTTCTAGCTGCTGAGCCTAGATTACAGAGACTGCACTCCCTCTGGCTGTGCCCATGTGCCACAGCCCTCTGCCAGGCCTCGCTGCCAATTTGGGGCTGTGCAGAACAGCTTCCCCTCTGGCGGCCTGGTGCTGGTGGGGCCTGGTGCTCGGGCTGGGCTGGGCAGACCCCAGGGGAGCGGCTGTTTGGGTGCGTTTGATTCTCTAGCAAGGTTTCTCTCCTTTCTAGGCTCAGGTACACCAGGATGGCTTCTGTCTGAGTAGGAACAGGTGCCTGGGACCGCCGTGTGCGGTTTTTAATATCTGGCCTTGGTGTGGCCTGGACGTTAGACCTTGAGCTCTAGGGGCAAGATCTGCTACTTGACTTCAGGAGGTAGTCCCAGTACAAGCCAGGTTGAGCTCAGAATGCCCTTTTGACACGGTGGTTTGTCCCTCTGACCTTGCTGCCCACACCCTTCACGTGATCGTCGATTAAACAGAAGCGCTGTGGGATGGGGCCACTAACGTCCCCGTGCACCGACTTGGGTTGATGCCGTGTTTTACGCCCTGTGTTTTACGCCCATTTCTTATGTGAGTCTCGTGATGACCCGATAAGGGTGGGGGTGGGGGGATGGTTTCTTCCCTTTGATGACCGATCAGCGTAGTGCAAGGACCCTTTGCATTAACGTTTAGATTTTCTTCTTTCATTTATTTTTTGCGTGTGTCACTCTCTGTGGCTCAGTATTGAAAAGGTCCAGTGAAAGTTGCCCTCCCAGGTGCCAGTGTCCCTCCCCTGAGGCCCTAGATAGCACGTGACTTCCCAGAGGTGGCCCACCTGCGTTCGTTTTGTGGCTTGCCTTCCTGATCTCCGTTCTAGAATTCCTTCCGCCTCTTCTCTTTCTGTCTTTCATCCCTGCAGCAGCCTAACTGCTGAGAGCTGCCTTTTGACCTTCTGGATTTCTCTCTAGCAGCTCCTCCGGCAAGGCTCAGTGCTAGGTGGCTGCTGCCCGTGACGCCGGGGAGGGCCTGGGTAAATGGTGGTGTAACGTAGGCACGAATGTGTGCCTGCGGAGGGAATGACTGCGGGAGGGCGTGCGTGACGAAGACCGGGGGAAGCCACCAGAGGCTTTGCTGCCGTGGCCCTTCCCTGGTGACAGCTTCTCTACTTCACTGACCCCCCCCCTCCCCCCCAAGGATGACACTCTGTTTGAGTCTGGATTTGTCAGGGAAGCTGTTAACACACTTGAATGTTTTCCCTCTGATAGAGTGCCATTGCTGAACTTTAGAACTGCTTCCTGAGCTTTAAATGCTAGATGCGGGAGGAATCCAGGCACCGGAGTGGGGGAGAAAGAAGGGAGAAGACCCCGAAAACGTTTTGTTCCTCAGCCATCTGCTGAGCACCTGTTACGTGCCAGGCACTGCCCTTAAGGAGCTCGTCTCCTAGAGAAGGGGGAGCCCTGGGCCCAGATGGTTATGAGATGAGATGGCTAGTGTCCTTCAAGCTGGGATCATAAGGGAAGGCAGCGCACCATGGAAAGATGCAGAGTGTTCATTTGGGTGGGTGGGGGGGCTCATTTTTCTTTGAGGGGGGCTCATTTTTCTGTCTTGATTCTCTATGCTTTCATTGTCTGCTTTATATTTTCCTGGCTCAGAAGAGGGCCTGGCTCTAGTTACCTCTCCTTTTCTAGAAGCAGTATAGCATCGCGGCTGTCTTGGCTTGGATAATGTCCTCACAAAAGTCCCATGCGCCCAGAAACCCAGAATGTGACCTTATTTGGAGATAGGGTCTTTGCAGATGTAATTAGTTAAGATGAAGTCGTACTAGATTCTGGCGGGTCCTAAATCCAATGACTAGTGTTTCTAAGAAGGCCATTTGGTGGCGCCTGGGTGGCTCAGTCGGTTAAGCGTCCGACTTCAGCTCAGGTCACGATCTCATGGCTCATGTGTTCAAGCCCCGCGTCGGGCTCTGTGCTGACAGCTTGGAGCCTGGAGCCTGCTTCGGGTTCTGTGTCTTCCTCTCTCTCTGCCCCTCCCCTGTTTGCACTCTGTCTCTCAGCAATAAATAAACATTAAAAAAGAAAAAAAAAAGAGGCCCTGTGAAGGCCCAGACACACAGAGGGCAGAAGGCTGTGAGAGGATGGAACAGAATGGGGTGATGTGCCTGCAAATCAGGGACCGCCAAGCGTTCTCAGCAACCACCAAGAGCCGGGAGAGGCCAGGAAGAATTCTTCCCTAGAGCCGTCAGAGGGCGCATGGCCCTGCTGATGCCTTGATTTTGGACTTCGAGTGTCCAGATTGGTGAAAGAGTAAGTTTTTATTGTTCAAGTGACCAAACTTGCGATACTTTGTTACGGGAGCCCCAGCAAACAATACAGTGGCCAAGGGCACGGATGCCTCGGCTGCATTGCCTCAGTTCACATCCCCGTTAAGCTGTGCGACCTTCGGCAAGTTACTTGGCCCCTCTGTGCCTCAGTTTCTCTTCTCTACAGTGGAGATCATGGTAGCATTTACCTCAGAGGGTTGTGCGAGGGTTACAGTAAGTTCCCGAACATGAGGCATTTACGGTGGTGCCCGAGCAGGGTAGGCCCCGGGTACGTGCTGTCGTTTGAAGTCCACCTGCACTCGCTGCTGAGCCACACGGCTCTCTTCACACCCCGAGTGGTTTCAAACTGCCTTGTCTGTCTGTCTGGACTTCGCAGGCTCAACTTTTCCAAGAGAAGGGCTACGACCAGCTCGAACAGGAGCTTGTCCTTGTCCCTCCCATTTTACTCTAATTCCAAGGATGGGAAGGAGGTGAGGGAAGGAACCCAGGTAGCTCTGAAAGCAGACCGTTTCCGCCGGCCAGCAAGGGCCGTGGACCTACCCGCCGGGAGACTTCGAACCAGTTGTGCAGTCTTTGTGGGCCTCGGCCTCGTGTCAGAAAGGAACAGGCTCCAACCTCAGGATTTACCGCTCCAGGTTGTAGGTGACCAGTAACTGTTCTTCTCGTTGCCTGCACGTCTGAACAGGGTCTGTGTGAGGAGAGGAAAGGCATGTTTTCACTGTGGTGTAAACCTCAGACAGGTGCTGGGGGCAGGGTACATCCCAGCTCCATGGAGCTGGCCGTGTGCATCCGTGACCTGCTTCCCCTCGAGCGGGGCGATGCTTCTCACCCCGGGAGGGGGTTGAGGAAAGAGTTAGGCCCTGCCCAGTCCAAGAGCCCTGACATTGGACCTTCAGCCATGGCTCTCAACTGGAACATTGGAGGTTTGCCTGGTGAGCTTTTTGGCCCACAGCAGCCATGGCTGGAACATGGTGCTGCCTTGGCTTTGGGAGGCCTGGGGTGTGAGAGTGTGTGTGTGTGTGTGTGTGTGTGTGTGTGTGTGTGAGAGAGAGAGAGAGAGAGAGAGATGGTACAAGCAAAAACAGGTTTAAAAAAATTTTTTTAAAGTTTATTTATTTTGAGAGACAGCATGAGTGGGGGAGGGGCAGCGAGAGAGGGAGAGCGAGAATCCCAAGCAGGCTCCGTGCTGCCAGCACAGAGCCCAATGTGGGGCTCAAACACACATCGTGACCTGAGCTGAAACCAAGAGTCAGACGCTTAACCCACTGAGCCCCCCAGGTGCCCCCAAAGTACCTTTGATGAAGCTTGGACCAGGTTGAGAAAGCAGCTTCGAGGAGCCAGGAGAAGGGAGGGTCAGAAGTCAGCACAGCTCAGCCCCCAGTAGTTACATTGATGGGAAGGAGGGGGTCCATTGACACAGAGGTGGTTCATAAACCCCCCAGCCAAATGTCGGCTTTCCCCTCATGTCCCACGTCTGACCTTAAGGCTCTGCCTATGACCGGCAGCGTGAAAGGGCTGCGTCAGGGGCATGCGTTGAAAGACCCAGGGACGTGCCGAAGAAATGAGCTGTTAGGACTTTCAGTGGATGCTTCGACTATTCTGTCTTGGGGGTTCTTCACATGTGATTCATCTATTAAAATTGGGTATTTACAAAGTGATGTGAATGGGCTGTATTTTCTTGCTTTATCCTACAAAATTGACTTCATTGAATTAGTTTATTTATTTTATTTATTTATTTTTTAAATTTTTTTAATGTTTATTTATTTTTGAGACAGAGACAGACAGAGCACGAAGGGGGGGGGGGTCAGAGAGAGAGGGAGACACAGAATCTGAAGCAGGCTCCAGGTTCTGAGCTGTCAGCACAGAGCCCGACGCGGGGCTCGAACTCACGGACCGTGAGATCATTGCCTGAGCCGAAGTCAGACGCTTAACCGACTGAGCCACCCAGGTGCCCCTTGAATTACAGTTTAAATGTGTTCATGATCCATATAGAGTTGGTTAAAAAGAAAAATCAAAACCGCTCATTTGGAGAACATTTTTGTCTCTTGCAGAAATACAAAGACTATGCTTTTCACAATGTCGCTCACAGTCTTTGATACAAGCTTCCATGTTACAGATGCGTTTCTGGATTGAGTGCCCGGGAAAGAATGTTTATCTTGACAAATGACAAGTAACGTGATTTATTTCCCTTTTCACCTTAGCTTCCAGGAAACCCATGGCGAAATTCAGTGGCTGATCGTGGAAATTAGTTCATCTTGGATTTCTGTTGGCATACATTTCTCTGTTTCCTTTTAAGAGTCTGTTTTGTTTATGTGCCCGATTTTGCTGTTTTACATTATGTCTACATTATATGTTCCCTTAAGTCCTTTAAAAATGAGTGGAACTCTGGTGTATATACCCAGAAGATTTGAAAGCAGGTACTAGAACAAAACTTAGACATGAATGTTAATAGCAACACTATTTAAAATAACTGAAAGGTGGAAACAACCCAGGGGTCCATCATTTGGTGAATGGAAACGCAGAATATGGTGTATCTCCACAATGGAGTATTGTTTAGCTATAAAAAAGAAATGAAATTCTTTATTTCTTTTCAACATTTATTTATTTTTGAGAGACAGAGAGAGAGCATGAGCAGGGGAGGGGCAGAGAGAGGGAGACACAGAATCCGAAGCAGGCTCCAGGCTCTGAGCTGTCAGCAGAGAGCCTGACGCGGGGCTCGAACTCATGAGCTGTGAGATCATGACCTGAGCCAAAGTCAGATGCTGAGCCGACTGAGCAGGTGCCCCAGTTATACACTTTTAAAATGGTTCATCTTATGTTAGGTGAATTTTGTCTCCATTAAAAAATTACTGCGTTGAAATAAAAAAAAAGGAGTGTAAAAATTTGTATGAAATCCTCAAAAGGATTTCTTTTGAAGACAGAACGCGTCATTGTCTGTTTTGGGACCCGCCCCTTCTCTGAGTTGCTTGTGCCCTGGTTCTCCCGGGAGCTCCGCAGAGTTCAGTGGTCTGGGGCAGCCTCACCTTGTCAGGCCCTCCCTGTTGCGGGGAGAAAAATGTTCTCTTCCTAGGTGTGGCCCGCCTGCACTCTGTCTTCCTCAGCATTTTCTGAGAGCACTGTATCGCACACATTTGTACATCACCGAACACAGGGATTGGTAATGTTGGTGTGGCGCCACGGGGATGAATGGAGGGGGTGTTTGCAGCTAGAGGTGACCTGGCCGGTGGCCTCCTCAGGTCCTGCGGGGACAGTGTCTGTAGTACGTGGGTTGGGGAGCTCTGCCCCAGGCCAAGTAGAGGTTTAACTGTAGGGAAAAGGGATGTGTGGGTGCATGCTCAGCCTGCCTTTGCCGGAAGGCCAGAAGGAATGTTACCTCCTGTAGGTGCTCCCGTCCATCCCTGCCCTTCCGGGCCTGACTCCTGCAAACTACCTCTTGCAGACTACATCTCCCAAGCTCCTTTGCTAACCGACTCCTGGCTGGGCTTGGGAAGGGAGAAGGCAGGCTCCCACCCCGCTATCCGGGCATCGTCTTGGCACCTTCAGCAGTGGCTACACCTCTTAGCAGCGCCAGCGCCTGGCGCACACTCGCCAGCTCTGACCCCGGGCTTCACAGCACTACCTCCTCCTTGTATCCCTTCGACCCGAGGGCTTCCAGATGCTGCTAACGTCTGGGTTGTAGTGTGGGTCCCTGTTCGATCTTCAGCATCTCCCGCAGGTCACTAATTTCCCCTTCAGACTTCCGCTCTCGGGGTATAGGGTGTGGGCTCCATCTTCCCGATTGGACTCTGACTTACATGACGTCTTGGCCACACCACTGGCCTTTCAAATTGCGCCGGCCGCTGACAAGAGCGACCTTGATCCTTGTGCGTACATCTTGCTCCTGTACCTGGGCAGCCGTAGGCAGCTGCCCCAGAATTCAGGACCCCAAGTCCTGGCCAAACATCCTCTCCATACACCCGATAATGGGGAAGAACCCAAGTTCGGGGTAGCTGCTTCCCTTGTCTGCCTAGAAAACTCCTATTCATCCTTTAAAGCCCAAATATCTTTACTGCTTGATTGCTCTTCTTTTTCTCATTTCCTTCAGGCTGGAGCAGCTGCTTCTTCGTCTGTGTTCCCAAAACAGTTCGTATAAATAACGTCTTCTGGTACTTTTCAGTTAGAGTCACTGAGGACCTGTTTCTCCCGTTGGTGGATGTGTTCACTGAGCGAAGGGACGTGGCCTCACTCAGTTCCACGCGTCTAATGCCTCACTCTGGGCCCATAGCTGGCAGTGAAGCAGTTTTACCAAGGTCCCTGGTACTCTAATCTGGCTGTGTATTAGGATCACTTGGGAAGCTTTTAAAAAATACAGATGTCCAGGCTCTCCCTGAGCCCAGTGAAGTCAGAATTCTGAAGTCTGTGGAGCCCGGGCATTGGCATTTTCCAAAGGCTACTACAGGTGGTGATTTCACCGTATGGCCGGTGTTGCAAACCATTGGTTGCGGTGACTGCTTTGACTCATCACTAGCTCTTATCCGTGTTTCCTGCCATCAAAGTCAGCATCTCCTGCAATTTAATTCAACCCAGCAGAGACTCTTGAGTGCCTGTCTAGGCTGTTGCCGAGCGTTGTGTAGACAGACTCTTGCTACTCAGAGGATATTCCGTGGACACCAGCAACATGCGTATCACCTGGGAGCTTGTTAGAAATGCAGAATCTTAGGTCCCACCCTGGACCCACTGAGATTTTTTTTTTCAGTTTCACCAGCTTCCCAGCTGGTTTGCAGGCATGTTACAGGCTGAGAAGCAATGATGTAGATATCATACAAATGTCAAAGTGCTCATAGTGAATCTCTTTTCCTTTCTTATCCACTCTGTTTTGTTTCCCTTTGTTGGGGGGGGATCATTTTGCATTCCTTTCTCAGGCTGCAGTGGCACTTCCAAAAGGGGTCAAGACTAGGCAGGAGACGGATGAGGTGATGGGTCCCTCAATATGGGAGGGACAGGAGGGATGCATGGTCTTTGAGAAATGGAAGTCTCTCTGGGCATATCGAGTACCAGTGTTTGGGAGGCCCCAGGGATGGGGTGTTTGGGAGGAATGATTCCTGTTTCTGACACTGCCATTCCTTTGGGAGTGATCCAGGCTTGCTGGAGGGATGCCGTGGCTGTGGCTGCGCCGGACGGAGGACTGCGGTGGATCCACGTGGCCAGGGAGCAGCTTGGCATTGATGTGAAAAAAAGCAGCCTTGCTTGTCTCATGCTTCTGGGGTCTAAGCCCAGCAGGGAGGAGTTTCTGCAGGCCAGCCTGTCAAGACCTACAAGGTTACCTGTTGTTCATGTTCAAGTGGAGCATGGTGACCTGTGTCTGTGCACGGGAGTCATGACTGTCAAAGGCAGCCTGGATGGGGAAGGACTCCTCGTGTGTCTGACCACATCTCTGCCATCTCCCCAGAGCCGGGCACTCTGGCCCTGAGTGTGTGTTCAGGCCAGATTTGCCGGTGATGCTGACGGTGTGGCCGGGAAGCCAGGAGGGGCGATGGCCTGTCTGGGAGGGCGGTTTTGGCTGGGGATCTGCCTCTTTTGCCTCTGGCAGAAGCCTCTGCTGTGTGCTGTTGCACAGTTGGTAACTGGATCTTTGAGAGAACGTGGAGGAGGAGGGAGACCTTTCTCCGGAGACCACTCCTGTTCCCCAACACGCTTCTTTGCTGCCCAGGCATATGTGGTCGGATGAGGCCACGGAGGTAGCACATAATTCAGAAGGACAGCGGTGTGCGTTTCTCTTGAGCTCCTCAGATATGTTGGAGATACACTTTCAGAGGAACCAGGATTTCATCTGAGACATGATGTAGTAAAGGGTGTGGTTGGGCTGTGGGTAGGAATCAGCAAGTTGGGGTTCAAAGGCCAGTGTCTGGCAGGAGGCTCAGTTGTTAGGACTGGCCCAGCAGGGAAAAGTGGCCCCACCAGTGAAAAGTGGGACAGCTTCCCTCCTGTGATGTGGCTGTGGGCTAGCGGGTCAGGGCTGTGGGAAACCTCTGTTCAGCTGGGTGCCCTCCCATCGTCATACTATCCTGGATCCTTCTGTTGCAGTCAGACCCTGCACGCTGTTTATTCTGGGCCTGGAGAATCAATTGGGAATAAGAGGGCTGACCCTGGAGTCCACCGGTTCGGGGGCTTAGGATGGCCATTTTCCCGAAAGGCTGCGTGTGGCTGCATCGCATTTGGGGGCTCAGGAAGTTGAGGCTCTTGCTGGATATGTTCCCTGTGTCTCAGGCGACTGGCTGTACCAGAGCTCGGGTCTGTAGCAGTTCGTAGCCTCCTAAGAAGAAATCCGTGGCAGGGAGGTGTGAGTGTCCATGGGCATCTCTGCCTTGTTGGGCTCTCAGAGCCCACGGAGGCTGGGACAGGGGCTTGCGTGAGAGTCTCCACGGGCCCTGGTGGCGGGGCTAGCTGGGATGGTCTCTGAGCCCAGGTGCACATCAGCCAGTCTGGGCCCCGGACAGGCCTTGCGTGTGCTCCCTTGAGCCAGAGTGGTCTGTATCTCCCCCCACCCGGACGTTGAGGCATCAAGGCTTCATCTGAAATGTGTCTTGCAGCTGAATTAACATCTTCTCCCCCCTCCCCGTGTACAGAAAACCATATGCTAAGGCAGCAGAGGGGAGAGAAAACCCCTTTTCATGAACGTCACGTGTCAGCCCTGAATTGCTTTCTGCTTCCCTTGCAGTGTCCAGTGCTCCTGAGGCCGTTCGTTTCCCCGTGAGAAGGGCGGGCGTGGGGGGAGGGATGTCGTCCACACCTCAGGCCCCGTTTGTCGCTAACAATGATGTCTCAGAACCGCGTGGTCTCTGCCTCCAGTTCCCATAAAAGCTGAGTTGGATCTGACGGACCCCCAGCTTTGCCACCTCGCACAGTGTCCCGCCTGACTGAGAGGTGACGCTCGGTGAGCGCCAGAGCCAGGGACTGTGCCTGGCGGGCAGCGGGCCCTCCGTGAGTGTTTCTCCAGTGCCTGCAGCTTGCTTGCCTTGCCCAGCAGCCGTGGACGCGTGCAGCCACAGCACGTGGCTTGTGTGGGCTCCCAGCCTCACACCTTCGTGTAATTGATTAGTTCATTCAGCAAGGACTGTTAGCACATCTTGTGGTGTAACCAGGGTGCCAAGAAGGGGGCCTTCCTGCGGGGAGAGGAGATACGCCCACAGAGAGCTCCCATGCTAAAGGTGAGAAGGCTTGAAAACGAGAAGCTCGGCCAAATGTTAGGAATTCAAGGCAAGACTGTAGAGTGAGTAGCATTGAGGGATAAGTAGATCAAAATATCACTCCCCCACATTTCCATACTGTGTTGTGGTTTTATGTGGGTTTTTCAATAGTTGTCTCGTTAACTGTGAAAGAGGATGGGCCTGGGGTAGCCCGGGGAGAGGGGAAATACCAGCAGTGGCTAGCGGGGCCAGGGTGCTGAGGGGCCGGCAGAGCGTCGGGAAGAGAGCTGCTTCAGAACTCAGCCCACGAGAACCTGCGTGACATTCGGGGACGTCACCCAACCCCTGGGAGCCTCCGTGCCTTCACTTATGGACAAGAGTGAGAAAGCGCTTCTGTTAGGGTGGCGGTGGGATTGCAGTGAGGTTCCGGGGGTAAGGGCAGGGCCTGGTACACAGTAAAACACCGAACCATGGGGCCCTTCATTCTTCGAAGTGGATGGTTGGGGTCTGAGTCGTGTAGTGGGAGACAGTGCTGGGAAGGCAGACTGGATTCCCTTTGTCTAGTAGCCGGTGGGCAAAAAGGTGTCATAGTTTGGGAACCCCTAGCAGCAGACTCAGAAACCTGCTCAAAGGCGGGTGGTCTTATGTCTGTTTGGGACTTAATCCTGGGAAACCTCAGTAGGTTGTGGGGAACTGAGACGGGAGGCCAGAAGGCGTGTGATAGCAAACCAGTGACACGTCAGGACACCTGGCGATCAGTCCCGGGGGAAACTCTGGGAGGTGGTGTAGAACACCGGAGGGAGGGCCTGGTGGGGCACCCCGGGGTATTTGTTCGCTGTCATCCGAGGTGCTCCTGGGGTGCTCAGTCCCGTGGGCGCTTGGCCTGCCCCCCAAAAAAGCTCTCAGGCCAGTAATTAACAAAAGTTCAACTGAATAAATTTATTTATTTAAATGTTTATTTCTGAGAGAGAGAGAGAGAGAGAGAGAGAGAGAGAGAGAGCTAGCGGGGGCAGAGGGCAGAGAGAAAGGGAGAGACACAGAATCGGAAGCAGGCTCCAGGCTCCGAGTTGTCAGCACAGAGCCCGACGTGGGGCTCAAACTTAGGAATCGTGAGATCATGACCTGAGCCGAAATCGAGTCGGACGCTTCATCCACTGAGTCATCCAGGCACCCCTCAACTGAATAAATGTAAGGATCAGATTGGCTTTGTTCAGTGATTCATGAATCAGGCAGTATCCCATCTAGCTCCATTGAGCTGCAGGAAAGAAAGTTTTTTAGAGGCAGGGAGGGAACAGAAAAAAAGGAAATTATTAGCAAAGAATGCATTGTGTTAAAATTTTTTTTTGTTTTATTTATTTTTGAGAGCGAGCATGCATGCGCACAAGGTGAGGGATGGGCAGAGAGAGAGAGAGAGAGAGAGAGAGACAGAATCTGAAGCAGGCTCCAGGCTCCGAGCTGTCGGCACAGAGCCCAACATGGGGCTCGAACCCACAAACTGCGAGATCATGACCTGAGCCGAAGTCGGACGCTTCACCGACTGAGTCACCCGGGCGCCCCAAGAATGCATGATTTTAGGCCATTATTTTGCCCTCCTAAGGGAAACAGAAGGGGTCCGTCAGAGGATTACCTGTTAATGCTGACCAGGAAATCCCAGGTTGGCTGGTTAAAAGTCACATTCCGGGCGGGTGGAAGCTGCAGTTAGATTTCGTATTAAGTCTTGGTTTGCTGACTTTGGGGCTTAGGCCAAGCCACCCCGTTTTGGCCTTGCCGTCTAATTTTTAGTAATTGCTCCCTTTCGATCAGACTCAGCCTGACAGAGAGGTGATCAAGATGTAAGGCCAAGCCCCGTTCTCCGCGATCGCTCCGTAGTTCTAACGGCTTCTGTGGATCCTCTGTGTGGTGATTCACGGGTCGTGACGTTTCTTGCTTTGTCCCCGTGATACCCCTGGGCCACGACCACAGGTTCACGATTTTTAAGTTGGCCATATTCTTCATTCCTTTTCTGACGTTCCGGTCTCAGGGAGGTCATTTGCTTGGTAGTTAGTGGCGATGGACAGGCATTAAAAGCTTTTGAGAGGATACAGCGCACCAGGGAGATTATCATGATTATTGTCAGTAGGATAATTTCCAGTGTTTGGAGGGTAGTTCAGGGCCACGGTCCCTAAGACCCAAACTAATCAAAATCAGATAAGCCAGAGAAAGACCTCATTGAGGGAATCACCTTTTTATGCTAATTGGCTGGCTCAGTGATCTTAGTTCACAGAGTTTCAACTTCCCCAGGAGTGTTAATCCCAGCGTGGCCAGGTGGTGTTGGCCGAGGCACAGATAACTCCTCGCTCAGCTAAAAGGCCATCAAGGACTGTTCTGTTATCGACAACGACGTTGGCTTGAGAGTAAGGATATTTTTTGGGCATCTACTGTGTTAGCAATGGATTCTGCAATATTTCCAAGACGTAAGGAAAGGTTTCTGATTCTATTCTCATTTACATTTACTCCTAACTAGGGAACATATGGCCTTGCCAAAGGAGGCAAACCCTGAGTCATGAATGCCTCCTGGCGATTCCTTTCTAACTCAATGATGTAAATCCAAGAGGAGTCAACCAGTGAAGTGTCTTTGTTCATTTGCAAGAAGTTAGAGGCACAGTCAGATAACCTGAGCGACAATGCCCGGCTCTGTGCCAGCCATCAAGGCGTTCATAGGTCCAAGGAGAGTAGCAACCGCCACCGAAACCGACAGATCCTCTGGGGGCACAGACTGTTTCCTGCTAAGGTGGCACTGGGAATGCATTAATTCACAGGGACTGCGGCGGGTCGGTTAAGTTTTCTCTGAGCCTGAAATAAAAAGTTCTAACTTCCAGAGGCTTCCCCCCACACTTCACAATAGCCCGAGATACCAGGATTGAGGGTGTTAATCTTTCCGGGCCCGTCCCAGTGTCAAGGAAAGAACGGGAAGAAGAAAGGGTGTCATGTTTGCTTCAAGTGTGACGTCTTGATCTGGCGTCTTGGGAGGAAGCTGTCTACCTTGATGTCGGCTGCCCCTCTTCCTAGGCTGTTGAATTTGGAGGTCTCCGGCGTTTGTACGGGACCACGTGGCATCTGGCGCCTTCTTCAGCTGTGAGATGCATATCCAAGGGTTAAGTCCGTGAAACGTGGCTGTCATGTGGGCAGTTAAGGGAACCCGGTATTGGTGCCTTCCAAGGACATTCAAGGATCGTCTTTGTCTTTACTGACTGCCAGGTCCCAAGGGTGGGAGAAAATTGGAAATGTTAGTTTGGAGAGTCATAGCCAGATTTTTGAGGAAACTGGAAGAATTCAGCTATATGACAGAACCTCAAAGACAATTAAGAGGATTAGAAACAAATACAGATAAAGGTGTAAACATAATTTCTTCTCTCTACAATTACTTTCATTTTTTATAGTAAAGCTAATTTGTTTGCATTAAACTTTGCCTAATTATTTACATAAGTGCAGCAGGAATAGTGCTTGACTGCATTAAGCTCTTTTTTAAAGATTGCTTTGCTGGAACATTGTAAGCAAGGGAACAGGCCGATTTTTGTTTTCAAGGGGCTTTATTTGGTCTGTAAAGTCGACCTTAATTCCTTAAAATGGTCTGGTCGTATCTGAGTCTATGTATCTCTCTCTCTCTGAAATATGACGTTTCCAGTCAAAGCCTTGGTAACATAACCAATGTTTGTAATTGTGTTCCGTTAAAAGGAGAACCGATTCTTATTGAACTTGTGTAAATACCTAATTATTTTGCCATGAAAGGAATACTGAAGGGGTTTGGAATTCTGGAGGGATCAGCGTGGAGAAAAAGTAGATTTTTTTGTTGTTGTTCACAAAGGTATATCTTAACCAAATTGTTGGCAGCTTAACAGACGAGAGATAAGGATTTCCTAAAATCTGGAAAAGCAAAACATTAGAGAAGCAGCAGTGTGTTAAACAAGAAGTCATAAAAATTATAATCGTCTTCCTCAGGTCATTCAGTTCCGTGTAATTAATTCTTGTTGGTCTTAATCTTCTGTGCAAAGTTTTATGAAGCTACCCGTTTCTCCATTAGTGTTCTGTAAATTCCTATTCTGTCCAGTGTTGGGGTCTATTGTCAGAACCTGTATCGAAGTGATCAGAAACCTGTATTGTAGAGTGTTTGTCAGATGCCTTTGCGTGAATGTCCCTGAAACGAAACACATTTGCGGGAAGTTTTTGTAAAGCATCTGAGTGAAACAGTAACTGCCTGTAAATGATAAGACTTAAAAATGGCTATGGTTAAAGGTCTGATGAGAGTTTGTTACGATGCATTTGACAAGGAAATTTGGTTATTTTTGTAACCTACAACATTTTGAGATAAGAACTGGAATTGTAAGTGTTTACATTCTGTTAGGACATGATAGATCTTTAGGAGTCTCATACAATTTCTGGGGCACCTCTATCAATAGCCTGTATCCACACAAATATGATCTAAGAAGGTTTACTCTCCCCTATTTGACAATGTTTCCCACGTAATTTATCATACTAAATAAGCCTAATTGGTTTAAGATCTTTCTTTTTGTAAGGAGAGGGAACAAATCATTTGAGATGTCCCTGGATCTTTTGGAAGAATCCCAAAGTTAGTTCAAAGTCAAAAAGAATTTTATTTTTGAGGTGCCTGGGTGGCTCAGTCGGTTGAGCGTCCGACTTTGGCTCAGATCATGATCTCACGGTTTGTGAGTTCGAGCCCCGCGTCGGGCTCTGTGCTGATGGCTCGGAGCCCGGAGCCTGCTTCTAATTCTGTGTCTCCCTCTCTGCCCCTCCCCCACTCATGCTCTGTATCAGAAATAAACATTAAAAATATCTTTAAAAAGAATTTTATTTTTGGGAAGTTTGTCAAAAATATCAAAAGGTTTGGATGCTTGGTCAAATAAGATCTTGGGTCTCTGTGAAATAATACTTGGTTATTCATTTAACCAAAGTAACAATTGAAAAGTAACAACTAAAAACTGTGTTGGAAAATACAGAAAGTTAGTTGTAAAAAGCTTTAGCTGTTTTAATATTGAAAAGACTCAGTTTTTTCCCCTAGGTAATCAAAGACCTGATAAAGACAGAATATAGAATGTTTTACTTGACAGATTATATGAAAGGTAAAGAAAAACCTTGGTTTACAGTTTCTTAGTAAGAGCAGACCAATAATCTAAGAAGACCTCTGTCTTTTTAACACAGAGCAAAGCCCAATTTTAATTTTGCCCCAGTGTACTTTTAATATTAAAACTCATTTTTAAATAAATTCATTTTAGTATCAGCCAGCTGGACCACACATTAAAATTCCTTTTCAAAGATTCCTTTTCCACCAACCTTCTCTAACTTTGTTTTTTACATTCAGATTCTGTCCTTTGTTTTTCCTCTATTAAATCACCAGCCTCGCTTTAGGGCAAAATTACTTTCTTTTCCCTCGACAAAAATGCATTTCCATTCCTCATGGCTTCTTTTACTGAAAGCACACATTCTAATTTCTTGCATATGGAGGTGTTTCCCTTACTGTTTCTAGTGGCTTTAAATATATATGTGTCTATATATTTGGCATAGAATATCCTATTAGTTTCAGGTGTCTGTTGCAGTGATTCAGTATTTTTATACATTAGAAATAATCCCCATGATCAGTCTAGTTACATCTGTCACCATGCAAAGTTATTAGAATATTATTGACTATATTTGCCATGTTGTACATAACATTCCAATGACTACGTTATTTCATTAACTGGAAGTTTGTACTTCTTATTCCCTTCTCTGGTAACCCAACAGTTTGTTCTCTGTATGTATGTATCTATTGAGTCTCTTTCTGTTTTTTGTTTTGTTTTAGATTCCGCATATAAGTGAAATCCACACTATGTGGTATTTGTCTTTCTCTGACCTATTTCACTTAGCATAATACCCTGTAGATCCATCCATGTTGTTGTAAATGGCAAGAGTTTTCTTTTCATGGTGGACTCTTATATTACACGTGCGTGCGCACACACACACACACACACAGCACACAGCACATTTTCTTTACCCATTCATCTATTAATGGATCCTTAGGTTGCTTCCATATCTTGGTTTTTGTAAATAATGCTGCAGTGAACATGGGGATAACATGCATCTCTTCCAGTTTGTGATTTTGTTTTCTTCAGACAGATGCCTAGAAGTACAATTGCTGGATTGTAGGGTAGTTCTATTTTCAATTTTGTGAGGAACCTCCATACTACTTTTCCTAGTGGCTGCACCAATTTACATTTCCACCAACAGTGCACAAGGGCTCCCTTTTTTCCATGTCCTTGCCAACGCTCGTTATTTATTTATTTATTTTTATCTTCCTTATAATAGCTGATCTGACAGGTGTAAGGCGGTTTTTATTTGCATTTCCCTGATGACGGGTGATGTTGAGCATCTTTTCATGTGCTTGCTGGCCATCTGTATGTCTTCTCTGGAAAAATGTCATCAGGTCCTCTGCCCATGTTTTAATCATATTTTTTTTTGATATTAAGTTGTGTAAGTTCTTTATATATTTTGGATATTAACCTCTCATTGGATGTACGATTTGCAAATACCTTTCTCCCATTTAGGAGGTTGCCTCTTTGTTTCATTCTTGGTTTCCTTTGCTGTGCAAGAGTTTTTTATTTTGATGTGATCACATTTGTTTATTCTAACCTTTATTGCCCTTGCCTGAGGAGACTGGTCCAAAAACAATATTGCTAAGACTGATGTCAGAGAGCTTACTTCCTGTTTTCTTCTAGCAGTTTTATGGCTTCAGGTCTCAAATTCAAGTCTCTAATCCATTTTGCATTTATTTTTATATATGGTGTAAGAGAGTGACCCAGTTTCATTCTTTTTCATGTTGCTATCTGTTTTCCAGCACCATTTATTGAAGAGACTGTCTTTTCCTCATTGTATATTCTTGCCTCCTTTGTCATGGATTAAGTGACTATGTAAGTGTGGTTTTATTTCTGGGTTCTCTATTCTATTCCACTGATCTTTGTGTCTGTTTTTGTACCAGTACCATACTGTTCTGGTTACTGTAGCTTTGTACTATAGTTTGAAATGAAAGAGAGTGATAACCTCCAGCTTTTTTCTTCTTTTTCAAAATTGCTTTGGCTAATCACATATGTTAATTAGGATTCTTAACCCTTCGGAACCTTAACTAGGGAGTAAACAATTGTGAACTGTCTTTTACATTAGCATTCTGTGAATTGGCAGGCTTATGAATACTTTTTATGATTTCTAGAAATGTGCTTTTTTCAGAGAAAAATTTTCAGTGTGCATAAAACACATTTGCTAATGGACTCAAATATCTTTGGTTCCTCCGTATAAGAAAGCAAAATATGGATAAGTCTGTTTTCAGTAAGTAATGTTTCAGTATGTTTATCTTATCTGGAATGATCTGGATATTCAGTGAATTTAGCTTAACTCATTCATTATATATTAGCAAAACTTTAAGGTTTCAGGTTACCAAAAAGATAAAGGGGAACTATTTAAACAATTTACCTAAAACATTTTTATCCTACTTACATGTGTTCAGTTTACTTGTTTTTTTTTTTTTTTTTAAGTTTGTTTATTTATTTTGAGAGAGAGAGAGAAGAGAGTCAGCGGGGGAGAGGCAGAGAGAGAGGGAGACACAGAATTCGAAGCAGGCTCCAGTCTCTGAGCTGTCAGCACAGAGCCCGACGCGGGGCTCAAACTCACAAACCATGAGATCATGACCTGAGCTGAAGTCAGATGCTGAACCCACTGAGCCACCCTGGCGCCCCGAGTTTACTTGTTCTTAACAACTATTTTCAAATTCCCCGCAAAAACTTTGTGAGACATTAGACAAAGTCAGCCATTGTACCAAGCTCTTTTTCATGTTGACAAATTTTGTAATAGAGGTAACATGAACTTATTTGATTATAAACGTGGGTGGGATAAAAGTATTAAATTAGATGCTGATAACTGTAAGACATGTCTATATTAATTAAACCGACAAACTTAAACTAGATTTAATTCTGAGCCTCTTTCCACAACATGTGAGTCTGAAAAGCAGTTGGGTTAGTTTCTATTGTATTTCTGAGATTTAGAAATACTTGATTTGTGAGGCGCCTGGGTGGCTCAGTCGCTTAATGTGTCCGACTTTGTTTCAGGTCATGATCGCGCAGTTCGTGGGTTTGAGCCCCACGTCGGGCTCTGTGCTGACAGCTCGGAGCCTGGAGCCTGCTTTGGATTCTGTGTCTCCCTCTCTCTCTGCCCCTCCCCTGCTCATGCTCTCTCTCACTCTCATTCTCAAAAATAAATAAAAAACATCAAAAAAAATTTTTTTAAATAAAAAGAAATTCTTGATTTGTAAGTGCTTATAGTTAAACCAATTAAACAGAGCTTTGATATTTACTAGAATTTGGCAAGGATTTTCATTAATTTCAATTTTAGTTTTCCTTAACTATTGAGGGAATAACATAGCAGTTTACCAGAAAATCCCTCAGCATCCTGTCAGTTTGGGGAGGAGCCCATACAGGGGTGGATAGGGGGCCTCTGGAGTTGGTGGTTAAAACATTTGCATAGGGCCTTGGAGAACAATCTCTTTTATAGTGTCCCAGTTGATTACAACTAACACATTGATTTCTGGGCCAGTGGTTTGCTGAGGGGCCCCTAGGAGAGTGTGATGTGGGAGGCCCAGGCGTCATTTTATGTGCTGGCCTTGTAGCTGCAAAGCTAATGATTTGGTGGATGTTTGTTTATGATCTTGTGTCTTTAAATTTTCATTAGCCTTTCACAATGAATTCTTTAATGAAGTTGCTTCAGACTCTTGAAGCCTTTTGGAAGCTTCTACGTACCAATTAAGATAGATATCCCATTCTGTTTGCTTGCTAAGGGATCCCTGATTTCCAAGCATTCTTCTTAAGTAAAAAGATCTTGTCCAACTGGAATGTACCAATAAGGCCATTGTAGCTCTTAGTTGCCTTTAGTAAGATTTTCCCATTTGTGTAGGTATTTATAGCATCTGAGATGACAGGTTTTAGACATAAAATAGGCAGGTGTCCCATTTTTATTATTACAGTTGACCCTGAACAATGCAGGGGTTAGTGGTGATGACCTACTTTGCAGCCATAAACCTGCATATAAGTTTTGACTTCCCCAGAACGTAACTACTAATCGTCTGTTGATCACTGGAAGCCTTATCAATAACATAAAACATCGATGAACACGTATTTTGTATCTGATATGTATCATATAGCCTATTTTCACAGTAAAGTAGGCTAGAGAAAAGAAAATGTTATCAAGGAAGTCAGAGGATCCTTTTACAGTACTGTACTGTAAAATCCCTGAGTATTAGTCAAGCCTGTGTTGCTCAAGGGTCAATTGTATGTGTTTATGATTATCATTTTTTTAGTCTAAATTTTGGGTTTCTTGGAGTCCCATCAGTGCCTAAGGGGGATGGGCCTTGAGGTGGGGGATTGTGTGGTTTCATCATACACCTCATGTCGTGCACATTTTTTGAGGTTGGCAGGTTGCCTCCTGTCAATCTGACCGGTTCCGTGACCAACTTATCCTCACAGGGGAGCCTTTGGGTTGGGTGTGGAGCGCTCTAACAGCTTTTAAAAGCTCAGCTCGTGCCCACCAATGGTGTGGCTCTTTGGCCTCTGAGACCCCCATTAGCAATTAGCCTTTACCTCCCATGCACATTAGCAGAAGCCAGCGGTGACTGCGGAAACGAAACTGTGGACTTCAGCAGTAACCCAAGAACTAGGGTCTGGGGAAAGGATTGGACCCGTGGACCTCAAAGAATGGGGATGGTGGACAGATTCCACACACGCGGAGAACGGCAGCTGCTATCAGCAGTTCCCAGCGTGGAATCGGGGGAAGGATTTCGAACAAACGGGAAACTCCAGACGAAGACACCAGCAATTCCCGGTTGGAGTCTGAGTGTAGAACGCAGGGCCGGGGTTTTGAAGTTACCATGGACTGGCCAGTAGCAGGCCCTGCGTGCACCCCTGGCACTTCCTGTGGAGCCTTGGACTGGGGAGAGGTCTGAACCAGCAGACCTCAGCAAATGGGGACTGTGGCCCCGGGGCCCCACATGCTTTGGAGTTACCTACTTGCCACCGATGGTTCCCACATGAATCTTGGGACAGAATTAAGCGCTGGGGTTTCACACTCAAAAACTTGGGAATTGGGAACTGAAAACCCAATTAGATCAGGAGCTCCGCGCAAAGAGGGCAGAGCTCAGATACAAGAGGGAGCTGACTCCGGCCCTTGGAGATGACAAGAAAGATCGTAAACTCAGAGGGTTCCCAGGGTACCATGCTTGTGTTTCTCTTTGTGCCCCAAACCGTTGAAAGTCTTCTTCAGTCCTGGCGCTGGCCCCAAATCTGTTGAATAACAGAAATTTGGCTGAGTAAATTTGAGGATCTACTTGGCTTTGATGTTCGGTGATTCATGAGTAGGGCAGCATCCCGGCTAGCAAATAGAAGGGAGCTCCGAGGAGCAGCAGGGAAGAAGGGTTTTTAAAGGCAGAGTGGAATGGAGAAAAGGAAATTACTAGCAAAAAAAAATGCACTGTTTTAGGCCAGGGTAGAAGGTGTCTATCAGTGGATTGCTTCCTAATGCTGACCAGGAAGCTCCAGGTTGTCTGGTTAAAAGTCCTATGTGTGGGGACTGAAAGTGCTGTTGGGTTAGGCATTAAATCTTGGTTTGCTGGTGGGGGGGTTAGCACCAGTGACTCCATTTTGAGCCCGCTGTCTCCTTTTTAACACGACAAAGAGATGCAGGGACCAGGCACAGGGAGTCAGCCAGCAGCGCCACGTGGACTGGTCTGAGGGAGACCCGTGTCATGCGGGTAAATGAGGGTTTGCACTGCCTCATCCAGCCTCAGCCTGACCCTGTTTTCCTGCCAGCCATTTGCACGTTTCCTTCCTAGGGAATCAGCGATACTAGACTCTTGTCTTTACCTTTGAGGTCTCGGGCCTTGGTTGTTACAGGTTCCCACCTTTGTGCTGAAACCAGGCCCACGGGACCTGCTCAGCCTCTTGCAGACACAGGTCACCGCCTGTAGTTGGTACTCACACGGCAGACGTGAATGTCTGCTCCTCAACAACCTCTTCTCTGGAAAAAGCGCTGTGCCCAGGTCGTTGTGCGGAGGTAGGCTGGACCAGTGATGGAGAGGTGGCCTCTGAGGACTTCTGGGGCAGGGACAGGTTTGGGGCCCAGCCTGTGACACCCCAAAGACGAATGTGAGTGAATCTCTTAGCAAAAAGTGTACCTTTAGTCCTGTAACTCCCCCGATAACTGTCCGCGGGAGGTTGCCGAGGGCTGGATGGCCTTCAGAAACACTGACTCACTGGGTTCTTGGAGGCTTCTGCTTTAGAGAGACGGGGCATTCTGTCTGAAGCCGCCAACTGTGATTTCAGACTGCACAAATCCGCTGGCCGGAGAGGAGATGAATGACCAAAGGGAGAGGCAGGGAGAGAAAGCCAACGAAATGGGGGAGACAGCCAGCGGAAGTGAGGTTGGAAGAAACTGAGCAAGACTGCAGAGAAACGAGGATGGTGGTGAGGAAAAGCTCCCTGCTGCCTCCCCACCCCGGGTGAGATTAATTAGGAGAGCACCGGGAGGGCAAGAGATGAAGTCCGGGCGGAGAGTTCAGGAAGGTTTTGGGCAGCAGGAATCAACCAGGGACAAGCCATTAGAAGTGTTTGGGAATGCTAATCTGTGGACCCCTGGCCCCTCTTCGGAAGCAAATAGTTCTCAGCCCTGGTGGAGTCCCTTTCCAGGAATCCAGACTTCTTGGAAATGTGTTACCTTTTACAAAGAAAGGAGAAAGGGAACAGAGGAGAGAATATTTAGAGCGCCGCTCACGATTATTGCGTAAAGCTGTCATCCACGAGAAGAGCTTGGTGTACTCTTCCAGGGCATCCCCTGTTGAGCAGACCCATTGGGCTTCAGTGAGCAAGCAGTTTCCAGTAAGAAAAAGCCCAGCATTGTGGCCTCCTGGCCTCCTCTTCTGACGTGTTGGGACCCCAAGATAACCTGTATGCAGTGGCTTATGTCTCAAAGATCGGAGCACCGTCTCTAACTCGGTGGGCTGGCCAGAGCCACCCGGGAGCGCAGATGCTGTGAATCAGGAGTGTTTTCCTTGGAGCTCATTTGCACCTTGACCCCCTCTGCTCACGTGTAGCTTCTAGAAAGGGAGAGTTTGGTGCCATACTATTTCCCCAATGGTCTGTGCTGAATACCGGCTACCGTACGATCTTAACTCTTCAGGAAACGTGCAGGCAAGTGTTGTGCCACCCTGGGCTCCACATTCCTGACTTGCATGTGGTGGGGTGGCTTGAGTGCCCCCCACCCCCCCATTAGAGCCCAGGGACCCACCGGTGGTAGGTGCAGCTGTTTAGACATTCTGAATTTCCAGGGCTGTGTGGGCAGAGAACAGGAAGAAAGCTAGGGAAAGGTGAGCTCGGGTCTAGGGGGAATGGACCCAGCTGTGCTGGGCCCCAGGGTATAGTCAGCAACCCTATTCCAGCGTATTTTGGTGGGGAGGATATGGGATTTGAGTCCGGTTGGGGCTGGTATGGCTGACCGTGACCTCTAATATGGGGGGGGGGGTGGTGTCTAGGCAACGGTGCTATTATGAACACAAAATTGATAATTCTGTGATTCAAAGGGGGGTAGATAGGGGCACACCCAGTTTGAAATTGGTCCCGTCAGTTATCAGAAGTTGGTGATGACAAAGCGTGAGCAGGATCTGGGCCTGGCCGCTGGGAGGAGGCCAACATGCGCTGTCTGGGTTGGTAGTACTCCACTGAGTGGCTAGGATTTGGGCAGGACCCCCGTCCCAGCACTGCACTGAAGTCACGTTGGTGAATCCCTCACCATGGGTACTGAAGGGGGGGTGTGCCGCGGTGCCATGAGAGGTCACCCTGGCACATAGTAGGTGCTTTACAAATGACTGGATGAAGTGGAGTTGCAGGACTGACCTGCTGCCGAGGGGAGGCCCCGACTGGGCAGCGCAACCCAGGCTTGCGATGAGCCTGTGGGGTACAGGCGTTTTGGGTTGACAGCCATGTGGCAGGCCGGAACCACGACAGGCTTCTGGCCTTAAGTCCTTGCTCACGGTGAGAGTGGCGGGTCTGGGTGAGCTCAGCAGCCAGAGGCTCACACTCAGCCCTCAGTAATGCTGCCAGTTGACTCCCTGTTCCACCCCGACAGCCACGGGCTCTGTGTCTCTTTCTTCTCCTGGATGGTGCGAGAGGAGAGCTGGTTGGGGTGTGACCTGAAAATCCCGTGTGTTCTGGCCCCAGCTCCCCTCTCCAGCTCATGGGCTTTCCCTTTCACTTAGCCCTTGGGCCCCAGCACCACTTTCCCTCCTGTGCCATTTGCACTGGGAAGTGGGGCCCCGGCAGTCCTGCCTGCCCAACTCCGTTCCGGGAGCCGGCTGTGGGGCGCCACATTCCCAAGCCCCTCGGTTCCCTGAGGGGACTGTGCTGTTAACTAGCCTGCGGAGGAGGAGTGTCTGCAGGATGGAGGCCGAATGTCCAGATGTCCCCAGGTGTTGGGGTTGGAGACAGTGTCACCTTGACCTTGGGGTTTCTGGTACTTCCAGGGTGGAGAGCCAGCCTCCAGTGGGTGTGCGTCACCTGCTCCCCTGAGAGGGCGTCCCTCGGTGTCTTTGTCGCGTTTACCTTTCTTGTCCCGCCAGGGGGACTCCCCAGACGGGGCCTTGGGCCTCTCTTTGCTGGTTGCAGGAGAGTAAATGCCTCTCTCCAGGGTGCAGCCTACAGCTCAGGAGAGGCGAGTGCCTGCTGCGTGCCTGCCAGATTTAGTGAGCGCTTTTAAGGAACCAGGTGCCCCGTGGGGGCTCTGCGGATGCGGAGATAAAAGACTGTCCCTGCCCTCAAGGGTCTCAAAGTCTCGTGGGGAGACAGGCATGTCAAAGAGTATAAGACAAGATCCCCAGTGTCCTGTGGGAAGCACAGTCTGTTTGGAGCTGATACTTGCCGTCACACACCATGTAGGACCAGGAAGTTAAAATGGTGGAAGCGTTTCATAGCAGCGGGGAAACAGCTGCCGTCCTGAGCCCCCTAAGTGACCACACCCAATAGCCCAGACACGCGACTCTTCTGGAAACTTCTCCCCCACTCTTCTCCCCGCCCCTGGATCCAGGAGCTAAGGATCAGCCTTAGTTCAGCCTGATCAGCCTGATCCAGCCCTTTGGCCAAAGTCCATTTGGAGTTTCTGCTCTGCCAGGTGCTACTTAGGTCCGACATCAACCCTGGTTCTGTGACAGCACAGCCGAGGCATGAGGTGCTCATGCCTTACCAAGGGGGGCCTGAAGAGGACTCTCGGAGGGAGGGAGCATCTGAGCTGAGTTGAAGGAGGAGGTCTGAGGTGCACGTGTCCGTCTGTCTGTCGGTGGCTCCGTGGTTTGTGTGCCTCTGACCCATGACATTGGACTTTGGCCGTGCCCCGCCCCCTGGACTGCTCTTGCCTCCCACAGGACAGAACCCACCTGGTTCCAGTGTTAAGGAGGAGCTGCCAAGAGTCGCTCAGGATTCAGGAGCACGGAGCGAGCACAGGGCAGGAGGAGGGACCGAAGTAAAGAGAATGCGGCGGATTCCGTGGTCAAGGAGTTGACGCTCTCCTGAGGGAAGCCAGGCACGTGATGCCTGGACACGGAAGTGACAGGGTCCCATTCATACACCAGCGGCCACACAGGAGTAATTCCCCAGTAACTGGAGGGTGAGGCCGGTGGCGGCTGATGGCAGCTGGGTGAGGGTGGTTTGAAGAGAGCTTGTGGAGGGAGGAAGACGCGATGTCAGGACCCAGAATATGGGGCTCCACCAAGCCCTGGCGCCCAGGGGCCGGCAGGGAGAGGCGGTGGCTCCGAGGAAGCCAGAGGGAACCGGCCCTGGCAGCGAGGGCTTCGCTTGGCTGTCTTGTGAAGAGGAAGCCGTGGGGAGCGGGCAAGAGGAGGGTCTCCCGCTGCAGCCGCGTCACAGCCTCGGCCACTGTGGCCACAAGCGGGATCACTCTCCTGGCCAGGCAGGCCCCGGTGCGTGACCTCAGTCCCTGCACAATCCAGCGATTGCTTCAAAGGAAGAAACTCACTTCTTGCCCCCATACCGACCAGTTTTCCAGATCTCTGCAGACACCCAAGTGGGTGTCCTCTAATTCAGTTGGTCGTGATGCCATGTGCCGTGAGTTAGTGTCAGTCCCCGCGGTGAAGGGCTCAGTCCTGCAAGACTGCACCACCCCTCTACTTAAGATGCCAGTTGCAAGGCCACATGGCCACCTGCGCTTCTGACCAATGAGCTAGAGGTCGAAGGTTCCCAGGACTCCCTCCTTGGATTCAGTAATTTGCTTAGAACGGCTCATAGAACTCGGAAAAACCATGTATTTGCTAGATGACCAGTTTGTTATAAAAGGATACAAGTCAGGAGCAGCTAGATGGAAGGGATACATGGGGCGAGGGATGGGGGAGGGGCACGGGGCTCTTCCGTGCCTGTGCCCTTCCCGGGTGCACTGACCACCCCTTCTCTCTGCCCCGCCCCCTGCATCCCCTGCATACTTCCCTGTGTTCACTAATTGGAAGTTCCCTGAATCCCGTTGTTGGGGATTTGTATGGAGGCTTCTTTATGTGGGCATACTTGATTAGATCATGGCCATTGGTGAGGAAGTCAGCCTCCAGTCATGTGGGGCTGACAGTTCTAACCCCGAGATTACAAGCTTGGTTCCCCTAGCTACCGGTCGTCTTATTAGTAGACAACGAGACACTTACCACTTTGGAAATTCCAAGGGTTTTAGGAGCTGTGTGCTAGGAAATGAGAGCAGAGACCAAATATAATATATTTCTTACTATGTCACACTGATTGTGTTTTTGGAGGGGAAATAAACATACTTTAAGCTCTAGGGTGTTCAGACAATGTGCTAGGTCTTTTATAAGCAGTATGTAAAAACATTTTTTTTAAATGTTTATCACTGAGAGAGAAGAGAGACAGAGGGAGAGAGAGGTGGGGAGGGACAGAGAGAGAGAGGGAGACACAGAATCCGAAGCAAGCTCCAGGCTCTGAGCTGTCAGCCCAGAGCCTGATGTGGGGCTCGAACTCACAAACAGTGAGATCATGACCTGAGCTGAAGTTGGACGCCAACCGACTGAGCCACCCGGGTGCCGCCCCCTGCCGTACAAGCACTGTTTTAATTCGTCTTTTGACGCTTCCATGAAACTGGCATCAGGATCATCTCTAGTTTATAGATGAAGAAACTGAGGCTGTGGGAGATTACCCAGCAGGTCAGTGGCAGTCTGGAGATTCAGAGCCCCTTATTTTTTGCTACTCCAAATTCCTTCCAAAAGTTGAGGGAGGAGCTAGGGAGGTGGGGGTGTGACAGAGCTTAACAGGCTGGCTCTCTGTTGATGGGAGCACACCTCCCTGACACAGCTTGGCTTTTTGCCTTCTACGACAGAGGGATGAGGGAAGCAAGAGTCCCAGAAGCCACTCGTGTGGGTCCCACTAGCAAGTCCCCTTTGCTCTCTGCTTCGGTCTGGATTTGAGCCTCAGGGAAGCATTTCAACAGGGTGAAGGATTGGACACAGGGGGTAGTGGAGAAGTGGTTTCTGTTCTCAAAGGGTCTGTGGCTCTTCATAAAACCTCTTCCTCCTCAGTGACAGGCTTCTCTGCAGTGTTGAGGCTTCCTAAAGGAAGTTTTAATTTGGCACGAGAGGCATCAGTTAGCCCCGAGCCTATGAAAGACACGGTCAACCCCGAAACAGGTAAGAGCTCACAGGCTGGAAACTGAAAAGTTTCCTTCTGGGTGTGAGACTCTCTCAGATATGGGCTGTGGAGATTAAAAGAAAAAAAGGGAAGTTAGTTACTAGGGATATCATGGAGGAGGGATTGGTGGGTCTTGACTCTAAGAGAGAGCGAGAGCTAGAAACAGATGTCAGAACGCATCTTGGACAGACGTGGTTAATAGATGCTACTTGCATGGCCCTTCTCTGTGTATTAGGCCCATGGCAGACATCACTAATCGATCACAGCTCTTTCCTGCTTACCCCCAGATTCCTTCTAAATGCGGCCATCTGTGTGAGCTGTTGCCAGCCCACCGGTGCTGCACATCGTTTGAAATGTGCTCACCAGCTCCGCTGTAATGTTTCAAGTCAGGAGGACTCAGCAGAGGTCGTTTGGGAGAATCCAGGAGGTTGAGAATGAGCTGTTCTGTCTATGCTTGCTCTTGGGAGTCCAGGGGAATAGGTATTGTGGGAACAGGAACTACAGGACAGGGGCGAGGTTGGGTGTCCGGGGTAGAGCTGAACTGGAAATAATCTCTAATTAGGCAGTAATTGAAGTCATTTGAATAGAGAGATGCCTTCCAAGAGAGGGAGGATATGGGGAGAGGAACAGACGGCTTGTGGCCGGAGGGAAGGAAACTGCTCGCGATGCTGAAGCAAGGCAAGAGGAAAATTAACAAGAGGAAAAGCGGAATTTCCTTCCCTGAGTGAGGAGGACCATCTCTGCAGCCCCCTAAGTGGAAACCTCTGGAACCCTTAAGGAACTCCAGGGCTGGTCTGCGTCCAGATCACAAGGGCTGATGCTGTTAATGCGTTCTTTTTAGGTCTCAGTTGTAAGCCAGCGTTTCTTCCAGTGCCCATGTCTTTCAAGGTGCCTCCCCCTTCCCGCAGCCTCCCACTGCACATGCCTCTTCCAGGCCTGGCCCAGCCCACCCTTCCTCCTCCACCCTGCACCTCCTCCCTTCTTCTCCGTGGCTTGCTCATGTCCCGGCGCGCTGTGCTAGGCACCACCAGTGCGATCTTGTCTTCCTGATGGTTACCTTGACTAATCACTCTGACACCCTCAGGTTGCGGAGATCATAATTCCTTCAAAGTCAAGGACTCCCTTCTCTCCCAGGGACCCGGAATTACCGTCTAACAATCAAAATGCCCCGGGCCTTGGAGCGACGTTTCCGCATTAACTCGGAGGCAGAGTTGCAGTAAGGAAATCTGCCCTTTTAATAGGGGAAAATATTGCCCTCATAAGTCTTTATGCAGTGCCCTTGAGCTCAGTGTTCACTTACCAGTTTGCCTTTATAACTTCCATATTGAGTGAATTAAGTCCTCCATGTGGGTAGTTATTAAAGAAGTGATAAGTGCTTTATAATTCAGTAAAGGGTGGCCTGGCCATTTCATATTTTCCTAAGGAAATTGGCCACCCGAAGGGCGGCACTTTCAGGACCCCTGGGGCCGGCTGATTTTAGGCATAAAGCTTGCACTATTGGATTACTTTCAAGCCAGCTGCTCTGGTCTGGACCAAACTCTGCTTCTGGCTCAGACTTTTCTTCTCCAAGGCCCGTTGGGGAGAAAGGGTCAAAGTCAATGCGTCTCTCCCCGCCTTGGGCTGTTTCTACGATTCGTCAAAGACCTCTGCCTTCTCTTCTGCTTCAAAGCTGAGATGTCTAGTGAGGGCTGGAGGTTTTATGATCAGTGTGGTTTGACTTTTCATCTGTAGACAAGAGGAGAACGTCTACTAGAGTCCACGGGGTTCTGACCTCCCCACTTTCTACCCTCCAGCCCCATGGGTACAGCTTGTTCTTTATACCTCAGCCTCTTCAAATGGTTGGGGAAAATACGAGTCCTGTCCAGACGTCGGCAACCGTAGGGTTTTCATGACTTGGCTGCAAGGTCCTCAGGTTGCAAGGAAGGGCAATCATTTATTAATTTGTTCATTCGAATTTTCTGCCATGTACAGGGATCTAGTTGTGGATACAACAGTGACCAAGATAGACAGGTTGCCTCCCCTCATGGAACTTGCATTTTGTTAGTAAAGAGACACAGTAAACAAGTCAACACATACGTGGGGTAATTACAGATTTTGCCAGGTGATCTAAAGGAAATAGCATTTCTCGACCTTGGCACTGTTATCATTTTGGACTGGAATCATTTCTTTGTTCTGAGGGGGCTTTCCTGTGTCGTAGGATACTTAGTCACATCTTTGGCCTCTACCTGCGGGACCTTCCCAGTCATGACCATCAAAAATGTCCCCAGTCATTGCCAGATGTCCTCTGGGGAAGAGAATCCGCCCCTGGCTTGAGAACAACTGATCTAGAGGAAGGTTATAGAGAACGACTTCGGCTAGGTTGGTTAGGGAATGCCTCTCTGAGGAGATGACATTTAAGGAGATTTCAGTTACTTTTAAGGGTGAAGCCAAGTGCAAGGGCCCTGAGAGGAGGGGAGAGCTTGGTGTTTTGGAGAACAGAAAGGAGACCAGTGAGACTAAAGCCGAGTGAACAGGGTTGGGTTGAGCGAAAGAAGGAGATGCCTGAGCCAGACACGTGGGGCCTTGCTGGCTGTGGTGGAGTCTGGATTTCATCCCAAGTGTGGGAGGAGCCACTGGAGGTCCGTTTTTGGAGGGTGGGTACAGTGGGGGAGGGCGACATGATCAGATTTATGTTCCAAGAAGCTCATTCAAGCTTCTGAGTGAAGGACAGATTTTTAGGCCAGAATAGAAACAGTGGCCCTGTCTTGGAGACAGTGGCCTTTGGGAGAGGTGATGATGGCCTGGGCTCAGGTGAGGTGGAGGGAGACGGATGGAGCTGATGTCTCTCGTGGAGGTGGACTTGCTCAGGTGCAGATAATGCAGGAGGGGCAGGATCACTCACTGATGAAGTTTGGCTTAGACACCTGAGTGATACCACTGCCGTTTATTGGGACGGAGAGGCCCAAGCGGGAGGAAAGCAAGGGCCGATGTCGGACCTACTGATGTATCAGGAAAGAGCCTGGGGAAGTGTGACCAGAGACATGCATTTGGGCGCCCTCAGTGCATAGATGGTGTTCAGAGCCAGCACGTGGGTGAGATCACCATGGCATGGTAGGGCAAAGGGGGCCCCTGGGGCAAGACCTGGGAGACGCCAGCATTTAGGGATCAGAGAAGGAATATGGGCCCTGCAGAGGACACTGGGAAGAAGTAGCCAGGGGAGGAGAAAGAAACTCAGGAGAGAGGAGAGTCAAGGAATCCACAGAGAACAGAATGTTTCAAGAAAGAAAGAGTGGTTATTAACAGGGTAACATGCCCCTGAGAGATTGGGTAACCAGACAGCAGAGAAGAGTCTGCTGAATTTGCCAGCATGGAAATCACTGGTGACCTTGGCAGTGCAGTTTCAGTAGAGTGGCAGGGGCAGAAGACTAATTGGGATGGAGAATCCAGGGGAGGTGAGGAGGGAAGTGGTTCCTCCCACTCCTGTGGGAGTAGATAGATCCTCTGAAAATATTGGCTGTAAAGAGATGTAATGACATGGGTTCGTAACTGGAGGAGGACATGGAGTGAAGGAGATTTTCCTTTGAAATGGGCTCTCCTAGAACATGTTTGTATGCTGATGGAAAAATCTAGTAGAGAGAAAGTGAGGGTACAGAGAAGAGAGGGAGAGACAAGGAGAATGAGTCCTTGAGAAGGTGAGAGGGGTTGAGGGCAGGGAAAGGTCTACGTGGGGAGCTGATGGAGCATTGAGTACATTGTTGATCATTTTGTGGGCTCCCTAATGCATGCATGCATTCATTCACTCATTCATTCATTCATTCCTTCCCTCAGTTGTCACTGGAGACATATACTTCTGGTCAGTACCCTCGGAAAACTGATCTGGTGAAAGTCTAAGTCATGTAGGAAGGGGAAAGATGGAAAAGATGTGCCAAGGTGCCAAAAGCCTACCTCATCTCCTCCTGTTTGGCGAGAGGGGGCCCTGCCCACTTCAAGTCCCTCTCCTGGCACTGATCGTGAGCAACAGACCTGAGATCTGGTCCAGGGGCCTCCAGAGACCATTTCTGGGCCCTGTAGTGATTCTCTAGGATGCCGACTGGGATGTTGAATGGTGTGCCGTGGGCCACATCCCTGTTCAGAGATCAAGTTCAAGGTGCCTGTGGGGTCCGACCTGTGGGCTCCAGGATGCTCAAGGGGTCCAGAGTGGGGACTGTGTGGGTGCTGATTATGGCAGGCCCCAGGCACGAGGTGGCTGCTGGGCACCAACCTGGATGGCTTCCCAAGTATGTACTTTCCCGGGGGTACCTGCCCTTATTTGAAATTCTGGAGGTGAGTGAGTGGTGAGTAAGACAGATACGATCCCTGTTCTCATGCTCCGTAGTTCTAGCCTATAGACAACTGACGACAGCCACATAATCAAATAATCAAATAAGACAATTACAGATGCTTATTAAGGACTGTGAAGGACATGAACAGGGGCTTGTGTCAGAGAGCAGCTGGCGGGGAAAAGGAGGGGGTGAGCTCACATAGGGGTCAGAGCAGGCGTCTCTGAGAAGGTGACCTTTGCAGGGAGCCCTGAGGGATTAGAAGGAACCGCAACGAGTGTTTCATGGAAGTTCTGGCTGGGAATAAGTCTGGTGTGTTTAAATACAGGCAGGAGAGGGTGGCAGGGGCCCAGAAAACAAGGAGAAGGTGTTAGGAGAAGGGGCCATAGAAGTGGCCAGCGGCCAGTGGCCAGCTCATGCAGGGCCTCGGGGCCATGGCACAGTGTTCCGATCTTGTTGTAAGAGCCAAAGAAAGCGGTTGGAGGGTTTGGAGCAGGGGAGAGTGTGACTGTGCAGGGGTAGAGACTGGTCAGGGGGAAGAGTGACATCAGGGAGGCCAGTTAGGAGGCAGTGTCTGTTCGCAGCTTAGAGGTGCGGCTCCACGTGGGCCGATGTGTGGGCATCCTGGTGTCTCCAGCCTGCACCCACCTGCCTGCCCAGCCAGCAGCAGTTAGACTGGGGAGAGGCCGGCCAGTCTGGTCACAGGCGAGGCAGGGGGTGGGGGGCAACCAGGACAGCTTAGATTCCCCAGTGAACCAGCCAAGTGCCAGATGAGAGGCCTTTTCTTAGCCAGGGTAGCAGAGGGTGTGTGCCCTTGTCCTTTTCCCCGTTAGCAGACGCAGCATCTCCGCACCTGAAGAGCACAGGTGTGTGCACAAACGTTCCCTGTTCCTGGCAGGAGCTTTGGAGTTGATCAGGAAGCCGACACAGATGCTGTCGTTTCCCATCTGTTCCCGGCACGGTCTGAATGTTCCTTTCTGCAGTCCCGGGGGTCCCAGATGCTGGGCTGGTTCACCGTGGTCCTTGGCGTGCAGCTGCTCGGAGAGCTGGTGCGCTAATGGGCTGGCATGCTGGGGTTGCCAGCCCGAGAAAGCTCTCTAGGCTCTCAGGCCCAGCTCCCCAGGCATCTTGTACCCGCCCCCGCCCCGACAGCTGTCAAGGGAGACAGAGCCTGGTGACTTGGCTGGTGTGATCCAGCGCGGCTCTCCCCAGCCCTCTTGGTTCCTCAGTGCCATAGAGCTCTTGCTCCAGACGGTTTGTTTATGATGCTAAGCATATCAGATAATTGAAAGCTAATGCTTCTGTCTGGATCACTAGACATAATATGCCTGGATAACAAATCAATTTCCTTATTGCCCTACAAGGCTTCGGAGTCAAATGCGCGGCACATTCGTTGTGATTGTGCGTGCGTGCGGACGTACGTACTCGTGCCCATGCGTGCGTGTGCTCTGGTGCTGATTTGTTAAGGAATGGAATCCCAGGCTGGCTTCCCCTAGGCACTCCGCTCCGTACTTCATTTCAGGCCCGCATCCTGGAGTCAGGGTTCGGAGAAGGGGGTGGGGGCCTCAGGTCTGACCCGGACCGTCCGGTGAGAAGGGACAGGTGTGCACAGCCTTGTTCGCTGAAGCTTTTAGGGTTTGTGTTGGAGGAGTGGAATACTCGGATACAGGAACATCTGAGAAATGCCTGTTTCAGCTGCCGCCTGCCAGGATACACCTCCCAGAGCGGATATACGGAACATGATATTAGCGTGTCCACTTAGGTGCCCCCAGGAAAATGTCAATCGACTACACCTCTAAGAATACTTCACTTACCTGTTCACCTTAATTATCCAGCAAGGAGATTAGGAACAAAGAAAATAGGGACAAGCATCTACCTATTCATGTGTGTGTACACACGCATATGCACATGTGTGTTTATTTTTTTTATATTTTCTTAGATTTTTTTTTTTTTTTTTTTTTTTACAGCTCAAGCATTTAATTTTCCAAATCAGGAAACTTTGTTTCTCAATGTGTTCAGGAGAATTAGATTTTTTTTTTTTTTTAACGTTTACTTGTTTTTGAGAGAGAGGGAGACAGAGTACAAGCAGAGGAGGGCAGAAAGAGAGGGAGACACAGAATCCAAAGCAGACTCCAGGCTCTGAGCTGACAGCTCAGAACCCGACATGGGGCTCGAACCCACTGTGAGATCACGACCTGAGCCGAAGTTGAACACTTTACCGACTGAGCCACCCAGGTGCCCCTGTTCTCTTAGATCTTTACACAGGTTCTATTTACTTTTACTTATGTGGTTCCAACAGTAGTGATGGAATCAGCTGTTAATCACTCAGATGCTATGCGTCAACACTGAACTGGGAACTAAGACATTTGCCTCATCTAATTCTCACACCAACCAGATTTCCTGTGAGGACACTGAGGACCGGAGAGCCTTGAGTAAGTGGCCCAGGGGCATCCATCTTCCAAGTGCCAGAGCTGGGTGTTGGCTCCTGGTCACCCTGCCTCCAGGGTGCCTACCGCTCAACCTCTGTGCTCCAAGGGGCTGCGGAGCAGATCGGTCACAGTGTGTTTCAGGGGAGGAAAGGCCAACACCACGGGAAGGTGTCTAAGGGGTGATGGCCCACGGCCGGATAGCAAAGAAAGAGCCAGAAAGCTGCTGCAAATGGATACAATCACCATTAAGACTTAGGAATCATGTCTGGGTAGGGCCATTTGGGTAGAGGTGTAAATTCTGCATGCTTCAGGAACCTCTGAAGGTGTCACTGTGTTACAGCTCAGCAGACTAGTTAGCTTGGTCATGATGATCCCAGATCATCAAGAAAATGTAAGTCACGTTCTGTCTCCTCTGCTTAAAAAGTCAAGGAGGTGTGTAATGCATTTTCGGGCAAAAAGAAACATCTAGCAAGGAGGTTGAACATGCAGAGGTTTTGCATTTAAATTTAGTTGTCCGGAAAATTTGGTTATGAAGAACAGATCATTAATAGCAGTGAGAAATCCCAGTGCAAATAACAGCGGTCTTAGTGCAAGGGAGGAGAGAGAGAAGATTGCAGAAATGAGGTAATACTGGCCTGCCATGTGTAGAGGAAGGAAGGATGCTGTCTTGTGCCACCAGCTAATCCCTTGTCTTGCCCAACGTCCAGGTGATGAGGAGAGTTCTGTCAGGTGAAGGGAGACACCTGTCGTGGCCTTTGCATGAACTTCAGTCCCGTCATGATGGAAGGGGGTAGATGTCTCCGTGTTCTAGAGTTTTCTATGTATAGTACTTAAATATTGGAATTCTAAACAACTCTTAAACATATCCCCATGACATGTTTTTAATTAAAATATGGACCACACAGTCTGTACCATCTAATTTTTATGTGCCTGGAGATTGCCAATTCATTTCCATATTGGCTCAAGCCAAACAGAAGGAAGAAAAAAAAAAAAAAGCTATGGTACAAAAAGCACAGTCAGATTTATTCTAGCACAAAGGCTTTTTATATTTTCTGTGGATATCTTAATTAATATTTCGCTTGTGCCCTAGTTCATCCCCAGAATGGGTGTGAAGCAGCTGTCTGATTTCAGGACTGCATGCTGTTGTTGTGAATTGCTGGGGGTGACTTCATTTCTGATAGTTTTTCTTCTACTCCTGAAGAGGCCACGCACACGCCCAACCCCAGTCCACCGGACAGCAGCGTGTTCTTTGACCACAGAGGCTCACCTAGACCTCGCTGAGGTTTTCCAAGCTGCACCCCTAAGCCTGGCTCTGGCTTGGTTGCTCAACATTATCATGAATTAAGCCTCATTTCTTCCTCCCTTCTCTCTGGAGGAGTGTTGCACATTTGCTCTTGGCGAAGCGTTGGGATTCTGGGGTGTCCAGGGAGGGCGGTGGCCCGAGAGGAGGGACAGGGCCCCGAGCTGATTCTCAGGCTGGAGCATTCCCATTTCCATGCAGGACTAAGCCATGCAGAAGAGGAACTCTCAGTGATGGAGAAAGCTCTTGGCTGGTGGGTTCCAGGCTGAGCCGGACAAGAGGAGACCGTTATTGCTTCTGGGATGTGTAACTGCCCCTGGTCCAGTGTGCCAAAGAGTCCCTTATTTCATCAAGTAATGCCCTTGACTTGAGGGGGTCTGGGAGCCATGGCTTTTGATTTTCTCCTGTCACCTGGACCCAGGGACCTAGAGGCAAGCTTTCTGGTTTTGGCCTGGGGCCCCTTAGTATTTGCTGCAAAGCAGCCATTATCAAAGTTGTTGCTCTTTTAAGCTGTGGAATGCATTCTTCAATGGTGATCTCAAGACAGAAGCCTTTATAATGAAGCAGGGCTTCCCAATATGGACATTTAGAGCCAATAATTCTCTGTTGTCCTGAGCGTTTGTGGAACATTTAGGAGCATGTCTGGCCCCTGCCCACTAGTTGCTGGCATCATTCCCTGCCCCCACCCCCAAGTCATGACCGACAGAAATGTCTGCAGACGTTGCCAAATATTCCTTGGGGGTGGGGGGCAGAATCACTTCTTGCTGAGAGCAACGGTATAAAGAGACTCTCCTGGAGGTAATTTAGTCAGGACGGGAGCCTAGAGTCCACCATCTTGCCTCCTTTCTGCCCCCACCCCTCGCTGCTTACGATGGAAGCACACAGATGGAGCACAAGGCTACAGGTCTCTTCAGGGCCAGCCACCACCCTGTACTCTGTGCTCGAGTGGACAAGCACTGAGTCTCGTAGTGACTCGTGTTCCCGGCAGCGCTCGGAGTTCTTCCCACAGTGAGGTGGGCTCCTGGGATGCCTCCGTAGGGATTGGCTGGCACAGCGGGGGGCCCTGGAACACAGTGACCGGTGACTGCCCCGCACAGGTTCAAGTGCCTCACTTTCCTTTAAAAAATGATCGTTATGGATAGTTTTTCAAGCGGTGAAATAAGCGCTCAGGGAAGACATCCTGGAACCCCAGAAAACCACAAAAAAAGAAGCCACATATAATCAATCGTACTAGGCCCAGGTCACTACTATTTACCACGAACAAAAGCAAACCAAATTTGCTCTATTTATCCATTTGTTATTTTAATTGTATTTTTATTTGTATATTTTTATTTATTTTATTTTTAGAGTCTGCCTTTTCCACTTAAACTTTTAACACGTGGCAGCCAGCATAGTTACCGTAACTGACCCCCCCCCCCCCCCCGCGCCGGGGGCTGGTTCCCAGCGGTGAGTCATAGGAGAACTTGGCAGGTGCCCGGCCCATGTCATGCACAAATGTCAGGCTGCACCTTTGCCGCCCCCGCATCCCTCGGAACCTGCTCCGAGCTGCCGGCTGTGCATTCCCTGAACCTGTTCATAATTTCTGCTTGAACAGTTTTCCTGGAGGTCATAAATGACAGATTTACTGCCCCTCCATTTTTCTGCCACATGGAGTTTTTATCAATGATTGCTGAGAAGTGACAACTTCCAGCAGAACCATGATGATGCCGTTTTTAGCTTGAAAAGACTTCTCAGCTTCAGCGAAGCACAGGGTTAAAAATAACCATCCAGGCTAGCATTCCCCGAGGACTTACTGTGTGTCCCGAGCTGTCGTACGGGGCTTCTAACCTCGTCTTTTCCATCCACTTCTCATTCTTATGCTGGAGGTATTTTATTACCCCGTTTGACAGATGAGGAAACCGAAGCTCAGACAGGTGGAGTAACCTGGACAGGGTCACATAGGCAGAGGCAGCGACGGGGCCAGGCTGTACGTCCTGGCAGCCTGGCTCGAGGCAAATGGATGTGGTTTTGTTGCAGCTGTGGTTTTGTTGACCTGGCTCTAGAGCCTAGACTCCTCACCACACCGTGGCACCGCGGCTGTGAAAATGCTCTTCCCCCTTATAGGGAAACTCAGACCCAACAGAGGAAGCAGGGGCCATCGCCTCGTAACCAGGGAACCCTTTGCACCAAAGAGTTCACCCATTGCACTGCCATATCTCAGTGTGTGCCTATGTCGAGGAGGGGTCAATGTGTGGCCATAAGGGTAAGTGTGGCCGTGAGGGCCAGGAAGGGCAAAGTGTTAGATTGCACTGATGATTGCCAACTCAACCATAATAGAGACACATTTACGGATTTCTAATGTGGCCTAAGAAAAATGGTTTCGTTTATTTAAGCAGTTGATTGACAGCTGCTTGTTGGGAGCAGATCCTGGCCTGCAGCTGGGCTCCTGTGAATGAATGGTTGTCTTTAGGAACAGTGTGACCTACTTGGGAGTTTACCTGGACTGATGGTCCAGTGAACACACCTGGGGGGCACTGGCACAGGTCATTTTATTCCTTCTGGTATTCCTTTTCACCTGAAACGGAGCCAGGGTCCCTGCCCTGGCAGGACCAGACCCAGCAAACCGCCCTGGGGCCGCGAGACTTCCAGGGAGAGGACTTTGGAGTTGGAATTCGGTCCCGACCTGGCCACCTGGTCCATGTCCCCAGCAGATGCCAGTGTGTCTGGCTGCTCAGCAGGAACCCCGAGAGAATGTGGTACAAAACGGGCTCTCTGCACACCTTGTCACTGTGCGGCTTTGAAATGCTTCCAGAGGCCCTGGCCACCGCCGCCCTGCGGCCTTCCTGGCTCTGGCTCTACTTGATGGCAGACGGAAGAGCCACGGGTGGGGCGGGGCCGGGGAGGAGGTGTCTGGGGAAGGTGGCTGCCACTTTTCTGGCCTCAGTGCGGCTCGGATAGCGGTGTCGCGGGATGAGCTGAGAGGGTACTTTGACCTCAGGGGCCCTAATGGGGGGGGGGGGAGTATCAGATCCCAGGAGGGTGGGTGGGCCCCAGAGGGCCTTCCCCTGAGGCCCCTCGCAGCTCCTTGGGGCAGAGAGGTGTATGAATGGTAATTTCTCGCACAACCCTAGAGTTGGAAAGGGTCTTAATAATCAGTAGTTGGATGGCTGAGTTGGAGGATGTTTGTCTCTGGCATTTGGTCAATATCAAAAAAAAAAAAAAAAAAAAAAAGAACAGGAATCAAACTTCGGACAGGCCAGCCTCCTGTGCTTACAGAACTTCCCAGTTCCTTTGCTTTGGGCTGGAGCTTATCTACTGGACGAGTTAGTGCTGGTTTCTGTCTTTTGATAAAAAGCTCTGGTTAATGGTGATTTATATCTTCGATGAATAAATCGGAGAAGATGAATTAATTATTACTTAGTAAATGTAGTGTGCCTGCTCCATGCAAGCCTCCTTAAACATGAGGTCCCTTGGGAGAAAGTTCTAAGCGGAGACCTTTGTGAGGAGAGAAACTGCTGATCTAGTGTGAACCCTCTCCCTTTGCACATGAAGACAAAAGAGTCCCAGAAAGGTCGTATCTCTTGCTCACAGCCACTGGTCCTTAGGTCCCAGAGGTGAAGCCGGAGCTGGGCTCCTTGGTCTCACTTCCTTTTGTGACGCCGTGGCGCCTCCCTGGTCCCCAGCCTGTCCACTTTCTGGAGTTGGTTCTGCCCAATCAAACTATTAGTGTTCTTGAACTCCAGATGTGTTAGGCTGGGGTCACCGAAACGAGGCTGTCAGTGTCTGGACCCTGGGGGACCTGAACCCAGTGTATGTTCCTCCTGGGCTCTTCCACTCGAAAGCCATGCCCACTGTCCAGCCACTCTCCCCCTCCCCCCTTTAAAAACCGTATCATTTGTATTGTCTTTCTGGACCGCTAAGAAAATGAGCATGTCCTGAGAAGAAGGGAAACTAAGTCACGAAACCCAACCGGGAAGCCGAGTTTCGAGTCTTTAAAAAAGGAGAGCTTTCTGGAGCTGAGAGGGGACACTAAATGTTGTCCCTGGGCCAGGTGCTCTGGGTCCCGTGACGATCTCCTCAGGCAGGTGGTGTGCATAGCCCCTCACAGAGGGAGAAACCGAGGCTCAGAGACCCTTGGCCGCTTGGCAGAAGGCCTGGCTAGTGTGTAGGCGATCCGGGATTCGGAGCCGGGTCTCTCTGGCTCTGAAGACGGCACCTTTCCTGTGGACCCCGGCCGACCTGAACCCTGTGTTTCCTCCTCCTCCGCAGACACATAGAGAACTGGCGGGGCCTGCACACGCTCAATGCAGTGGACATGGAGCTCTACACCGGCCTCCAGAAGCTGTGAGTGTGCCCGGTCTCAGTCTCAGCAGGGGCTTTGGGCTGCCTCCAGGGTTGGGTGGGGTCGCTGGGAAGTCAAGGATGGGGGTGGGGGGGGTGGGGATGTCAGGCTGCCCCCAGGGCTGGGTGGGGTCACGGGTGGGGTGATGGGTGGGTGTGGGGTGGGGGGGGGGATGTCAGGCTGCCTCCAGGGCTGGGTGGGGTCACAGGCGGGAGGGGGGTGGGGGGGTACGGAGGGGTGCTGGGCACTGCCAGCTGTCCTCTTCACTTTGCTCCATTGTTTCTCTTTTAGTAGAGTCAGTACCACCTACTTGGGGGATGTCCTGGCCTTCAGAGGCCACGTCCTCCCCCTCCCCCATTTCCTCTCAGCCTAGAAAGCAAGGGTGTTCTGTGGTCTCACCAGTAGCTAGTGTTTCAGGGCAGGACCTGAACCCAGGTCTCCGGACTAGTGTTCTTGCCTCAACCCTGTGGTTGACTAATGGTCCCCCCCCCCCCAAGGTGCCACATTCCCAGCCACCTCCTTCTGACTCTAGGTATTAGTGGCTCTGGGGCACTTGGGGTTGGAGAGGGAGTAGGGACAGTCACTGGACCAGATTCTTGAGGAGGAGACCAGTTGTTGTTACCTGCTTGCTGACCGCTGCGGGCACATCTGGATCCCTCTCCTGGGTCCCAGTGGGGTGTGAGCCCAGATACCATCTCCTGGGCCCCTGGTGATGCTGGCAGAGGAGGAAATGCATTCAGTTCACAGGGGCGGTTGCAGGCACAGCCTTGGCGCGACCTTCTGTCAGCTCAGCTGGGAGCAGACGTCCCGGTGCTCTGTAGGCTCTGCTGACCCTGTTTTTCTCTCTCTCCAGGACCATCAAGAACTCAGGACTTCGGAGCATCCAGCCCAGAGCCTTTGCCAAGAACCCTCACTTGCGCTATATGTGAGTAGATCTGGGACCTGGGCTGCAGGGAGCGGGAGGGGGCGCGTGGCAGGAGAGTGCTGGGCGGTGGAATTGGAGACCTGACGTCTGGGCCTGGCCTTGTCACTGTGTGCCCTGGGCCTCCAACTTTACCTCCTACAGTGAGGGTTTGGGATTTGAGGATCTCTAAGGTTCCTGTCAGAAGGAAAAGCTTAAACCAGGGCTTGGAGGGGGAAAGTCTCCTGACTCCCAAGTTTGGTTGTTTTTCATTTGCAATTTGATGGGAATGTAAGTAAGATATTCCACTTATCTGTGATGTGAACGCTATGCTTCTGAGAGCATTTGTAGGTCCGAGTGTGTGTGTGTGTGTGCATGTGCGGCTGTGTGTTGAGGTGGGGCTGGAAAAAGAGGGAAGGCAGGGGCAGACCAAGTGTTGTGTCTGAATAGGCTCTGGGTTCCGTGGAGAAGGGCTCAGAGAATGGAGACCCCTGTATAAGAGGTCACACAGCTTTGTCTGGGACAGTTTGCGGGTCGCATGGCTCTGGGTGCGATTCTTGTCTGTACCTCTCTCCACCCCTTCCTTCCCCCTGCCTTCCATGTCTGATGGCGGAAGTGCCTCCTCAGGGTTGGCTCTGGTTGGACCTGTGGCCACCTTGGACATCCACTGGGCACGTTCCTGAGAGAGTAGAGATTCGGCAGGAACCAGGTGGAGAGGCAGGAGTCTGTTGTATTTGGGGAGAAAATGGAGCAGTGACGTGCAGGTGAATCTTTCCTTTGGCCACAGGAGAGTTGTACTGGCCGAGGCATTTTGCATTTGATGAGAGGAGGGCAGTCCGCTGGATAGGAGTGTCCTCTGAAGGGGCAGAACATCCAGAGGAAGCTCTCAGAAAGTGGCGGGAAGGGAGGCAGGGAAAAAGAAGAGACCATGGAGGACTGTGGTGGTAGGGGTGGTTCCCTTTGGGGGTCCTGGCCTCACCCTCTGTTCCTCTGTGTGCTTTCTCAAGCACATAGTAAATAATCAGTGAATACACACGCACACACACACACACACACACACACACAGACCAGTTATGGCCACCCTTGCTTGGTGCTCACCTTTCTTTTCTCCGTCTGGAACTGGCATGCTGCAAGGCCCTTGCTCAGGCCCTGACGTATTAGCTGTGGGGGACGAGACCTCCTTTCCAAATGTCCCATTCAGCTGTTGCCCCTTATCCTAGTCTAGCGTCTGTGGTGAGATTCTCCTCATGTGTGTTCTTTGCAGCTGGAGGCGTAGCTGGAACCAGAGGAGGGCCTTGGACCAGATGCTCCAGGTGTTTATTTTATTGGGGATTTGAATTTCAATGTAAAACATCCCAGGGGAAGAAGCTTTTGACCTCCGAGAAGTCTTTCTTTTCATGCTAACTCGTTCAAAGTTCACAAAGTTAACCGCCCATGGCAGGTCACGTGGGGACGGTGGAGGCTGGGGACCACATGTCCCCTCTGAAGGGGCAGCCAGCTGATGCTGCTGTTGCGTGGGGGTGGGGGCCTCGCATTGCCAGACTTACTGTTTTTTCAAAAAGAGCTGGAGGTCCAGCGAAACCACTCAAGTTTTCAATGCTGGCAACTGAAGACAAAACCCCTCTACCCCACGGGCCAAACACAACATCTCCATGCGCAGAATATGGTGCATGGAGTACCAGTTTGTGGTAGTCACACTTGGGGGAGGGAAGCTGTCAACATGGGAGAGGACGGAGGCCGGGCGCTTATGCCCTAGAGACTTCTAAGGCATTGGGTTACCTGCAGCTCTCAGGAAAATCGAGGGGGCTTTGGGATCCCTCACTTTTCTTTGGGCCCCAGAAATGGGAGCAGGGGTGCATCTCTGAAGTGCAATGTACTGGAACATTCCTTTGACTTACCCTTGAGATCCTGCAAGAAAGGTGTGACCCATGGTCTCCTTGGGGATGATCTGGGGTCTGTTGGGTGGTGGCCGTGACAGGCTTGTGGGGCTTGTAAGAGTCCCAAGATTTGGTGGGCAGAACGGGCCTGGTTGGAGTGGTTCTGTTGATAACTGGGAGCCTGCCCATGACCTCGGGCCCTGTTTTCTCCTGGTAGCATCGGGCAGCTTTTGCCAAAGTGCTTGCTGTTGGCAAGAAGGATGGGCTACAATCAATCTACCCCCAATTTGGGCCTGGCTGTACATCAGAGGCCAGTTGGGATGCTTAGCTTGGTATGAGAGATTTGGCATCTGTCGAGAGGAAGCTACAGTGGACACTCCACAGAGGAGTGAAGGAGGTGGACTTCATCGATGGGCTTATTTGTTAACTTTTCCCACTTAATGAGGACACACCCCCTGATCCCAAGTGAGTGAATTTCCCAGCAGCTTCAGGACATTTTTCTCCTGGCAAACGGGCCAGGTTTCTCTGCTCTCTTGCAGCATCTTCTATTTCTGTACTCTAAATGCAGTTACAAGTCTTGGGCCCCAGCTGAGCAATCACAAGATGATCACTTACTCCAACGCTAATTGCCGAGCCCTGGCTTGGCGGCTTTTTTCTTTTTCTCTTTTTCTTTTTTTTTTTTTAGGGGATGGCTGAGAAGTCTTTTCTTGTCTCCTCTGTACGGAATAAGAAGCAGGAAGTGAAATCATCACCCTCTGTACTGATGTCAAGTTATCTAAATTGTCCCGATTGGCTCTGCACCCCCCCCCCCCCCCCCCCCCACACACACACTTCTAAGCTGCTGTTGCATCACTCAGGGTCTGCTTCTTCCTCAGGGCAGAAAAATGAACCAATGATGTTGAGGCCAAAGTTGTGTGTCACGAAGAAGGCTGGAGAGGAGGACTCTTGTGTCCTACTTCAAGGTTTATGAGTGACTGACCACCTTTTCTTGACTGCTTCAGGTTTTTCTCTGTCCTTTATTGAGCCTGAGAAGAGGAAATTGTGATTCATCCACACCCAGGGAGAGCCTTTCTGAGACACTGGCATGTCCTTGACCCTTAGATCCTTTTCTTAGCTCCTGGATTAAGGGTTCTTAAGGATAAAGATCTTCCAAGTGGATAATTGGAATAGCTATTTGCTCATCTGTAAAATGGGCACACTTTGTGGATGGGATGTGGGGAAGAGGAGGTTAAGGAGGCACACGCAGCACTTAGCTCAGTGACCAATAAATGGTCAGGGTTCAGAAACCGCAGTCGTTAATAGTGATAATAATTACTGTTACTCATGGTGGTGATAGTAGAACCAAAGAGGGGGGACCAAGTGGCCTTGATGATTCTGACCGTGACTTTGTTCTGGAAAAGTCATATATCCTGCGTTGCAGTCCATCCATCTGGAGCCCGGGATACTCCCCTCTGCAATCTCTCGTGTCTTTCTTCCTTGAATACTGATGAATGACCCCGGAAAGATTCTCTGTTCTTTCCATTTAGTCCCCCTGCTCTAGACTCCCTGAACACCCCTCTCTGATGATGTTAGTTTCAGAAAGGACCCAAACGATTCGGCTGATGAGCTTACCCTTGGTTTCCATCCGATTGGAGACCACATCCACATCCACATCCACCCGCACTAGTGAACTTGGATTATTTGCCGAGTTTCCCAGCCCCGTTTCTGCAGCTGGCTCATGTCTTCCTTTTTGGGGGTTTGTTTTCTCTGGCGTGGCTCACATCGGCCGGATCTTTGCAGTCTGGGGTCCCCATAAGCCGAATAATGTAGACGTCTGTCTCTGAACTGCACTAAAATGGTGATATTTTCTTCCATCTGTGGAGCACTTTAGAGTTCTCGAAGGGCTTTCCCACATTATCTCCTTGAACTCTCATTCCCATGCTGGCTGGGGGAGGGTGGTAGGCAGCCCAGGAGGCAGGGCTAGAGAGGGTCTGACTTGTGAGTAGAAGCCGAACTACTGTGAAGTCCTCTGATTTTCTTTCCAGGAATCTTTCCGTTATACCTCATGGGCCAGAAGGGGCAATATTTTTCACTGAAGAAATTAAAATTTTTTTTTTTCTTCTTAAGATGGTTAGAAAATTGCATAAAAAGGCTAGTGTCAGGAGAGAAGAAGGAAAGGCTAGTATTGACTGAGAACTGACCCTGTGCCAAGGACTATGCCTGGTGCTTTTTGCAAATAGGACCGTGTTCCTCTTGGTAACCCTAAGTTAGGGTTCCTCTATCCCCATTTGATAGATGGGAACACTGAGGCACAGAAATCATAACTGACTTCTCCCAAGATCACACAGTAGTTAGCGGAACAGCCAGGACCTGGACTCTGATCCCCAAGCCTCTGAAGTCGGTATATTGTTCTATAGACCAGGCATGTTTGTGTCTCTCCCTGTGGTTCTCCAGCAAGAACTCCTTATGAGAGGGGCGGGAGTCTTTAAAGTTTTATAAGAGAGAGCTGCTGTTTCTCCTGGGGGTTTATCACCATCCATCCTCCAAGACCTCTGTGGAGAAAGTTCTGTTTGGTTTCTTTTCCTATTCAGGTCAAATCCTGTAACGACAGTTATGTTACAACCTGAATATCTTTATTATAAAAGACTTCTTAGGATTAGCCTGTGGCTCCTTCATTTCCAAGAATACGCAACGTGAGATTCCAGCAAGCCAAAAGAATTTATTTAATCCCTTCGAGTTGTTGTGGTCAGGTTTCTCTGGTGTCCCGTTTCTTGCTTTTGCTCACAAAGCTCTGGATACCACATTAAGTTGTTCCTCTCTGTCGTAAGCAGACGCACGCTTGATCTTCAGCTGAGTGAGCCAGCCCTGAGCTGACCTGGGTGGGAGTGTGATGGGGCGACGAGGGGGAGAATGTCCTGATGGGAGCATGATTGTGTCAACTGTATTGTGTTCCCAAGGAGAGAAAGTCATTGGCCCTGGGTGGGTAGGAAAGAGGAATCGGCCGAGTCCCTGCCATTTCAGAACTTGACTAAGAAGGCAGTACATTTCTCTCGAGGTTATTGGGATGGAAACGTGGCGAGATTGATTCATTATGTATTGTAAATCACTCAATGCTTTTTCTCCTTGAAGTAACCCCCCATTCTGGGATACGAGACAATGTGTAGATACTTTATCAGTAGACTTTGGCCTTCCTGCCTGCCTCTTCCCTCTGCACGGACTTTCCTCCAGGTCTCAAAGGGATTGGCGAGTGGTACTCTTGTCCCCTTACTGCTTCTCCCACATGTGCCCTACCTCCTCTGTTCCACGTGGAGGACTGTGTAGCTAACAGCATGGGTTTTAGAGAGAGAAGGGCCAGGGGTTCAAATCTGGATCCTTCACGTCTTACGTAGTAAGCTTCTATGTCTTACTTAGGCAAGCTGCTGAATTTCCGTGAGTTTTGGAGGGATTGTAAGAATTCCTACTTCATGGGATTGTCCTGAGCCTTCAATAAGATGATGCTTAGAAAGTGCTTAAGATGGTGCTTTATGAAAGACTTAGTATATGTTTTTGCTGTTATTAATGACTTCTTCCCTGATCATTGGTTTCTGATTCTCCATAATCACAGGTGATTAAAGCAGAAAGGGCTCTAGAGCTAACCCCCTAAATTTATATTCCTGTCTCTGCTCTCATCCCTGCTCTTTATTTTTTTAAGTTTATTTATTTTGAGAGAGAGGAAAAAAAGAGCGAGAGAGGTGGGGGGAGTGCATCCCGAGCTGTCTGCGCAGCATCAGGCTCGAATTCAGGAACCAAGAGGTCATGACCTGAGCTGAAATCTGGAGTCAGATGCTCAACTAGCTGAGCCACCGGGCGCCCTTCATCTCCGCCCTTTAGATTTCTTTCATATGTTAAACCACTTTTGTTAAATCTCCTGCTTGACATCTCCACTTGAGTGGCTAAGATTTGGGTCACACTTAACTTGGCGAAAACAGAATTGTTGGTTTCGGTCCACCTCCTCCCTCCAAACCTGTTTCCCTTGGTGGTTCCTGTTTTTGTAAGCAGTACCACCCGCTGGCTCACTCACACGAGAATCTCCTGAGTCATTTTGCTGCTTCTCTTCCCTTCGCCTGCTTTCTTCTATCCTTCCACCGGTTACCCACCATATACCATCTTGGTCCAGGCTCTCTGGCAACAGCTTCCTAACTGGTTTCCTTACTTTTTGTTCCTTACATTTCGTTTCTAGTACCGTTGCCAGAGTGATATTTTATTTTATTTTTTTTTTTTTTAAATTTTTTTTTCAACGTTTATTTATTTTTGGGACAGAGAGAGACAGAGCATGAACGGGGGAGGGGCAGAGAGAGAGGGAGACACAGAATCGGAAACAGGCTCCAGGCTCCGAGCCATCAGCCCAGAGCCCGACGCGGGGCTCGAACTCACGGACTGCGAGATCGTGACCTGGCTGAAGTCGGACGCTTAACCGACTGCGCCACCCAGGCGCCCCCAGAGTGATATTTTAAACACAAAAATCCAGTTGTGTCATTCCACGGCTTAAAGCCCTCCAATTACTTCCCACGTTACTTAGAATAAAAGCTAAACCCCTTACCATGGCCACAGGATTCGGGCTGTTTTGGTTTCCTCTCTTTGTCTCCTTCCCTGGCACTTTTCCTCCCTTGCTCTCTGCTGCAGCCCATTTTATTTTATTTTAATTCAGTTTTTTCCAATATTTATTTTTGAGAGAGAGAGAGCTCATGCGCGGGAGTGGGGAGGGGCAGACAGAGGGGACCAGAGGATCTGAAGTGGGCTCTGCGCTGCCAGCAGAGAGCCTGATGCGTGACTTCAGCTCAGGAATCTCTAGATCATGACCCGAGCCGACACTTCACCAACCGAGCCACCTAGGCGTCCCTCTGCTGCAGCCTTATGAACTCTCTTTCAGTTCCCTGAATGTGCCATGTTCGTTCCTCCCCTTGGAGTTTTTGTCCTTGCTGATCCACTGGCCCCAGATCTGTGCATGATTGGCTCCTTGTCATCATTCTCTCTGATGCCCCTTGCTTCGCCCAGCCTCTCTGACCACCCAGTTTCCGTGGCCTTTCTTATCTTCATGCACCTGTCACCCAATTACAACCTGTGGCTTGACAGTTTCCCTGGCCCTTGTTACTTTCGACTGTGTGGAAATATCTCTTTCATTTATCTGTTAAATTGTTTATACCCCATGTCCCCTGCGAGAATGTCAGTTTCCACGGAGCAGGGACTTTGTGTTGTTCTCTGCTGTAGCTCCAGTACCTAGAATAACACCTGTCCCATAGCAAGTGGCCCGTAGCTCTTTGTTGGACATAGCCATTTGTTGGCTAGTCTGACTTGATCATTCTGTGGACGAGAGGGTGGATTTCTTCTATAGTAGAGAAGAATTCTGGCCAAGATCTATGGGTGGGAACTGAGCCAGGACTAGAACACAGGTCTTGGTATTAGCAGCGTGACATTCTTTCCACCATATCGTCCTGTTGACCATTCTCAGGTCCTCTCTAGCCAGAACTCCTCACACTCTGTGTATGGTGGAGAACATTGAAGCTGTGTTAAAAAGAAAGGCTATACAGGGCAAATAATGTGCACAAAACACCTCTACCATAACACTGCTATAAAATGTGCAAATAGGACATAATCCCATCACAACACCACTCTGCTGAAATGTCACATGAAAACGTACAGTGAAGGCAACTTCTCTCTTTGAGATTTCTGCTCCTGCAGCTCTGTCTGCTCAGAAGCCCCCTCGAACCTGGTGCTCGAGCTGATGCCTCTCACGAAATCCCATCAGCCAGTTTGGTTCTTTGTTTTTTTTTTTTTAATTTTTTTTTTTTTTTAATTTTTTTTTTTCAACATTTATTTATTTTTGGGACAGAGAGAGACAGAGCATGAACGGGGGAGGGGCAGAGAGAGAGGGAGACACAGAATCGGAAACAGGCTCCAGGCTCTGAGCCATCAGCCCAGAGCCTGACGCGGGGCTCGAACTCACGGACCGCGAGATCGTGACCTGGCTGAAGTCGGACGCTTAACCGACTGCGCAACCCAGGCGCCCCCAGTTTGGTTCTTTGGATGAGTAGCTAAGAGGTGCTCTCACACCACACTGCCCGAGTTTAACTTCCAGCTCTGTTCCACATATCTGTACATCTTGGGCAAGTCACTTAACATAATCTGAATCAGTCTGTGCCTGAATCTCCTCGTTTGAAATACGGGGGGCAAGAGGGTGGTTATGTTAGCAAGATTACATGGATTAATGCATACGAAGTATTGAGATGAATATGTGACCCATAGTAAGAAGTGGTATATGTCAGCTGTTGTTGCTGTGATTCTTGAGGTTACACTGTGACAGTCACATTCTCAGTATGCAGCCAAATAACTACATAGAGAACTACGTATTAAGGCTCTCCTGTGTTCCTCCCCTTCTAAGTGCTGCATGCTCTAGGGGATTTATCATGCACAAGACATGGTTCCCGTCCTTACAGAGCTTACCAGCTATTTGGGGGAATATGAGGCCTTGGCATAGCCAGCAGAGTGACTCTGATCCTTTTTTTTTTTTTTTTTTTTTTTTGAGAATATGGTTAAAGCTGTACAATTTCTCCTCAGAAAAAGTTCTCCCCCTCTGCCCCAGCACACCATTTTGTACGCATTTTTGGGGATTTATAGCCTTCCTGTGGACCTGAGTTAAGAACCTATCCGAGGATGTCCTAGATTCAGGTGTGTGGTGGCTGGGATGTGTGGTTTATACCTAGCAGGTCACAGCCATTTCAAATTCTTTTTTTAATATTTATTTTTGATAAAGAGACAGAGAGACAGAGTGCAAGTGGGGGAGGGGTAGAGAGAGAGAGGGAGACACAGAATCTGAAGCAGGCTCCAGGCTCTGAGCTGTCAGCACAGAGCCCGACGTGGGGCTCGAACTCACGAACCGTGAGATCATGACCTGAGCTGAAGTCGGCCGCTTAACCGACTGAGCCACTCAGGTGCCCCAGGGTGCCTAAAACTACTATTCTAGATGTGACAAATGAGGTTTATATCATGCCATATTCTCCTGGGCATAAAGGAACACTTTCATAACTTACGGTCTTCACTGTATTAAGATCGGTTAGGAATAGACTGGGTATGGTATGGAATTTCTTTTTTGGGGGTGATGAAAAATGTCCTCAAAGTGGTTGCACAACCATGTGAATGTACCAGAAAATATCGAATCGTACGGTTAAGTGGGTGAACTATATGGTATGTGAATTATATATCAATAAAAACATGCAGTGCGTGCGTGCGTGCGTGTGTGTGTGTGTGTGTGTCCCATGCCTCTCTCCAACAGAAGCTCTTAGAGCCTGTGTAGGGTTTTCCTGTCTCTTTGCCCTTTGTCACGGGACACAGGATGTTACATTCAGACAGAGGCTGCTCCATTATCCTGAGTCTCGCTGGGAAGCTGATGGGGACAAAGCCACAGCTGACCTTCTGTGGACGTGCAGTATGAGAAAGAACTAAACATTGGCTGTAGTAAGAAGAGAAACAGATAAACCAGGGATAACGATGGCCGTAACCCGTGCATGGGCAGGCACGTACTGGGACCCTCTCAGTGCTTAGCTGTCATTCTCTTCCTTTCTGTCTCCCTCAGGAAGGGGTCTCAGAGCACAAGGGAGGCGGATGCTATTGCAGCGATGGCTTTGAACCTTCTTGAATTTATATGTGCGAAGAAGTAAATTGTGAGCCAATGGTGGCTTAAAAAAAAATTTTTTTTAACGTTTATTTTTGAGAGAGAGAGCACGAACGGGAGGGGCACAGAGAGAGGGAGACAACAGAACCTGAAATCAGGCTCCAGGCTCCGAGCTGTCAGCACAGAGCCCAACGCGGGGCTCGAGCCCACGAACCGTGAGATCGTGACCTGAGCTGAAGTTGGATGCTTAACTGAGCCACCCAGGCGCCCCAGTGGTGGTTCTTTATAGAGGTTGTGTGTTACTCATGATACCACTCACGCCTTTGACACTCTGCACAAAGTTGACCTTTTCCAGTCTTCCAATCCAAGGCAGCGGAGGGGCCGCTGGCTTAGACTCTTAAGTATGACTGTCGATCAGAGGTGGGCTGGAATGGCTAGGAGGCTCGTGGAGCAGGTGACAGTGGGGTTGGGCTTTGGAGGAGGTGTGGGCTTGGATGGCTGGGCGTGGGCACTTATGACACAGGGGCTGCCGCTCTCCATGGTGTGAGAGCGGCCCTTTTCCCACTTGAAATTCCTCCCGGAGCTATTGAGACACATGTTCATGGTTCCAGGCTATGGGGTCTGGCCAGCAGGTCAGCTCTGAAAGAATTCCAAGGGAACAGGGTGTGGAAACGGAACCGTTTGTCACTGGAGGAGGATTTCCCCAGATCATTAAGAGGCAGCACCGTGTGCCATGGTATGTCTGCTTCGTGGGCAGGAGAGAAGAAGATGCTGAAGTTGGGGCTCACGCGGGTGTGGGGAGCCGTTTGATACCTGGATGGCTGTCATTTTGAGAGGTACCATTTGGCTGTCAGCTGGGTGATCGCACCTTGAACTTTCCTCTTTTTCTGCATTGTTCTGTGACCTTAGGTGAGCCGCTTAACCTATCCAGTCCATTTCTACGTCTGTAAAATGAAGCGGTGTTGTAGATGGCCCAGGCCTGGCCTCAGCATTTTGGGAAATTCTTCTCGGTGGCATCTGGGATCGTCAAGGGGCAGGGCCAGGGGAAAAGCTGCAGTCCTTCTCCTCTCCCTACCTCCCCGCAGGGCAGGCACTCCGATGCAGTGAGTCCCATGGACTTAACATCAGTGAAGCACTCACTGTATGCCCAGCTTTCTGTGCAGCACTCACTATGTGCCCGGCATTCTGTGCACTTCCCACGTCACTTTATGGCAAGTGGGCATTGATGTCTCCGTTTTGCAGATGGGGAATTTGAGGCACAGAGTTAAGTGACTTGCCTAAGTTGACACAGCTACTAAGTGGCAGGGACAAGCCAACCCTGGGTGGGCTGCCTCTGGGACTCTAGAGCCTTCCCTTTTAATAACTCCACTCTCCATCTATTGTCTGTGGCCACCTGAGGTCCAGCCTGGGCAGGAGTCCGTTTTCTGGAACCCGGCTGGGAAGGATGGTCAGGCAGTAAGCTTCAGAGTGGCACTTCTCAGAATCACGGATGCTTTGGAAGAAGGACCGTGGGAGAATACTAAGGAGGTGTCTGAAACCAAGTCCTCGTTTACACCCGGCTGCCGGCAGGGTCTAGGTGGGTGGGTGATGCCCGGCTGGCACTTGGGGGGCCGTTAGCAGAGCATCACACAGGGTGGGTGTTCAGTAGAGAGAATGGAGCCTGGTGATGGAAAAGGTGGAGATAAACCCACACTTATGATGTATTATGGAGGCAGGAGAAGGAGGCTTTCAACTTGCCTGTTTTCGGACAAGGCTGCTTTGCATGGCCCCAGCCCTGGCTGTCTTTGGCCCCAGTGCCAGGAAAGACTATTTGCAGGTGGTGGAGCCCACTACAAAAAAGTGGAAGGATATGGACCAGATTAGATGAGCTCTAAGGTCCCTGCCTCAACAGCTCATGGTTTTGTGCTAGGGTGTGTGCAGCTTCAGCACCTGACACCGCCTTGCACCACCGAGTGGTGTCATTTCTGTAGATCTTCCGGGGTCTTCTTCCCATAGCCCAGCCTCTACAACATCTGGTGACACCAGACAGAGCATTTGTTGTGCCTCTTTCAGACGGGTCCTTCTTGCTTCCATAGAAGCCAAGTGTGTTTTGTATCCTAGAACTCACCAAGCTCAGGATTTTCAACCTGGAATTTCTTAGCCTCCACGTATTTATGTGCTGCTTCTGATTTCTAGTCAAGTCACACCCTCAGTCTCTGGGTGATTGCCTTTCTGGAGCCCTGGAAAGAATTTGCATCTTGTTCCCTAGGGAGGCAGGTAGCCAGCTTCCTAAATTGAGTTTCTTTCCTCTGGTCCATTTGTGTTTCTCTTGCAGCCTCCCTGTGGTCCTGGGATTAAGGATGTCCTCCCTGATAATTTCTTTCTGTTCACTTTGTTTTATGGACAACATTCTGATCCACCTAGGGCGGACCCAACGTGACCCAGACAGTGTGGCTGCGTACCTTGCCAGCCAGAGTGTTTGTGATGTGTGATTCTTTTCATCGAAACCCTGTGTGCGGCATAGAGCTTTTTCATTTCAGGTATCTCCACTCTCTAGGATCCACTGGACTGAGCTTTAAGGGTTTTCTTGTAACCTTGTCAGCTTTCTCAAAGCTCAGTCTGATGCTGAGTAAACACTGTGGCCTCTGTGTCTCCTAGCCTTGGGGATTAGACCATGTGCCCATGTTTTCCAGCCTTGATTTTTCTTAGTAGATTTTCTTTCCCTTTTTCCCCTCCCCTAAGGCTTCATTACTTTCCATTTGTCCACATCTCTTTTCTCCATTTTTCTTGTTAAGGACAGATTTAGAAGATTAGTCTCGTGGCTATTTTGGAGTCATCATTAATTCTTGTCCCTTTTCATTCCTTAGCAGGCCAGCAGTCTCGTGTCTTTTTTTCCCTGGTTTTTTTCTTGATGGATTTGTAAAAGTCTCTTCCCGGGGTTAACCCCTTTGTCTCTTGGGACTTGCTGTCGTCCTCTGCCCTTTCCCGGGTGGGCTTCTAGGTAATCCAGCCATTGTGACTGTTCTGGATCAGAAGGGCATTGGGTCCCCCAGAGTGGGGCTCAGCCACATGCTGTCCCTGACCAACCTTGTGTCTTAGAGTCTCGTGAAGTTTATTCATAGTGGCCCTTGGGGTCATGTGGCATTTTCCTGAGATGTGAATTCATTAATTCCCATCAGAAACATCTGTTGAGGTCCTAGTATATCCCAGGCAAAGCTGCAAAGATGAATTACATTTAGGTCTCTGGTTTCAGTGGGTGGGCCAGGGGCAGGAGAGAGAGGCAGAGGGTGGAGGGAGTTACTCTACAGTGTGATGGGGACTAAGGTCTCCCCGGGATTGCTTAACAAAGGCGGGTGTTGCATCTTTGGGTGAGCAGGGAAGGCCCTCTGGGATGGTGATAGACAGTCTGAAACCTGGGAGGTGGGGTGGGAGTCAGCAGCTGGAAGAAGCTTGGTGAGGGGTTGGGTGGTGGGGTATTGGGTGGGGACTATTCTGGGTGGAGGGAACTGTGTGCTGCAGCCCCCACTGAACCTGGAGTCAGGCTGACAGCTTGACCACCGTCCCCATCTTGCCCTGTGGTCCTTAAGGAAGCAGTACAAAAAGGTACCGACCCGCCCCCCCTCCCCCAAGGATCCTTAGTTTCCCTTTTCTCAGTGGCAGGTCTGATGCCCAGGGCCATCAATAGCAAGTGGGCTTCTGCCTTTGAGAGACTGAACAGCTTCCTCCCCTGAGGCGCAGCGAGCCCATTTCTGTGTTGTGTCGGGGCCACTGAGAATTAGGTGCCCCCAGCAGTGCCTGCTCCACGGGGGAATCCAGGGGGATGGCCTCACTACTCACCCACCCAGTACCATTCTCCTGAAATAAAAGGGAACCTTGGTCTTCTTGTCCTTCCCCACATCTGGTGTGCCCAGCTGTGCCTCGGGGGGCAGGCAGCTCACCCCTCCAGGTGGCAGTGGGGCTGCCCCTCTGCGTGCCAGCTGTCCGTCTGCAATCAAGAGCCTCTGCTGATGCCAGCAAGGGCGGTGTTTGCAAAGATCAACCGTGTGCTCCTTATTTATTGTGCGGAAAAGAAAACAAATTAAGGCCTTGTAATTATACAGTTGGGCATGTTCTTAAATAAAGCTTAAGCAGTCAGAACTCCATTTAGAATATTAATAATTGCATTCCCCAGGCCTGATCCCCAGCAGCTTTCTCTCTTTTTGCTCTTTCCCTCTTCTCCCATCCTTCCCTTCTTCTATCTCCCCTTGTTTCTCTCACTGGTGTCCGTCTCTGCTTGGACCTCAGGAATCCCTGGAAAGCCTCGCTCGACGGCCATGACTCGGCGTACTTGAGAGCCCGTGTTGGTCTTTTCAAAGACCATCAACAGCATTTATTAGGTGATTTCATAGGCATGGGGCCCTCCTAGGATTTTCTTGCCCTCCTTCCTCCCCTCCCTTATTCTGGTTAAGCGCTGAGAAGAGGCATAACGTGTTTCGGGGCACGGATACTGGAGTCCGTCAGAACTGGGCTCCGTCCCCAGCCAGACTGCTGAGCAGCTGCACGACCTTGGTCAAGACACGTAATCTCTCCGAGCTGGTTCTTCCTCTGGCGATAAAGTCATCCCCCTCACAGGCTTGTGTTTTGGGACTTGGATGAGAGAATGCATTTGGATCCCTGACACATAGCGAGTTCCTTACAGATGTTAGGTCTTTTCCCTTTGTATCTCTCTAGATCCTACGAGACTTTCATGGAGTTTCTAATGTTTGTTGTACCAGACTCACGCTTCTGTTGATGTGCCCTGAAGATGCTTGGCACCTATTAGGTCTTCCTGTACATTTGTGAAATGAGTGGATGTATCTGGGGGCCCGCAGGGAGACAGAGAGTGAGGGTGGTCAGTGTGTGGTGTGGTATTACAAGAGTGCCATGAACCTGTTTCCTCTCATGACTGATGACCAGTTCCCTGAACAGTGTGCTCATCCCCAACATGGCTGTAGTGCTTTAGAAACCACTCTCAAAAGTACCACCTTATTTAACATGCAGTATTAAGGTGAAATAGCAATTACTCTCATCTGTCTTATCATTGAGGAAATGAAGAGAGTGAGTCACCCAAGGCCACATAGCTAGAAGTAAGGAGGTAGGAACCAGGATCTTGCTCTCAGACTCCCAGTGCCTTGTCTTTTCCACTATACTGGGCTGTTCCCTAAGTAATTGCTGACACCTGGGAGGAGACTTACCTGGTTTTTGGACCTCAGAGTTTTGATGCTGCTCTGAGACTTTCCATAGACCCATCACCACCTTGATTTTTTTTTTTTTTTTGGTTACTTTCCTACTACATGGGAAATGCATACCAACACTGATTTTCCTGGCAATTTTATGGTAGTTGGGTTATTGACAGAAACTAACTAAAAAATAGCCTAAAACATTCAAATATTGTTAGATTCATGGTCTATATTAGGTGATTGTATGCATAATGCTATGATGAGCCTTGTTAAATACAGGTGAAAGGTGCTGTGGAAACGTCTCCCCATGGCCAGTGCTGTGGCCTGGGGGGTGGGGAGGGATGGAGATTCTAAAGCGGGATTTGGTTCAGGTGGGACTGGATTGTTCAGTCTAGTTGGGAAGATAAAATGAGCTTTCTTAGACCAGAGATGCCGATATGTTAACTTTTGCTGATAGGTGCTGACCATACCAGACAGAGATGTTCTCGTATTCCAGGGATGCTGGGGAAGGACATGGGTCTTAAATTTGTTTTTGAAGGAATGTGTGCAGTATTTTATAGGAAGAAGGAGAAAACTAGATTGTGTGTGTGTGTGCATGCACATTTGCAAGCAAGCAGGGAACAAAGCTGAGACAAAAAAGAGAAGAAATATTTATTGTGTTAAGCTCCCTGCTAAGCACTCCTCCAACAGTAATCCTGTTCGAATAAGTGACATTCTTCCTGTTTTATAAATGAGGACTCTGGGGCTCAGAGAGGTTATGTAACTTGCCCAGAGTCACACAACTAAAGTTACAGATTCATATCTGTAAATTTCTGCTCCAGAATTCATGTTCTTTCTGTTGTATCATGGTGCAAAGGCTGGTTCACGTCTCTGGAGGTGGTTAGGAGCCCAGCTTTCCCCAAAGGAATGTTGAAAAATTGTTTTTTCTCCGCAGGGAAACTGATACCTCACTACCATTACTTTTGCTTATGCAGCTCTCAGCCTCCTTGTTCCTGTCCCTGGGGATTCAGCACCATGGCCAGAGCCTAGGGAGCTCTGGGGGCCCAGTAAGCTGTCAACAGCTCCCCAGAGAGGCTCCCAGGTCCTGGGCTCCCCGTTTTCCTCTCTCTAGCATCATCGCAGTTGCTGGTGGCTCAGCTGTGCTCTTACGTGAGAGCCGGGTGGTGTTCAGGAAGAGCCTCGCACATGGGGTGGACAGAACTCTGCTGGCCTGCCTGGTGAGATCCAAACGTAAACAGGAAAGGGCATGTGAGAAGGGTCTACTCATTTCCATTCTCTCCTCCCAGGTCCAGGGCAGAGGGGAGGAGGATTATGATTTATGACTTTGTTTACCCTGAACTGGGGAATCCTCTAGGTCCATGAGAAGGGAACTGAACTGCAGGGGGGCTCTTTCCTCAAGGGTAGAGCTCCCCGGGTCTGTGGTCCAGAGTTGCTGTCCTCATTCCTTTACCAAGCCTGTTCTGTTTCTGTTGAATGGGGCTGACAGCAAGTGCATCTGTCATGTGTTTTATCATAGGAATAGTCAGAGGGGGACAAACCATGGGAGCAGCATAGCAGAGCTGGCTGGGTTATGGTACTGGTGGTACTTCTTGTTCCTGTGCCCTCTTCATTCTTGGAAGGCTTTCACTTGGGTATATAAAACAGAGCCCTTGACTGGAATCCCAGACACCTTCAGGCTTACATGCAGGTGCAATGCACACACGGAGACAACACACGCGCACACACAGGCACACACTATGGTAGTGTGCTAAGGTCATGGATTCTGGAATCAGACACACTGATTCAGCCCTTATTTTAACAGTACCAGCTTTGTGACCTTGAACTAGCTAGCTAACCTCTAAGCCATGGATTTTTTTTTATCTGTAAAATGAGAACAAATCATAACAATAACATGGAACATAAATGATTTTGGGGAAGAGTCGGTGGACTAATATCTTTAATATCTGATATCTAATATCTTTAGTAATTAGTTCCTAACAAGCACTCAATAAATGCTACTCATTATTTCTAGTTCTCAGAAAATTATTTCTGTATCCCAATTTTCTTTAGTTTATTCACATGATTATTGTTAATGATTCTGGAAAAAATCCCCATAGCACGGAACAAAGATTAGCAAGTTAATTAATTGTTTGCACTTGTGTTCAAAGCTCAAGGTTTAAATTAAGTTGAGGTCAGTGTAAGTAGCACTGGTATAAGAAAGAATTAGCTGAATTTGGCACCCTGCTCAATGTATGATTTATGAAATTCAGACCATTCAGTGAAATTGACTTGCATGCTTTCATTTAACAATGTTTGTGATCAAAGTGCAAACGATGTCTTCTGCTTTGTGAAAAGAACGGTAAGCAGAAAAGCAGTTCACAACTCCTTGTGTGGATGGTCTCCCCTGGGAGTACCAGTCTTTGCCAGGACCATGCCCTCATGTGCTTTTCCATTCTGTTCTCCTTAGCTCTCATTTCTGCCACGTCTCAATCCAAAGTGCCTTGGCTCTATAGACAGATGCCCTCCTGTTTCCAGATTATACGATCCTCACACAACCTGGGGGGATGTGAAGAAACAATTCCTTGAGAATCCACATGGAACCAAGTAGGGTGGGGGCCGTTCTGGGCTCCATATATTCAGTATGAGATAAGAGGTCTTGCATAAGTCTCCGGGGACTCTGCCAGATCTCTGCAGGAGAGAGGCCATGGGGAATAGGAATGAGCACTGCTTTTCCCAAACATTTTGCGGAATTGGACAACAGAGGCCAAAAGACTGTGCATGGTATAAATTACAGAAAACAGTGGTGTAATGACATTGTTTGGTGAATAAATTAAAGCCCTGAGTCATGAGGCCAATAACAGAGAGGGAACAGAGAAGTGTAATTAAAAGGAGAAAAGAGATGTTTTCAGCTGACATTGGAAGTGAGATTGAGATAGGAGTGGGGCTGGGAAAATGGGGGCAGCTGGCCCCTAACTGTGGCTGTAGCTCAGGAGAGGGGACATGGCTGTTACTGGCAGTCAAGGAGGAGAAGAGAGAGTGGTAATGTGGAGAATTTTAGTAGAAGCAAAGCCACGTGAGCTTTGGAAATAAGGATAGCTGTAGCATCATGAACTCTGCAGGAATTTAGAATAAGCTGGGCTGGGAGAGTCTGTGTGAAAACAGATAAGAACCTGAGGAATAAGGAGGGAGATCAGGAGTGGGCTGGGTCTCCTGGAGTCATGGGGTTCTAGGGGTTGTTGTTCTCCAAGGTCTCTCATATCTGTAGCCCTGTGCTTTCTTGCAAATACTCTCTGACCTGCTGTTTCTAAGGATTAGAAATAATAAGATGTTTTATTTATTTTAATTTTTAAAAAGTTTTGAATGTTTATTCATCTTTTGAGAGAGAGAGACAGAGCATGAATGGGGAAGGGGTGGAGAGGTGGGGAGACACAGAATATGAAGCAGGCTCCAGGCTCTGAGCTGGCAGCCCAGAGCCCAATGCGAGGCTTAAACCCACGAACCATGAGATCATGACCTGAGCTGAAGTCAGACACTTAACCAACTGAGCCACCCAGGTGCCACCCCCCGCCCCGGCAAAAACAAAACAAAACAAAACAAAAAAAACCCAAGGTATTTTAGAGCAAGACACCTGCCTTGGGTCAGCTGATGTGCATGGATATAGGGACTGTGACCAACCTGACTGCATCCCACCATTCTGTGGGGCCAGCAAGGGTTAAAGACTAGAAGGGGCATTCAAATTCTGAGCCACATGCGAACCTTTGAGACAAGTCTCCTTCCCCAGATTCTTCTGGAAACATAGGCAGTGAATGGTTTCCATGGGAGAATGTGTCTTATTCCCTTTGTGTGCCTGCACCTAGCCTTGCCTGCCGTGGACTAGGTACCAAATTAGTATGGGCTGAATGATTGAGGGGATGGAGGTTGCTTTTCAATATAGTAAAAGCTGGGATGATACTAAAACTTTGTTTAGAGAATTTGCCTATCTTTGTTGTTCTGTGCTATAAACCAACAGCTGGAAGAGTGCATAGCACATAGTAGGGATTCAGTAAAATTATTGTTCAAACTGGGGCACAAAGTGAAAGGGAGCTTACTGGATGGGGACTGTTTGGGCAAATCAGGGTGTGTGGTCACCCATCATCGGTACTTGTCGAATGAATGGATCTTGTATCCTTGGAGCTATCTAAAGAGGAGTGAAGGTTTTATGGGGTTTGCCTCCTTTTAGCCAAAGTACTTCCGTTTATCCTGGAATCATTCAACTCATATTTTCTGGGTACCTACTCTCTACCAGGTATTTCGATCATATCAGGGATACAGAGTTTGAGAAAAGCCTTGTTGTTACTCTTAGGGTGTCCACTGGGTAACGAAGTATTGACAGTATTTGACAGTACGACAAGTGCTAAACTAAAGGGATGGGCAGACTGCTCTGGGAACATGTGAGTGGGGAAAGCGAGAGGAGGTGGCAGTCAGGAAGGCTTTTTGGAGGAAGGATATTTCAGGGAGTCCTGGAGGGTGATTAGGAATTTGCCAGAAGTTCCAGGAGGAAGGAGCCAGAGTGTCAAGGAAGTCTGTTCATGGCAGAGAACTCATTGCAGATCAACTCAACAACACTATGTTGCTGGATGCTCGGAACCATAGACTGTGACCAAGGTAGATGGGCCCATGACCTCCCAGACGGTACGAACTGTTTGCCATCAGACACGACACCCTGTAACCCATTAGGGCTGACAGTGGAATGGCCATGTATGTCAGGATCCAGGAGGAGGGGCACCTACCCCACGTCTGGAATGCTGACTCTGGCAGTGACCTAGGTGGGGAGAGAGGCTTCTCAATACCCACGTGGACCGCAAAGGGGGAGCCGATGTGCTCCTTTCAGCATCTCCCTTTCCATTCGGTAATGTGGGGAGCCTTTCACCCTGCCCTCCTTATTTTGCTATTGTTACCTGGGCGGACGGGCTGGTCACAGGACTGGGCCAGGACCACCATGCTCCTGCACAGAGGTGGGAGGCCTGAGGTCTCAGGATCTGGAGGAAGAGGCTGGGTGGGAGGCGGTGGGTAGATAGGAAGCTGGAGGAGGTGGAGGGAGCTGGAGTTTGCTTAGCTAAGGCCCATCTGCCGCCCCATCCAGAGCTTTTGAATGTAATATTAAAATGTTCCTCATTATTTTCCTTGGATGGGTTTGCTATCCTGATATATTAATTATTCTTAAAGGTCAACAGCGCTCTTTCGAATCCCCTTCTGTTCTATCATGTAATCAGTTAATTAATTGGAAACCATTTAGCAGCGTCTGCTGAGCGCCTTGTCCGGTGCGAGTTTTCTTGTTTTGTTGTTCCTGCAGCGATGGCTCCCTCCACGTTCCTGTTTTCTTATAAGGATTTGGAATCTGAAGTGTGGGCCCCGCCCCTCATCCCTCCCCTTCCCCTGGCGGGCCCTCTCACTTCAGTCATACCATAATAGGTGTGATAGCTCATCATCTTTTTTCTTTCTGAGTCTCTGCTAGTAAGAAAAGCCCATCTCCGTGGAGTGCCTGTGTAAGACGGACACTGAGTGGGGCGCTCACGTGTAATATTTTATTTGATTCCCACCATTTAACGTGGTAGAGATTCTGCTGCCATTTCAGAGGAGAGAAAGAGGTTCAGTGATGCAGTGGGCTCTCCCAAGGATTCCGGAGCTAGAAAGGGGCCAAGCAAGGATCGGACCTCCTGGAAGCTTTATATTCTTGTTTGCTATGGTGCTGGTCCTTCGAAGTTTCCGGGAGAAACTTGGGTTGTGGTAGAGTCTTACGTAGAGTTCTTAGTCCCAGGTGCTGCTGGGTCATCACAGGTGTAAACATTTGATAGGAACACGGAGCCCCGTTACCTCTTTATTGCACTTCCATTTTGCTTGCTGTTTCTAGAATCTGATGCGTGCAGAGGGAATTTCTCAGCAGCTTGAGGGCAGAGCAGAAGCGGGAAGCAGTGCTCCCAAATGTGCCCCCCCCCACCCCCGCCAGCACAAGGCAGTCACGCTAAAAGGCTGACCTGTGCTCGACTCATTGGCAGCTCAGCGTGTGTGTTCTGCTGCCGGACTCCTGCCCACGTGCCTCCTGGAGACGTGCTCTGAGGCGCTCTGACCCTGGGCATGTTGTTAATGTCTGTGGCTCCGCCAGGCCCCTCCCTGCCTGTGCTCTGGTCTGCGGTCAAGTCGGGAGCCCATAGGGGGAGCGGATTGCTGGTTGAGGGAATCTCCATGCCTCTCCCTGGGCCCCTTGCTGCTGCCAGGTGGGTCTTCGTCCCTTTTGGCTTTACGTGTGGTCCTGGTTGGACTAGGGGACACGGTGGGAAATTTGATGTGATTCCCCCTCCCAAGAGACCAAGACTTCCAGTCTTTCCACACCTGGGGATGGGAAGGTTTTCCGAATTCTGCTTAAGAACGGTAGGATCTTGTCCTAGTGGGTCACAGGAAGACAGGGGTCATGGGAACCACAGGAGATGGGTCCCCAGTAACACATCACCTCCTGCTTCTCCTGGTAGGTGGTAAAGAACACAGACTGCAGCCAGGCTGTGGGGGTTCGATTCGTGGCTCCCCCTCGAGGCAGCTGCTGGCCCAGGGTGAGGTATCTAATTTGCTTGTTCCATGATCTCTCCTTTGGAATGTGGCGATGATGACAAATGATGATGATGATGATGAAGATAGCACGTCCCTTATAGGGTTGTCGTGTTTGTGAGCTCTTTTTTTTTAATGCTGTTTATTTTTGAGAGAGAGCATGCACGAGTTGGGGAGGGGCAGAGAGAGAGGGGGACAGAGGATCCGAAGCGGGTTCTGCACTGACAGCAGGGAGCCCAATGTGGGGCTTGAACTCAGGACCCGTGAGATCGTGACTGGAGCTGAAGTCGGATGCTCAACCCCCTGAGGCACCGGCGTGCCCTAAGTGAGCTCTTACGCGTAGAACCTTTAAAGAGAGCTGGCCCAGAGTAGTCGCTGTGTGTTAGCCATGGTCATCGCCACCACTCTCAATACCGGCCTTGCCACGCATTGAGTACCTACCGCGTGCCAAGCACTTGGTTGGGCACTTGATATCCATAAATTCATCTTAATCCTTAGAGCTGCCCCACGAGGCAGATACTATTATGATTTGTGTGGTCAAGATGAAGAAACGTACCCAGGGCGGTTCAGTAACGTCCTTGGAGGGTGGGTCACGCGATTCCGAGGACCAGAGCCGAGAGTCTAGCTTGTCTGTCTGGCTCCGGGGTCGGTGCTGTTTGCCACTATTGCCACTGCTCACAGCTAGAGCGGGAGCCGGTGTCGCCTGGTGGGTTTGGTACCACGTAGGGTGCTGGGCTCATGCCGAATGATTCTGATTCCGCAGGTCTGGGCTTGGGCCCTGAGAATGTGTATTTCTAGCGAGTCCCCAGTGATGCTGATGCCGCTGGTCTTGGGATCACACTTTTGAGAAAACTCCTGCCCGCCCCATGGGATGCGGCATCCCAGAGCAGTAAGGTGGGGACATAATGAGCTCTCCACCACACTGCCTGCCTGGGCTCTCCCTGCAGTGCCCCTTGCCTACACATTCCATCGTAAAAACGAATCTGTTACCTACTTCCTCACGTGGTCTCCGTGACCGGGTCTCCTGGCCAGCCCAGCGGATGAGAAGGCTGCCAGGTGACAGTGACATCCCTGTGTCCTCCTGGCTCTGCTGGAAGGGAGGCAGACAGCAGTCGGCTACAGCTCTTTACATCCACAGACAGGCTCTGGTCTGGGAAGGGGGAGGGACACGGAGGCCTGAAGGGCTCCGGTGCAAAGGCACCTGAAGCCCGTAGGCAGCTGTCTGCAAAGTTATCTCTGGAAAGAGCGGCTTCAGTTAACCCTTTCGTCCTAGTCGATGACACCGTGCTCCAGTCTCCTAGGAAAATGCCGCAAGGCCCTGGGCTAAGGTCTCTGCTCCTTGGTGCGTCCCCTGGCCTCAGGGGGACCCCGTCCATTTGGCAGCTGAGCAGGGTCCCCACCTGCTCACATTAGTCCTTTTCTAGCACCGTCCCAGCTCTTCTCCAGACTGCCTGTGGGCACCTCTCACGGTGCAGCCCTCCACCAGGTTTCAGATGGGGAGGCCAAGTCCCCTTTCTAGTTATTAACAATGGCGTCTGTTCCCAGGAGTTCTCGATTCCTTGGCTCTTCGCACGGTGTCTCTTTACATCTGGACACATGGCTGTTTTGTTCTCCCATACTTGCACGATCATCTGACCTTTCGGGACAGAAGGAGTTGATAAGAGGCGAAGCAAACTCGTTGCGAAGACAAAACTTCACTACTGTCAGTGGTTCTGGAAGTGTGGTTCCCAAACTGGCAGGGTGGGCATCACTCTGGGAACTGCTTAGCAATGCAAATTCCAGGCCAGACCTATTGAATCAGAAGCTCTGGGAGATGGAGCCTGGTTGTCTGGCTTTTATAACCCTTCAGGTGATGCTCATGCCCAGAGTTGGAGAACCTGTGTCCTAGATGCTTCCCCCAACCCACCCCTGGCCTGTGTTCCTTCCAGCCACTCATCATGAGGGATCACGAGGGATCAGATGCATTGCTGGCTAATCATGTTTCTTTATAAACAGGCCCAAAGCTGCTTGGTGCTTAACATTGTGTTGTTTTGGGGAGAGCCATAGATCTTCCTCGAGTCCCAAGAGTAGATCTTAGAATGTAGATCTTGGATGCCAGTTCTCGCTTTAGTGAGATACTCTGCGGGAATATGCCTTCAAGTCCTGCGTCTTGAAGAGCAGGGTGGTACTCGTGCCCCTGCCCACCCTCCTCCCTGCCTGCTTTCTCCAGACTCTGGTTTCTCCAGTCCCAATGGTGCATGTGGCAGTTTCCTCACCAGCCTCTCTGTGGCCGCAGCCACACTCACCTGTGGCTCCCTCCTCCCTCAGTAGCCCCTGCTTTGCTTTCTTGATTGTCTCACAGATGCTCCCCGTGTCTTTGTTCTTCTCTCATCACAACAGCTCTTGAGTGAAAAGTGAGTGTGATGCATTGGCCACATCACTGTGTCACCTTTGTTCAGGTACCAGAGTCCCTTGGGTGCCATGGCTCCCGGAGCCAGACCCAGCCTTCTCCTCCCCTGAGGGGGGCCAACTGGTAGGAATGCCCCATGCCCGTCAACCCTCTACCCCCACCCCCTCAGAGCTCCAGAGAGAGAGAGCCCTCATGCTTCAGGGCAATTAGCTTTTGGTTAATTCGTCTGAAAAGAAACTCCCAGGGAGCAAAACCCCTCAGAATATAGTCTCAATAACATTCAAGGTCTGGTGAGAAGCAGACTGCAAGAAGGCTCAGAGCTGATGGTAAGGCTTTTTCATGAGCCTTACCTCTGGTCCCCAGGCTTTGTGGTGAGGGCTACCGTTCCCTTGACCTGTGGGGCCTTCAGTCTCTGCCCGAGCATGTGGGCAGGGGCTGGGCTGGGCTGGGCTGGAGTTCAGACACCAGCACGGCTCCAGGGGAGTAGATGCCAATTAAAACGGGTGGCTGTGTGTTCTTTGGTTGAACTGAGATTTTGCTGATGCCTGAGTTCAGGGGGTTATCGCCTGGGCCTCTGGAACTTGTTTTAATGGGCTTGGGCCTGTCGGAGCTCCAGCAGTGACTGGAGATGGGCAGATAAGGGGAGAGGCGCCATATGCATGGAAAATGATAGATTGTATTTATCAAGGGCCAGGCCTCGTACCAGCTGCTTTCTGTGCCCCGTTTGCCAAAGTCCATGTAATCCTCACCACAATTCATGGGGACAGGCCCTGCAGTATCCCCAGTTTCCATATGATGAGACAGGTCAAGTAACATGCCCAGGGTGACAGAGCTTGGGAACAGCTCCCAGACCCATGTGATGCCAAGGTTTTGTGGGAATTCAGCTGAACTTGCTGTACGTTTATTGAGCACTTACTATGCTCCAGGGGCTATAAAGGCTATCGAACTGAAAAAAAGTGTGTTCTTTACCTGAAGGGAGAGCAGTCTTCTGGGGGAGACCAAAACATACACGGCAGACAGAGCTGGAAGTCTGAGATGTGGGCTGTATGTGAGGCCCAGACAGAATGCATGGGGAGAAGAGGAAGGAAGGAAAGGTTTCGGTGTGGGTGGCACTGGCCATACTTAGGGCTATTTGAAATGTACCTGGGGGACAGGGAGCAAGTGCATGAAAGTGTAGAGGACGCTGGGGGCCATGGTGTGGAGATGGAGAAGTGCCGGGAAGCTGTGAGGGTGTAGCCAGCCTGGCGATACCGCTCTGTTCGTGGTGGTGGTGACAGTGGGGTCTTCAGGGTTAGTTACGAGTAGGGAGGTGTGGGGGGTGACGGAGTGGTTGAGGTCATTGTGCGAAAAGACCTGAATTTCAAGGTGGAGTCTGGGCTTGATGAGGTGGGCCAAGCATTCCTGAGGTCCAGCAGTCATGCCCAAGTTGAGTCTCTCGTGTGCTGGGCCATGGTCCTTCTTCACCCTCTCAGTGTGCAGCAAGTCCTGTCCCCTCTTTTCCTGCCTGTCCTGAGCTTCTCCAGCCCGAGAGGATGCTGGCAGCTGCTCAGTGGTCCCCACAGAGTTGGGGACAACCGAAGTGACTCCTTTCCACGTGACTGCTGGATTCTGGGACAGATTGGCGTCTGGGGAAAGGACATCTGACTTTACTTTGGAGAACTTCTAGTTAGACTTCTCCACCTCCTGGAGGCTCCTTCACTGAGGGCCCCAGTCAGTGCCTGGCTTTTATAGATGGTCTAGAGCTTCGTGGACCAGTATGGTAGCCTTGGCCATCCGTGGCTGTTGAGCCCTTGAAACGTGGCCCGTCCAAACGAGACGTGCTATGGGGGTAAAGTGCACATGGGTTTCAAAGCTACAACACACACACAAAGGAATATGAAATATCTCATTAGCATTTGTGACATTGATTACGTCAATTGATGACATTTTATATTAAGTATGAATACAACTAGTCTCGGCTCTTTTCAGAGACCACTAGAAAATTTGAATTCGCGTATGTGGCTCACATTATGTTTCTATGGGTGGGTGCGTGCTGGCACACTCTTTCTGTAAAGGTCCACGTACTAAATAGCTTAAGCTTTGCGGACCATTTGGTCTCTGTGACACCTACTCAACTCTGTGGCTCTAGGCAAGCTACAAGGGGTGTCTGAGTTTTTTTTTCTTGCTTTCCGTTTTTATAATGTTTCTTTATTTTGACAGAGAGACAGATAGAGAGTAAGCAGGGGAGGGGCAGGGAGAGAGGGAGACAGAGAATCCCAAGCAGGCTCCACACTGTCAGTGTGGAACCCAATGTGGGGCTCGAACTAATGAACCGTGAGATCATGACCTGAGCCAAAATCAAGAGTCAGATGCTTCACCGACTGAGCCAGCCATGTGGAGGCACCCCCCTTTTTTTCCCCAAAGTTTATTTATTGGGCACCTGGGTGGCTCAGTCAGTGAAACGTTCGGCTCTTGACTTTGGCTTAGATCATGATCTCACAGTTCGTGGGTTCAAGCCCCACATTCGGCTCCTTGCTGGCAGGGTGGAGCCTGCTGGCGTCTGGAGTGGCGACTGAGCCCTTCACTTGTGGAGTCTGATGCTATCTCTGGGTAGATAGTGTCAGAATTGAGTTGAATTCTGTGTCCCTCTGCCTCTGCCCCTTGCCTGCTCATGTGCTTTCTCGCTCTCTTCTCTCTCTCTCAAAAACTTTGTTTATTTTGAGAGAGAAAGAGAGCATGCAAGGAGGGGAGAGAGAGAGAGAGAGAGAGAGAGAGAGAGAGAGAGAGAGAGAGAGAATCCCAAGCAGGCCCCATGCTGTGAGCACGGAGCCTGATATGGGGCTTGAATCCACAACTGTGAGATCATGACCTTTTAGCCAAAAGGCCTTAGTCGGGCGTTTAACTGACTGAGCCACCCAGGTGCCCTGTAAGGGTGTATGAGTTTTCTGTAGCTGCTGTAACAAATTACCCTAAATGTTGTGGCTTAAACACACAGATTTCTTGTCTTACGCTGTGTAGCTTAGAAGTCCAACATGGGCCTCACTTGGCTAAAATCAAGATGTCTACAGGGCTGGGGTCCCTTCTGGAGGTTCTAAGGGAGAATTGTTACTTTGCCTCTTACAGCTCCTAGAGGCCATGCCACATTCCTTGGCCTGTGGTGCCTTCCTCCATCTTCAAAGCCAGCACATCACATCTCTTTTCCTTTCTTCCATTGTCGCAACTCTCTCTGATCTTCTGTCTGTCCCCCTCTTCCACTTTTGAGGATGCTTGCGATTGCACTGGGGCTGTTGGGAGAATTAAGAACAATTTTCTCAAGGTCCACCCTCTTAATCGCATCTGCAAAGTCTCTTTTGCCATGGAAGTTGATCTGTTCACAGATAACGGGGACTAGGATGTGGACATCTTTGGAGGACCGTTATCCCACCGAGGACATGGGCACAGACAACACGTTAGTGAAGGGGCATGGTTGTGTTGTGACAAAATCGTATTTACAAAAACGGAAAAAACAGTGCCGGTCCATGGACCATAGCTTGCTGGCCCCTGCACACCACGATGAACAGTTCTGCACCCAATTCCAATGTGTGGGGTTTTTTCCCCCTACACCACCAAGCAATTCTGGGACACCAGCTGGGTGTCCCACAATTCAACTCAATTCTGACACTATCTACCCAGAGATAGCATCAGACTCCACAAGTGAAGGGCTCAGTCGCTACTCCAGACGCCAGTCCCAAATCCAGATTGTCGCTGGTGCTTCTCACAACCTGGCTGAAAATCAGAGGTTCCCTTGACCCCTTCCTTGGGTTCGATAAATTTGCTAGAGTAGCTCACAGAACTCAGGAAGCTCATTTACTCAACTAGATTACTAGTTTATTACAAAGGATAGTAAAGAATGCAAATTCCACAAGCAGATGAAGAGATACGTAGGGCCAGGTCCCGAATAAAGGCTCTTTTGTCCTTGTGGCGTTTAGGGTCTGGCATGGTGGCACCTGGAAGTGTTCCGCTTCGCCAGCCCCCAAACTCCTTTCTTATGGGGGCTTTATTATGTAGGCATGGTTGATCAAATCATTGCCCATTGGCGACTGATTCAACCTTTGCTCCCTTTCCCCTCCCCAGAAATGAGGGGGTGGGACTGAGAGTTCCAATCAGCACCACCACCCCCCCCCCCCGCCCATGTGCAGGGGCTTTACAAAAGTCACCTCATTCTCTGAAGTAATTTCAGGGACTGAGGACAAGAGATCAAATATTGTAATAAAAGATCCTCCCATTATTCTTAACTGCTCAAGAAATCCTAAGTGTTTTGGCAGCTCTGAGCCAAGAACCCTGTACCAAGAGCAAATACATGTTTCTTATGACAGCCATCATTTCTCTATGTTACGTGGGGTGATTTTTGGGGGGTTGGGGTGATATTTTTGCTAGATGATTCTGTGGTCCAGTAAGTTTGAGATTCAGTAGGTCAGCCCCTTCTCTTAGGAAAGGCTCTGAGAAGTTCTGCAGTAAATAAGTGTGTTTTGTTTTGTTGAGAACCACATTATTCAAGCAACATGAATATTTTCCCTTTGGAAAATCCCTTAATGTACTGCGGACCTCAGATTCCTGGGAACATTCTCTGGGAAACCCTGGGTTAGCCCAACACAGGACCCTTGTAGAATAGCTGTCTCCAGCCTCCCAATCTAAGGTCAAGACACCAGTCACGTCATTGGAGATTTGATTAGAGAAAGCATTTTGGCTTCATTAAAGTTCATTAAATGAGCCATCCAGTGTAATTTAGCTGAATAAAAATGGCTCAAATGGCTTTAACCCCCACCCCCTTTTACAGCAGTTTAATTGAGGGAAAAGCAAATATATCAATGATGTAGAAGGATATTTCTTGGTCTTCAAGAGGAAGGTTGGGCAGCAGCCCCAGCTTTCTTGTCACAGGCACTGGATTTTAAGAGGTTGGCTCTTAGAGCCTCTTGGGTGGCCAGCAGCAGGCCTTGGGGATGGGATTGCGTGGTGCTTCCTTCTTCCCCACCTGTTCAGCCCAGGGAGTTTGGTGGCTGCCACCATAACAGCTTCTCATGGCAGGCTGCAGTCACCTCTGCTGTGGGGTCAACTGTACACACAGTCTCAAGGTCAAGTCAATGACGCATACATGCTCTGGCTCTTGGAGGAGTTTGCAGTAGACTGTCAGCCGCCTCCTTCTCCGTGGCTGGTTGGCTTCTTTCCAGCAAACTCTCTGTGGGGTTGGTGCTGCATCAGGGGGTTCTCCTTTCTTGACCTTTCCTCCAGGTTCTTCAGCAATGTCAAAAGAATCCTGGCAAGGGAGGGAGTTGGCTCTGTCCAAGAAGACCCACGGAGATATTTCCTTTATGGGGAAAGGGAAGGAGGACAGACAGATCATCAAGGGGGCACTGGCTCTTACAGAAGGAACAATCGCATTTTTCTTCTTTTTTTTTCTCAAAATATTTATTTATTTTGAGAGAGAGCGGGAACGCACACACAAGTGGGGGAGGGGCAGAGAGGGAGAGCGAGAGAATCCTAAGCTGGCTCTAGGCTCAGTGAGGAATCCCAAGCGGAACTTGAACTCACAACTGTGAGATCATGACCTGAACTGAAATCAAGAGTCAGATGCTTAATCGACTGGGCCACCCAGGTGTCCCAAGAATCCCCCCTTTCAAAATGCTGCCTTCTTGGATGAAGGAAATAAGACATAGATGATGATGGATGCAGCCAGTGAGCCTCGGCTCCTGGGAGCCTACAAGATGAGGAGGGGCTTGACCTTGGCCGTGTTCTGGTTAGCTGTGCTTGGAGCCCCTAGGGTGTTCAGAATCATGCCTTTTGCAAGTGGCTGAACGAATCCTCTAGGAAAAGTCAAGGGACTGTGGCGTTCATCACTCCCGGTTCTCAGTATTCTTTTTTTTTCTTCCCTTGCTCCAAAGGGTTTATTGAGACGAGTTTCACATCCAAGTCCAGCGCAGAGGAGATGGGACTTATAAACAGGAATCTGGAAGGCGGTACAAGGGCTCGGGGTGGAACCTGGAAAAGAACACGAAATTAAAATAGAGGAAGAGAGTGGAGGGCCGGGAGAGGAGACACAGACTATGGCCCAGTGATAACAACATGGGGGTGGGTGGGGCCCCGTTAAAATCCCATCCATTTATACAGATATACAGGGAGCTGTGGGGGACCTGAGGAATCCTCCTCCACCCTCCATGCCCCATCTTCTCCATGGGCCACCCAATGGATGTGGTTGGAGGTAAGGGTGGGCACCTCCCCCCAGGGCATCAGCTGCTCCCCATGCACTTACTGGCCCTGGAGGCACCGGGTAGTGTCTGGAAAGCTGCGTTGAGAGATGGAGAGGGGTGGCTAGTGCATCAAGCGTGCTTCCGGGGTGGGCCAGGCTGGGCCCTCCCCCTGAGCACAGCCCGGGGTGCAGCGGGCTCCGGGCTTCCTGTGGGACCCGGAGCAGGGGCGGCTGGGGCTCCTCCCAGCACTACTCCCAGGCAGGTCTGAGAAGATGGAGAAAGGGCCCAGGGCTTCAGAGAGAGAACCTGGCACCTTCTGGTGTCTTGGAAAAGCCGATCCCCCAGGACACCCAGCCCTAGTTGTGATGCATCCAAGAAGGCAGCTCAGATACCAGGACTACTGGGTGTCAGGGCGCAGAGAACAAACTCCCTGAGGCCATCTGGGAGGGTGATTCCTGAAGGAGGCGACTCCTCAGGCTGGATGCTTGGGGAAAGGTAGGTGATGGGGCACGGCCTCCTGGAGGCTGGGCGTTAGCACCACCAGTCTCTGAGTTGGTTGACAGGAAGAGCCCGGGTCTCTGAGCCTCCAGACCGAGGCTGGAAGTCGCCTCAATCCCACCTGCCCGGGCCAGCTCCCCAGTTGGCGTGGAGGCCAGGGAGGGGCCAGGTGGGTGTCCTAGGAAGCTCAACTTTCTCTTTTCACGCTCTTTTGCAGAAAAACACCTGCGTGTGCCCAGGGGGATCTACCTAGTGGACAGATGCCAGGTTAGATCTTAGCAGCTGGAACCTGATTGGGAGGTGGGTTCCTGAAGCACCTGGGCATAGAGCAAGGTAGTGATGGAAAGTCATGGCTTGGAGCCTTTCAGGGGTCCCAGTAGAGCGGCCAGCTTGGCTGTCAGGGTCAGGGGGTAAAAGAGGCGCTAAGGACAACAAGTATATAGTTTGTTTGAACTGCTCTAACAGGTCTGGGCGGCTGAGACAACAGAAAGGTATCTCCCACAGTTCTGGAGGCTGAGGTCCCAGGTCAAGGCGTTGGCAAGGTTGGCTTCTTCTGAAGCCTCTCTCCTTGCCTTGTAGATGGATGTCCTCTCCCCGTGTCTTCACACAGTCCCATTCTGTATATGCCTGTGTCCTAATCTCTTCTTATAAACACACCAGCCTTGTTGGATTAGGGTTCATCTCAGTGACCTTACTTAACCTTAATTACCTCTTTGAAGGCTCTGTCTCCAAGTACAGTCACTTTTAGAGGTACTGAGGGTTATGATGTCAAAATATGAATTTAAAAAAAAAATTTTAATGTTTATTTTTGAGAGAGACAGAGCACGAATGGGGGAGGGGCAGAGAGTGAGGGAGACACAGAATCCGAAGCAGGTTCCAGGCTCTGAGCTGTCAGCACAGAGCCCGATGCAGGACTCGAACTCACAAACTGAGAGATCATGACCTCTCAGATGCTTAATCGACTGAGCTACCCAGGTGCCCCAACATACAATTTTTTTTTTACGTTTTATTTATTTTTGAGAGAGAGAGAGAGAGGGGACACGAGTGGGGGAGGGGCAGAGAGATTGGGGGACAGAGGATCTGAAGTGGGCTCTGCGCTGACAGCAGCGAGCCCAATGTGGGGCTCGAATCCACGAACCTTGAGATCATGATGTGAGCCAAAGTTGGTTGCTCAACCGACTGAACCACCCGGGCACCCCTCAGCATATGAATTTTGAGGGGACGCAATTGAGCCCGTGACCAAGAAGACAAAACCACAGTGAGCGGGATCGAGGAGGTGAAGGGGTGGAGTGAGCGTGCAGGAACCGAAGTGGGGGCCGGGCAGACCCGACAAAGGGTCCACGGTGTGGACGTGAACACGTGTGGGGTGCCCGGCCGACCTTGGTGGCGGGTGGGACGGTCTGGCACAATAGCACGGGAATAGCGGGGCACCTGCCACCAGCGGTCCCTTACACAGTTGAGTCCTGAGACATAACCTGCCCCGTGGGCCTGCCTCTGCCAGTAGAGGAGGGGGCACTTCCAGATGTCAGCCGTGCCACGAATCCAGGAAATCTATGAAGTTCCTCATCTCCTGGGTCTCCTGTGGATGGAGCTTAGTGTCCCCTTCTCAAGTCTCATCCCCCAAGGATATGTTTCTTTGGGGCAACGGAAGAATCCATCTGGTTGGCTTTTCTTGGCAACAGGTCCCTCTTGAGTGATCCTCTCCTTGGACAGTAGGGTTCCGAGGGTAGAGGGTGACATCCTCTGCATTCACGGGTTCCGTGCTGCTGCAGTTGGGCGCCCCCTTTAGGAAGGTCATGGGACTGCTAGCCACACTGAAGTTCACTGGAGATCACCAAGGGGTTAATGCAGGAAGGGCCATCTCAGCCCTGTCTTTCCTCAGGGTCAGATTTTGGCCATCTGTGTGTCTGGCTCCCTGTCCCCAGAGCACCCAGTAACTGCCTCATCATTGTTCATGACTCTGGGCCCCAGAGTCTGGGCTGTGAGAGAGCCAGGAGCGCAGGACAGAATTAATGGCTTTGTTTGGTAGTCTCAGATGAGGGATACGGGGGCATTGTCACAGAGCTTGATTTTGGGAAAGTGTTTGATACATCGTCTCATAAGATTGTGCTCACCGAATTAATTCCAGTGGTCAGGTGGCTTGGAAACTGGCCGCTGACCCAAGCAAAAGTCAGAGACAGGTGATAATGGATCTTTTAGGGAGGAGGATCCAGGAAGAGGCTGCTGTGGGGCCCAGAGGCAGGATGGTTCTTAAGTAAACCCTTGTCTGATGAGCAAGATAACCAGCCCATCAATAACTGGCGACAGGTGAGTGCAGGTGAGGCGCTAGTTGGAAGGAAAATCAGGGGCAGTGAATTCTGAGTGGGTGGTAAGTCTATTAAAGCCCTGTCTCTCAGCTTCCCCGTGTGCCCTGCGCCACGAGCATTTACAAATGCCTGTGTGGCCAGAGGCGTGCCCTGCTTGTCTCGTGGTGGCCGTATGTTTGCCTTACTTGTCTTTTGTGGATACATTTGTCTCTGGGGCTGGATGCTTCTCTCGTGTGTCTCTGGCGAGGTGCTGTGTGCAGTCGCGCAGGCTGCTCACACTGCACTCCTCCAGGGACTTGTGCAGCACAGTGTCGCTGTCTCTGGCGACACCTGAGGGGTGTGTGTGTGTGTGTGTGTCTACCTGGGAATTTACATGTCTGTGGGTTGCTTGCAAATGTCCCGGGGTGTGTCACGTGTTGCTCGTCGCTGGAGCCTTTGCATTAAGGCCACTCAGACCTCCTCAGCTTCGGACAGCAACCTCTGAGCCCCAGTTTCTCTGGGCTCAGTGATACCCACTTTGTACGGTTGCTGTAAATATTAAATACGGTCACGAATGTAAAAGTGCTTAACACGGTACCTGGTGCTTAGTTAGCCCTTGGTGAAAGGCGGGTGTTGATCGTGGTGGCAGTGCAGGGAGGCGGGAAGGAGTGAGGACGGGAGAGGGGAGACGAGCTGGTCTGTAGAGGGAGTAAGGGCAGGCTTTCCTTCCCACAAGAGAGGGCGGTCTGTGTACCAGCGAGGCAGTGGGGGAGGAGGGGACTATGTCCTCCTGGACAGAGCCTGTGACCACTGCAGTGGCCGCTCCATCTGGCCAACGAACTGGAGGAATCTTGCTGGGTGTGGCAGGGGCAGGAGGAAGATGAAGCCAGGACGCCCCCCGGAGGAAGAGGAGCCCACCTCCCCCTTACGGAGTGTCCCGCCCCCTGCCCCCCAGTCCCATCCATCTTGTAGTAAGGAGATAATACTGTTTCTTATTCGTGATTTGCCCAGAATGCCTGGTATTTTCTATCTTTCAGAATCCAATTTTCTCATGACATTTCTGCCTGATGTAGCATAACATGACCTTTGTGAAGGGACATTGCTGGCAGCCTGCCCCCTGCCTCCGGCTCCCCAGGAACCCCTCGCACTCTCCGTGGCTGGACCCCCTCGGGGATGGGCAGGGTCCCCACTTCATCCGGATTACTCCTGTCTCTTGCTTCTTGCTGGGGGTGGAGTGGCGATGGTGGGGGAGGGACAGACGGGGCGTATTTCTGAGGGCTCTGTGACTCTGGGGTTCCTGGCTGCTGACTCTTACGGGGTGCTGCTCCGTTTTAGAACTGGGGGTTCTGTTCAAGGCTGTGCTGCAGGGAGGCCGAGACCTCATGGCAGGCGGGCCTTGCCTTTACTTTTGCTGCCGCTGTGTAGACAGTGAGCTGGGAGAACCACAAAACAAAACAGAAGACTCTGCCTGGATGCGTCACTCACATTTGCTGAAACATCGTAGAGGCTAATGGTAACAGGGACTCAGAGTGGCATCGACACCCGGTGTCCTTGACCCCGAGGTCTGAGCTCCGGGCGCGAAACCTACTGTAAAGTCAGCCTCTAGCCCACACAGCTTGGCGTGTGCATCTGATCCACGCTCCAGCCTCCTGAGCGGTGGGTCTCAGGGCGCTTTGCCCCAGTGTGTCCTCAAGTGGTCATTGTGCAGGTCCTCCTTTATCACCCGTTTCCTTCTGGTCAGCGTGGGTGCAGGAAGTCTGTAGGCACAAGCAGACTGCTGGTAGGGGTTTTGTGAAGGGGAGCATGTGGACAGGTCACGGTTGATGAGCTTTCGGTGAGTCACGCGCATTAGAGCTCTACACCCCACGGGCAGGAGGCGGGCTGCGGGGCACCTACCCTAGACAGCGCCCTGCGGGCAGGAGGGCCCTGGAAGGACAGTGCTGGCTGCAGGGGGAGCAGAACAGGAAGCTTAGGGCCCCCTCCCTGCCTATGGCCCCCCTTTTTTTGTCTACCAGTCCCCTGCACCTGCAGAAACGGGGTTGCCTTTCTTAACATAGTCACAGGCTGTCACCAAGGGTAGGGCGGCCTCAGATGCAAAGGGGAAGCCGTGTCCCTCGGGTCCTTGTGTCTGTCCTCTGTCCCTGCGAAAGATGTGCATACTCTCTGTGATTTCACCAGCCTGGACTTCCCCCGTGACCTCTAGCCCCTGGCCAACAGGCTAGTTGATTTCTCTCCCTGGATGTCTAACAGGCATCTCCAGCTCAGTGTTTGCAAGGGGAAGCTCTTGATCTGAACCCCACCCCCAGATATGACCCTTGCACAGCCTTCCTGGTCTTAACGAATAAGGCTGCTCGCCTTGTTGCTGGTGTCTTCCTGCCTCCTCTCCCAGACCCAATCCAATAGGAGGTCCTGGCGGCCCCCTCCCCCTCCCTTCCCCTCCTTCCAGTCCCCCTGCTTCGTTATCTCTAATCCCCTTCCTCAATACAGAGACCTCCTAAGTGGTCTGCCACCTTCCAGCAGTCTTGGTCTTTTACTTAAAAAAAAAAAAAAAAAAGGTAATTAGATTATGTCACTTCCCGACTTAAAGCCATCCACTGCCTTCTCATTGGTTTTTAAAATAAAATCCAAGGTCTTCACTACGGCCAGCAAAGGTGGGTGTGGCTCTTTCCTCTTCTCCCTTACCCCCAACCACTCTCCCCTGCGTTCTTCCCCACTGGCCTCCTCCCTGCCTTTGCTCTTCTTGGCGTCCACTGCCCAGAACAGCCCAAGCCTGGCACTGGTTCCTTCTCACTCTGGGCTCAGCTCGCTGTTACCCTCTCAGAGAGCACCTCTCTAAGCTCCTGCGTAAAGGAGCCGTCTCCCTCTTCCACGTCGGTAATGCCATCACCTTGTCCCCTTCCTTCTTTTCATGGCAAACAGCAGCTCTCTTGCTTACTCCCTTATAACTTGAATAAAAATGTCAGGGGTTCCTTCTGTCTCGTCCACCCCTCATTCCTCACTGTAGCCTGTATTTGGTTCTCCCCAAGTATCTGTTATAGAAATCACCTAAATAGGGGTGTGCGTGTGTAAGCATATGTGTGCATCTGCTTATGTGAATAAACGAGAGTGTGCGTTTGCATTTGCTACCTGTGTGTTTAATGGATGCCAGTACACATGCTTGTGTGCGTGCGGGTCGGTATTTACCTACGTGGCATCCTTACAGCCATCCGTGCTCATCAGTACGTGAGTATGTTGTTCCTGGGGTCCACCTCAGTTCTAGCAGTGTTTGCTGCCTTTAAGGGCTGCTACCACATCAGAAGTTGTTTGTCGAGCCTGGCAAAGTGATAACCGTGGGCGTGTTTCTTCTATTATTTGGAACACTAATGGCTACTCCTTTCCCCTGTACATCCTAATGAGAACAATTAAATAGCCATTAGGAGGAGAACAGAAGTGTGAACAAAAGGCCGATGTCTTGATCATTGATGGACCTCTTTGCTGGGGGAGAGACTGGGTAGAAGAAATTGTAGGTGACCTGCAGAGGTTTTTTCCACTATCGTGAATGTTAAGAATGCTTGTTGGTAAAAGGGTATATAGTTTCACTGATGCGAGATGAGTAAGTCAGCCCTAGATACGCTATGGTACCGCATAGTCCATTAATGATACCATATTGTATACCTAAAAAACTTGTTAAGAGGATGTATCTTATATTAATACTTATTGCAAAAAAAAAATAAATAAAGGAGAGAGAGAGAAGGATACTTTTAGGGTTGCTGGTTAAGTTTATGGCATCGTTTATGGTCACAGTTTCATGGGTATGTACTTAGCTTGAAGTATACAATGTGTACGTTATATATGTACAGTTTTTATATCCGTGACACTTCAATAACAGACATGAAAAAGAATGCTCGTTGGCTTGTGTACCCTGAGAGGTCTCTGTCCTCCTGGAGGAGGGTGGCTTCCAGAAGGTTCCCTGAACCCTTATTGTAGTGTGAGGATGTGGGGAAATGACCACGATTTTTTTTTTTTTTTTTTTTTTTTTTTTACATTTGTAAAATCGCTCCCTTTTTTCGAAATCTTCTGCAAACCTAATCTGTGGCCTTGACTACCGGCAGGCATATATTGTTAGCAGAATGGAGCCAAGGAGAACAACAACACAGCCAGGCTCCCGTGAAATAACCAAGCTTACTACCATGAGCATTACTTATGCAGATCTGTCCCTTAATTTCCCCTTTATTTGTCATTCTTGCAGAAACCTGTCGAGTAACCGGCTTACCACACTCTCATGGCAGCTCTTCCAGACGCTGAGTCTTCGGGAATTGTAAGTTTGGTCTTGAAGACCATGCAAGTAGTAGCCTGGTGGTAGAGGCTGGGTGGGGAGACATGTTGGGCAGTGGAGCCACCTGAGGTTGGGTGTGCGCTCGAAGGGGCTTCTCGGCTTGGGTGACACGGAGTATACCATGTTCAGTGAGAGTGAGCCACCCTGTCGTTTGAATTCTGAGGCTCTTTTTGGCACAGTACATTTCAGAGGAAGACAGGAATCTTACCTCTGAGCAGGGCACAGTTTTGTTATCTGTAGGTAACTGGTAATAATAGCATTGATATTTATAATACTAAAGTGTATTTATGAATTCATAATAAATCACATTGATAATACACAGTTTTGTAGATTATTAGGTGTGCTTTCATTTATGTGACTTTAGATTTATCATCATGAGCATCACGGGAGAGGAGTGTTACTATATCTCCAATAAAAAATGTATTTTTTCATTTTAAGGTGAGGGTTCTGAGCCCCCAAAAGGCATGTGAGACACAGCCAAGATTGCATTATTAGGGATTGGCCAACCCAGGACTTGAACCTAGGCCTCTGACTTCAGACCACACGTCCTGTCCATCACTCATAATCTTTTGTCAGCCTGTTTGTCTTGAGTATGGGCATCTTGATGGTGGGGATGGTGGGAGGCAAGTCCATGTATTTATTTAATCTGCCTGTGGACTTCTTGGCCTTGGTGCCTTCCAAGGCTCATGGATTCAGCCCTATCCCCTCCAGCCATTTTGTACAAACCCATGTTGGATGGATGAGTGAAAATTCCTGACCACTGCTGGAAAAAACAACTCCTGTGGATGTGTGAGTCATCAGGGCCACCTCTGTGCATGAAGGACAGCATATTATGTCGGGGGAACAAATCAAGGAATAAATTGGAAAGGAATTAAGGCGTGGATGAAATTAGGGAGTCAGGGTTCCAGAGACACTGCTCACGTGTTCCCTTTTACTTAGTGACTCAAATCCAAATCACTGAATAGAGATTGCTTAGTATCTTTACCAAGAGCCAGTGGCCTTGGGTCTCTGCCCATGATGTTGGCCTTTCAACCTGTCCTCCCCCCACCTGGGAACACCTGAGTTCATGGTTGAGTCATTATCTTCGCTTTTCCAACCAAGTTGGTCAGGAGGGGAATATTTACATCCAGTGACCCAGTAAGCCCATTACCCCGGGAGGGCCTTGTATATCCTACTTATCCTTATGGACCTGAGTGCCTGTGCTTCTTCAAAGGCCATTTCGGGTCAGGGAATACAGAGGTGATCTCTTCAACAGTATTGTAGACTTTAGAGAACACTGCTAGGATAGTACTGCCTTTCTTAGGATTTTGCCCCTTCCTCTGGGCTACTCGTCTGGCCTGGGCATAGTAGACATAGCAATCAACAATTCTCAGGTCATGTAGGGCTGAGATCTTGATGTACACCGATTAAAAACTACCTGAGCTTGGAAAAAGGTAAATATATATTTGTTTATATAACACTGAAAAATTAGACGATGTCACAGACTGCTAAATGCCAGACCATTAGACTTGATGCATTATATTCATTTCCATCTTTGTAGGTGGAAAAAACCTTAGTGGTAAATGAACATGACTGCTAAGGTCACTGCCAACAGCGATTTCTGAGATCTAACTCCGTGCCAGGCACTGGGCCAAGCAATCTCTCGACTTATGTACGTTGTTTAATTCTTGTAATAATTTATCAGGTAGGAATTAGTACTGTCACTTCACATTTGGGGACACTGAGGTACTCAGCAAGGTTAAGTATCATGTTTTGGGTTACCCATTAACCAAGTGGTAGTGTATGGACTTAAGGTCTTGACCACTATGCTTAGCTGTCTCCCAGGCTCTTAAAATCTCTTTCTAATTCAAGGATAGGTTCTGTGATAATTTTCAAAAAGTGCGTGATTGCAGTTCTTTCTGATGTTGCCCTAGTACTGATCAGGGACTCTGTCATAAGGAGCTAATTGGGGGCTCTCTTTCTTGGGAGTCTCATGTCTGGTTCTCCTGGAATGCCTGCCCCTTCCTCTGTAGGAGGCGAGGGACAGTATCTCTCTGGGGGACCTCTGGGGTCTGCAGTTGGCTGAATTATTGAGAAAACGTTCAGTGCTCCTTCTAAAAAATCATTGGATGCGAAATCAATGGTGACCTGTTTCGTGGAGTTTTAGAAACAGTTGTTCCGTGGATATATATTTAAAGAAAATGTCAGATTTATCCCAGAGGATCATGGGATTCTGCATTCATCTTTGCCCGGGATCAATACACCGGTGAGCTAGATGTGACTTATGGAGGAATGAAGACGTTCCCTCCAGTGTGAGTCAGTGTGTGAGAGCCACCATATCCAAGAGTATTTTATTTCTGTCATATTGTTAAATAAGAAAACAATTACATTGGAAAATAAAGAAGCCCCCCTCCAAGGAGCAATCACCCTGGTAGGGGTCTATTTTTGAGGAAGAATTGAATGTTGAGAGTGGAAAATTAATCTTTTGGATGGAGGGGCCTCATGTTGGCTCTTAGCTGTGGCTATGATTAAAATCCAAACAATCTCAGTTCCTGGCAAATGGAAGAGGGGGTAATATTTTCTTGTCCGACTTCCTGATTAGTCCACATGGCGCCATCTGCCACGAGCCTTCTAGACTGCCAGGGTCTGCCCAGTGGAGCCTGTGGACTGGGGTGTGGGGATGGGTTGAGTATTTCCAGGAAGAAAGAATCTTGGCCCTGGAGGAGAGAGGCCGAGGGGAGACGGCTTTCCGTGCCGTGGCAGCCGGAAGATCACAAAGCCAGAAGTGTGCGGCTTTGAGCCACCTTCTGCGGGAAGAGAAAGGGTAAACTAGGGCGTGCAGTGATTTCTCAGCACATTTCATTCTGCCATTGAGCATGTCTGCCTACCCCAACCAGACCCTCTCCCACTAGAAGATCCTTGATAGGAGAAAGCATGCTGTTGGGATTCTTCATTGGAAAGACTGAGTGTCTTTGACTTTTCCAGTAGTAGAGGAGGAGACGAAAATGCTATATATTGAGCACCTGTTATGAACAAAGTCCTGTCTCATCCTTGGAGCAACCCCGCATGGGAGGTATCATTATAACCAGTTTTGCAAATGAGGGGTTGAGGCTCGGCCAAGTTAAACAACTGGTCTAAGATCACAGAGCTCAAGAGTGGTCATGGGAATTGGGATTATGGGAATTAGCATTACCACCATCCAGGTCTGCTGTTTTCAAAGACCAGTGCTCTTTCCTTAAACAACTCAGCAACGCCACTTCCCCCCACCCCTTCCTACCCCCATACTTACCTGTCTCCTTCTGGAAATCACTTTCAAGATGGTGGCTTCCCTAGTGATATCACCAGGGGAAAAAAAAACCAGACAAGTTAGCATCTCAGAGTCCTTGTCATGTGCTTGAGGCTTCCTTTACTCATTTCTTACTTACTCTTGTCAGATGAAGACCATACCCATGAAGGGTATGGTCTTGGCCTGGCCCATTGCCCCTGACAAGTCCAGACTGTGTTTCTCTTATTGGGAGAACTGGAAACATCTCTCAGGACTCCCTTTGGAGTCCTCAGCCCTGTTTCAATGGCACGAGTTTGCAGAAATTTGAGTTGATGGTGCACAGTTGCTCTGAGAAGTTTCTGGCTATATCAAGATGGTGTTTTTTTTCCTTACAGAGAAGACTGGAACTGTCTGTCCAGAAATCAGAGCAAGAATCAAAAGAGATTGTCTTAGAGATAAAGAATGAACTAGAAAGAAAAGAAGCTTGGATTCTGAATCCCATGACACAATTTAGGCAAAGGCAAGAGGCACCAGAGGATATAAACCCACAGCACGGAAACCTTCCAGAAATACCCTAAGGACCATTACTGTATCTTGAACAGGCTTCTCTTAATACCCTGCATGCACAGAGCAGTCATGATTAAAACAGATTGGAGTATCTCATTTTCTTAAAGCAAAATGATATTACCTCTGGTATAATTTGCAGATTTAATTGACTTGGTAAAATATTAACTCAGTGTGGGGATGGGTTTGGGCTGATCCTGGCACTTTCTTTCTCCCAGACTTGGGCATGATCACTTTCCGTAACTCTCAGAGCAGTCCCTGAATGATCGTGTGAATAGTAGAGTTACTGTAATAATAATTTCTGGCCTCTTTCTAGCCTCTTTTGGTTCACAAAGCACATTAACGTGTGTTATCACGAATCCTCATCACTTTGTGAAGAAGGAGGGTCGAGCGCAATTACCCCCGTTTTACAGACGTTGAAGCAGAGTCTTGGAAAAGCAAGTTACTTGCCATATTCGTTTCCTAGGGTTGCCTTAAACCACCACAAATTTGGAGGCTTAAAACAATAGAAAGTGACTCTTTACTCTTCTGGGGGTCAGAAGGCCAAAGCTAAGGCTTCACAGGCCCCCTCTCCCTTCAGGGGCTCTCAGGAGGAATCCTTGCTCATCTTTTCTGTCTTCTCGTGGCTCTGTGGCTCCTGGTGTTCTGTGGTTTGTGTCAGTGTCACTCTAGTCTGTGACTCCCATCTTCATGTGGCTGCGCTCCCTGTCTCTCTGTCTGTGGTCTCTCCTCTTCTAAGGACACCCAAGTCATTGGATATAGCGGCCCGCCCTAAATCGAGAATGATCCTGTCTCATGACCATGCCATGATCCTTAACTTGATCATATCCTCAAAGACTCCATTTCCAAATAAGGTCACATTCGCGGGTCTTGGGGGTTAGGACTTGAACAGATCTTTGCGGGGGGGCAGGGGTTGGGAGAGACACAGTTCAGTGCACTGTCTTTGCCCAAGGTGACAGCCGGCTCAACCCAGATCTTTTGTGTACTTCTGCCATTGTGTTACCTCTAGGAGGCCAGCGATGATCACTTGGCCCTCTGGACGTGCTTCCCTCAATGACAGCAGGTCTGTGTCCCTTCTACATGTTCTCCTGCTGGCCCCAGATTGCCACTGGCAGCGCTGTGGCGGGGAGAAGAAAGCCAGAGTGATGACTGGAGGGAGGGGAATCCGTGTTTTCTAAACACCCTGTCGTGGCCTTGGTTGTGCAGCGGGGTGTCTGTGTGTGCGTGCTTGGATGGGGCTGAGTTAATCGGTGGGAATCCCCTAGGGCCCTGCAATTAGGCCCCAGGCCATCTTGGGGCCAGGGCTGGGTGTTGGTAAGCTTTGCCCTGGAGCAGCTGTTGCTGTATTATTCATGGAGCCATCTGCATTGTTGATGGGGCAGGGAAAGCCTTACTTCAGGATCCTTGAGACCGCCCCTGAAGCCCAGGCTGAGGGCCCCTCATCGAGAGACCTGACGTGCTGGGACAACTGACAGCATCATGTAGATTGAGGGCTGCCTTTCTTTGCTTGTGGCCCATCTCCCCGAGTCAGGGTGCGAAGACTATGGTCCATTCGCTCCAAGGATGCCCAGGGCACCCCTGTTGAGAGACTCGGCATGCTTTCTGGTGTGTGTGTGCGTCTTGCCCTCTAGGAGGAAAGTCCTGAGGGATAGGGGAAACTTGAGGTTTATTTTGCAGTTTCCAGGAGACTCTGGAATGGAGGGTGGGCCAGGTCTCATGGCACATCCTTTCTATTGGACCACGTTCTAGAGGAAAGGGATGGAAGGAAACAAAAAGCCAGTGTGCTTATCCGTGGCAATGTCAGCCCACTTAATTCTCCCACCAGCCTCAGGACACTTTGGTGCTGTCGGCCCTTTGGCGGGGGGGGGGGGGGCACTGAGAAGTTGGGGTACTCAGCAGAGAGGGCTGGGGTGAGGCAGGACTGAATGAAGCACGTGGGGCTTGAAGCAACCCAGCCCAGCCCCTTGCTTGCTAATCTTTTCCACCCAGGTGGATAATTTGTATTTTTACAACTACTTCATAATGAATGACCACATCTTGTCAAGTGAGCATCTGGGGAAAACCAGGCTGACCTGGTTCAGTTTGCATATATGCAAGCATCTAGACCCTGGCTACCATTCCAGGCCCGTCCACACCTCCCCTGCGACACGAATACAAACGCTGCTCCGTGTCCTTAGGCCTTCTTGCCCTCCACATGCTGGGCAGCCATTCTGACCTTCTGCTTTTCCAGAGGCCACGTGCCGTGTGATAACATCATTGCCCTGATGACCAACGGAGTTTGTGCTAATGGCAGTGTCTTGTTTTAAAATTTTGTTTGCATTCCAAAACGGGAAATAGTGAAAGATATAATCTACACATGCAAAAGCTCTTTGAGGCTCTCAGTAATTCTTTTTAGAAGTTTATTCATTTATTTTTGAGAGCGAGAGAGTGAGCATGGGAGTGGCAGAGAGAGAGGGAGAGAGAGAGAATCCCAAGGAGGCACCTTGCTGCCAGCCCAGAGCCCGATGCCGGGCTCTGACTCGCAAACAGTGAGATCATGACCTGAGCCAAAACCAAGGGTCGGATGCTCAATCAACTGAGCCCCCTCGGTAATTTTTAAGAGTAAAAAGGAGTTCTGAGACCAAAAAGATTGAGAACGTTGGCATCGAGCCTGGTGGCCTCCACCCGTCCACACGTGAATGAGGAGGAGAAGTCCCGTCTGGGTGCACAGAGCCTCACGCCAGGTGCTGGGTCTCATCAAGGTGTGCAGACTGGATTTAATCTCCCATTCTTCCCTTTATCCTTTTGCTTGGGTGCTTTGAGAAGTGCACGGACTCCCTGACTACATGGTGACCCCGTGTTTGGAAAACACCCCAGCCAGTGTGCCACCCCAGCTCTCCTCTTCCCCAGTTTATCCTGCACAGACCGGCTTTGTTCCCATCACTTCCAGCTCCAAGGGTCTCACTGGTTCCCACTGCCCCCTGGATGAATTCCAGACTTCTCCGTGTTCAGTGTGGCAGCGAGAGTCCTGCACCATCTGGCCTCCACTCCCCCTTGCAGCTTTATTTCCCAGTGCCGCTCGACATGAACTCTGTGCCCTGGCACGACCTTTCTTTCCTGTGTTCCCCTCTCAGCCTCCAGCATCGCCTTGAACTCTTCCCCAGGTCTCTGCCCAGGAGCCACGAAGTCAGGGGTGGTGCTGGCTCCTCTGTGTCTCCCGTCACACCCAGAAGCACCTTGTAGTTGATAGGTGGGGTGGAGAGTGCACGGGGCTTGGAGTCAGCGGGCTGAGGTATGGAGCCTTGCTTTGTCGCACACCAGCCGAGGGACTTCGAGCCTGTGACTCACCCCTCCAAACGTAAGAGGAGCTCCCTCGTCTGTAGGGGGACAGTGCCGGCCGTCTCCTAGGGTGGCTGTGGGAAGCAGATACTCAGTGAAGGTTAGGTCCCTTCTTCTTTTCTGAAAGAGAGCAGCGTACTTTCAGACCAAAGGGAAATCATGCAAAGGTGTTGCCATGTTCTACCTGTGGTGTCCCACTGGCTGGGAAACACGGACTCCTCCCCCGGGGCCTCACTTCTTCCTGAAAGCTGATCCGTTTGGATGCATGCTTAATTACTTCGGGATTCTGCCACTTGTCCAAAATATCCTGGTTACTCAAGAGCCCTTCTGTCTGGGCACCAGCGGATTTATCTTCTTACTGGTCCAGAAAGAGAATCACATCCCTCTTACCGACCCAGGCTTTCAGATTTATCAGATGCCCTTTACTTGAAGAGTCTTATATCAGTGAAAGCCATTCATTGTCCCCCTAATGAGATAACTCCATTTAAAGGGGCGGGGACTTGCTCTAAGTCACATGGAAAGTCAGTGGAGAAGGAAGGCCTTGAACTTGACTCTTTCCCCGTCAGACGCTCTTCTTTACTAAGCTGAGTGCCGCTGGAGAACAGAGACTGTCTTCTTCACCTCTGTATTAACAGCACTCAGCCCACAGCCAAGCATGGAACAGGTGCTTAGTAAGGATTTTGTTGAATTTGTGAAAGAATAAAGCTGGTCCCAGGATGGGCTGTGAGCATATCTGAGAAATAGCTAACTACTTACTCCCCAGGGAGAGTAACCCTTTCCTTCCTCCTTCCTTCCTTCCCTCCCTCCCTCCCCTTCCCTTCTTTTGTTCATTCAATGGGTATTTATTTGCCAAGCTCAGTTATAGGTACTGGTGATACAGCAATGAACCAAATAGGCAATGTGTCTGACTTCCATGGAGGTTAATTTTTGTTTGGTGAGACAGGTGATAAACAAGCAAATAATTTTTCAAAGTGATGCTGGGCAGTGACAAATCCTCAAAAGAAGAGAATAGTTGGGGGTGGGGAGGACTGGACAGTGTGAGGGCAGGGGTCAGCAGTAGCTTACCTGTAGAAGTGATCAGAGGAGGCCATATGATTCTTTAGTGAAGTGAGAGAGCCAATCTAGCAGATACGTTATGGGTTAGAACTCTGCAGGTAGAAGGGACAACATGTGCAAAGGCCCCGAGGCAAGAGCAGGCTGGTCATGCTAGTGACCTTGTCAGACAGCAAGGTCAGTGTGACTGAAGAAGAGGAAAGGCGCGTGAGGTAGGAGATGGGATCAGAGAGGTGACGGAGAGCAGTGCGTACCCCGTGGACCTTTGACTTTGACTTTCAATGAGATGGGAAGCTGCTGGAGGCGTTTTGAGAACAGGAGCATCCCAAGCTGACATATTTAAAAGGGTCTCATTACCAAGGTAGGTTAAGTGAGTGGATTTCTGTTTTTCGGACGAGTTTATTAGTTTAAAAACTAGATAAATTCATGGACTTGTAAGTATTTTTTAATTTTTCTCGAGAGCTGGCTAAACCCCTCCTCTGCTTCGTCCCTGAAGAGCAGGTGGGGGCCTCCCTCGCAGCCCCGGGGAGGGAGCTGGGCCATCTTCGGTTCAGGAGGTCCCTTCCCCTGTCGTCTTGCCCACAGGAGATTGGAGCAGAACTTCTTCAACTGCAGCTGTGACATCCGCTGGATGCAGCTGTGGCAGGAGCAGGGGGAGGCCAAGCTCAGCAGCCAGCACCTCTACTGCATCAACGCGGACGGCTCCCAGCTGCCCCTCTTCCGCATGAACATCAGCCAGTGTGGTGAGTGAGCCGCCTGGCACCGCGCTCCGGGGAGGCATCCCTCACATCCCAGACACGGCCCTGCGCAATAGCCTGGAGAGCCAGGGCCTTTCCCCCACCGGCCTTGAACTCTGCACAGGGTCCAGGTCTAGCTTACCGTTTACCTCCTTGGTCATTCCTGTTCCTTCGTGAGCCAGGCGTGAGAAGGCTGGTTTCAGGAATGAAGACAGGGGTTAAGGGTGTCCCTTGTCAATGGACCACAGTTGACTAGCTTGTCAACCAGACCCGGAGGAGTATGTCTCAAAGCATGGTTTCTAGACCTTTCTGTATCAGGAGAATCTCAGGTACTTCAGAAAAGCAGGTTCCCGGGCTCCACAGACTTACAAGATCCCAGAATGTCTCAGGATGGGTCTCGGGAATCTGAATTCCTAGCAAACTCCTTGTGGGAGTCTGAAGCAGACTAAAGCTTGACAAGCAGTGCCCAAAGTGGAAGATGCCGTTTGACGTCATTGCTGGAGCTGCCCCACCCCCACCCACGAGGTCTGACATCTGCCCAGGGGGTGCAGGGACTCGTGGCCTCCCCGGAGCTCCAGCAGCTGGTGCCAAAAGTGCCAGCATCCAGACCAGGGACGAAGTTTTGGTGTTAAGAGTTCACTTACCTTTCCCCTCATCCTGTCCTCCCTCCCAGACCTTCCTGAGATCAGCGTGAGCCACGTCAACCTGACCGTACGAGAGGGTGACAATGCCGTCATCACTTGTAATGGCTCTGGATCACCGCTGCCTGACGTAGACTGGATAGTCACTGGCCTGCAGTCCATCAACACCCACCAGGTAGGCGTCCGAGGCTCCGGCCCCATCGGGAGGCTGGGGAGGGAGCCCTCGCCCTAGTCTAAATGAGCTAGATCATGAATAGAAGCAGGGCGTGGGAGGATAAGGAAGGGGAAGGAGAGTTCGTGCAGACTTCATTTTCACCCAGCTGCAGTCTTTTCTTGCCAGCTTGATCTTAAACATGCCAGTAAGTTTCTGTGTACCTTAGTTTTCTCATCCGTAAAATGGGTATAGGCTACCATTCACCTTCTAGGGTGAACGGGAGGGTTTCCTGAGCTCTTGGCTATAGGGAGCCTGGCCCTTGGTGCGCACAGCAGCAGGAAACGCCTCCTTCACTTGCTGCACTGCTTTCTTTTTGATCCCTGAAGGTGTTTGGGAGTTGGGTGGGGAGTCACTTTGTAGAAACCGATTCCTTCTTTTTGTTGGGGTTTCAGACCAATCTGAACTGGACCAATGTGCACGCCATCAACCTGACCCTGGTGAACGTGACAAGTGAGGACAACGGCTTCACCCTGACATGCATCGCGGAGAACGTGGTGGGCATGAGCAATGCCAGCGTCGCCCTCACCGTGCACTGTGAGTGGCTGCCGTTAAGGGGGTGGCTGTGCACCAAGGTGATGGCAGCGTGGGAGGCGGGCCAGGTGTTCGAGGAGTTAGTCCTGGGCTGGTCACTCCAGAAAGGCTGTCCCTGTCCCCCAGGAGGTGGCATGCTTCCACCTCATCTGTGTTTCAGAATACCCCACGGTTGACCCAAGTCTGCATTCTGTTACCCCCTAGAAGGTCATGGGAAGGAGCCCTCCAGGTGCGCTGGACCCGGGAGGCTCGGGTAAAGACGGCCATCCCTTCCCCCTCCTTGGGGATGGTGGTGGGGAAACCGCTTGTCCCCCCAGTCTTTTCAGAGCTGGCCGGGGAAGAACTGGGATTCCCATCCCAGTTTCTGGAAGGCTGCCCTGGGACGCGGGAGACTCTGAGTCCCGGGAGTCAGCTGGCGTATCCCCCGCAGACCCTCCGCGCGTGGTGAGCCTGGAGGAGCCCGAGCTGCGCCTGGAGCACTGCATCGAGTTCGTGGTGCGTGGCAACCCACCGCCCACGCTGCACTGGCTGCACAACGGGCAGCCGCTGCGTGAGTCCAAGATCACCCACGTGGAGTACTACCAGGAGGGCGAGGTGTCCGAGGGCTGCCTGCTCTTCAACAAGCCCACCCACTACAACAACGGCAACTACACCCTTATCGCCAAAAACCCGCTGGGCACGGCCAACCAGACCATCAACGGCCACTTCCTCAAGGAGCCCTTCCCAGGTGAGGGCGGCGTGGCCTTCCGGTGCTCGGATCCCTTCCGGGAGCATGCGGGGCGGGGCAGTGGTAGAGAGAAGGCACGGCATCGGCCTCCGTACCGCCACCTCGGGTCACAGACTCACCCGGGGGCGTGTTCAGCCCCCACCAGCATTTTGAGTAAATCAGGTAAAGCTGCTGTTTTTCATCAGGCGTCGCAGTGAAAAGCCAGACCCTCTCGGGAGTGTGCAGCTGTGTGCATATGGACGTGCCCCTTTATGGTAGAGAGAGGGACTGAGAGACAAGAAAGACAGAGAATCTCGACCCAGCCCTTTATGGGTTGTGAAATTCTGGGCGAGATGGTTTGCTTTTCTGAGCCTCAGTTCCTTCATCTGTGCAATGGGCATGACGATACCACTCCTGTAAGAATCGCAGGCCTCTTAAATGACTTAAGGTGTGCAAAGCGCGTGCCACAGGCTTTGGCACCTAATGATGGTTCGACGACCTTCTATTGCAGTGGTTTCAGGGTCTGTCCAGTTCAACCCCACATTTAACAGATGGGTGCACTGAGCCTCCTTCTACTTCCTGGTTAGTAGCAAGGCTTGGCGAGAGTGTAGGCTTCCAGCTCTGAGCTTTCTCTCCCGTTCTGTGGTGACCTAGTGGGGTGGGGGTGTGGGGGGGGGTGTGGTACCTGAGGTCATCAGCCAGCGGTGGTGCTAATGCTGAGTGGACCTTTGAGTACTGAAGGAACTTTATGGTTTGACTGTTTGGGAGGTGACTCTGTCTTTCTCTGCCTGGGCTACAGTATTTCGAATACCTTCCTAAGTCGGAGGAGCAGAAAACACCCAAAGAGTTTAGTGCACGTGTGGGTAGCCTCTCTCGGTGGGTTCAGCAGTTGATGGCTTTCCGTCAGTGAAACCCGGGATCTTTGATGACCTTGGTGATTTCTGCTGGGAACAGGCTGGATGACCTTCAGTCTCCAGATCTCAGGGGTTCTGCTGAGGTTAAGGGGAGTGTGAAGACTGGTCTCAGGTGCGCGTGCACACCCCCCCTCCTCCGGCCCCCCCTCACACACGGGGCAGCCAGAGCCAGCACTGTGCCACATCTGCTTATGTGCAGGTGACTTCAGAGCCCGCACATGACAGAGGCCGCAGCTCCAGGAGATCCTGTGTATCTCAGTGCAAGGAGAACCCAACTGGAGGCTCCAACAGTGAAACTCCAGAGAATGAGGCTGCGTGGGAGGCCACATTCTTGCCACTGAGGCCCGGGGGGAGGAGGGTGGTGCACGGTCGCTCAGGAGAGGGTCTAGAATGCTCTGGTGTTTAAGACCCTGGCATTCCTGTTTGGTCCGGCATTTCCAGCACCGCCCCCAGCATGCCCAGCCGAAAGCTTCGGGACTTTTCCCACCGTGGGCCACGCCATCCCTGCTTTGGGAGCTGGAAGAGTCCCGGGGGCACTGTGGAAGCAGCAGCTTTTAGCTGCAGAGACACTTTGCTCTTAGGGGCATATAGTCAGGCCAGGCCTTGCTGGTGTGAGGGGCTAGAGAGGCCCTTTTGCCCTGCCTCTGTCTGCCTAGTGATGAGAGAATGAATTCTAGTTTTTAAAGAGGGGACTATACGCTCCCTGATGGGCAAGGAGTGAAGTCCCCTGAGGCAGCATGTTTCCAAAGGGAAGCTCCTGGGGCCTGGAGAGAGCAGGGAGCCCTCGAATACTCAGGAGGGAGGGTGAGTCACTCTGGGCTCCTCCCCACAGAGGCTGCCCTAGAGCCGTTCTCTGTATCCTCCCAGCCTTACAGACACCCTTTTCTGTCCCCAAGAGACAACAGCATCCCCATCTCATGGTCTCTGGAGACCCTTGCCACCTTATCAACTCTCCTTAGGCCAGTGGTTCTTAAAGAGGGGTCCCCGGACCAGCAGCATCACCATCACCTGGTGTTAGAACCAGATCCTTGAGCCCCACTCGGACCTGCTGAATCAGAAGCCCTGGGGTGGGGTCCAGAACTCCATACTTTAACAGGCCCCCGGGCGACTTGGTGCTCCCTCGTTTGTAATCCGCTGCCTCGGGGTGTTCGGTGGGCTGTGGCCACAGGAGGTGGGCGTGGGGGGAGAGTCACAGGGAGGCCCGAGGGGAAACCGCCCACCCGCAGGTACTTCCTCAGAGCCACGTGCACCCTGCCGGGGCCACCCTGTGCGGAAGTCTGCTTGCTTTACGAATCTGAAGGAATCAACGCATGATGAAAAGGCAGTGACAGGGAAAAGATGGGCCAACGTCAAAACGTCTAAAACGTTCAGGAGAGTCAATTACCTGGAGGAGCCGGCAGTCCGCCTCGTACCCGCCGAGCCCTGGCTGGAAGGCTGTCTGTGGATTCCTGCTCTTCTCTTTTGCCACGAGGGTGTTGGGACGTCCCATTTATGTTTATCACAGGTGGTCCTCTCTCGCTCTTGGGCAAGCAGAGCATGGAGATTAAGAGCGAGGGTTCTGAAATCAGACCGAGGCGCAAATCCCTTCTGCGAGCCTGCCATACAGGCGGCCTGTGCTCCGAGAATGGGGTTGGCGCTTGGTACGTGATTGGCGTGTCACGAAGGACGATCACTACCCTGCCTCTGCTTCTTCATCTGTAGGATGGGCACAAGAACAACAGCTCCCTGCCTAAGTTGCCCTGAGGAGGAAACGCAGTGACGAGTGCCAAGGGGGCTCAACAGCTGTTAGCTCTTAAACCGGGATTCTTGGGAGGTGGAGGGATGCGATGAATTTAGGAATCTAAATCGCTCATCAGCTCTGTGATCTCAGGCAAATTACTCCGCCCCCTGCCTCTATCTCGAAGGCGGTGGTGAAGATTAGCTCGCCCATGGTGGATTCATCCACCTCCAGTACTGACAGCCGTGCTTGGCACAGAGTAAGCCCAGAGTACTGTTTGTTTTAATTTTTTTTTGAAAACCCACAAGGGCACCTGACAAGGGGATCTGTGTTGGGGGCAAAACAAGATCTAAAGGTGAGGGTCTCCTTTCCTGACTCCTCATGGTCCTGAGACCCACGGGAGAGATTTGATTGGAATGAATGTGTTTAATGGGACATTCTGGAAATGCGGAGGCTTCCATCAGTAAGGATTTTCTCAGTAGGACATTAAAACAAAAATGTTTTGGAAAAGTTCTGTGTGTGCGTGTTTCCAAACTGTCCATGCTGAACAGAGAGAAGCACTAGAATATTCAGCATGGCATCCAGCCTTTGGTGAAGGAGGTCCCTGGAAGGACTGGTTAGACAGGATGGTTCAGGAAGCATGGAGCTCAGTCCTCTTTGAGGTTCTAGGACCTTAGAGGGGAGGGGGTACCAGAGGGGATCAGGGCATAGGAGTGGGAAGCCAGGAAAAATCAGGGATTCACGTGTCCAGAGCGGAGGGCCAGGAGAGGCTGGGGGTGACCGCAGGGTGGGCTGTAGTCTGGGAGAGAATGTGAAGTTGGAGATCCTTAGATGTGATAGAAGGAGGAATGTTGTTAAGGGGTGTGTGTGTGCGTGTGTGTGTGCGCATGTGTTTTCCTGCACACGTGCAACAAACATCTGAGACCCCTTGACAGAATATTTAGGAATAAGTGAGCTGCCATAGCTCTTAAATTCTCATTTTTTACTTGGCCGGGAAGTCCAGTTCCTTCACTGAGATTTTTACAACAGCAGAAGCAGAATTCCCTCGGGACGCTGGGTACAAACGAAGGAAGAAATCATTGCCCTCGAGCTCTCAGCCTCTGTCCAGGCTGGTTTCCTTGCCCTGAGGAACTTGTGGAGACCAGCACATGGTCACAGGCTGCTGGTGCCCGGTCCAGGGGCGGGGGGCAGGGGAGCGGGAAGGAGCTGTTCCTCCCCGTGTTTGAGTCCCCGGCCGCTGAGTGCAGGGGTGCTGGGACGGGGCTCCTGTGCGGGATGCGCGGTGAGAGCGGATGCTGTGGCGTGGCCTCCCCGCTCCCTTCTTCCAGCTGAAGCTGGGGCATCTGTTCTCGCCAACAAGTCTCCGTCCGACTCTTTGTCTGGACGCAGGCTGCTGCCTCCCTTCTCCCTTCTCTGGGCCTTGTCGGCTTTCCCTGCAAGGCTCTTCTTGACGCGATTTGGGACTGGAGGGGGTGCAGTCTGGGACTGGGAGAGTGTTGCACACATGGCCATGCCTGCTGCGGTCACGCTCAGACGGTCACGTCCCCGGCTGCTGGTGGGGTCAGAGGTGAGGACCACTCCTGATACAGCTGTCCTCTTCCAGTGCAAAATTCCAGGTTAGAGGAGACCCACGAAGTCTCCCTGTTCCGAGGCTCACGTGCTTCCTGGACGGGAGAATGTTCCTAGGCTCCAGCAAGGGAGCTAAGCACGGAGGCTGATTAGGAGATTGCGGGGTTCACAGATGTGGCCAAAACATTTGGCTGACCTGAGACTATTCTCTAATAAATGGGAGCCTTGTGAGAAATAAGCAGATCGGTGTTAATTATGAATTGATCAGGCACCTCTCTTCCCTCAGGCTCTGACACCAAGGGTAGAACCCCTTCTCCTCCATCCTTCCCACAAATCAGGCATTTGGTTACGTGCAATTCAGAAAAGGTGGTAGCATGATGGGCAGGCTCAGGAATTTGGAGAAAGCTCCCTTGGTCTTCCTCAAATGGTGCAAAATGGATAACAGACAGGCCACTTATTTTCATATGTATATATAATATATATATTAATCATATGTATATGCAATATATAATATATATCATACATGTATGTATGTTAATTTAATTTAAGTTAAATTAATTTAAGTCTAGTTACTTAACGTACAGTGCAATATTGGTTTCCAGAGTAGAAATCAGTGACTTATCACTTAAATACAACACCCAGTGCTCATCACAAGTGCCTCCCTTAATCCCCATCACCCGCCCAGCCCACCCCCCACCCACCTCCCTCCATCGGCCCTCAGCTTGTTCTTTGTCAGTAACAGTCTCTTGTGGTTTGCTTTGCTCTATTCTCTTCCCCCCCTTCCCATGTGCTCATCTGTTTTGTTTCTTAAATCCCACATATGAGTGAAATCATATGGCATTTGTCTTCCTTTGATTGACTTATTTCACTTAGCATAATACATTCCTAGTTCCATCCATGTCACTGCAAATGGTAAGATTTCATTCTTTTTGATGCCTGAGTGATAGCCATACCACATCATCTTTATCCGTTCATCAGTCGATGGACATTCGGGCTCTTTCTATGGTTTTGCTATTGGTGATAATGCAAGCCATCTGTTAATGGTACATTCACTATAAATAGGACTTTCTCTAGACTCCTTCACAGAAAGCATCACTTTCTCCACAGGTAGAGAAGAAGATTTGCTGGTGTATGCTTAATGAGCCATAATTATAATGACGGTGAGGACTTAGCCACTGAATGAATGAATGAATAAGTGAATGAGTTGTTCTTATTTTTCAGGGTGTGGTAGGCTTGTGGCAGGAGTAGATGTAATATAATGCGGTGGTTCTCAGAGGGACCAGCAGCATCAGAATCATCTGAAAAGTTGGTAGAAATGCAAATTGGCAAGACCTTCCCCAAACTTCCTGAGTCAGAATCTCTGGGGTGAGGACCAATAATCTAGGTCTATTAAAAAATATATATATTTTTTGGAAAAAAAAATTTCTAAGACTTTTAACTCTTAGTTTTGAAACAGTTTAAGATTTACCCCCAAAAGTAACAAAACAGTACAAAGAACCTCCTTGTACCCATCACCCAGCTTCCCCAAATGTTAGCATCTTACATAAACACAATCCCATGTGCAGAAGCAGGATATTAACACCGACACTGCTATCCCATCTACAGACTTTATTCTTTATTTTTGTCCACTGGTGCCCGTTTTTCTCTAGGACCCAAAGCAGGGTCATAACACTGCATGTAATGCTACGTCACCTTATTCTCTTTCAGTCTCTGGGTTCCTCAGTCTGTCTTTGTCTTTCCTGAGCTGGACACTCTTGAAGAATACTCACTAGTTATTTTGTGGGCTTCCCCACAGTTTGGGTTTGTCTGCTCTTGTCTCACAATTAAATATGGGTTAATGCATTTTTTGGCACGAGCACCACAGAAATGATGCTGTGTCCTTTCAGGACATCATATCAGAGGGCACATCTATACTTATTACCGGTGACATTAACTTGGTCGACATCGTGTCTGCTACGGTTCTCCACTGCAAAGTGGTTTTTTTTATTATTTAAACAAAGTTTTTTTGTTTTTTTTTTAATATTTGAGAGAGAGAGAGAGGTAGGGAGGGAGACACAGAATCCGAAGCAGGCTCCAGGCTCTGAGCGATCAGCCCGGAACCCGACGCAGGGCTCGAACCTGGGAACCATGAGATCATGGCGTGAGCCGAAGTCAGATGATGAATCGTCTGAGCCACCCAGGCGCCCTGCAAAGTGATTTTTTTCTCCCTTTGTAACTAAACGAGTATAATATTTTGAAACTTTGTAAATGTCTTGTTTCTTATCATGCGTTCACACATTAATTTTAGCATTCATTGATGGTTCTTGCCTGAAACGGTTATTAACAGTGGTTATTTGTCAGTGGTAATTTTTCTAATTCCGTCATTCCTTCTGTATTTATTAAGTGGAATTCTACTGTAAGGAAGAGCTTTCTCTTCCTCCCCATTCATTCAGTTATTTATTTATATTGGTATGGACTCATGGGTATTTATTTTGTCCTATGACTTATGATGCATGTAGTTTGCTTGGGCTACCATAAGAGAGTATCACAGACTGGACAGCTTAAACAAGAGACATTTATTTCCTCCCAAGCCTAGAGGTTAGGTGTCCACAAGGTTGATGCCGTCTGAGGCCTCTCTCTTCCTTGGCTTGCAGACAGGTGTCTTCTTTTTTTCTCTTTAATTTTTTTTTAACGTTTATTTATTTTTGAGAGACAGAGACCGTGCACAGAGTGGGGAGGGACACACAGAATCCGAAGCAGGCCCAGGCTCTGAGCTGTCAGCACAGAGCCCGATGCAGGGCTTGAACTCATGAACCACGAGATAATGACCTGAGCCGAAGTTGGACGCTCACCCGCCTGAGCCCCCCAGGCGCCCGCAGATGGGTGTTTTCTTTCTGTATCTCTACGTGGTCTTCCTTCCATGTGTGTCTGTGTCCTGCTATCCTCTCTTAGAAGGACACCAGCCGTACTGGATTAGCTTCCACCCTAATGACTTTATTTTAACTTAATTACCTCTTTAAAGATCCTGTCTCTCCGTGCAGTCATGTTCTGAAGAACTGGAGATTAGGATCTCAACCATATGGATTTTGGGTGGATATGATTCAGCCCATAACAATCCATGACTGTCTTTATTTATATTATTGCTTAAACTGTCCCAAATTTGGTCATTGGAAGCTCCTTCACCTTGGCTCCTGTGTTCTTTTCCCATGCCCCCATTAATTTGGAGCACTTTCTTACTTTCCAGTACTATGAGATATTCCAGGTACATCTTATGCTTCCTCTGACCCAGGCCTGAAATGATGCATTTCTCCAGGAAGCCCTCATTCCTTTGATTGGAGAAAGATAGTGCTCACGCCCTAGATGGTCCTATTCCCTGCTAGAATTTGAGAATCTCTGATAGAGTGGTTACGAGCTCAGACTTGGATTTGAATTCAGCTCCTTCTGTGCCCTCTTGGATGAGTGAGATGCGGTTCCTTCCTTAACCTCTGTAAGCTTGTTTCTGTTTCTGTTAAACGGGGATAGTGCTCTCCACCTGCTAGGATGCTTGTAAGGATCGAGCAATGTGTGACATAGAGCTGTAGCCCAGCCCCTGGCTCATAATCAATGTCTAATAATGACGAGCTTTCACTGTTAGGTGAGCCATTTCTAGAGGCAAAGGTCCAGTAGCACATTTTCGTCCGGGGGTCGGGCAGAGTCATAGAGGGATTCCCAGGAACGTCTCCGGGACCTGCCAGAATAAACTCCACGTGTCAGTTTGAGGAATTCAGTCTTGGGGTCATAGCTGCTGGCATTTTCAGGGAAGGTCGGGGGAAGCCCACCCGTGCAGCATTTCTTCTTGGCTCTGAGGTACCACCAACACCCCCAGCACTCTGGGTACCCGAAGGACGGAGCATCGTGGGTGAGACGTTGTGTCTCATTTTAATTTTCCGTCTCATAGGCCCCAGGTGGGCCGGGCCACCTCCCTCGAAGCTAGGAGCTTTCTCTCTCCTTCCTTCCCACTTGGAAGACCACCTCCTGAAGGGGTTGTGTAGTGTGGAGGAGGGGTGGATATGCCAAGGATTTTAGTTTTCAGTTGCCGGGTGACGGGGGAATCATGGCGAATGGGGGAGGTCGCAGCTATTAGGAAGCTAGAGTGCATCTGTTCTGGTTTTTATGACACTTGTTAATTATCTCTTTGTCTTTTTTGCAGAGAGCACGGATAACTTTGTCTCTAGTAAGTCTGCTTTACTTTCTGCTTTGGAACTGATTCATTCTGATACTTTCAGTAATTACTGAATTCACCTAGCCCTCTTTCCTATTCCACGGCCACCCCCAGTACCCTGGCAGCTGAGAGCATCTGAGTGAATTGTGAAGGTCAGCCGGAGAGTAGAAATACCTCTTAGGAAGCTCCAGGTGCACACCTCTTGGGCTCTTGGCCTCAGTTTCCCCCAGGGAGGTCTCTGAGGTCTGAGCCTGTTGTGGGCCTCCCTGCCTGGATGGGAAGGAGGGATGTGGGGTTTCATATTCCCGGGTAAGACCCCTGTTGGTCAACCCTGTTCTCGTGGAGAGAACGGGGAGCCTCTACAGCTGTGTTCCTCACCTGCTCTGAGGACCCCGGACTCTGGCTGGGACTCACCTTGTGAGTGATTTACAAGCTCTCCTGATAGGCTTGTGTGTCCTCAAGTGGAATTATCGAGGCTCAGTTTATAAGCAGTTTGGGGCTAGGACTAGACAATCCTAAAAGAATGTGGTATTTTGCTCATGGGCTGTGGGGAAACCTGTATTTATTGCTTTTCCTTTTGTCCCCTGTGGGAGAGCAGCGGGCACTCATTTCTGCCCTGTGTGTGGGCTGAGATAGTGGACAGTCCTACCGAGCACACCCCTTACTGTTCGGCACAGACGTGAAGATCGTCTGTGATTCCTTTATTTGTCCTTGGTCTGAGAGGACTTGTCATCTCACAGAATGTCCCTCCAGAGATTTCTGAATTGGGGCCGTTTCGTGGCCAGGAGGTGATTTGAGACAGAGGACAAATGGACACTTGGCTTCCCGTCCAGGCTTTGCTGGGAAAAGGTGGTGCCTCCTGGTCAGATGGACCTTCTTGCGTCTTACCCTGAGCTGCCATTGTCCTGACCTCTGCGGTAGGGGAGCGGACACTGGGCTGTTCTTGGAGCCGCGGGCCTCCTGGGTCTTGCTGAGGAGTAAAGAGAGAGAGAGAGAGAGGGAGGGGCACTGGGGAGCCCGGGACAGGAGCAGGAGAGCCCACAACAGAGGGTAGCCGAGCATCAGCACCAGCTGCCATCACCACCAGATGTGCCCAATGCAGACCCTGGCCGGGATCCCAAACCATTTTTTTCTACCTCTTTGTACCTAATAGTTCATGGCCCACGTGGCCCAGGTGACATTACTTGTTCTGGAATGGGGGCAGGGGGATGGCAGTGAGGGTACTTTATTCCTTGCAGAGTTTGCCCTTGAGCTGTCAGCACCAGCTAGGCAGCCCGAAGGGGCCTGGTCCCTGGGGACTCCTGCAAAGCCTGAGGAGGTCCGACAGTCAGAGTCTGGCTTGAAGGGGATGTTCTCCAGCAGGAACTCCTGAGGGGTCCTTGAGATTCGGGTGGGGACTGTGGCTGAGACCAGTGAGAGCCAACCTCCTCCTCCTCTTCTGTTTGGTTTTCAGTCTACGATGTGAGCCCCACGCCCATCACTGTGACCCACAAACCGGAGGAAGACACTTTTGGGGTGAGTCACTTTTTGATCAAGGGGAAGGTGTTCACTAAGGAAGTTGTTTTCAGACTTCGTTTTAGTAGCTGACGTTTTACCTTGCTTGGAGCCTGTGTGTACAGCAGAGAAAAGAACAAAACTGATGAATGACCTCCTTTCAGGTGTTTGAAACCTGCCTTGTTTGATGAGAATAAGTCATTGTTTGAGGAGGTCTTTGAGGATCCGCTGTAGGCCCTAGGGCTCGGAAGAGAACGGTTTGAAAATCCCCGCTCGGTTAGGAGCCTGGATGGGCCTGATTTGAAGGGGCCGCTAGCCACACAAGTCTCCTACGAAAGTCGAAGTTGCTCAGAGCGTATCCTTGGGTGGGTTTTTCAAGCCCCCCCACCTCCCCTGCCTGACTCTCAGAGCCAGAGATTTCTCTGGGGAGGAGAGCAAAGGGGGCTTTTTTAGAGTCCAGATCTCCTAGAACGTTCTGGATAAGAATATTCTGTAAAGAATGTCAGTGTGAAGGTACAGAGCTTTTTGTTTGTTTGTTTTTTGCTTTTTTTTGTTGTTGTTGTTCATTAAAATAACAAACAGGGGCACCTGAGTGGCTCAGTCGGTTAAGGGTCTGACTCTGGATTTCAGCTCAGGTTATGCTCTCACAGTTCATGAGTTCAAGCCCCACCTTGGATTCTGGGCGGGCATTATGGAGCCTGCTTGGGATTCTCTCTTTACCTCTCTCTCTGCCCCTTCCCTGCTTGTGCTCCTTTCTCTCCCTCTCTCTCTTTCGAAATAAATAAACTTAAAACAAAACAAAAACAAACGACAATCAACAATAGACAAACCCCTCTGAAACCGCCCTTGCACTGCGGATGATGGCTCCCAGATGAGAGGCTGAATCATGGAATGTTCTCTCATCCAGTTGGGGAATTAATTTTCTTTTAATGTGCTGAACGTCTCATGAATTACTGCTTCTAAAGACTTCACTCAAGTCTTTACAAAGTCCTGAATGGGCTGCAGCTGTGCCTGCGGTGGGACCGCTTTCATTTGGGCGCATGTGGGTTTCCCGTGACTGTTCTCAACCGTCTGCTTTTGGCCCCTCCAGGTATCCATAGCTGTTGGACTTGCTGCTTTTGCCTGCGTCCTGTTGGTGGTTCTCTTCATCATGATCAACAAGTATGGTCGACGGTCCAAATTTGGAATGAAAGGTAAGGTGGGATTTTCATTTGCAAGGGTCTCGTGGGGGAACCGTGGTTCCTTTTGATCAAAAGATGCTGTTTTAATTCTCCCTTCGCTCTCCAGGAGGGCCTGTCTGGTAGTGTGCTTAAGTGGTCCTGGTGGAGACGCCTGTCTACACCTTATTATTGGTAGTGATGGATTGGAAGCTGTGTTGGTGTCTGCGGGGGCCAGACTGTGGGCTGCCTGGTTTTGCCGTGATTGCCGGAAGCATCGCATAGCTGGGCTGCTGCGTGAGGGTAGTTTGTGAAGGCCGTTGGTAAGAAAAAGGACTCCTTGTTGGAGTAACTTGGTTTCTCTCTTGCCACACTTGCCTTGCATTTGGGATGAGAAGGTACCAGCACGGCTAGATGTGGGGCGGTGGACCCTGGCTTTGGGAGGTTGCCCGTGCAATGGCATTTCCGCACGTAGCTCTACACAGGGTCCCGGAATGGATGCCAAGATCAACATGGTTGCTGAATTTGCTGGCCAGCTTCCACAACGCCGAGGACTCAGCCCGTTATGGCCAGGGTGGGCTGTGCGCTGAGGCTTTTCCACCAAGGCTCAGGGTGGGGGAGTGGCACAAAAGGGGTTAACACGGTGAATTAGCATCCATCTGCCCAGTCCCAGGGATGGATCAGACCAGATGGCTCCAGGGAGGCTGGGTACCAGTTCTCAAGCAGAAACTTGAATTTCAGGACCTCTTCCCCTCTGGGGTTTCCTTTTATGGCTGGTGTCAGACGAGAGGTAGGTAGGGAAGGATGATGAAAAGGTCCAACAAGCTGGCAGGTTGCTAGCTAGGATCCAGGTTGGGGCTTTCTGGTGAGAGTATGGCATCCACAGAGATGAATTTCTGCAGCTTCTACACATGAACTGGTATCTGTGGTGAGGGTCCTGACCTCGGGACTCTGGGACTGAAGGAGGGCAGAAGAATGAGATCTCTAGGGACTGTGGTCCCCTGAACTCATGCACATGTTTGAGTGTACGTGGCGGTGGGGTCGCAGGGGGTTTGGAACGGAACTAGTCCCCCTCTTCTGTTACACTCTCAAAGTATCCTGTGACTCCCCCAAAAGTTGAGAATGCTGATACTCAGCAAAAGATACCTATAGAAAAATAGAAAGATGGAAAAGAGGAGGGCAGACTACGGGCTTCTTAGAAGCTCCCTGCCTCTGTACTCTCTTTCCGTTCTTGATTAAGCCGAACAGGTCACAGCGAGGCAAGCCAGGTTTTCTTGAATCGTACGAAATATTTTGACCCGGAGAAATACGTGTGCAGGCCAGTTATAAAGAGGGGATGGAAGTTTGACCCAAAGCCCCATGACTTCAGCAAGATCAGACCACTGGGAGGCACCTTGATTGGAGATGCTTCATCTGCGCGTGCTCCCCTGTGCCAGACAGGGCTTCACAGAGGTGGAGGATGAAAAGCACTGAGTGAGCCCCGAGCCTTCGATCTTGGTGTAACCCTCGGGCCCCTGGCTTTGGGGCCCCTGCATAGACTGTTGCTTGTGCAAAGTTTTCCGATCGTGGGAGGAACCTTCTTCCTAGCTGTTTCTCCTTCCACCTGAGAAGACATCAGGGCCTTGACCAAAGGGAAGAATGGGGCATTTCTGCTCCTCCCTGAGGAGGCACGCCACCAGCTGAGACCCTGTGACATGCTTGGCAGCACTGAGAGAGCAGATTTTTCCTATTAATTGTCATCCGGTTTCTGGAACAGTGTGTCCCCATGTCGGATGGATTAGGCAGCATCCAGGGCGGTGCCTTCCCCTCAGCTGTCCTCGGAGCCTCTCTCTCAGCCCCCGCTCCCCTCTCTCGGGCTGGGCTGCCTCCTTGGCCCTGGATGGCCCAGGAGAACACGTCCCCATAGGTGGGAGGGGCGTGTCCCCTACTTGAGAGCCAGGCAGCCTGAGGAAGGTAGGCTGTACTTGGAGGCCAGATGTGGGGGTGGGTCCCAGGCTGACCTTGTTGAGGATTAAGCCTGCATGTCTCTGCTCTCATTACTCCTGATTACTTGGGTTTGGGCCCCATTTTAGGATGAGTGAGTAGATGCCCCAGGCTGCATACACTCTGATCTTTTGTTGCTGGTAGGCATCCCAGTCCGGGAAAGAGCGTGAAGGTGTGGGTACCGGGAGCTCCCCACCCCACCTCTTGATATCCACCCCATGCTCAGCTTTGAATGTGCAAATCTCAGTTAGACTCTGCAGATGCCATTTAATTGCTCTTTGTTTTTAGCAGTTACTTAACCCCTTGCAGCATCTCTTGCCTTATTGGATTGCTGAGTGTTGAGATTTACGTGTAATCGGCATATAAAAGGGGCTCTGGGGCTGTAATTTCCCCCCTTCTTTTCTTTATGTATAAGCCTTTCCTGGCTCCTTTCATTGTCCTTCTAAGAAGGGCCGTCCTCTTGACTCAGTCATGCCCTCCTTTGTCACACGCAGTATTTAGTAAGGATGCTTTTATTGTGTACTAATCCCAGTGCCTTGTCATTCCTTGGCACACACATCATCTGACTGTCCTGCTGGACCAGAAACCACAGATCACTTGGCCCGGGATGCCTGAAACTTCGCACAATGTCTGACAAATGCTTGTTGAACTTGAAATAGATGACTGTATAGTTAATCATAAAAGAAAGCACAGCGTGTGTGTAACTCAGTAATGGGCTAATAAGGGCGACTTTGGCAATTGGAGGTGTCAGGGCAGTGGGAGATGGAGTGGGGATAATGGGGGAAACTCGGAAATAATACCCAGTGTCCACACCTGAGGGCCTGGAACACATTGTGTGGACGAGGAGGGACTGTTAATGTGAACCTTTCTTCCTTTTGAGAAATAAGAAAAAATCCAGAAATGCAAAGGTTGGTATAACAAATACTTGTATTCTGACCACTCAGAATAAGTAACTTTTACTGTTTTGTTCTTATATTTGCATGTAATGTTTTATTCTTAGAATAAAGGGAGGAGACATTGCTGACCAACGAAATTTGCTTTAGCTCTCACCTCTGGTCCCATGCCCAAGGCCGAAGGAGTGTCCCCATGGACAGCCACCAACCTGGGCTTCGTGTGTGTCCTTCAGTCCACTGTGTTTCTCCCTCTCCTTGTGTCTCTACCTCTCTTTCTCTGCTGTCTCTGAGCACCTGCCCTCCCCCCTCTGACCCTCTCCCTCACCAGCTCACACCCTGCAGGCCGCCTCCACCCCATGGTGATGCGAGTGGCCAGGTTGGCAACCAGTTCATTTTACACTTCTGTGTGTATATACACATATGCAGATGTATTTTGTTTGTTCTTTTACGGGCCACGAATTGCACCCATAGACATCTAGAAAATGAAAGTGTATATATTTCTTACATCGATCTTATTAATAAACTTAATTTGGACAAGAGAACTTGTGCCAAAATAGTTTTAACCGGCATGATGAAAGACTATAACACACCCACGAGTGATCACGTACAGTATGTGATATAAACCAATGTATACCGTATACGAGAAAGTATGCACATGAATATGTGTGTGGATTTATGTGTGCATATATGTGTGTACATTTATAAAACACATTGTGTGTGTGTGTGTGTTTAAAGTTTGTTTATTTTGATAGTGTGCACGCATTTGGGGAGGAGAGAGAATCCCAAGCAGGCTCCTGTGCTGTCAGTGCAGAGCACAACACTGAGCTGGAGCTCATGAGCCGTGAGATCATGACCTGAACCCGAATCCAGAGTCAGACAGTTAACTGACTGAGCCACCCAGGCACCCCAGACACCTCTTTACTTTGATCACCTGCCATCTTGTTCATCAGCACTGGCTTGAGGAAGGGTCACATTTGCGTGGGAGCGCATCTCTTGGAATCACGAAGGTTTTGAAATGATTCTGAGCTAGAGCAGTGGGGGTTTCCTTGGGCTGTTGCTGAAGCCCAGTGTGACTTTAGAGCAGTGGGGGGTGATTGTTTAAGTGTTTGGTGTAGTTTGCTTTGGGAACTGGCCTTCAGAAGGCGGTGCCCTCCCCCACCCCCAGCAGGGGCAGGGACATGGAGGCCCCCTGCTGTGCCAGGGTTTAACTCTTGGATTGCTGGATCCTGGGATGGTTGGGAGAGGCAGGGCAAGGGCCATGTACTGGGAGGTAAACATATACAAACATTTCAGTATTTTAACGACTAATTGTATTGTGCCAGTGCGTCCTGGGCCTGGAAATGACATGGTTGAGAGTTTACACCAACCTCCCTTTCCCAAAATATTTTTAAATTGGACATCAGAAGACCATGGCTGTGATCTGTGGTGCTTAATGGTGTCTGCATTTATGGACGAAGGAGCTGTGGCTCAGAAAAGGAAGTGTTGTGCTCTGGATTCAGGGTGTGGTTAGGCCGAGTTGGGTTTAGGACTGCCGGCTCACAGCCCCAACCACTTTTCACGGCCAGAGAATGACCTAACTCCTTGGCCTTGGCCGCCCCATCATGAACATCCACAGTGCACCTGCCGTCTTCATTTCATATGGTTGTTAGAAAAATGATCAAATAAATGATGCACGTGTGTCTTGAAATAGTAAAATAGGTCCTGTAGTTTTCATATAAGGTATCCTAGTTATTGAACAGAGAAAGAAGCAAGTGTGTGGGTTTTTGTAGCCAGTATTTGGCCTCTTCCCTCATGACTACCTTCCAAGTCCTTACACACTTCTAGACCAGGGATGCTGTAGTGGTGTAGTTCATACTGTTTGACTTCCTCTTAACTCCCATCGAAGAGACAGAATACTGGTTTCTTAGAGCTGAAACAAACCTTAGACTTACTAGGTGAATGTCCCCATTGTGCAGGTCAGGAGACAGACCGGAGACGTGCAGTAACCTGCTGAGTGCACAGCTATCTTAGGACAGCGCTGGCCCTACATCCCACATACATGGTGTGTGCAGAGAGCCTGGGAGGGTCCGGGAGATGAACTCGGAGGTCAACCCAGTTCTTCCAACGCTTTGTCTTTGAATGCTGTCTCACTTGAGTGGGGCTTTCAGCAATCCCTCTTGTTAATCTACTTTTCTCAAGCTGGGGCACACCTGGCCTGGGGGAAAGTTGGGGGCTGATGGGAGAGTCCTGCTTCCCTGGCTAAGGGGACTTCCTGCGTTTCTTTCTGGACGTGTTGGAGACCTCACAACAGGGCAGTGGAAACCGGAAGGCTGGGGAGGAAGGTCGGCTAGCGCTGTTGCTGGGGCTTCCGGTAATACCTCAAGTGCCTCATCAGCCTACGCTTTCCGTTTATCCTAATGGTTGGATGAGTGCTGGTGCCTGTGGATGGGCACTCCAGGACCGTTCCATTGTGAATTAGCGTCCGTTAATAGGTACTTAAAGTAAAGTGGTTGCCTATTTGATGATGATTGGGGGTTATTAACATTCTTTCCATAAACAGATGGTAACTGTCTTCTGAGTGGATTGTAGAATCCTGCCAGAGTCTTGATTTGGAGGGGCTGGCTCCTGCCAAAACATATCGGGGGGTTGGGGCTTGTGTTGAATGGTCTTATTATCCCTCTGGTTAACCTGTTGGTGAAGGGGGATGGTTGGACCTGGAAAGGCATCATTTCTGAACTGTTTTCTAGCCTTGGAGCATTGCACCAAGAAGGACTTCTTCCGGCTAGGTGGAGGTGGGGCTGGGGGAGGGCTCTTGGTCTCCTCAGGTTCGATGCTCCAACTGGCATCATTTCTTCCTCAGCTGGGCTAGAGGGTCCGTGTGTCCCCAGCTGTGAGCACACTGCCAGGGAATTGATGTCAGGAGAGTGGTGTGGAGATAGCAGAATTCTGGGACTATCGGAAGGCCATGTGGACCATAGGTGAGCATGCTGTTGGTGCCACTGAAAGGATAGCTTCTTCTGCCCTGAGAAATACACCATCTGACCTCTCTGTAACTGAATCAGAAGCCAAGAGCAGTGCAAGGCAAAAGCGAAACCGGGTAAAGGACTTGGGTTTCTTGACTTCCTCGAATACATTCATCCTTCCTTCTTGCTTCTTTTACTTTCTTGACTTCTTTTTCCATTTCCTCCTCTGAGTTGAGGTATCCCAGGGAGGAAGGAACCTTGGACCATTGCAGTGGTCCTGTACTAGGGATTCCTGGCTCGGGATTCCTGGTGGACAGTGGTTCTTTGAACATAATTTTGAGAGTAGTTTTTGGATTCATTTCCTATATTGTCATCCTAGTTCCTTGTACTCTGCCAGCAAACGTTTCTTGCCCTTTCTCTCCTTTTGGGCTCCTCGACAGACCCTTCTACGCCCAAGAACACTCCCAACATCTGCTCAAGTTCTTGTTAAATAGGTTAGGTATGTGGCCAATCTGCAGGCAGGACGTAAAGTAATTGAATCCAGGAGGCTTCTGCTTCTCTTCCTCTGCTTGGACTTCATTGCGAGTTCCTGGCTGCAGATGAAGTCTCACCGCACTTGGTGACTGAATTCTAGGACGTGGTGCCCAGAGCTTCGAGAAGAAGGCTGGGAGGCAGCGTGTGTTTTTTTTAGCACGCCTCTGCTGCCCCGTGTTCGTGAGGGTTTTGCGGGTGTGAGGCGAACGGTTCTAGAAGACCCTGCGCCGTCGCCATGGGTCATCTTTGGACTGGGGACTGCTCCGTGCCTCTGTCAGGGCTCCAGGGAACTGGCTGCTCTCTGGTGCCGAATCTTGTATTTGAAAAAGGAAATCCCTGGAGATAGAGTCTGCTGCGAAATGTTTTTCCTCTGTCGTTACCTGCTAGCTGGCTGTTCTTGGCAGGGTCCTGCGTCCCGTTCAGTAGGGCCAAGCGTGGCCAGTATGTTTGGCTCCATAGCTAGAGCGATTGCCTCTCTGACTCCCTTGATTTTTGGCAGTAAGATACAGTTCTTTTTAATCCATGTTGTTCAAACTGGTTCCCGCAGGGTTAACATCCTTCGACACCTCGGTGTAGAAGTTCTCCGGCCTTTTGTCCCCTAGGACGCATGTGACAGTTGACAGTCACATGCCTTACACATTCCTGTAGGTGGAAACAGGCTTTTGGACAAACACTGGCCCTCACAGAAGTTTCACACCTAAGAAAAATATATCAGGATATGAGTTAGCCAAAGGGATTTTTTAAAAACTGGGAATAAAGTCAAATCTATACTGATTTTTACTCTTGAAAAATTCACCAATTTCCAGTATTTTATTATTCATCTAGAGTTCCGGTGACATACTTTCTCACCGATCCAGACGTCCTCCTGTATCACGGGACCAGGACGGAAACCAAAATGAGTGGCGGTTGCCAACCTGGACTTTCTTACAGTCTACTTTGTCCAGCATGGTTTTGCCCCCCTCAGAATCAAGTTGCAGCAGAAGCCTCCACCTTCTCGTGGAGCATTCTTTCTGTGTCTGCGTCTCCTGTGCGTCCTAGAGGCTTTCACTTGCCCAGAGGAAGAGTGACCGTGGACTGTAGCTAATGAGAAACTTCCATGTGGCAGCGCTGCCTGAGCCCTGTGTTTATGCAGTCTGTTCTCCCGTGAACTGCAGAAGGCTTTGGGGTGTCCGGAGGTCCGCCCTCCAGACCACAGGCAGTAGAGCAAAGAGATCAAAACAACTGTTGATCGGGAAACACGCTTTTGGACAAGGGGAGAAAAACCACACGCGGTAAACAGTAACAAACCAGCCAACTGCTGCACGTCCCTGGCCATCGTTCCTTCTCCCTCCCCTGCCCCTCGCGCCGCGCGTCCGTCATGGGGGTGAGCCACATGGGGTGACAGAGCGGTGTGCTGCGGAGGGAATGGTGTCCTCTGTCCAGCTGTGGCTCAGGGACCAGGTGAGTCCGCTGCCCGCTCCGGCCCCAAGCTTCGAGAGGAGAGGAAGAGGAACCTCTGGTCGGCCTGGTCTCTTCCTGGTTCTTTCACACAGAGGGTTAACAGCGTACTCTTCTCCCTTCCTCGATACCCTAGTACATTTAGAGAGAGATTCCCCAAATCACCCTGGTACAAGCCCCTGTATTCTTTCCTCTTGTATTAAGTCTGCTTCCGTAAGCCGGAAGGGATTTGCTGGCATCCCCGTACCAGCTTCACTAGCTTCCCCCTTGACAGGATTGGCTCCCTAATTGGTGGGACCCAGCGCAAGATGTTCAAAAAGCATTAGAATTTCAAGGCGGCTACAGTAGAGCTTTCTGCCCCAAGCGCGGGGCTTTCCTGAGCATGGAGTCGGGGTGCAGGCCCGTGAAGCCAGCTCTGCTCCCCGAATGCAGGCCCTAGTGACTTTATCTTTCCTTGAATGGTGTTGAAGAAAACATATTTCTGTGCTTCCTTTTTCCAGAGTGGCTGGGATTTGTGGTAAAAGAGAAGAATATTAGCTGATTTTTCTTTTCTTTTTTTTTTTAAAGTTTGTTTATTTATTTTGAGAGAGAGATTGAGAGGGGAAGAGGGACAGAGAGAGAGGGAGAGAATACCAAGCAGGCTCGGCACTGTCTGCACTGAGCCCAACACGGGGGTCGAACCCACAAACTGTGAAATTGTGACCTGAGCCAAAATCCAGAGTCAGACGCTTAACCCACCGAGCCACCCAGGCACACCCTTTTCACTTCTAACATAGCAGGGAGAGAGAATGGGAGGCGATGAACATACGTTGAGTACTTCCTGTGTACCAAATGCCTACTGTATCTTAGAAATCGTCTTCAGAGGTAGCTATTCCTCCCGTTCTGAGGATAAGAAATCTTCTCAGAATGGCCGGCTTACCCAACATCATGTGACCGGGAGGTAGGAAGACCAGGTGTTAAATGAGGTCACTTCAATCTGTGGTTCTCAATCTTAGCTGGACATTCCAATCACCGAGTGAAATTACATAAATCCCTCAGCCCAGGCTGCACCTCAGACCCATTAAATCAGAACCCAGAGGTGAACACCAGGCACAGGCACGCTTTTTGGATTTCACTTGTGCGGCCAAGGTGGAGAACCAGTGGTGTCCGGGTCCAAGATGCAGTCGTCTATTTCACTTGCTGCTGGCTCTGTGTGCTGTCTACGGACCGGCTGATCTGATCACTTGGGAGCTTGTTAGATGTGCAGATGCCTGGGATTCGCCCCACACCCACTGGGTCAGAACCGGGAGTGAAGCAGGGGACAAGCAGTCTCTCCAGGCATTCTGATGCTCACTGAGTTTAGGAACCATTCTCTTACACTTGTCAAGAAATAACGGGTGATAATACCGCCAGCCTTTCTCAGACTCTCCTGTGCGAATGAACCTTGGTGGGGAGATGCTGGGGATCCTGTGAAAATGAAGATTCTTTTTTTTTTTTTTTTAATGTTTATTTATTTTGAGAGAAAGAGAGAGAGAATGAGTCAGGCAGCAGGGGAGGGGCAGAGAAAGAGAGAGAGAGAGAGAGAGAGAGAGAGAGAGAGAGAGAGAGAGAGAATCCCAAGCATGTTCCACGCTGTCAGCACAGAGCCCAATGTGGGGCTTGAACTCACAGACCATATGATTATGACCTGAGCTGAAATCAAGAGTCAGACATTTAACCTACTGAGCCATCCAGGTGCCCTGAAAATGCAGATTCTGATTAATCGGGCCCAGAGAAGTGTTGAGAGTCTGCATTTTTGAGATGCTTCCAGAGACAGCTCTGTGGCCTATACTTCTAGGGACTTAGGCCCATACAAGGGACTAAAAGCCACTGGGGAAAACCTCAGGCCTGTGACCTGGGACTTAGGTCCCATCTCTGTTTTCCATTTCATCCTGTGGGCCTTTACCAATGCTAGCCAGCCTCTGAGGCTTACTCTCTTGGCTGGAGTAATGCAACAGAAAGACTACAAAATCTAACCAACACGGGCACGTCTCATTTTATCGTGCTCCACACAGATCCTGCATATTTTTTTGCAGATTGAAGGTTTGTGGTAACCTTCACGTCAAACAAGCCTGCCAATGCCATTTTTCCAATGGGGTTTGCCCACTTTATGTCTCTGTTGTCACGTTTTGGTAATTCTCACAGTATTTCAGGCATTTTTGTGATTATATTTGATTTGGTAACCTGTGATTGGTCATTATGACTCGGTGAGAACTCAGATGAAGGTTAGCATGTTTTATCCATGAAATACTTTTTAATTTAGGTATATACATTATTAGACATTGTGCTATTGCCCACTGTAGTGTAGCGTAAACATAACTTTTCTGTGCACTGGGGAACCAGAACATTAATTTGACTCACTTTATTGCTGTTTGCACATTGTTGCAGTGGTCTGGAACTGAACCCGCAGTATCTCTGAGGCGTACCTGCACTTTTTTTTCCCCTTAAGTTTGTTTCTTTTGCGAGAGAGAGAACACAAGCAGGGGAGGAACAGAGAGAGATGGGGAGGGAGAATCCCAAGCGGGCTCCACACCATCAACGCAGAGCCCGACGCGGGGCTGGAACTCATGGACTGTGAGATCATGACCTGAGCTGAAGTCAAGAGCCCAACGTTTAACTGACTGAGCCCCCCAGGCGCCCCTGAGGTGTGCCTGTGCTCCTAGGGCATTTCAGTGTTCCCCTGTTCGGGTACATCAGCTTCTCGTGTTTCCTAGGGCAGTTTCTGTAGTGGCTTCCCCGGTTCAAACCAAACTGCCACCTCGTTCCATGCAGAGGTGCTTGTGAGGCCTGCTGCCACATCCACTTATCTCCATGACAGGTGCGAGGTCAGTTGCCACTGATGTCCCCTTTGACGAGGGCCTGGGGCAGGGCCCCCGAGAGGCCAGTGGTCAGTTGGCAGGCTGGCGTTCCCAGCCCAGGGTTCCTCTCCTCTTCTAGAAGCTTGTGTGTCCTGTTTGCTCCTCCTCCCACGGCTGATCTTGAGTGCGGTGCTGGGCGCTACACGAGACGGGAGAAGCTTGGACTGGCAGGCCCTGGACTGGGTCAGGGTAGGGCCGTCGGGGGAGGAGGCCCCATGGGTTCAGTTGGTGCTCGCCCAGGCTGCCTGCTGGAGGCTGGACTTGCCTTCTCCTCTGTCCTGCTGCTCCAGGAGTCCATATTTGCACAGGATGCCTGGCCTGCCCTCCAGTTCACCGCGGAATAACAATTGCATATCGTTGGCCAAAGACTGGAACAGTTGTGGTTTTTTTTTTTTTTTTTCCCACCAGTCCCAGAAATGCCAAGCCTGTCTACCTGACAGGCATCCTGAATTCAAAGGGGCCTCTGTGCTGTAGCAGCCATGCAGACCTGTTCCAGGCAGGGGAGAAGAATGCCAGTGTCTGTCCGTCTGCCAGCAGGGCCTGACACGAAGCCCCGAGGAGGGCGCCTGAATGGTTCTAGGAACCGCTTTTCAGAGTGACTCCTTCCAAATAAGTGGAGTTTGGCAGATTGGCCTTGGACCAGTGGAGGGGGTGCCGAGGGGCCCCCCATTGTTGGCTCGGCCTCTAGGAAGAGCAGGCAGGGGTTGAGCGCTTTTATTAGCCGTTACTGGTGGAAATGGCTCCAGCAGCACCAGCCCCCGCCCAGGCTTGCTTTGTGGGGGCGAAATGCCTGCCCGATCTGGCTCCGTGTGGGGCGTGCGGACTTCCGAAGAGAAGCACGAGCAGAAATTAGGACCGTTTAAGAAAATGGGGAAGTGGATGCACACGTCTGCTGTTGCTGAGCGTGTGGATTGGGGGCAGCCATTCTGGAAGGTGGCCTGGTGTTTTCATTAAAAGGCTAAAATCACGAGAGGCCCACGTCCGAGTAATTCCACTTCTGAGAATTTAACCGACGGTAATCCCCACAAACGGCCACCCGCATTTACATGTGTGGACCTTTGTTCCACTGTGACTGCCACAGTCAACCAGACGGAGTGAGAATTGCTTAAGCGTCTAGCGACAAATGGCCAGTTAAGCACATTGGGGTCCACGCCTATGATGGAATTCAATGCAGACATTTAAGAAAGACAGTTTTCGAAAGTAGATTTTTAATATTTCTCAAAGGATATACATGCAAATAGTAAGAGAGCCCAGTAGCACAGAAGATAGCGTCATGACAGGTATCAGTTTCTGCCTGGTTTTCTGCTCCTGGAGTCACCACTGTGAGGGGTTCTGGCATACCCTTCCAGAGATAGTGCTGTGCCAGGATCGATGTTTCCCCCCCTACTTTTATACAGACGTCAGCGTGTATTTTTTTTTTAACGTTTATTTATTTTTTGAGAGAGAGAGACACAGCATGAACGGGCGAGGGTCAGAGAAAGAGAGGGAGACACAGAATCCTAAGCAGGCTCCAGGCTCTGAGCTGTCAGCACAGAGCCCGATGCGGGGCTGGAACCCACAAACCGTGAGATCATGACCTGAGCCAAAGTCGGGAGCTTAACCGACTGTTTTGCACCACGTTATTTTTGCCAACAGTCTATCCTTGGGATCCTTCCATATCAGCTCAGAGAGGTCTACTGTGTCCTTTTTTTTTTTTTTTTTTTCCTTTTTTCCAGCTTTATTAAGATACAGTTGATGTATAACATTGTGTAAGTTTAAGGTGCACGGTATGATCATTTGATGCGTGAATATATTTACTGTGTTCCTTTTTTTTTTTTTTTTTTTTTACAGGTACATATTTAAAAAAAATGATACTTTAAAGCAATATTTGTTGACCTGAAAAAGTTAACAGTTCATTTCTAAGTGAGTAAAGACTGCAAGCAGGTTTCTCATTGTGTTTTTCCCCTAAAGTAAAGGGGAAGTATTTTCACATAGATACCTAGGAAAAATACCCGGAGCATATAGTTAGATCAGAATGGAAACAGTAGTTATTTTTGGATGGTGGGATTATGGATGCTTGTTTATTTCATTTTCTGTGATTTTTGTTTTCTTTGTCTTCCGAGTATTCTGCACTGAACCTTAAAACAAAACGAAGCAGGAAGCTGCTTGGGGGGAAGGCTGCACTCCTTTACTGGAGGCAGAGTGCTGACTCACTCCCCACCGAGGCTCCATCTGCCGCTTCAAGGGGACATCGTGGGCTCTGGTGTCACTTAGGATTACTGACTGCACAGACCAGGGCTCCTTCCAGTGTGCATCAGAATCCTTGATGGTGGCGGGGACTGATGAAAATGCAGATTTCCTGGGCCACATCTCCTGAATCCAGTATTGTGGTGCTAGGTCCTAGGCATCTCTATTCTTAGAAAAACACCCTGAGTGATTATGGTGCTCATTAATGTTTGGAAACTTTATTGTAATCAGAAATTGGCAAACTTCTTCTTCTTCTTCATTTTTTTTTTTTAATAAAAAGGCCAGATAGTAAATATTTTAGACTTTGCTGGCCATATGGTTTCTGTTGCAATCGCTCAAACTCTGCTGTTGTAGCAGGAAAACAGCCATAGACAACATGCAAATGAATGGGCTTGGCTGTGTTCCAATAAAACTTTATTTACAAAATAAATAAGGCCATCATTTCAGACCCCTGACGTAGGTTGACAGGGTACCCTAAAATTAATCAGAAGATGGGAGAGCTTTCCAAGAGCTCCTTCTATTTGAAGAAGCAGGTCATATTATAGTGACCATTAATAAAGTGCTTATTATATGCCAGACGCTTTTCAGACACAAGTGAAACCTTAAAACAACTCTGCATGGTAGCTATTACCCATATTATCCCGCCAAGGCAGTTGAAAAGATGAAGTGATTATTAGCCCAAGATCACATCGTTAGTGATGGCAGGTTTGCTTGAATGCAAAGCCGAAGAGTATGAAGGTTGTAGTGTGACAGTCCAGTTTCTCTCCGGGCTTTGGGCAAGAATCATTTCAAAACCTGTTCCCAGGAGATCCGGTGTCCCCACGTGTCTCTAAGCTCCCAAGCCAAGGAGGAGTAGCCATGGCCCAGCACTTGACGGTGGTGCAAGTCCTAGGATCCTTCTCCGCCTCAGCCGAGGGGGTCCTGAGCTCTCCTGGGGTCTCCAGGCCCTGTGGGCATCGGGAGACTTTCTTGTGGCCTTCCTGTGATGATTGCTCGAGGTTCCAGGTGGCCAACGTTTTCCCCACTTGGAGCCCATGGAGATAAGCTTGCACCCACCCATCTAAGGTGGGTCTGAGCTAGAGTGGCAATGTTTGGCTGTCCTCCGGGCTATTTCTTCCCTCCTCACTTTTCCCCACCCCAGCCTGCCTGAGCCTCAGCCACCTCGCTGACTCCAGGGGAAGCAAAAGCCCCTCGGCTGGGGACTCAGCTTGGCTCTGAGCCTGGTGGTTCAGCCTGATGGCTCTGCCAGGCAGCGATGTAGGTGGGTCAGAACCTGCTGAGAATACCAAGAGCTTCTACGTTTTGAGAGCCTGGCTGGCCTTGAGACGTGGCTTCATGACGTGAAACCTTGCAGGCTTGGCTTCCTCATCGAATTAGCTTCAATCATTTACATAGAACAGGAACCAGAGCGTAGAATCCAAGACCCGGAGCAGAGTAACTGCTCAACCAAACGGTAGTAATTATACAGTCATTGTCATCATTCTGACAGCCTTCCTCTGAGGTTGACACGATCATCCCATTTGCTACAGATGAGAAGGCTGGGATTCTGGCAGGTCAGTAGTAGGGTCATTGGGTCTGTCTGACTCCAAAGCTGTGTGCTCTTGGTCCATTTAAAGTCAGAATGGAAAGGGCTCCAGGGCTGCTGGGAGCCATGGTGATTCCCAGCCTGAGAAGCTGCAGGAAGCCCTTGACAGACCCTTCACAGGGTCTTTACTTGCCTCCATCATCTGAGCGCCTCCTGCCTGCTCACAGACCAGGGGCAAACGCCCCACACTAACAGCCAATAAGTTATCCTGCGTCAGGTAGACACTGGGATGCAGGCCAATGGGGGCCCTTTGTGGTGCTGGTTCTGGCCCTTTAATCCCTGCCCCCCACTCCTTCCTGCTCTGTCTTCCTGCTTCTCTCCACAATGACTCCCAAAACCCACATAGCACCCTCCGGCAGAAACCCCATTTCCAGAGGCCACCTGGGGGCTTGGCTCAGGTTCAGAGATGTGGCTGAGACAGGTGAGAACCAGCAGCCTCGGCCAGCGTACCCCAAACCATGCTCGGGGGTGGCCTCCCTCCCCTGTCACTTGTATCTCAGCGAACTGTCCTGTGAGCCAGAGATTTAAGGGTCATTCATTCTCGACGTGTATCTCTCCTCTGCCAGTCCCCACCCCTCTACCTGCGCCTGCTCTGGTACAGCCCCCGTCTTGTGGCTGTCGTTTCCCAAATAGCTCTGGGAGCTGCCCCCTCTGTCTTTGCGTGCTGCCAGCCCTCCATTCCAGGCTCCCCGGTACGTGCCCCACACTGCAAAGCCGCAGAGCCACACTGGGCAGTAGAGATTTGCTTGTGTCTCGTTCCGTGTCCAGAAATTCCAGGCTTCCCCCTGCTCTTACCAGAAGTGCCGATGCTTCTGGCGGGGTGTGGTGGGCCCAGCCTCATCTTGCTGCAGGATTTCCACTGTTTGCCCCTGGGGACTTTCCTCTGCCCCCGCACTGTTCCGTGCTCCCCGAGACTGCAGTCTGCCTGGACTGCCTTGTCCCAGGAGGCCTGCCTTGGCCATCCCGAGCGGGGGACGGTGCACCTGTGACTGGCTTTTATAGCCCCATGCACCTTCCTTCTGTAGCACCTTGCACCGTCATCGAAGGCGTGTTTGGTGAATGCTCGCCTCTCCCGGGAGACTTGTTGGGCTTGTGTGCCCTGCATTATTAATGCTGTCTGACAGATGGGTGCACGAACGTCCTCTGACCACCTTGGGCTCTGCACCCAAAGGGCCGGACTGGAGCTCCTCCCCGGATCACCAGCACCCCCGTGGTTTTGTTACTACTGTGATGGGGAGTGTGATCTGGGGGCATTTCTTTTGATGCCTGTTGATTACCAGTGAGACGGAGGTGGGGATATTCTCTTCCCAGGCATTGTGTCCCTCCTCCCACCCCCAGGGTGTCCCCCGCACGGGCAGACGCTACGATGGAACTCCTTTCCCTGAGATGACCCGGTGTTTAAGTGGCCCTCCTTCTCCCTCAGTGTCTCTTCCTTTCCCCCACAGCCTGTGCTGCGTTGGACCACCTGTCCGACTGACTCTTGTGTTCACACCACCTGTCCGGCTTCTTCTTGTGTTCACACCAGTGCAGTTTCTTCCCCGGCGTGCTCCTGGTGCACATTATGGCAGAGAGTCAGATGGGCCTGGGGTCGAGTCTGGGGGCTGCTGCTGGGAGGCCGTGGCACTTACGGCAACTTATTAACTATCCTGAGCTTCTGCCTCCCCAGGTAATGAATGCTTTAGGTGTATATAAAGCTATTCACTTGGTCCCTGGCCATGTAGCAGTCCCTCAATTAAGTAGCGAGGGGAGAAATACTACGACTGTGGCTGCGTTCAGATAACGCTGCGGGTAATCCACAGGTCCTCTTAGGGCTGTGGTTTGCAGCCTCGGTCCTACCTTAGCATCACCTGGGGATCTCTTAAAAAATTCCAGTGGCCGGGCCCGACTGGCGAAGTCAGGTTCCCAGTGGCCTCCCCAGCCTCCTTCCTACTTAGCACGCACCCTTTGGGACGTAAGGAGATGGGAGGGAAAGCTCTCATTTATTGGGTCCCTACTGTGTGTCAGGCACTGTGCCTGGCACTGTGTCTACACGTTCTCCTCTTGTTTTCACTGCCAACTTGTGATACACGAATTACTGTCCCTGTTTCTTCTGTGACCTTCAGGAAGGATGAGTGTACTTGGTCGATGTCAGGCATCGGCCGACTTAAGGGGGAAGGATGGAGAGAGGAGTGTGGGGCTGGGGTACCTTCCTCTCGCTCAGGTCGCTTTCTCCCCTCCTACCTGTGCGAGGTGCTTGCCCTCCTTCCGCAAGGTGGCCGGCTGAGCACCCCGGTTTCCATTCCCCGCCTCTGTGCCTCCGCGTGGGGGCCGGCTGCCACACCTGTCCACCTGCGGTGTTTAATGGCCCAGCCCGCTTGCTGCTCTTCGGGGCCCTCACCAGTCATCTGCCACCTGTTCCTCCATGTGCGGTCGGTCGTGCTGTTTGCTTAACGGAGAGATTTAAGCGCCTCACAAAGGCTCCCCGTGGATGAGGGGAGAAGCATTCGCTGACTGGAAATGGGAGCATTGTTGTTGTTCTGTGTTTTATTGCCATTCATTTCCAGGCCCTCTGTGGGGCTGGGGAGAAGTGAGGGGTGGGCTGGGCACAGAGAGGGAGGGGCTCCTTCTTGCCTGACAGCTCAGGTGGATCAGAGGGGGCATTCTGTAGGTCAGAGCATCTCAGACTTTATTGTGCACAGACCACACTCAGGAATCTGGTTAAAGATGCAGATCCTGACGTGATAGGTCCCAGATAGGCCCCTGAGAGTCTGCGTTTCTCGTGAGCTCCCAGGTGAGGCCGATCCTAGCCACACTTGGCTTAGCAAGGCTCTAGCTTCCAGCGAAGGACCCACGTCTGTGTTCTGACCTTTGTCATTTTCGCTTGGGGAGGTGTCCTGGAATGATTTAGAAATCTGGGGGTTAGTTCTGGCTGTACATCTTAGGATCTTCCCTTTTGGGCTCCATAGTAAGACTTGGGCCATGTGGCTTTCACGGTCCCTTCTGGTCGTACCATTCTGTAATTCTATCCATTGGGTTGGAGTGGGAGAAGAGGGTAGATCAGAGGGAGCACAGAGTAGGGAGGATGGAGAGGAGCATCCACTGCACAAATTAGTTTTTCCTCTGAGGTCACCAGGCCTGGGTCATGAGAGGTCAGAGTGTGGGTGGGATGGGCAGTGAGCTTTCTTTCATGCTGTGTGTGTACAAGAGCCCAGGGTAGATTGGACACCTGGCAGGTGGGGGCCAGTAGCTCCTCCTTCCTGACTCCTACTTGGCTTCTCTGAATGGCAGGAGTGAATCTGGGGACATCTCCCATTCCGCGGGTCCAGTGGAGGATCTTTTCTGTGTGGGAGGCACAAGTCTAGACCCTGGGAGTGGGGGTGCAGATGGCACATGTTCATGTCCTTAACGGGGACCAAGTGTAAGGGAGATGTATCTCACAGAACGTGGAGTCTCGTCACCTTTTCCAGATTGGAATCCCTGGTCTGCCAGGCCCTCTATCAGCTGTGGGGCTGGGCACCACCAGCTGGGATCTCTCTCCGTGCGGCACTGTCACATTTTCCTGCCGCCATGATGGTTAGCCTCTAAGGCCTGCAACGACTTGCCTGCCACCACGTCTGCAGGGTGGCACCTTCTCTTTCCACTGGTCTGTTCTTGGGCACCTCCCCAGTCCCTTGCCCCTCCCCACCGTGTTGGTCTTTTGGATCTCCAGGTTCTGACCCCTTCCAGTTTGGCCTCTCCCACCACCACCTGGGACTGCGTGATGATCCCGCTCGCGATTCGGTGAGTTCGGGTCTCAGGTTGTGTGATATTTTCACTTCACCATTTCCTGTAGTAGTTTTTGCACACAGTGGGCTGTATCTATCTATCCTGCCCAACTGGACGTGTCCATCTGTTGGTGGATGGACTTGGGCTCCCGTCTGTGTGATTGCTTTTGGCAGATGTGGGATGGGCCACGGTTGGGCCAGGGAGGCCAGAGAAGGCTTTCGGAGCTGCTAATTGTCTCTGCCTGGCTTTCCTCAGGGAGCGTGCGAAGCTTGCCGGCAGAATTCTGGTGTGTGTGGGGGGCCACTGGGGGGGGGGCCTCTGCTCTTCTGGACCAACAAAAGCTCTGGACACTCGGACCTTTATTTATTTTTTGTATTTTATGTACTTATTTTTATAAAAGGAGTATAACTGCATCATAGAAAATCTAGAAATTACTGGGGGCACCTGGGTGGCTCAGTTGGTTGAACGTCCAACTTTGGCTCAGGTCATGACCTCATGGTTCGTGAGTTCGAGTCCCATGTCGGGCTCCGTGCTGACAGCTCGGAGCCTGGAGCCTGGTTTGGATTCTGTGTCTCCCTCCATCTCTGCCCCTCCCCCACTTGCGCTTTCTCTCTCTCTCTCTCAAAAATGAATAAACATTACAATTAAAAAAAAAAGAAAATCTAGAAATTACTGATGAAAAGTCAGCGGTAATCCCATTATTCAGTTACCAGTGTGAGCATAATGCCTGTGAATGCGTGTATGTGAACAGACACAAGGGCACACACAGACTCAGATCTGTGTACCATCAATCTATACCTGAGTGTCTGTATCCACATATATATTTTACACATACATTTAAATAAAGATGGCCTAGAATGGTCCATGCTGTTTTTGGTTTTTGACCTTTTTTTTTCCCACTCGACAGTATTTCCTAAACCTCTCTCCATGATATTTACTAGGCCCAGCTCTTTGGCTTTTCCAGGACTCTGCAAAGCTTTTTTCTCTTTCTTGCTTTCCTCTTTTCACGTTGCTTGTGTATTACACCATTTCATTTGGTTAATGTGGAATTTTGCCCATTTGCCCTGAGGCTACAATGCAACGGGGCAGAGAGTGTATTTATAAAATGTGAATGAGTGTAAGAAAGACCCGGGCCCTGCCTCCTCAGCTTCTCAGCTCCTCTCGGCTCCCTCTGTGCCTGTTTTCAGCCTGCCTTTGTTCAGGAAACATCAGGTATGAGAGGCTTGGCAGAAGCCGACTTAACCTTCTTCTGTCTGCAGTGCTCGCGGCCGCAGCATCAATCTGCAATTATGGATCACCCACTGCGGGGCATTTCAAAGGCCTTGATGGTACAGCTCCTCCATGAGCAGAAACCAGTGTGGGAACTAGGATGGGCTCGCATGAAATATGTAATCCTAACAGAATCCTTAATCATACGCACATACAGTTCACCCTTGAACTTCGTGGGTTTGCACTGCACGAATCTCCTTAGACGCGTGTGTTTTTTGGTGCTGTTAACGAATTTTCTTTTCCTTATTATTGCCTGTTTTTTTCATTTTTTTTTTAACATTTATTTATTTTAGAGAGCGAGAGTGTGAGGATGGGAGGGGCAGACAGAGGGAGACACAGAATCTGAAGCAGGCTCCAGGCTCTGAGCTGTCAGCACAGAGCCTGACGTGGGGCTCGAACTCAGGAACCGCGACATCATGACCTGAGCTGAAGTTGGACACTTAACCAACTGAGCCATTCAGGTGTCCCATCCTTATTATTTGCTTAATAATCATTTCTTTTCTCTAGTTTCCTTTATTGTGAGAATACAGTATAGAATACACACATACAATAGGTATTCGTTGACTGTTTACAGAATCGGTAAGGCTTCTAGTCAACATTTGCTAATTAGTAGTTACGTTTTGGAGGAGTTGAAAGTTACGCATGGATTTTCATCTGCATGGGGATTGGCGCCCCAGCCCCGGAGTTATTCAAGGGGCAGCTGTACACACACCAGCAAGTGCAGGTAGCGGGGGGCGGGGTGGGGCAGTGGGAGGCAGTGGCTATGGACACAAGCTCTGGCCTTAGATGGGAACCAAAATCATAGACTTGGTGCTTTGTGTCTTGGGTGAGTCACTTAGGCTCTCTGCATCTCATGTGTCCTTGTGTGTGGATCTGAATGGATCGTGCCTACTTGGAAGAATTTTGGGAGCAGGAGTTGGGATTACATATGGGAAACAGGGCAGTGACTCACACACGGTCAGGGCTCACAAAGTGGCCACTGGCATATTTTTAGGGATCTCATGGATAGGAGAAGCGTAGTGCTTCCCTGTGTGTGTGTGTGTGTGTGTGTGTGTGTGTGTGCGTGTGTGTGTGTGTGTGCACATGTGTGTGGTTCCACTCACGAGGTCCCTTTCTTTTGATGAACTTAGACTATTTTACAGAGTTATTTTTATTCCACCTCTGTAGGAAGCATAGGGAAAAGACATAGCCCTACTCTCATTTTATTGGAAGATAAATTCAGACCCAGAGAAGCAGCAGCTTGGCAGGGCTGCTGGAAGGAGCGTCAGGCCAGGGGTAAGGAGGTGTGGGATGGCTGTGTGGCTTGGGCAGTCCCTGCTCTCTCTGACTCTCCATTTCCATGACTTAGAATGAGCCAACTGGTTGGGCTACCTCATTGCTACGGCCTCTCCCAAGCCCAGCCTTCTGTGGCTCTAAGGTGATGGTCAGCGGCCCCTCCTCATTGTGTGTGGACACTTCTGAGGCGTTAGGCATGTCCAGCCAGGCCAGTGCCCGCCGGTACCCAGGAGAGCCATGGCAGTTGCCTGGACTTGGCAGTGTTGAGAGAACACTGGGGGAGCCGTGATAATCATCATGTCCATGGCCTCACCAGAATGCGCTTTATCTCTCTCTGTGTAGTTCAGTTTGAATTATTTATGATGATCCTTCCTAGTCATTTGGGAAGATGAATGAAGTCTTAGTAATTGGAGCCCTTGCACAGCCTTCTCTTGGCTAACGTCTATTGAGATGTCAGCCCATGGAGAGCGCCAGGATTTGAGACTCTCAGGCTCACCACCAAGTCAGGTGGGAACCAGCAGAGTTTCTAGCAGGCTATGTGGTCGCCCAGCCTGCAGAGGCAGAGCACAGCTAAGCTCGCGTCCTGAACATAAAAGGCCAGGTGAGCAGAGAACTGACACCTTGGCTCTGGCCTTGAGCCCCTCGGGGTGGATAACTTATCCCCTGTGTTCTCCTTTCCCCTCCCTGCCGAGGCCAGTGGGCTATTGAGGAATGCTTGTATTCTCACAATTTAGCCGGTCAGTTTTCTTGAGCTCGCTGCACAGAGCTGGCCTCAGGAATGATGAGACGACCTGGGGAAGCAGGAGCACAGGCTGCGGAGAGTGCAGTCAGCCAGGTACTGAGCGCGCGCGCGCGCGCGCGCGCACACACACACACACACACACACACACACACACACACATACACACACGCTCAGAGTTGAAGCAGCTGAATTTCAGTGTTGATAGCTGGGTAGTAGCACCAGCATGAGACTGTCAAGGGCAGCTCACCAAAAAAGTCAAAACATTGGATCAATGACAAAGTAAGAAACCAGCAGCTGGAATCTTGATGCTCACAAAAGATTGTGAAGGAAGGAACAAGTGACCAAACATTATGAAGATGTGATCTCTGATTGCAGCAGGGAAGACAAAGATTGTCCTAAGGAAATGCACATCTTCATTAGAAACAGTAGACTGGATTTCAAAAGGAGGTTGAGAAGCACCTTTTATGTGTAAACTATAACTTACCCATTTATGAGCTGGAAGGAATCTCATGCACAGCTCTCTGGGACGTATCTGCACGTAGCAAAACGTCGCTTTCAGTGTTCAAGATGGATGTGTGCCTTAACGCCTCACACCAAACCTTATCATGTTGAAGCCAGCAATTTTAAGTTAGTGTTATTTGTAGCTAAGACACTCTGTAAAGTGGTATTCTCTGCCCCAGGATTAGCCCTGCGGTTGGAGGCAGAGAAGGTGTGGCTACTTGGGTGAGGAGAGGGTCCATTCATTGTACTAGATGCTAGACTGGAGGGGGGATCGAGGGGCATGGCAAGCCAGAGTGAGCAGCCAAGTATGCAGGAGTATGTCCGTCATCTGGACTTGTCCAGTGGTGTCCCATGGAATGGAATCCAGGCTCTGCCACTCCAACCAGGACCTCTGGGATGCATCTAGTCTCTCAAAGGGGACAGAGCCCATGGTCTCTGGTTAGGGGAGGATCTGTGTGGGGGAAGGGAGGCTGTGGCTGGATTTCCATATGCCTGTATCCCTCCCCCTCTTGTGGGGAACACTTATGGCCACTGAAGACTTGTGCCTTTTAAAAGTCCTTATTCCCAGGGTGCCTGAGCAGCTCAGGCGGTTGAGTGTCCGACTTTGGCTCAGGTCATGATCTCATCGTTCATGAGTTTGAGCCCTGTGTCAGGCTCTTTGTAGACAGCCTAGAGCCTGCTTCAGATTCGGTGTCTCCCTCTCTGTCCCTCCCCTTGTCGCTCTCTCTCTCTCTTTCAAAAATAAATAACTGTTAAAAAAATTTAAAAGTCAGTATCCCTTATGATATCCCTCGCAGTGGTTTTATCAAGAGTGAAAGACTGGCATGAGTAGACACGACTTTGATGCAAAGAAGGAAAGCGGTTTCTATCTTTGTACAGTCTAAGGTCTGTCTGCCTCTTCAATCCATGGGCAGTGTGGAAGCTGTCCTGTCTTCTCACCACTGTGTCGAATCAGAAAAATCGCACTCTATCTGCCTCCCCACGCCAATAGGATATATATATATATGTGTGTGTGTGTGTGTGTGTGTGTGTATGTACAAAGAAATTTATTTCAAGGAATTGGCTCATGAAGTAGTGGGGGCTGGCAAGTCTGAAGTCTGTGGAGCAGGCTGGTAGGCTGGAAACTCAGGCGGGAGTGAGTTAATGCTGAAATCTTGAAACAGAGTTCCATCTTTGAGAACCCTTGGATTTGTTTTCTCTTGGAGCCTTTCAACTGATTGGATGAGGCCCACCCACATTAGCAGAGAGCCTCCTTTCCTTAAAGTCAACAGACTGTAGATGTGAACAACATCTATGAAATACCTTCACGTCAACACCTGGATTAAGGTTTGGTTAAATAAGTAGGCACCATAGCCTTGCCAAGTTGACACGTGAAACCACCCGTCACGTTGCTTAAGGTCGTTGAGCCTCGGCGTTCCCCATCTATGAAATGGACTTATAATTAGATCTGTGACAGAGGGTTGTTGTTGTGATGAAACTTACTGATATCCGTAATGTTCTTAGTCTGTCCGCAGTCGGGTACTAGTAGGTGGCTGGTGGTGTTAGTGTGATCGGCAGAGACCGTGGGAAACATGCCCAGGGGCATCAGAATGCCCTCCGTCAGCAATGCCTGGAAGGTGGCTATACCTTTGTGTAGCAGGCCTTTGAGCTAGTAGTGTAGACAGTCCTCGAAGGGCTGTGGGATTATGGAAGGTGATCCTCAGCCTGGGGTGGGGATATTCCTCAGCTCTTTGGAGGATTGCTGATTGAAATGCAGCTGTTGGGAGGAGGCTTCTTGAAGGGGTGTTGAGGGCAGCAGATTCTTCTGAGAGCCTTTAAGATAATTCTTTATAGCCCCCCCCCTCCACTTTTTTTTCTTTATACTTTCCAGGTACGTGGGTTTTTTGTTTTGTTTTGTTTTTGTATAACTGAATAGAGATACTTAATTCAGGTCTAGCGGCTCATGAGAGTAGACACATCTTCCCAAATGACTCTAATTCCGGAGGCATCACCAAGAGCCACTCATTGCTTCTTCTGTCAGCATCCTGTCCCTGTCCCATCAAGAATTCTGTTGCACAGGACTAGGGGAGACGGGTTCCTGAAGCTGGCACAGTGGCCCCAGGCAGGTCCTTGTGCTGGTGGGTGGGGATTCCTCATCTCCTCTCCCCCTCTCCAGTCTATCCTTCTCCAGCAGGTGGAGTTTTTAATCTGATTGGAGAGGGTCCTGGATGTTCATCATAGGACGATGTTTCACTAGTGGTCAGGGTTCCTATACCTAACGGGTCAGCCGTATAGGGTCCTCTTTCTCATGAAATCCTCTGATACATCCTTCTGTTTCGCCTCCTTCTGACTGCTGTCAAGTAGGCAGGGTAGGCAAGGCCTACTTCAGTTCACAAAAGGCAGAGTAGGCAGGTCTGTTGGGCATGTAAGGTTTACCAGAACTCTCCACTGGGGTAGTTGGCTGCTGGCTCAGGGATTAACCACGTGACGCTTCGTTCCCATCCACCACTGTTTCTTGCATGAAGTTCTCTAGATGGAAACCCCTTGAGGATCGGGGGTAAATGGTAGGATGAGTCCTTCTTGGCTCCTGTAATACACTTACAACAGTACCAAAACTCCTTAAATTGTTCTTTGGACAGAGCTTGATTCCTCTTTCACCCCTTTCCCATGTGTCTCTTCTTTTCCCAGTAGATTCTGGAGAGGCTTACTGACTGCAGGGTGGCCAGCACTGGGGCTGGAAATGGGGGTGGCGGGGCATGGAGGGGTGAGGAGTGAGCCTCAGGTAACTGAATGTTGAGACCTCACTGTCCTCTCCGGAAGAATAAGAACACACAATCTGCAGTTGTTAAGCTCTGTCCGCCATTGCTGCTTTGGACGGGAGCTCCCAACTCTGGAGTTCTCAAAAGGCCAGAGAAGCTCCAAAGCATCCTGGCCAGCTATGTATTCCCCTCTCCAAACCCTGAAGCCTTTAAGTATGTGCCTGTGGGACTAGATCCTTGTTTTGATTTGATCACCTCACTGCAACATCCAATTTCTGGTTTCAGTGTTTGTGTCTTGTTTGTATGAACACTCAGAAACTATTAGATCGACGTGGGGATACACTAAGAGACAAATGGTTATTTTTAAAATGATTATTTATTTATTTTGAGAGGAAGGAGGGAGGAAGAGAGGGAGAGAGAGAGTGAATATCTCAAGCAGTCTCTGTGCTGTCAGTGCAGAGCCCAATGCAGAGCTCGAACCTACAAACCTGAGATCATGACCTGAGCTGAAATCAAGAGTTGGACACTTAACTGACTGAGCCACCCAGGTGCCCCAAGAAGCAAGTAGTCCTTAAGTCCTGAAGTCCTTAAGTCCTTCCCCTACTCCTTGGTTTTGATACAGAGCTGGAGACTGGAGGGAGACCAGGTGACTTTTTAGAGAACAGTGTTGGTTGGGGCAGAGCCAGGCTGCACCCCAGTCTCCTGACTCTTGATGCCGTGTTCTTCCGCCATAACGTTTTGCATCTCTGTGAGCTTAGATTCTGGCCTCCTCGTCTCACGAACCCTTAAGAATTTTAGCAAATACTTGGGTAATGAAGGGATGGGGTAAATCGGAAAACTGAAGGACCCAGCCTTGGAATTTCCATTCTTCTGCAGAACATACACCATCACGGTCTTTTACCGCATCCAGCGTCTTGTGGTCACAGGCTGTGTCGGCTTTGAGCGGGTACCGCAAGGCGAGGCACCGTCTCTCTCCCCGGCTGCCCTCCTGATCGTCTTGTTTGCTTTTCCTCAGCTGGGTCATGTTTTCCCGTCCACTTCCAAGTCCAGTCATGCTTCACATTTTGACTGCTCTCCCTGGTTCTGTGAAGTCCCTAGACTTCAAGTTGCTGCCGCCTGTTGGCTAACAAGCTGCCCGATGTGCTTCTTCTGGGCACCTCCCCGGAACCTCTCACGGCCTCCTGGCTGGCCTTCAGCCCCTATTCCACGGTGTCTGGGCCTTAGGCCGCCCAGCACGTGCTCTGCTCCTTCAACCCCGTGCTCTCCATCTGGCCTTTGGGGTCACACCTTGCCATTCACACAACCCTCTCTCCTTTTCTGAGTGTCTTTCAAGGCTTAAAGTGAAGTGAGCGAGGCCTTGGGCACAGAATGTAAGAAGGTACCAGAAACCCCCAGCAATCAAGGTTAAAAAAAATCAATAGGTTTTTGCATTAAGTTTGAATTTCTTTACAGCATTACTTGGCAGGATGATTTCTCTTGATGGCCGAGTTTGGGGCACCTCTTCTGTGTCGTGCCCAAGACGGCGGTCTCATTTGCTGCGCCCTGACCCAACCCTGTCATCCACACTCCACCTGTCCGTGCCCCCTCTCTCCCGGCCTCGCCCTCACCCCCCTTCGCTGTTACTCCTCGAGTCTTCTGGCCCTTGGAGACTCATTCCTTGAGAATTCATGTTCTGTTTACATCTTTTTCCAGGTTGTTAATAAAGATGTTAACACGTTCCGTAGGTCTCACCCCACGCTCTCCGTAGCCTGCGCGCTAACTGGGGCCCTTCCCCCGAGAAAAGACACTGCATTTTATCCTGAGTTCTGTTGTTTACCGTCTCCCCGTGTTTCCGTCCCGCCCGGCTCTGTGTTATCCTCCTCCAAACGCCTCAACGGCTCATGTGCCACATTTGCTTAAACTCCAGGAATGGCATGAACGATAAGCCCCTGTAAATAAAGCTTAGGATCCTGTGAATGTTCGGGGCTGACCTACATGCACAGTCTGCCAATCTGGATTAATTTTTCAGGGAAGATTTTGTAGGGGCCACGGCACTAGCTTCTCTGAAGTCCACTCCTCTCCTCTCGCCTCCAGCCTCCTTCGCCACCCGCTTGTTTTTGTCAATCAGGAAAAGACCTCCCTGCCGTGGGCAGGCGTGACTTACTCCTCTGTGCTTAGAATACACCAGCCACGCAGAAGATGTGTTTCCCACGGTGGTCTTCCTGTTTCTGACGCAGCTGGAACTAGATTTACCTTTGTTCCTCCTTGTCAGAGGAAAAGATAGATTTTGTAACATCAGTTTGACAAAATGGAAGGATACTGCAGGGTGATACATCCTTTGCAAACAAGCACGAGCTCACAGGTGAAAGAAGGGGGGTGTTGTAGTCTTTGTTCTTTGTTATCAAAGTAGCAAATGCCCATAAAAGTAATTCGGGGAAATAGAGGCCAACATTAAGTTGCCCTCACACCCCAAATAATCGCTCTTTACGTAACCTTGGCACCTTGCCTTTCGGGGTTTTTACATATTTACCGTGCCATGGATGCAATTTTATGTCTTTGCTTTCACATAGCATGGTATCGTAAATAGTCTGGATGGCGTGACGTAATCATTATTACTGTCATTTTTAAGGATTGCAGGCCCTTCAGTCGGAGTCAGCCGTATCTTTTTACGTATCACCATTCCCCTTTTCTATTGGTCACTCAGGTTATAAATACAGCTCTAAACACCAATAAGGTGAGCATCTTTTGTGCATAACATTTTCCTTAGTTAGGATCCGTCCCATCGCTTAGATTCCCGATGGTGGAATTAATCCCCTGTATTAACGGGAATGATGAACATGTTGCCAGAATGTTTTAGAGAAGAGTGTGACTGATTGACAAAGCCACGGTCCTCATGTAAAAGTCAGCATTTCTATTCCTCTGCTTGTACTGGGTAAAAGCATTTTAAAAAAAAGTTTATTTGTTTACAGAGGGAGAGCAGGTGAGCGCGTGTGTGAGCAGGTGAGGGGCACGGGGAGAGAGAGAATCCCAAGCAGACTCCTCACTGTCCGCACAGAGCCCGACATGGGCCTTGAACCCACGAACCGTGAGATCATGACCTGGGCTGAAACCGAGAGTCAGATGCTCAACTGGCTGAGCCACCCAGGTGCCCCTGGGTAAAAGCATTTTTATACATGAGTTACTGTTGCCCTAGGAGTTCCTCAGATAGACCTATAAATAATTGTGGCACTCTTCATAGTACTCTGGTCCATCCATTTTCTCATGCTAACAGCATCAATGATAGTAGCAATAACATCCCTACTGCTACCTGACATATTCCTTTGACTGGCATCATTTGATAGAAATCTATTTGAGTCACGTATGTAATGTTAAATTTTCTGGTAGACCTATTAATCAAAGTAAAACAGGTGAAAGTAATGTGAATACTTTATTTTACTCAACCCAGTACGTGTGAAATATTACCATTTCCGCCTGTAGCACCACTAGCCACAGGTGCTTAATAGCCACGCCGCCTTCTGCCAGATAAGCCAAAAAGCTCTAGCAAGCTCTCTCTTCTTTCTTTTAGGTCGGCTCTTGAAGGCTTTTCTGTTTTTCATTCTCAAGTTCAGGTTGACCCAAAGCTGACTCTGAGGCAAGGACTGGATGGGCAGGTAGTTTATCTGGGAGGCGATTCCAGGAAGCATATGGGAGCAGGTGGGAAAACTCGAAGGGAAGGGGAGTTTCCAAGGACAGGTGTGACATTTGAGCAATTACTGCCAGACGCCCGGAGCTCCACCCTGCTGGGGAGGGGTGAGATGTGCCCCCCATGGAGATCCAGGGATGAGGACATCTACTCACTGACCCCTGCTGTCCATTCATTGGTAGTGCTTGTCTCCAGGGTGTTAACACCCCCCCATCCCAGGCTTCAGGTCTGCCTGCTCAGGGCCGAGCTCACTTCTGTGCTTCTAGAGGAAGTCCTCAGACGAAGCGGTAAAACGCAGGCTCTTAAGGGGGATTGTAGTCAGGGTGCTGAAACTGTCTGCCATGGTTGTTAGTAAACTCAGGTGGACCAGGGATGTGAGGTGGGGCCGCCACAGCAGCCATCTGATCTGCCTCCGGGTCTGCGTCAAGGTGTGGTGGGATCTTCTTGGATGGGTGTGATCCTAGCCCAGGTCATTCTCAATTGATAGGAATCATGGGTGATTTGGTCTGTATTCGTGTATACAAGCAACAGAAACTGATTCTCGCCCACTAGGCAAAAGCTAGTTGACAGAAGGATGTTGAGGACTCTTGGAATGTGAGGACCCAGGAGGAGCACGCTGGCTTGGGAAGGGGAGGGAGTATGATTTTGTGTTCCAGGACGTGGCAAGCCAGCAGCATAGTTAATACCTTCTAGTGGAACAGAAGATACTGTTTCTGAGTGTGGAATGGGAGAGAGGTCATTCTGGCTTCCTTTCAGAAAGTCACCACCTAAAATTATCCTTCCAATTATACTACATACGATAAAAGAAAGATGATTCCCCTATAGGAAATCAAGTTGCTATTAGGGAATGGATGCTGGGCAGCTAAAAATGGACAAATGGCCACTTGCAGAAGGGCACTGGGCTTCCTGGTGAAATCTGAATAAGATCGTGCCAATCAGTTTTCTGCTTTTGGTAACGCACTATGCTTGTGTGAGAGGTCACCGCTGGGGGATGCTAGGTGATGGGTATGTGGGACCTTTTTGTACTATTTTTGCAACTTCTTGTGGGCCTATAACCATTTCTTAATAAAAAGTAATAAAAAAAAAAGGGCAGGGGAATTGGTACTTGGGGTATGTAGATACTTTGGGAGTAAAATTTGGAGAAATTAGAGTATCCAAACCTCATGTTTTCTCTTGCTTCATCCTCAAAGGCACCAAAATACCAGAGCTAAATCTTTAGACCTCAACTTTACTCCTCCTCAAGCCTTCCAACCCTGAGGAGGGTTAGGTACCCATTTACTTGAACTCTCATGGATTTCGTGCTGTAGCCAATTTATTGTATTTTTTGAAGTTTATATTTGGAGATTTGATGTTGATCTGCAATTAATTGGACAGGATAGCAAGCAGGTCTGGAAAGGGACTGGGTTAATACAGCTTCTCAGTCCTATTTTGGTAAGAAGGAGGCGGGGGGATATGATCACATTTATTGACACATTCCCTCCAAATAGCATAGCAGCTATTTCTTTATATGGCTTCCCAGCCGGAGTGTATTCTGAGGGGATGATTAGGTTCTAGAATGTAGCCATTGGTGTAAAGACAGTCAACTCCCTAGAGGATGTGAATGCTTCCGTTCTTTGTTCTTGCGATGCTGTAATGTCAGTGGAACCAAAAGAGAGTCTGGGGCCGTGGTAACAGGTACCTTTAGTGCCAGCGCTGCGTGCCGTCAACATGGATTTGTCCACAAACCCCAGTTAGTGGGTGTCGGGAAACCATTGCTTGTCTAAACAAGATCTGTGAGACTCCCACCCTCATTTAGCCGTCAGATTTCTAATAATTCTGTAATAAGCCTTTGGCCAATCAGATGCATTCTTTTATGATGGGTTTGCACAGATTTAATCTAAGCAATAGTAATAATTCACAACGATAGAAAACACTGAGCCGTATTCTTCCCATAAATTATTCCCTGGGAGTAAATCAGCTATTTAGGGAGGCAGATGCATTCACGTTTGCAGGCCGCTGGAGGCTTGCTCAGTCCGTTAGGGTTGTGGGGTGCTAGATAGTCCCACAGGCCCTGGTTTCTGAATCTGTGCACAGCCCAGCCCTCGGGGCTGGGGTGGGGGTACTCACAGTCTACACGTAATCCTTCTTCCCGGAAGGCAGAGCATTTTATGGGTATGATCTCATTCTTCCTCCCAGCCTTCTCTGGAGGCTGGGAGGGATCTGCTTTGGGAAGCTCCTGGAAGATTCCTTTTCTTCCAAGACCTCTCCACAGCTCACTTTCCTCCAAAGGCTGCAGCAAGAGGAGCCCGCTCCACTGGCTTTTTCTAGAGTTTCCAAGGAGCCACACTGTCCTGGGAGGGGATTGGGAATGCGTTCTTTCCTTGTGTCACAGGATCGGGAGTCAGGGCTTCTCACAATCCTGGCTCCACCGTGTACATGACCTGGCTCGGGCTGTGAGCCCTCTGCAGCCCTCAGTTTCCTGTAGGAATCAGGGAGGCTACCGCTTGTAATGTTGAGACTTTCAGGAAATGAGAGGTATTTACACAAGGTAAGTAGAGGACCCACGTTATTATTAACTTTATAACAAAAATTACTGGGGCGCCTGGGTGGCTCAGTTGGATATGTCCCACCCTTGATTTCACGTCAGGTCATGATCTCATGGTTTGTGAGATCGATCACCGTGTCGGAATCCGTGCTGACAGTGCAGAGCCTGCTTGGGATTCTCTCCCTCCCTCTTTCCTTCTCTCTCTCTCTCTCTCTCTTTCTGTCCGTCCCCCCAAAAAATAAATAAACAAACTTTAAAAAAATACTGAATCCCCGAGAGAGGGTTAGAGGGATCCTCCCTGAGTCATTAGCCAGAGTGCTGCCTTCTGGTCCAGAGTGCCCGTGGAGGAGGTGAGGCCCGCGCTGCCTTCTGGTCCAGAGTGCCCGTGGAGGAGGTGAGGCCCGTGCCATCGTGTTATGGCACTGGCTCTCGGATCAGACTGCATGATCACCATCATGATGACCTCTTGTACCACCTGGGATGTGAGACAAACACGCTGTAGTGGAAGTAACACAACTTTTAGATGCAGACAGAGCCTGTTGAAATCCTAACTCTAGGGTCTTTGTTCCCTTCCAGGCCCTTCCCTTCCCCGTGCCCCAGTCATGCCACCCATTTCGTGATGATATGTGGGTATCCTCCTTTGTTTCCAGTTCTCTCCAGAACTGGCTTTTTAAAGGAGAAGAATGGATGCCTGACTTTGTGGACCAAAGTGAGGTTCCTCCTTGCCAGGAAAGGCTTCCCCATCTGTCTGAGGTTTCTTATCAAGGGAAAATAATTTTCTGTTTACACTGAAGCAAAGCGGCACTTGGTTTTGCCTTCTGTGGTGGGCAGAATGATGCCGCCTTCACCCCTTTCTTCTCTGAAAGATATCAGGCCCCGTCCTTGGAACCTGTAAATAGTGCCTTATAAGAAAAAAAGGTCTTTGCAGGTGTGATTAAATTAGGGAGTTTGAGATGGGGAGGTTATCCTGGATTACTGGGGTAGGGCCTAAGTGCGGTCATATGTCCCGTGTGTGTGTGTGTGTGTGTGTGTGTGTGTGTGTGTGTGTGTGTGTGTCTGTCAGTCTGTCTGCACAGAGCTTTATTGTTGCCATGGACCACATGTCCTCTCCCAAGCTCCAGGGGCATTAAAAAGCTGTCTAGTGGCTACAGGGAGAGCTCAGGCATGAGCCTGGGCCCCAGGGAGATGCCAGAGGGGCCCCTCAAAAGCTGCTGGGCTCCAGAGGCTCCTAGTCATGCTTGAGTGCAATCCTTTGGAAGAGCTACTGCTCAGCCAAGCCTGGGGGCTGACCAGCCTGCGGACGTGAGTCGGGGGGGTGGGGTCTGGTCTCCCATCTCCTTGGTGAATGTCCCCTCCTCATCCCGGAAGTGGTTCTCCACACAGTCTCGGACATCTACGCGGGCAGGACCCAGGGCATGCAGACCCAGAAGGGCCCGGTTCAGGTTCTCCAGGACCATGGCAGCTTCCATGGAGTCCAGGGTTTTACCCCACTCATCTTGGGATGGCTTTTGCATGCCTTGGAAGAGGGGGTGACCACTGTGCTGGTTTTGCGTCTTCAAGAGACGCTCAGCATCCTTGTACTTTGTAGCCGACTCCCAGAAGAGGTGGCCCACCCCCTCCAGAGGCACATCGTAGTGGTGGAAATAGAAGCCCAGAGAGAGGGAGGTGTAGGAGAGACCTGAAGATGCATGTGGACCAGGTGGTTGATAGAGGCCTCCATCATGCTGGAATAATTCTGACAAATCTGGGAGCTCACGGTTGATGGGTAATAAGGAACCAAGCTTGAAATACGGTGTTGGCTGGTCCCAGAGGCAGAGGGTGGGCAAGAAGATGATTCTGAAAGTCGCGCCTGGAAAAAAGTTTGGAGGGTGGTTGGGGGCTGGAAGAAAGGGCATCCCTGGGTCCGCTCCATCCAAACACTGTTGAAGGAATAGACTCGGGGGACCCGCAGGTGCACTGTCCAGATGTACAGTTTCAAGAGAGAGGCTGAGAGCAGTTTGACTCCTCATAATGGGGGATGGGCAGAGAGGTTTGAAGGTGCTAGAAGATTGGAGTGATGTAGTCACAAGCCAAGGAATATGCTGATACCCTCCCCAAAGCTGGGACAGGCTAAAACCAGATTCTCCCCGAGAGCCTCCGGAGTGAGCACAGCCTTGCTGACACCTTGGTTTTGGCCTAGTGATACTTGATTTCTGACTTCTGGCCTCTAGAACTGTGAGAGAGTAAATGTCCCTTGTTGTAAGCCGCTGGGTTTGTGATAGTTTGTTAAGGCATGAAACCAGCATGCCTTCATCCTGTCGGGGCTGACCAGGGGGTCAGCCTCGCCCGGGGGCTTGATTTCCGCAACGTGAAGAGCCCAGGTGTGGGAAGGCAAACCTCTGCCTGCTGGAGATTGACCCAGGCTCTGGTCCTGCTTATGGCTCGGACCTGCCAGAGGCGTGGCCGTTGCTCTAAGTGATCCAGGGTTGATGGTCAAATGGGTACAGGACCTTCAGGCCCTGGCCTTGGAGGCCATGCGGTGGGAGCCTCCATGGTGATACTAGCTGAGGGGCCTCAGCCACCAGAGCTGCGACTCTGCCCTTGAAGGTTGACCCTGCCAGGCAGCATCGGCCGTCACGTTTCCGTGATCTGCCAGCCCCGTGTGCCTGTGGGAGGTCGTCTTTGTGCTGAGGAGCTGCGTCTGGGCTGCAGGCAGAGCAGACACGAGCTGCTCGCGAGGCTGTGCCAGGCAGGAGGGCGTCTTGGAGTCGTGGTTTCCCTTTGCCATGTTGTGATGGAGGCTCCATTGTTGGATGGGGTGCATGTGATTTGTGAGCCATGGGAGAAGGCCGGCTTCTGCGGGAGGTTTAGTTTTTTCAGGAAATTAGGGCAGATTCATGGTTCCTTCACTAACATGCCTTCTGATACGTTCTCTGGAGTAGGATGGGGCAGGGAGCTTTAGTTAGCTCACTGGGAATCGCTTGTGATTTGGGGGACACTTATCTGGTAGGTGAGCCATGGAGATAAAAAGAGTCCAAGAGCCACCATCACGGAACAGTCTCCCCTCCCTCTAACCACACAGATGTGTGCTCATGGCAGATAGCACTCCTTGATCACGGCCCTGTTAGGCTTGGACCCGGGCACAGAATCCTTCTCAACACGATGCTTTAGTTTTCCATTACCACTTGAATCAGGGTTGACACTCGAGGTGACATACATTTGCCATTCCTGCTAATTCCTTCCCCAGTTTGGAGATGCCATGAATCTTCCCTAACTGCCAGTAGTACGTTGGTCTTTCCAAAGTCCCTTTATAGGCCTCTGTTTAATGAGAGGTCTAGCCACCCCTCCCCCCCCACTTCTTTGATCGGGATAAGTTGCAGGTAATAAAACCAGTTCCCAGTTTACCGTGGTTCCCCATTTAGAGCCTTCGTGGGTCACAGATCACAGAGGAGGCCTGGGGACTAAATTTGGAAATCAGCTGCTGTCCTGTGATGGGTGTTGGCTGGTATTTTTTAAGGTGAGAGTTTTGGTCAGATGCCCTGAGCACCACCAGCAGGCACCAGGCTCCCAGAGTGCTGGGCAAGAGCAGGAATGTGTCTGAGTTGCCTGATGAGCTGTGCTTTCCTACACGGTTTGGGGCTGGAGGCCGTGGCCTTGCCAGCAGAGAGGAGGAGATCAAGCCAGCTGCCAGCTAGTGTTTGCCTCCTGGCTTTGCCAGTGTCTGGTATCTGGGCAGAGGATGTGCTGGGATTGTGTGGCTGGGGGGTGTCAGTAGCCAAAGAAGTTCTGAGGGGGCTGGAGGGAAGAGGAGACGGTGGACGAGAACAGTGTAAATCTAGATCCTGAAAGTTACCAGCCGGTTGTTATTATGAACATTTTTTTTCCTGGTGTTAACTTCCTAGAAACGACTGGAGAGAAATCTGCCGTCATTTCATTTCTAGAGGAGAAATGACCGTGGCTAGATGTGCAGTAAGGATTTCCTGTGTGCAAGTGATTTTATGATAGAGATTCTAGGCAGACCTCACTCTTAGCCCTTCTTTATGGCAATATGGTTGGAGGAATGGTTGTCTGTATGGCCTAGGGGGTGCGCTCCTCCCTCCCTCCCTTGCTTGCTTTTCTTCCTCCGTCAGTTTTGAGCATCCACCACGCACCAAGTACTGGTTTACACATCCGGGTTCGGCAGGAAATAGAGTCTCTGCTCTCATGAAGCTTATATTCTCGTGGGGACAGATGGACCAGACAGTACACCATCAGATACGTGTGGAGCATGTCAGGTGCTGATACACGCAGGGCGGAGAAGAAAGTTGGGAGGATGCAGCCAGCTGGAGGGGCTGGGGAGCTCTGCCCAATAAAAAGTGTCTAGCACGTGGACCAGCTGAGCACAGAGGGAACGTACCTCACAGACAGTGCGGGGAGGAGTGTTCCTGGAGAAGGAACCAGAGCAGAGGCCCTGGAGTGGATCCAGAGAACTTGGCAGAAGCCTCACGGGTGGTGATCTGCAAGGGAAGTCAGTGACGGGGAAGTCTGGTGACGAGACAGGTCTGGGTCCTGGGATGGGTCCTCCTCTGCCTTCCGGGAGGATGGCGGGACCAAGCAGGGTTTCAGTGCCAGAGAAATTGGGGACCAGGCAGGGATTTTGCTGTGGTTTTGGCTGATACATGGACATTGCTTTATTCTCTTTTGTGATCCCCCAAATAGCCCAGACAGCAACTTGGCCTTCCCTAAGGTGCTGTGTCTGAATTGGGAAAAGGGGCCAATACTCACTAGCCACCACCTGGGAAGGTAGGTTTGTTATAGACAATGAACACTATCGCCCAGCTCTTTTTGTTTCGAAGGCTACGGAAATACATGGTCACGTCAAAGTTTTGGAAAATAGTGAAAAGCACGGAGAGAGAGAGAGAGTAAGAATTACCTGCTTTTTTTACTATCTTGAGATAACTGTTGTCAGCGTATATTGCTTTCTATCAAATCAACGTGGGATCCTATTGTGCCTACTTCATTCATATAACAGAAATCTAGGAAGTACTATTATATACTAGGAACCGTTTTCAGCACTGAGGGTGTGGCAGCACACACAACAGACCAAAAAAAAAAAACCCTGCCCTTAGGGATTTCACTTTAGAATAGGGAGAGAGGGACAAACCAGGAAGCAAAATACGTGAAACGCCAAATGGTGATAAGCGCTGAAGGAAAGGAGCCGCGAAGACAGAGGGCGTCAAGGGGAGGCTGCAGGTTTTGATGGACAGCTACGGAAAGCATCCTAACTGGAAGGGATCATTTGAGTAAATCCGACAGAGGTGAGGTGGTGAGCCATGTAAATATCTGGGGGAGCGCATCCCTGACGGCAGAAGCTGCCAGAGCGGAGGCCCTGAAGTGGGAGCATGTGTGGCATGTTCAAAGAACAGAGGAGGGTGGTGGCTGGAGAGAGGGGGATTGGAGGGTAGTAGAAGATGAAGCTAGTGAGAGTATGTGGGACCGGGCCACACAGGGCCTTCTAGGCCGTGGTAGAGACTCTGGTGGCCATTCTGAGTGAGCAGGGAGCCTGAAAAGATATAAAGCAGGGGAGGGACAGGAGCTGACTTGTATTTAGAAGGGGCTCCTTTATGGGACATAACGACAGAGGTCCGGAGTGGCAGCGAGAAGGGCTGCTGAGTCCAGTAGTACGGATTGTGCACTGCTCAGGGGCAGGGTGTGGCAGCTGGAGATAGGGTCAAGAAGCAGCATCCATCAGAGCATTTCCTCACATTCAACCAAGGTGCACTCAGGCCAGTAAAGCTGGGTAGTTTCACTTTTTTTTTCTCCTTAGTAAGATGTCGCTAACATTTCACCCATGTCTTTAAATAGTCTTTGACAACATGTTTTTTAGTGGATGAACAGTATTACCTCATTTGGATGTACCATAATATAATTAATCTCCTATATTAGACATTTCGGTTGTTCCCAGTTATTCACTATTTTTAAAATATGCTGATGGACGTCAGTGTACATAAATCTCCATGTACATCTCTGATTATTTCCCTGGGCTAAATTTCTAGAAAATGAGTGATCTGGTTAAATAATATGCATTTTTAGGCTCTTGGTTATTAAATTATTTTTTAGATAACAGAGCTGAGCTCAGAAAGGTTGAGGCCTCCAGGCATGTAGCTAGGAGGTAATGGAGTGGGATGTGAATTCAAACATGTTGTTTTCTAGACCCATCTTCCCTCTGTCTCACCACACTTAGGGACAGCTCGGTTGTCATGCAGCCCACAGGCAGGGGCCAAGTGGCCTCATTTTGGTGGCTTTGATGATGATGAGGGTCGAGGAGATGAAAGCAGCCAGCTTTCTTTAACCAACTCTGTGCCCGGAACTGTGCTCAGCACAGAATGTGAATATTCCCTTTGGACACTCCGAGTGACCCTAAGAGGCAGAAATAGATTTAGCTCCATTTGTTATACATGGAGACACTGAAGATCAGAGAAGTTAAGCAGCCTACTTGAGGTCACACAGCTCAAAAGTGGGAAAGCCAGAGTCGAGCTCTGATACCTGCATTTTTTTTTTTTTTAATTTTATTTATTTATTTTTAAAATTCCAGTGTAATTAACATATAATAATTGTTTCAGGTATACAATAAATATAGTCATTCACCAATTTCGTATAGGACTCAGTGCTCGTCAGGTGTATTCTTACTCCCTTTCACCTGTTTCACCAATCCCCCCACCCACCTCCGGTCTGGTAACCAGTTTTCTCTGTCTGTAATAGAGTTAAGAATCTTCTTTTTTTGTTTGCCTCTGTTTTTTTCTTTATTTGTTTTGTTTCTTAAATCCCATATGACCACAGTCGTATGGTACTTGTGTTTCTCTGACTGACTTCTTTCACTTAGCATCATACCCTTGTAGCTCCATCCACGTTGTGGTGGATGGCAAGATTTCATTCTCTCTTTATGGCCGAGTAATACTCCGTCACAGATACATATCTCCCATCTCCTTTACGCATTCGTCTGTTGATGGGCGCTTGGGCTGCTTCCATAACGTGGCTGTTGTAAATAACGTTGCGGAGAACACAGGGCTGCGTGTATCTTTTCAAATTAGTGTTTTCATTTTCTTTGGGTAAATAACGCAGGAGCTAACACCTGCATTCTAAGCCGGACTGTGCTCCCGGGCGTTCCAAGACAGGAACCATGCACGCTGGTTTCTTGAGTGATAAATACCGGCTCATGTTGGCTGGCAGTTCGTTTCACAGCCCACCCTTGGGCTGAGAGCTTCTATGCTGCTCTTGATCTTACTATTACTGTATGATTATTACTATATTACTTATTATTACTGTATCACTTTTATTACTGTGTTTATGCTATTCCAGTAACATGTTATATGTGCTGATGTATGTGTAATACTGGGAGATACTACGAGTATGTGTATTATATTGCTATTACCCTGTGCTCTCACTGTTACTACTCTTCCTACACTATTACTATTAATCCTGTGCCATTACCGTTACCACGAGCCACGTTTCTCGTGCTGGAACCCGGGTCGAAGAGACGGAGCATACGGTTACTACGGCAGATGGAAGGGGCCCCATAGGATGAACAGAAGCCTGTCATGCCTGTTAAGTTATTGCCTCATATTGTTGTTATTATTGCTGTAATTATTACTCTGATAATACTGATCATTGATAGGACTACTAGGTTAAACAGAGGCACTGATATTTCCAAGCCAGCCTCTCGGCTAAGTGTTCTGCTGCTGGCTTTCCTCACGGCAACCTCACAACAAAGGCATGTTCTTTCACTGTGCGCCTTTTGCAGTTGGGGAAACTGAGGACTAGGAAGTTTCATGACTTTCCCAAAGTCTCCCAGCTCCACACTGGTCTTCTTCAAACAGATTTGTTGAGGTCTGAGTTACACACAACAATCTGGGAATATTTAAAGTATACAGCATGAGGCTTTGACATCCAGCCCGTTTTGAAACTGTCACCACAGTCAACATGGGGAGCATCCGGATGCCCCAGGGCTCCGACGACACTGATGTCAGGGGTCTCATGAAGAGCCCTCAGCTGTCTGCGGACGTCTGCTACTGATCAGGAGGAAGGTCTCAGCGTTTTCCACTGCTTTTCCACGGCCACATGCCGCTGCCACTTTCTTCTGGCCCCCACTTGCCCCAGTGCTTTCCATGGCCAAGGACCAGGATTCTCGAGTGACAGCAGACGCTTCTTTCTAGGGAGGGTGCCTCTCACAGGAGGGATTCTGTGGGGGCAGAATTCAAGGTTCTGGGACCCTCAGCACTCCCCTGGGGCTCCTTGCAGAAAACAGGAGACCTCGCTGGTTGAGTGAGACACAGTGGGGCCCCTCCCCTTCCCACTTTTCAGCTCTTGAACCTTATTTACTCTATAGGACCAACTCTTGCTTCCATATGCAAACCAAAGGCATTTCATGACTTTCTGGGGTGCACACTTTGCCTCCGGGGAACTCTCTGTGTCCTGTTAACTGTTATGTTATATACATCACACTCAGTTAATATTCAGATGAACTGTGTGGGCAAACTGACTTTAAGGGGTGTGTGTGTGTGTGTGTGTGTGTGTGTGTGTGTGTGTGTTCCATTGCTAGAAACTTCTCTGAGACCAAAATGTAACAAACTGGTCCTGCTCAGGTATGAGACAGGAAGCCGTGGCTCTTGCCTAAGGCTTGGTCCCCTGAAAAACCCACTGCTATGGTGGCCGAGGCCAACAGAGAGCAGCTCTCGAGGAGAGGGATGCTGCCCACCTGTGCCCTAGGGCAGAAGATGGGTGTGTCCCCATTTCTCCTTGAAATACCTTGTGTGGGGGGAGAGCTGCGAGAAGCCAGCCCTCTGTCCCTGTGAACCCAGCACATTTGGACTTGTCCCTGTCTATGGGGACAACTAAGAGTGATCACGTCTGTCTCCTTCCCTTTGCCTTTGCTGGAGCAGTGGTTCCTGAACTTGTCCGCACGTTAGAATCGCTTGGGAGCTTAACAAGACGCTGGTGCCTGGTGCCACCCTTGGGATTTTGATTTAATTGATGTTGGAGAGGGCAGCCTAGGCTTTAGAATATTTAAAGATCCTCAGGGGATTCTCATGTGTGGCCAGATTTGGGTCTGGAGTGTAGCACAGAAAAATGAAATACACTGACAGCCACATACGTACTTTTAAGTTTCCTAGTGTAGCCATATTAAAAAAAAAAAAAAAAAGTAAAAAGAAACAGGTGAAATTAATTCTACTGATGTATTTTATTTAACCCCATACATTTCAACGTTTCCAATTTAAACATTTTATGAGATATTTTAATTCCTTTTTTTTTTTTCCTTTTTTGGTACCATGCCTTTGAATTCCAGTGTGTTTTTACGATTACAGTGCCTCTCAGCTTACACCAGCCAGCTTTCAAGCCCACTACTGAATTGGAAGTACAAGGCAGGCACATAGTAGGTGCCCAAGAAAAGTTTTCGAACACGTGAACAAGTAGTGGGAGGAGTCACGGTCTTCTCTGTAGCAGTGAAAGTCTCCAGAGTGTGTCAAAGGTGCACCATGACAGAGCTCCCCGTGAACAGCCTTGCTTCTCTCTTAGGGTTCAGGCCTCAGACACCAACCCTACCCATGAGGTCCTCCTCCCTGATCACCCTTTGTTTCACGAACCCTGCACTCCGCTCCCCGCCATAGGTGGGTGCACCCCCGGTGGGCAGAGTTTTGACATCCTAGGCTCGTTCTGCTATTGTCATTGCCTGTGCGACCTGTGCCGTTCTTCTCTGTGCCTCTGTCAAATAGCCTGTAAGCTCCTTACAGCCATAGTTATGTCCTCATTTGCCTCTGTATTCCTAGTGGCCAGCACAGTTTGGATTCAGTACGTGTTTGTGGAATGAAGTCCTAAACTAACGACAGGAGAGATTTGAACTGCCATGGAGATCAGTTTTTTGGAACGAGACTGGGCTAGGCCAGGTCTTGCCTAGAAGGCAGAGCTGATCCAAGTGCTTCTTCATCGTCTGGTTATTACTGATTTTAATCATGTGTCTCAGTCAGCGATGGCTGCGTAGTGCTGAGTAACAAACATCTCCAGTCTCCTGTTGCTTCCCAAAAGCATTTATTTCTTGTCCCCGGGCCTGTGGGTTGGCTGGCGTTTGGCTGATTCCAGCTGGGCTTGGCTGAGTTTTGCTCCAGGTTGTGGGTTAGGTCCTCCACGTTTCTGATCTGGGGGCCCCGGCTGAGGTAGCAGAGCAGATGGCAGATGGCTGGGGTGTGAGAGGATGAGGAAAAACATGTTGTGCCTCTTCAAGCCTTGACTTGGAACTGTTGCCATCGCTTTCCCTACATTGTAGTGCCCAAAGCAAGTTACCCAGCCAAACCCAGAGTCAGTGGGGCACGGAGTGGGCGGGAAGCAAATATTAACATTCCAAATGACTGTGCACTAATCTGCTTTCCTGGCTAAGGGTGGTGATGCTCCTGCCTCTGATAGGTCCCTCTTGTGTCTTGGAGATGTTTTGCTTTAAGCCTGTTTTTCAGTGTAAAAGGAGAAGAGGTTTGGGGCTTTTATCAGTCATAGCTTCTTTGCTGCCCTGAAGTTGCCTCTATCTTATTTGGCATTGGCTATCTTGTTTTCTACCCCTTTGACCCTGTGAATTAGTTAACATAAGAATTCATGCTAAATTCTCTTCTTCCTCTTCAGGAAGCAGTCAAGAATTGTCAGCCCCTGAAATGTAGGTTATCTGAACCATACAATGTGCGCAAACCCCGTGCACCCCCACATTGGGGCATGCAGCCACTGTTGATTCTACAGGACCCTCCCCCCCCCTCCCCACTCCCCCCATGTTGAGGAGAGGATGTGGCTGACCAGAGTTAATGGTGGCTCCCGGCACATTTTTATTTTTTCAGAATCTCTGCCTGTATTTCAAGGTGTTGCTGAGGTTTAAGGAAACCAACCCACTCATTTACTGTCACCTTGATAACCTTCAGCTCCGCTGGGCCAGAAGGCAGAGAGGGGTTTCTGTGTGTATATGCAACTACAGAGGAAAGTCAGCAAGGTGAGGGAACAGGAGAGAGGGGACGGGAGGCTGGACAGCACGTCATTCTTCCATCCATCTGGTTTGGACCTTGCAAGTTCACTGCCGTTACGGAGACCTTGCCAAAGCCCACAGTTGAGCTCAGACCAGGGGCCCCGGATCATTTCCAGAGGAACCTGCTTGTAAGGATTCTGTTTTGAGTAAAGATGCTACTTCTAATGAAGCAGAACGGAACTCCTGGCTGATTTTCCCTCCCTCCTGCAGGCTGCAGGCCTCCGTGGGCTCTGAGGAGCACAGGCCTGGCTGTGAACAGAACATTTTGACCCTGAAATCGTCCAGTGCTGCTGCTTTCTCCAGGCTTCTCCTGGTCTGATTTGGCTGCTTTTAGGATCCCTGCCTCCCAGCGTGGTGCAGGGGAGCAAAGAGACAGCCGGACACCCTTCTAGTTGGTTGGGGTCTCTGGGGAAGGAGGAGCTTTGAACCCAGTTTGAACCTCTGAGGGTTCAAGTTCCTGTTCTCTTGCACAGTATGATTTCCTGTTTCGAAGAAAAAACCCAGGGTTGTAAGAGCTTAAAAAAAAAAAGCCACTTGGACACGAAACGGCTCTTACAAAACAGCATGTTGATGAGTTAAGTATAAATGAATCAGAGACATATGGATTAAATTTCCCTTGCAATCCGCTGGGGCTTCACAATTAGGGGAAGAGTGTTTGTCAAAATGTGTGTCTGTCTCCGCCAGGGTCTGGGATGGAATCAGAGGCTGAGCGGTCTTGCCCACCTTCCCTTCCCCACGTCCCCTCTCCCCCAGTGCCGGGGCTTAGAGCCAAGGGAGTTACCAGCAAGTCCTGGGTTTCTTCTCTTTACTCCTCAAGCCTGCCGTCCTTTTCTCCTAATTGAATTGTTCCCCACACATCTCCCCTGTGCCTTCAGATGGGGGATGGGGCCAATGTATAACTCCTGCAAAGACCTCGAACCCATGGGGGAAAGAGAGATCAGCATGAGCCACATTGACGTGTGGGATACCACTGCCTGAACCTTTAGGAACCATCCCACGTTGGCCTGTACTATCTATCGCAAGCCTTCTCGGCAACGCGAACATCTGTTGGGGTTCAGACGTGGCAGTTAGGAAAACCACCCCCAGTGGCCAGAATGGGGGTGGGACGGAGGGTTGGCAGCTTTGGTCTTGGATCTCCTGGGCACAATTCTTGCTGTCAAAAGAGGGCGGGGCGGGGCGGGGCTGGGAGGTGTTCTGGTCTCATGATAGTAATAAGGATACCTGAGGGACGGTTAGCTTCTTTTTCACTCAGAATCATCCAGATGTCCCAAAGTGTGTTGGCCATTGTGTCTTTAATTTCCTTCTCTGGTTTTGACCAAGGAACAGAGAACCACCATATATTTGGAGGGATTCTGAGCAGTTTCCGTAACTGTGTTGTCATTTTGCCCTAGAACCCTTGAGGCAGAAGAAATCTTAAGGAACCCCCCTGTGTAACACAAAGAAAGCGCTTCACCTGATGAACCACAGGGTAATTCACTCTCCCCATTATGCCCCCTGCTCCTTCCTCCCCCGCTTGGTGGGACCCCTTTGTCTCCTTGGAACCCAGTCTGAAGGCACAGTGTTCTAGAATGGGAATCACTAAATTCTTTGGCCCTTGGTGCCAGCAGCAAACTTAATAAATGTCTCAGGGACATTATGTGGAGTGAAAGAAGCCACACGCAAGAGAGAACATGCTATGTGGTTCCATTTGTATGGAATGGGTTCAGAAATAAGCAAAACTAATCAGTGCTGATGGAAGTCAAAGAGTGGTCACTTCTGGTAATGATTGGAAGGAGGCATGAAAGGCTGGAAACATTCTGCATTTTGATGCGGTTGATGACGAGACAGGTGTATACCTATACAAACATTTCTTTTTTTACTTTAAAGTTTATTTATTTTGGGGTGGGGGAGAGCATGCGTGCGAGCAAGCAGGGGTGGGGCAGGGAGAGGAGGAGACAGAGAATCCCAAGCAGCCTCTGCACTGTCAGGGCTCCTTCACCTCACGACCGTGAGATCATGACCTGAGCTGAAATCAAGAGTCAGACGCTCTTATGGTTTGGCTCCCTCCCTTTCTAGCTTTTTTTTTTCTTTTTTTTTTTTTTTTCTTTTTTCCTTTTTTTTTCTTCCCCAAACCATAAAGGACTCTTAAAAACTGAGAAACTGAGGGTTGATGGGGGGTGGGAGGGAGGGGAAAGTGGGTGATGGGCATGGAGGAGGGCAACTTTGGGATGAGCCCTGGGTGTTGTGTGGAAACCAGTTTGACGATAAAGTCCATATTAAAAAAGAAAAAGAGTCAGACGCTTAACTGACTCAACCACCCAGGCGCCCCTAAACATATTATGAGCTGTACACATAAGATCAGTGTCCTTGATTCTCTTAATTGTATGTGTATGATTTGTTAACTAAAAAGTAGAAAATTCCTCATCACCTCTTTCCCACCCCTAAAGGCTGGGGGGCTCCACTCTCTGCTGAACCTCTTAGCACACTGACTGAGAGTCCGGGCTTGGAGATTGTTGGTGTAGGGGTGAAGGCAGAGCCCAGGGCGAGCAAGACACAGGGAAGGGTCAGCCCCGGAAACTACAAGTGAGGTCTCCTGCTCAAAGCAGGGCTTTAGTGACCAAGAAGGGCGCAGTGGAACTGAGGGCACCCAAGTGGCTTCTGACTGAGTAGCCTCTGTCTTATCACAAAGGTGAAACTCAGTGAGTCTGTGGATGGGGCTTGGCGGGCCCTGGAGGGATTGCAGTGCGGGGGAGCCCGCCCTGCTTCAGGCACTCCTTGCCCCCTTAGGCGGAGGAAGGCGCCTACCTTCCCCCTTTGGATACACGGAGGAATGTGGGGGCGCCGAGGAGGAAGGGCACTGCCTCCACAGCCCTTGTAGATTCACAGGGTCTTGGCAAGTCGGAGGCGTGCAAGGGGACGGAGGGTTCACAACCAGCTCGCCGGACTTCCAGAAAGGGGCTGCACTTAGGACAGGCGGTTGGAAGGTTGCTTGAAGAGACGGCCTGGCCTTGTCAGCCTGGTGTGCCTGGACTCTGGTTGGGAAACCTGGCCGGTCAGTGGGATTGAGGAACGTGGCTTGGACAAACCATGGCAGCAGATTGCTTGGGGTCAAGGCCCGACGGGAGCAGGGGGGCACTTTGGGCTGCTTCTGGCTGTCCAGCAGGTGTGGGACATCTCCTGCCCCATCCCACTTCACCCACCCTCTCTCCTCTCCCGAGCCCCTGAACCCGTCATTGGATCCAGACCCTGAGGCTTTCTGTCTCATTTCTAGGGTCCATATGTGGAGGCCTGAACCTCTGCCAGGCCAGGCACACTCGTGCAGGAGGGAGATTGCAGTTCTCTTTTGGAAAACAGTTTTCTTTCCAACCCAAGCAGCTGCCCTCTGCCAATCAGTGCTAGAAGTGAACTATGTACAGCTCTCCTTGAAAGTCCCCCTCCCGGCTAATGTGCCCCAGCCTCTTTCAGTTAGCGCTAAGGCTAGGGAAACCAAACCCAGGGGCTCTCAGAGACTTAATGCTGCCTCGTATTGACACTTTAGTTCTTGAGAGATAAGTCGTTTTTTTGAACTCGAATGATTAGACCAGCAGTGCCGGCTGAACCTCTGCAGGCCCACTTTCTTTTCTTTCCAGGGGAGCTCCCAGGTATCTGCCATATTGGGGCCACCACTGCCATGCTTGTGTCCCCAACTTACTGCTCTCTACCTCTGGAGAGAGCCAGGCCAGGTCTTTATCTTTGCAGCTCTGGCTCCCAACTCCTCCCTTCAGCAATCTGGGGCCCTTTGGCCTCAAAGTTGGAAGATCCGGGCCATCACGGGCTTTGGCCAAACCTACTGGGACTTTCTACAAGTGATGTTTGGTCCTTGGGTCCATGGTGGCTTTTGGAATAACTTTTGCTTATAAATTATTGCCTTTGGGTCTAATAAGCTCTCAAAAATCAGCATGAAGAAGATAAACAAAAGGCAGGAACAGGCAATTCCCAGAATAAAAAAAAAAAATGAAAAAAGAAGGTAAAAGTAAAATGGTTAATAAATGTATGGAAATTTGTTCAGCTTAAGTAGGGATCAAAGAAATGCTAATTAAATCAGTTACAAGATTCTGTTTTCCCCTATTAAATTGGCAAAAATGATAATACACAATAGTTTAGATGCAGAAAAATGGGAGCTCTGATTTCCTGCTCTGAGGGTATAAATTGTTGTAACTTTTCTGGAGGGTTGTTCAACGGAATTTTTAAAAAACATTAAAAATGGATAGTCTCTTTGACTTGGCAGTTCTGTGTCTTGGCATTTCTGTTACCTTAAGGAAATAATCAGAGATGTTCACGAAAGTTCATGTACGAGGTTGTGTACCGAGGCACTGTTTGTAGTGGTGGAAAATTGGAAGTGACTGAAATGTTCAACAATACGGAATCTGTTATATAAATCATGCTTCATTCAAATAATGAAACACCATGAAACCATTAAAATATGTTGTAGAACAATATTTAATGGCATGAAAATATTTACAATATTTGCTGCATAAAACAAGTCAGATTGTAAGTCAGTATATTCATTATGGTCCCAATTTTATATTAACAACCAAAAAATTCATGTAGATGCATAGAAAAAAGTTGGAAAGACACACACCGGCAATATGCTTGTGGTTATTTCTAAGTATGGACATTATGGGTGAATTTTATTTTCTACCTTGTGATTTACTTTTGCCCTTTGCAAGTAAGAGATTTTTTTAAATTTTTTATTTAATTTTGAGAGAGAGAGATTGAGCAAGTGAGCAAGCCGGCAGGTGAGGGACAGAGAGAGAGAGGGAGACACAGAATCCGAAGCAGGTTCCAGGCTCTCAGCTGTCAGCACAGAGCCTGACGCGGGGCTCGAACTCACAAACTGTGAGGTCATGACCTGAGCCGAAGTCAGACACTAAACGGACTGAGCCACCCAGGCGCCCCTGTAAGTAAGGGATTTAATGTATCTTTCGTTGTTTGAAATTTACGTTGTTTCCAATTTTCCATTATTTTTTAAAGCTTTTTAAAAATTTTATTTATTAGAGAGAATGTGCATATGGGTGTGAATGGGAGAGGAGCAGAGAGAGAGGGAGAGAGAGAATCCCAAGCAGGCTGCTCATGCAGTGCAGGGCTTGATCTCACGAAGCATGAGATCATGACCTGAGCCGAAATCGAGTCGTACTAAGCCACCCAGGTCCCCCTGCAGTTTTCCATTATTGCTAACGCATTGATGATTGTCCTTTACTTAAATTTTTGCACAGACATCTGTCAATTCATATAAGTAGAATTTTGAGGTCAAATGTCATGTCCACTAAACACGTGTTACGTCTGTAATTAAAAACAATATTCAGAGGCGCCTGGATGGCTCAGTTAGTTGAGCATCCAACTCTTGATTTCAGCTCAGATCATGATCTCACAGTCATGTGATCATATCCCGAGTCAGGCTCTGTGCTGAGTGTGCAGCCTGCTTGAGATTTTCTCTCTCTCCCTCTGCCCCTCCCCCTGCTCACATGCTCTCTTTCTCTCTAAAAAAAACAAAATGCAGCCCTTTGAAGGTCTGTATTAGAATTCTGACCCCCTACTCAAGTCCGTATCAGCTGGCCATGTCTAATGTCCACTCTCCATCAAGCTGTGGATGGAGAGCTTGTGACTGCCAGTGCCCTGGGATCAGGAATCATTGTTGACATGGGCCCTGCCACCTTTTCCCGCAAGTTCTTACTGCCTCGTAAACTTCTGGACCCCAGAGGCATCATGGTCTCCCTCTCCTTTAGCATCATGGCAGCTGGCAGGTGGGGTCAGGAAGGGAGAAAGGCCCCAACGTACATGGAACACCTGCTCTGTGCTAGGTGCTGACTCAGCTGTTGTCTAGCCCTGGAGCATCTCCGTTGACTCTTTCTCACCGTACCTCTAATTCCAGCTTCTTCGCTTTGCCTTCGGAGCGCGTCATGGGCCTGTTTCTCAGCTCTGCTGCCGGTGCTTCCTGTCCGTGCATGATTACCTCTCATTCTGCAGTTGTGATGGCCTTCTGTTGGCCACATGTGCTTCTGCACTCTCCTCTCGGTACCCAGCAGCCAAGGGTTCTTTCAGAACACCCTGCAAGCTGTCTCCATGCCTCCGAGCAGCAGAAAGCCCAAGGCCCTCCACACCTGACCTAAATCTCTGCCACGTCCCCCCCTTGGTTGTCCACTGGCCACTGTGGTCTCCTGCTGCCCCTCGTACGTGCTGAGAACATCTTTCCTGAGAATCTGCTCTTTGTTTTCCCCTCTGTCTGGAACGTTGCTTCTCCAGGCCCCATCCTTTTGTTTAGGTCTCTGTTCTGAGGTCACAGGATTGCAGAGGCCTTCTCTGACCTTGCTTCCCCTGACCCTGCTTTATCTGTCCTTGTACCTATCACGACTTGCCATGTGAGATAGTCGCTTCTCCTGCCCTGGTTAGAATGGACGCTTTCTGAGAGCAGGAACTTGTCTGCATCGCTACAGGCCTTCCTGGCACCTCTAGTGGAGTGTAAATTCTCACCACAGCCCCTAAGCCCCTTGCTGAGATGACAGAGCCAAAGGTCAGAGATGGTAATGGACCTAGAGGTTCAGGTTCAAGGTCATGACATTAATACATGGCAGATCCAAGCTCTGTTCAGCTGCCAAACCTGTTTTCTCTCTCTTCTCCAACGCACCACCCCTGGGCTAGTGGCTACTCTCTCTGCTGCCTTTCCCAAGACAGTGGGAAGTGCTGGTTGAGTTCCAGGTAGCCCATGGAGCCCCCTTAGGTCGTGCTCCCAGATTCCCTACCAGATTCTGTCTTTTTCTTTTCTAGCCTGGCCCATCCTCTGTCTGCTGTGCTGTGTGGTTGTCGGTACCAGTGTTCCTGAGTGATGTATGTCTGGGAGGGAGATCAACCCGCCTTTTGCCAGTGGGGTAAAGTTCCTTGACCTAGTGGGACGGTCCAGCCGGGGGGCTCTGGTTCTGGGGTGCCTTGAAGCATCCGCAGGCACCACATCCCTTCCCCATGTGCAGGAGGAAGGTTTTTGCAGAGCCTTTTACTCAGTTTTCCTAGTTGCTGCCTCATCTTGCTTGTTGTTTACGATTTGCTGAGTGCCCCTACTGTGTTCAGCACGCTGCCGCCAAGAGCTAGGATGTCTTTGTTCCCTGCCTGAGGCCTTGCAATCAGACAAATGACTCAAGCCTCAACCCACCCCCCTCCCCAGAAGGTGCTTACCACTTCAAGGCGTCAGGTTTCTCAAGGTTTTATTTGCACGTGGTTTTCCATTTTTAAACTCTCCCTGGAAGAAGTGGAGACAGCTCTGGGGTGAGGGCAAGGGTGGGGAGGCAGGGCTGGGAAGGCAGAATGGAGAATGTTGTCTGTGTAAGGGTTTTTCGAGATCTAGCATCCCAGGAGGCATTTCCGAGGCATGCAATTTGTGACTCGGGATGGGGCCAGTAGGATGCTGGGAACTAGAGAAAGTGAGGGCAGAAGCCCAAATGCTTCTGGTCACTGAAGGTGTAGCAGATGTATTTCTGTCCATCCAGGAACCCGTTCCTTCATTCATTCACCCAGCCCTTAGTATCTACATTCAGCCTCTTCCCGGAACGCTGCTAGATCTGGAGAACTGGTCTTTGCCCTTGGAATCTCAAAGTCTACTTGAAACCCAATTTTATCCCCAAGAGTGTTTAAAAACCTGTGATTCCCTGACTTACTAGAGTGTTTTCTGCCCCCTCTCTGATTCCTGCTTATGGTGTTCTCCCATCATTGCCTTTATCACAATGTTAGATGCTTCTGTGTGTGGTGGGTATGCTTATTTGTTACATAGTCAGCTCCCCTTCTGGAAGCATCATGAGGATGAGGACCTGTTTATTTTATTGATGCGTCCCCAGCCTGAGGGTAGTTTTTGGCATATGGTAAGCATTCAGTAAATATTAATTGGGTCAGTGAAGCCATGAATGAATCAGTGAAACCATGAATGAATCAAGGAATAAAGCTTCATATGGCATATTACGGGAATAAAGGAGCGTATAGTGAGGAGTCAGGAAAGGATCTGATGGAGGAAATCCCACGTGATCTGCTCTGTAGGCTCCCTGTATAATAACGACAATACCACCATCAACAACAAAAGTGTGTTGTACCATACACTGAATATTGGATATGTGCCAGGCTCTGAGCTAAATGCTTCACGTGTATCATGTCATCGGAAATAAGTATGACTATCTTTATTTCATAGGTGGGGAAACTGAGGTCTTAAGGAAGCTAAATAATTTGTCCTGAATAAGCTGCAGAATGGTCGGCGGTAAGACTGGGATTCTCATATAACCCCCTTCAGGGGCGCTCAGTGTCCCTCTCTCTTATTTCCCGTAAGGGATGTTGACTGTTCCTACAGGTAACTCTCACAAGACCAAAGCAAAAGAGAGTCCAGCTGGAGAGAGGGAACTTTGGGGTACATGGATGTTTTTCGAGAGAGAAGGAGACGTTCCCTTTTGGGGACTTTCAAGAAGGGAGTTTAGGATGGTTAGCATGAAGTGGTTCTGTGGGGTCCACTTCAGGGACGGAGAGATTCTCCTGGGGTTCCTTTAAAGGCTTTTTCCATCAGAACCGTTAAACTACTAATGGAAGGTGACAGTGCTTGACATTTGCTAATTAAAACATCCACTGACTGAATAATAACTTTTTATTGACAGTCATACTGGTGAAGGCAAAATTAATTTGATTTTAGACATTCTAGCCATGGCCTCAGCTGGAGAGGGGCCAAGATAACGTGAAGGAGTCGCTGACTGTCTGGATGGCGGCGAGGAGCTCTCAGGTGACCTCAGTTGAGGCCACGCTTGAAGGAGCCTGTGTGGTCCAGCTCACTGTAGGGACATCACGCTGATGTAGGCAGCGTAGAGGTGCAGCCTGTTGGGGCACTCGGCTGCAGGCGACCATAGAATTGCTTATGGATTCTGGACACTAATTCTGGAAGCATTATATTTGGGGAAACATTTTTGAAGGCAGAGATGTGAGGTGCCTTATAATCCATGAAGAGCCAGAACAACCCCCTAGAAGGCGGGAAGGAGCTTCAGGTCCAAGAGGAATGGTGTGGTCGAGCACAGGGTAAGGGAGAAAGGTTGTCAGGAAATGTGGGAGGTTCCATGCATCATACATCTGCTCATTCCATTCCGGTAAATCATCACAGGTAATTACTTTAGTCCCATCTTTACTGAGGGGGAAACACGTTTCTAGAACTCCACAGCTTGCGTAAGGCTATACTACTATTTAAAGACTGGGGTTCATTTGTGACTGGGACTGGTCAGATCGAATCCTGGGAAACCTTTATGTCAAGATGAACTGCTCTGGTGTGGAAGCAGAATGATGATGCCCCAGGAAAAGTGGGGTTTGCTTTGTCAAAGCCGCAGGAAGACCAGGTCACGTGTGGCCATTGACATCACCGTTCACCAGCAAGAGGATGCTGAGTGAGGGTGGTCGAGACTAAAGGATGTTTGCTGCCGTGTTCTGTGACTGGAGTCTGTGCTAGAATTCTGTCCCCACTTCCCTCAGAACTTTGGGCACTCAGGAGACCAGGCCCAGCCTACAATCAGACATGGAAGACTGACCATTGGTGTAGACCTACCCTCTCTAATGCAGTGAGCACCAGCCACGTGTGGCTGTTAGAATCAATTAAAATTAAGTAAAATTTCAAAGCCAGTATCTCGGTACCACTAGCCCCATTTCAAGGGCTCAGTAGTCGCATGTGGCTACCATATTGGACAGCACCAAATGCTTTCCTTCTAACAGACGTTTTAACGGACCATCACAGACCAGAGGCCACTCGGCTCTTGCTGGCAGCACGGTCACTTCGAGACTGTGAGGCTCTGAGTGAAGTACTCATCTTCTCTGAGCCCCCATCTCCCACCTGCTTTCCTGTAAAAGGGAAGGTGGCTCCTGCAGGCGCTAAACCGTGGCGTGTGGAAAGCGTGCTCCATGGCGTTCGTCAGAGCCCGGAACGGTCTTCATATCCGTCAGAGATGAAGACAAGCCCTTTGGTCTGGCATGTTTCTTCCACAGGCATATTTCCATTTGGTGAATTTACCTGAGGCCACAAGCGTTTCTGCTATTTAACCCTAGTTGCTTTTGGAGTAAATCTCACCAGAAAAAGGAAAAAGGGGGGAAAAAGAAAAACCTAATTGGAGGCATCTATTTTTTCCTTTTTTTTTTTTTAAAGTTTATTTATTTTGAGAGAGACAGAGACCGCATGAACAGTGCAGGGGACAGAGAGAGAGAGGGAGAGAGAGAATCCCCAGCAGGCTCTACACTGTCAGCGCAGAGCCCAACGTGGGGCTTGAACCCATGAACCCTGAGCTCACGACCCGAGCCAAAACCAAGAGTTGGACGCTTAACGCACTGAGCCACCCAGGCACCCCTCTGGATCTTATGTGAAAGCCACCCTTCTGCCATGGCGCTGAAGCCATTTCCCCTTCCGGGGGACTACAGCACTCTAGACTTTTGCCTGGGTCTTGTATCTTTATATTTTTTTCTCTTCCCTTCTTCTCCACCTGCCCTCCATGCTACTGTAACACATTGAAATATTTACTTCCTGGAGCTTGTTAATTAGTGACAGAATGCCCATCGTTTTGCACTTGGACAAGCCGAGGGTGTCCGTCCCTCTTTGCTTATTTGTCCCACTTTGCTTATTCTGTCCCGTCCTATCTGAGGAAGAGGCAGCAGAAGGTAAAGCAGTGAGTGGTTCTCAAACTTGGGCGTGCATCTGAGCCACCTGGAAGGCATGTGACACTACCAGTCCCTGGGCCCCATGCCCTGCCTGGGTTTCAGATTCAGTAGGTCTGGGGTAGGGCCTAAACACTTGTATCTTTTTCTTTCTTTATAGTTTTTTTTTTTAATGTTTATTCTTGAGAGAGCGTGAGGAGGGAAGGGGCAGAGAGAGAGAGACAGAGGGAGACACGGAATCCAAAGCAGGCTCCAGGCTCCGAGCTGTCAGCACAGAGCCTGATGCAGGGCTCGAACCCACTGACGGCAAGATCATGACCTGAGCCGAAGTCGGAGGCTTACCTGACTGAGCCACCCAGGCGCCCCTCATTTCTTTATTTTAATTGAAGTGTAGTTGATCCACACAATGTTACTTAGTTTCAGGTGGACAGCACAGTGATGGGACGAGTTTACCCGTTAGGCTGTGCTCCTCACAAGTGTAGCTACTGCCTGTTCCCATACAGGCTGTTACACTACCACTGGCTATGTTCCCGGTGCTGTTACCTTTCATGTCTGTGACTTCTTATTTCCATAACTGGAAGCCTGGAAACCATATTCCACTTTACTAATTTTGCCCATATCCCCACCCCCACCCCCAAGAACTTGCATTTCTTAGCAAGAACTTGCATTTATAGCAAACCATATTTGGAGACCCTATTTAGGGAATTCCTCTTTTATTTAAAAAAATTTTTTTTAATGTTTATTTATGTTGAGAGCAGGGGAGGGGCAGAGAGAAATGGAGAGGGAGCATCCCAAGCAGGATCCTCGCACCATCAGCACAGAGCCTGGTATGGGGCTTGATCTCACGAACCATGAGATCATGACCTGAGCTGAAAATCGAGAGTTGCGCACTTAACCAACTGAGCCCCCCAGGCGCCCAGGGAATCCCTGTTTTAGGCTGTGACTGTCCGCTCAACGATATCCATGTCAGCATTATCTGGAGAGCTTGTTAAAACACGGATTACTGGGCCCCATCCCCAGAGTTTCTCATTCAATTAAGGGGAGGAGGATGGAGCCTGATGATTTTGCTTTTTTACGCTCCCAGACGAGGCTGATGTTCCTGGCCTGGAAGCCAGACTTGGAGAACCACTGGTGTCTTTATACCAGTGTCGGCTCTACGACCGGTCAGATGTGAGGTCAAAACCTGTCTCTGCCACTCCGTGACCTTAAGCTCTCTGAGCCTCATTTTCCCCATCTGTCAAATGGAAATGAAGGCCGTGGTTGTTGTCAGGATCAGATACGCGGATAGTCGGTGCTGAATAAATGCTTGATTTCTTTCCCCCTGAATGTGAGCTGTCCTGACTGGGCTGCAGTGAGGCTGCCCGAAAACAGAACATTCATTGCTCTGGGTTTGCCCATCTATGGCTCCCTGCTGTCCCCGAGCCAGCACTGCCTGCCCTCCCCGCTCTGCCCCTCCCAGCCTGGCAGTCCTGTCAACCCTCCCCCACCCCCCCTGCCCCAGCTAGGCTGCCAAATCCCTCCGCTTTTAAAACACCCACCCCACCTCCCTTCTCTTGCTACTGCTTCCCCAAGTTTCCCAAACAAATTGTGTGTCCTATGAAATTGTATGTTAACTGTATGACAAGAAGAACAAACCATGCTTATTTCCACATGACCTGAAGCTTTTGGCCGCCTTGCCTAAGGGTAACTAAAAGCATTAAAAAAAAAAAACAACAGGGGCGCCTGGGTGAGTTAGTCCGTTGGGCATCCGACTTTGCCTCAGGTCATGATCTCGTGGTTTGTGAGTTCTAGCCCCGAGTCGGGCTCTGTGCTGACAGCTCAGAGCCTGGAGCCTGCTTCAGGTTCTGGGTCTCCCTCTCTCTCTGCCCCTCCCCTACTCGCATTCTATCTCTCTCACTCGAAAATAAATAAAGACATTAAAAAAATTAAAAAATAAAAACAACAACAGAAACTAACAGGCAACTTTGGCCCGATGCACCACTTGGGAAATGGGACACCCGCCCTCTCCCCACCTGCATTTCTAACTGCCTGGCAATGTCCTGTGCAGTAATGGATCCAGAGAACAGCAAAACCAGTGCCTAGCTGACCTGGTCTGGGGCACATGACCTTCCTTCTTCTGGGGACCCTGAGAGCCCACTGAAAGGAGTGTGAGGTGGAGGGTCGGTTTTGTCCTAGGATCCCTGAGAACCAAATGACTGTTCCAGGGTTCTCCGTGGACTGTGTTGGTCTGCTGGGGCAGGAGAAATCAGGGTCAGAGTCACAGAGGCCGGACTCAAAAGCAGGGCCGGGGATAGGCGATGGGGCCCTGCCAAAGAACAGGTATTACATATAGAAAAGTAAGACTCATGTGCCTGCTAATTCTTGCTGGTAGCACAGTCCTGGTGCTTTTAACATAGCAGGTCAATCTGTTTTCTCCAGTGTTCTCTCACCAGGACTGCCGGTGCTTTCCAGCTCTGTGACAGGGAGTGTGTCACTTGTCTCCCCCAGCTTCAGTTTTCCCAGCTGTCAAATGGGAATAATGACATGTTAAGTCACAGGCTTGCTGTTCAGATTAAGTGACATCATGTTCCTAAAACCAGACAGCATGGTGCCTACACAGATAATGCCTGACCTGCTTCTGTTTCCCGATCTTCACGGCATCAGAAGCACGGATCTAGGTGTTCAGACGTGAAGGCGCTACTCTTGGGATGCGTGGGCCGGTGCCAACCCCTATCCCTCTCTGGCATTCTGGCCATGACCAGCTTGGACAGACACCTAGCAAGAGAGACCCGAGCAGAAAGGACAGGCTGGAATCTTCTAGGCAGTGGGCCCTGTGGATTCCTCATTTCCACCTCCATCGTGTACTCAGGCACAAAGGCAGGCTGCTCTCTGCAGAGCCAGTCAAGAGGAAAGCGGCACCCAGCCCTTGCCCTCATCGCTGGGATGTGGCGAGGTCCTGGGCCTCAGGTGCGGGGAGGCATGTGCAATCCCCAGCTCATCGGCCCCTCGACTTCATCGGAGCCGCCTCCTGGATGACTGCCATCCATCTTCCAGAGGCAGTCGAGACTCTGTAAAGATGAGTTAGGACGTGAAGAATGCGGTTGGATTGAACCCTAATCAGATCATTACTGCAGCAAGAGAAAAAAAAATCATGTCAGGCCAGGCTGATGTCTCTTTCTGTATCTTTTATTTATTCCCTAATAGCTTTTATTTATCTATGTTTCTGCTGGAGGGCTAGGAATCTTTGTTCTCCTTCTCCTTTTCATCTGGGCCCCTTTTCCCTCTCCTGGGTTTCTAGCCATGGCTTTGCCTCTTGGGTGCCAGTTGAAAGGGGTCCTTAGGCCCCTGGTTGCTAAGAGCGTCGTTCATGGGCTTGCAGTTCAGGACGAGGGAAAGAGACCTGTTACTATGGCTGGCCCTGGTTCTTGCTCCCAGGTGGCCCTGTAGACCTCAAGCCTCAAGTGGACACTGAGTGTCCAAGTGGACAGGCTTGTGTTTCACAGGATGGGTGGGGGACTGGTGATCATGGAGGAGAGAGAAGGGGTGTGAGTGCTGGGATGGGAGTTGGAGCAAAAGGGGCAAGGATGCATGGGAAGGGGAGGGTTTGGGCTGATTGTTGGCCATTGGCCACCTGACGTTAAGCAGTCCTCTAGGTATGACCCGCTTCAGTGGAACAGAGGACACCTGAAGCTCTCCCTCTACCTCCCTGGTCATCCTTCTCTGCCTCCTCACCATATCAGGGCCATCTGTGACGATCCTGTATGTCCCAGCCTGCATGATGGCTAGCCTGAGTGCCTACAGATCCTCGGGAACCCCCTGAGTGGTGCCACACCCTTCCTGGCCTTCCCGCTGGGTTCAGGTTGGTGGGTGATCCAGGCTGGAGGTAGGTGGGAAAGGGGAGAGCACGTGTACTCTAGGGCAGATCTGGTGCAGGTACTTCTGAGGACGCTGCCCAAGCCCGTTAGACCTCAGGGCACTGGCTGCTTCCTGGTTCTTCTTGTAGTTCCTGGCCTTTCCTCCTCGTACCTCTCAGACCCCTTTTTGGAATGGGGCTGTCCATGGAGGCAAGTTTTCTGTTGAATTTGCTGATGGGGGGGGGGTCTTCATTTTTCCCCCCGTCAGTGGTCCTGTGTCAATAAGTCAGCTCTAAGGACGATGTGAGGAGGGAAGCAGGACAGAAAAGGCTGCGAGGTGTGCTGGCGGCAGCTTGAAGCTGCTCTGGGCTCTGCCTGGGCAGGCGTGGCCCTTGCTATGGCAGCCTGGACTTTCCTGAGATCTCTCTAGACTCTGCACAGTGACCTATGGGTTCTGGCTTCCTGGGTGTATGCTGAAGAGGAGGCACCTTGCTTTTCTGAACCCTTTGGGTGCTGAGGTCCCCCGCCTCTTCACCAGGTCAGCCTCCTTTGTTGAGGTCGGCAAAAGTGTTTGGACACGTACCATGTCAACAGTGAAACACGAAAGGAGAGGACGAGAAGAGGCAGATGGAAAGCTGTAGCTGGCATCTGGGAGTTTGGAAGCCAGATCCTTCATGGTCTGTGCCAGCTTCCTCCATGGCATGGCCCCATCTGTCTGCCAGCCCTATTAACATACGCCTGGGCATCTCTGGGTCCTGAGTGTCAGCGTCCTGCTCTTAGTACGTGTCCTCTTGCACGGGCATGACTCTACAGGGAGCATGTCTCTTCATGGGAGGAGCCAGCACGGCTCTGCCCGCACCCGTGCTCCCTACAGACCCTGTTCCCTTTAACATCACTGCATAGTCATTGGGATCCCAGATGTTTGCACGTCCGCCTCAGGTCTCTGAGTTGGTAGATTTGGTTAATACCTTTCAGTTTTTTCCCCTCTGGATAAACTTGTGCAGAGTTGCACGGGCGTCATGAAGATTGTATCAGTACAAGGACTTGGAGTATTAAGAGCAAACCATCAGGGTGCGGTGCCATGAGCTTCCTGACAGCACCTTCCCCTGTGGTGCATCTTGGATTGAGGACGCAAGGTGGTTGCCCAGAGGTGGTTATGGTGGCTCTCTTCCTGCAAGGTTGTTCAGAGGTGCAGTGTTCTGCTGTAGAACTTGAGAGCAGGGCCGAAGTTCCCAGATCTGATGCAATGCTGACTCTTGACCCTCCACATGTCCCTGTATCATCGACCCCTTACTCATCTGTGACCTTTACATCCACTCCACTTCGGCCATGCACCTCCTTGGCTTGCCCATTGCTTGGAAACTCTCTAAGATGCAGACTTCTTTACCTCTTTATTTCCCTTCTTCCCTCAGTTCCTTCTCTTTATACCCCACCTTGCTTTCCTGTCTCTTGCCCACCGTGACCTCTGGGTCTTCTTGGCTGCATTCGTTTCCTCATCTGGACCAACCCCATCCTTAGCCGTTCAAGATGTCTCCCTAGAACCTAGACTCCCCCACCTCTTGCTCCCCTGGCTCAGCTTGCTTTTACAGCCCTACTCTGCTGATCCCCATCATGTGACTTACTTTCCCAGTCCTGGAATGCTGAGCAGGGCAGCCATAGACCCAGGCTCAGTGGGTCCACTGCAGATCTGGCATTCACACCCCGGCAGGACCCTCACTGCTTTTTGGCAGGCCTTTGATTTGGTTCCTGCTCACCCCACAGCCGCGGTCCCAGGCCCTGTCCATCCCATTTAAGCCCCAGAGCTTAGCTCTTTAACCCTCAGTGAGATATCCCACCTGCTTTGTGGGGCTTCAAGCTGCTCAGTGCTGTATGTGAAGTTCTCCTCCTAAACCTCACTGTCTTCCGTACCGTCACCTTCCTTCTCCCGTATTCCTTAAAGAAAGAGTCCAGGTAGGTGTGTTCATTCACTAAACGTCCATTGTCTACTCTGTTCCTGAAGTAGGAATATACATGTCAATGTCTCCATCCCAAGACTCTCACAGTGCAAGGCGTTGACTCTCTTAAAAATGACCAACAACGTACCCTAGCATAATGACAATGATAATGGTAGTGAGAAAAGCAGTAGTTTTCACTAATGAGCACTTACCAACATCGAGCCCTGTGTCAAGGATTTTTTGTGTGTGTATCACACTTCATCTTGACCCCAATCCCTTGAGTTAGGGATTTACAGGATTCTCATTTTATAGAATGAGAAAATTGAGGCAGAGCACTTCAAGGAGAGGTAGAATTAGGATCTGAACCCAGAACGTGCCTCCAGTTTCTTCCATTCTTGCTCTCTTTTTAGCCTGGTCTCCTTCCTCGTGGATAGGCTCACCCAGGGAGAGTCCTGGAGAGCCTGCAGCCCCCTCCCACATCCCCTGCGCCCTCTTGGCTTTCCAAGCCCATGCCTTTCTGCTGAACAAGCACCGCTACTCTGACCCACCACCAATTTAGCTGCTGAGCACGTGTAGAATCACATCGTGCTTTTAACTGCAGGCAAAGCCCATCCCCTTGGGAACTGTCCCAGTTTGAGGGTTAAAAAAAAAAGGCAGTCATGTTAAAATAGAGATAAATACTATAGACAGAGAGAGACATGAAAATAGATCCAGGAGGGATGGTAGATACTCTATCTAAATAGATACCAGAGATAAATACACGGAAACCATAGATAATTATTGTAGGGAGTTAACGCTCAATGGGAATCTCTGTGGATAAATGTGTAGAGCAGGCATAGTGGAATAATCGAGAGGAAGTGGAATGAAAGCAGCCGTGGGAGTTTACAACTCCGAGGGGCTGCACAGCCTGGGCCCAAGCCCTCAGGAACTCACACTCAATGGAACTAGTCTGGGAGAAGGTCTGAAATAGGTAGGTGGGCTGCAAACTTCCATGGGCCATGTGGGATGTTGGACAGAGTGAGGGAGTGGGATTAACTGGGGAGTATGAGTGGGGCTGGGAGAAGGGTTGGGGGTGGGGAAGGCAGACTTGCAAGAGAATTTTTAGCTGACACAGGGATGTGACAGGCCCGCTGGCGCCTGGGAGGAGAGAGCCTAGCTGGAAAGGGGCATCGAGCCAAGGCCCTTCCAGGGGCCCCACTGAGGGAGGTTCAGGGCTCCAGTCCTTATGGGCATTCAGAGAGTAGTGCCAAGTACCCCAGTTAAGTGGGCTGTCTGCACAGGAGTTGGGGGCATCTGTCAAGAAGCCTGCAGCCCGATGTCATGACCACACAGAAAAATCCATCCCAGGGTAGCACTGTTCCTCGTTTTGATGATTGTTGTTCTGTTGTTATTGGATTTGGGATTGGCCAAGGCTCTGCATACAGATAGTCAGGGAAGATTACGGAAAGCTGGGGTGAACTTGGGACAGACAGCCACTCCAGTGTCCTTCTCTGTACCCTGGTCTTTGCCTCTTCTCTCCCCCGTCCGTCCAGAACTTTGCAGTTCTATTAGACAGATGTTCCTGACGGTGCTCTTTGGCTATAGAATTTTCGATTCAAGGGCATACAAAACAGGCAGGAGGGGGCTGTGATTTAGGAAGGCAGGACAGTATGTCTGTCTCTTTACGAGCCTTCAGTCGTTCCTTTGGGTGATTGAAGAGGAATGGAGTCTACAGTCATTAGACGTGGACTTTCATCCTGGACAGCGATCTCATCTTCATCTCCCGTTCTTCTTTTCTAGGAGCAAGGACTGTTCATTGTCCTTGTGGGGCACCTTGGCTTTGGTAGCCAACTACCCATTGCTCTCCTGTGCACATCTGGGGTACCCACTGATTGTCTTTCCTTGTTCAGGGGTGGGTTAGGGGCTGTGGAGCATAGGAACACGTGGTCTTTACCTTCAAGAAGTTTGACATCAGAACAAATCATGTCAGAAAGCCAAACAGTGGTTCTGTCTCCAGTGGGGAGAAAGAGCTTGCGTGGTTGTTTCCTTTATTGTTGGTTTTACCTTCTACACACGATTTAGCTGCTGTGCTGTTCTTTCGGATACCCTAAGGCCCAGATGTGCTTCTCAAGGGGTCAGTCCTGACGGTAGGCCATGTTGGGGAACTCACCTCTCTTCCCCGAATCAGGGTCTCTCTCCTTCTGCTGAATGAGAATCCTGGCGGTGTGACTCATGAAGGCGTGAAGAGAGTCCGTTACGGGTATGCTGGAATAGGCCAGCAAGCCCCACAGCTGTCTGGTTGGAAAGTTTTAGATGGAGCTTAGTGGAGAGCTTGGGAGTAGTGAACCTCTGTTGGGTTAAAATTCCTGCCCCGTTTTTAGACGAGAGGCTTCCATAAATGAGAAGGAGAGTGATCCTAAGGAGAGCGAGAACTTTTTCAGTAGGGATTTGGCTAATCAAATCTCTAGCTGGGCTTATCCCTGAGGATTCATGAGAATAAAAATTGAGGGGACAGGCATCCAGATGGCATATGGTAGGGGCATAGGTTCTGCTCCAGCAATATTCTGGGGTATTTGCCCAGTCTTGGCCGTCTGGAACACCCTTCCCTCCACTCCAGGCAGGGGGGTGTCCCAGAGAATGGGCAGCCCTGAGCAGCCATCTGGTCACCGGGCAGAGCCTCAAACCACCTGACTTGGGGACAGGGACCATATGGATTTCTCAAGGTTCTACCTTGTTTACTTTTGACTTTAATTTTAAATTTTTAAAAAAAAAATTATATATTGAGAGAGAGAGAGAGGGAATGAGAGAGCGAGAGAGAGAGCTCATATGCATACGCTAGTGTGTTAGCAAGGGAAGGGTGGAGGAAGAGAATCTTAAGCAGGCTCCACACTCAGTGCGGAGCCCAATGCGGGGCTCAATCTCAAGACCATGAGGTCATGACCTGAGCCAAAATCAAGAGTTGGACACTTACCCGACTGAGCCGCCCACGCATCCCTTGACTTTAGTTTTAAACTCCTTCTGAACTGGAAACAGGATCAAGGACAAAGTTTTCTTCTAGATAGAAGCTTCAATGACCGTGGATTTATTTCCCCTGGTGATAGAATGGTTAGACTGGTAGGCAGGATGATGATCCAGTGGATAAAGGATAGGGACAGAACTAGAAAAACCAGTCTTCCATGCTATGTTGGCTACTTATCAGTAGTGTGAAGCTGAGACCATCTCTGTCTTCTCTCTGTAACGGGTAGAGAAATTATAGTCTTGGAGCTTGGGTCTATACAATTCATGGACACCATTGAGTTTTACTGTTACAGTAGTTAGAGTTATCCAATTTTCATAGCCTCTTAATGGATGACAAAAATCTTTTATCAAGCCTGGGTTATGTGCCTGTGAGTGTGTCAGGCATTGGAGAGGCTGAAAAAAACCAGATGAGGTTCCTGCACTGAAGGAGCCCTCAGTGTGAAAGACCTTATTCTCACTCGTGATTCCTCTTCTTCAACTTTTGGGAAACCCTGTGGTCCATTGTTGTGGGTAGGGGTGAAGGGGCCGTTGAATCCTGGAATGAAAGAGTTACCCAGAATCAGGGATGGGACTTGGGACTCAGCAGCACAGACCTCAGAAACCTGTTTTGAACTGAGTTTGGGCTCTTATAGGGCTCTGGGGTTCTGTCATTTCCAGCCTTTCCTTATCTAGACATTGAACTCCACTGCTGTGGTGCAAGCTGGGGGTATGGATGAGGAAGAATGACAGTGTGGCAGTTGTGAGTGTGGAAACCAGACAGACCTGGATAGGAGGCCCAACTGTGCCTCCTGGAGCAAATGATTCACCTCCATGGGACTTTGTTTCCTCACCTGTGAAATAGGGATAATGATGGAACCCACCCCAAAAGGCCATGGCCACGTTGGCGAGACAGTGCATGCATCTTTCCTGGTAGTTTAAAAAAGAAAAAGGGAAGAATCAAAAGAGAGGATGTAGAGGTTGTGGATGTGAAGTTTAGATCTGGAGTAAGGTCCTGTGTGACCTTGATGGACAGTCTGTAAAGGCAGTTGACCCATCCCTAGGTTATTGTATTTGCTTCCCAGATCCGCCATAATATATTGCCACAAACTTGGTGGCTTGAAACAATGGAGATTTGTTTTCTTACCATTTGGAGGCTAGAAGTCCAAAATAAGGTGTCAGCAGGGCCATGCTCCCTCCATGGCTCCTGGGGAGACTCCTTCCTTGTCTATTCTAGCCCCTGGTGGCTCCAGGAGGTCCTAGGCTTTTGGCTGCATAAATATAATTTCTTCTTCTGTCTTCACATGGCTGCCTTCTCCGTGTCTCTATGTGTCCTATTCTGTCTTTTATAAGGACACGTGTCACTAACCCAGTGTGATTTCATTTCAGCCCTTACCTTTAATTAACATCTACAAAGAGTCTGTTTCCAAATAAGGGGATGATCTGAGCTTCCAGGCTACCATCTTTCTTTTTTGAGTGGGGGAGGGCACTGATCAGCCCACTACATTGACCAAGACAGAAGCAAGGGTGGGTCTTTCTCTTTTCATCCAGCTCATCTGTTTCTTACTTCTGGGCTCCCGGTTATTTGGACTTCGATGACCAGAGATAAGTAGCTGTAGGGAGCAGTTCATTCATCCATCCGTCCAGTCAAGGGGTTATTTGTTGGGTGCTATCACCTGTGAGATGGATACTGTGCCAGGTATTGGGAGTGTGAAGATGAAGTAGAAGCTTGCTGATGACTGGGGCCAGCTGGGGGCCATCCCAGTGCTCAGTGTCAGGTACAGATTCCACGCACACGCTTGCTGCCCCAGGGACTCAGTCTTCAGGGAAAGTGGGTGGGCCATGAGTGGAGGAGCAGTCTGGGGCTACGGGAGCACAGCAGGGACACCCAGTGAAGCATGGGGGTTGTCTATAAAGTTCTCCTGAGTGAAGTGGCACCTGAGCCGAGTCTTCAGGGACACATGGAAATCCAAGTAGTTGGAGCAGCTCTTTCCAGAAAGATTGGAAATCTTTAAAAACAGACTTGAGAGAACAGGCCTGTCCAGAGAGCCACCATGTGTGTCCCTGGGACGTGCATAACTTGGTGGTGGGGAAGCAAGAGAGGAGGCTGGACAGGTCTTACCCGGATTATCATACCACCATTGCCATTAACATTGCCACCATTTATGGACCAGCTCTGAACTCCAGTCTGAGGAATTTCGCCTTTTCCACCCAAAACAGTGTGAGTGTGTGTGTGAGGGAGATGGAAGGGAACTCATTTCGCTGAACATCTTTATGTAGAGAAAACAAGAAGTTCTAAATGCCTTGGATTCCGGAAGTGGAGGAGAATAGGGGGCCTTAGGTCTTTGACACAGGGGAGCTGACAGAGCTGGCCCAGGGAGAGGGAAGCCCAGGGCCGATGCTCAGAAGCCCGAGGGAAGGAGGTTCCTCACCCTGCTGACAAAACCAATACTGAGAATAATGATAGGGATGATAATAATGACAGAATCGGTTTGGCTGTGAGTAACAGAACCCACCCCCCACCAAAATAATGATGGCTTTTAAAAAAAATCAACATTTATTTCTCTCTTGTGAAAAGAAAGTCCAGATATAAGCATTCCAAGGTTTTTATTTTAGTTCTGTGATCCTCAGGGTCCTTCTGTCTTGCTGCTCCGTTGTCTTTACTGTGTTGCTTTATGGGCCAGGTTGGTGGCTAGGGCTCCAGCCATCACATCAGCATTTAAGGGGCGAGAGGGAAGAGGGAGAATGGTCCTAATCCATTCTTTTTAAGGAGACTTCCTAGGACCCTGTGACCCATTGGTCAAATTATGTCACATGCCCCCTAGCTGCAGGGAGAGCTGGGAAATGTAGTCGTTAGGTTGCAAAGACATATGCCCAGCCCCAAAATGGGGAGAAGGGGTAGGCAACTGTAAGTGCCAGAAACCGTGTCATATTTAGGCTATTTGCTGTGCGGAACACTTTGACCCGTACGTGGCATTTCTGTGGAGGTACTGTTATCATCACTCCTGTTTACCTTTGAGGGAATCTGAGGCTCAGACAGGAAACCGAGGTCACACGGTGAGGCGGGAGCAGAGCTGAGACTCCAGCCCAGCTCTGAGTGTCTCCAAAGACTACAGTCTTCCCCACCAGGCTCTCCTGCATGACAGCCAACTCCGGGAAGGAGGTGTGGGTGTGGGGCCTCGAAGCCCTGGAACCCGCCCAGACTGTGTGATGTCGCTCTGGCAAGGACTTGCCCTCCTGCCAGGCACCAGCTGAAGAAGCAGGAAGTGAGGTGGACTGGCCTCGTGGGGGAGTGAGAATCAGCGGGGCCTGTCTTCTCCAGCCGGGCACACCGCCGTGGGTCTGCACTGCCGTCGCCTGCTCTGGGCTGCTTCTCTTAATTAATGTCAACTTGTCCTGACCCGTATGGGCACTGAAGGCAGCACCTTCAAGACGCTCTTAGCGGCCACAGGCCTCGCCTCGTCTTGCGGAGGGGGACACGAGCATTGTGTGCCCCTTTGGACCATTGGCGGTCAAGAAGGAGTTCGGTCAGTAGTGTGAAGGAGGCCTCGGTAGGGCTCCCTTCTCAGAGCCCAGTGCGATCATTAGATATTCCAACGTGACTGTGCTCTTTGACTATTTACCAGTACAGACTTCATGGTTAGGCAAAAGTTAAATGTATTCATTTATTTAATCTTTATTAAAGGCATCTGTAAGGACTTATTGATTCTTTTTTATTAGCTGAGGGAGGGGAAGCACACTTTCTTGGCAAACAAGTTATTACCCGATGCCAGCTTTGGAAGTTGCTAAACAAGGGGGTCTGTTTTTGAAATACTAAAAGAAATATTTAAACATAAAAATCAATGACGGTACATGACAAACATTAAAATGGATGAGCAAATTAAAAACAAGTTACTTTTCTCTTAATGAAGATCGTTTTACATGTATTTTTTAAAAAGACCATAAAAGAAAGAGAAGAGAAGCGTTGGCAGCTTCTGGTCTGATAACAAGGCGCAAAACTCAGCCACCTGGAAATTCCGCAGAAGAAATACTGAGATGGCCTTCCAGCGGCTCCTTCCTTCCGCTCTCCGCCTCCACGCACACACAGCGGCCCGGTGGTCCCGGGGAAAGGACAGTAGGTCTCCCATTCCCGGGGGCTCGACCCCCAATGACATCACACGCAAGGCAAAGTACCCACTCTTCCCCGTGGCCACATGGACGTGCGTGGCCTGGCGTGGAGCTGCGTCTCCGCCCTCATGTCCTTCCTCCCTTCCTGCCAGCACCTTCCCGCCACTGCCCTGAGCTCCTCCTGACCACGCCGAGCACACCGTTCCCTCGGGGATTTGTCATGCATGGTTCCCTCTGCGTAGCCCCGACGGTCTCATGGCTCCCTCAGATGTCTGCTCAGATGTCACCTGCTCGGGGCCGCCCCCGCATCATACCCGGTCCCTTAGCCTGCTTCATGTTTCTCCACAGCACTTAGCAGTCCCCCACGGCATGTTCTGTGTACTCTTTGCTCTGTGTCATTGGTCTCACCCCCTGGAACCAAGCTCAGTGAGGACAGATTTGGCCTCCTGTGTGGCCATTGCCGGGCGCCTGGTGGGCCCTCCATTGGTATCTGCTACCCAACTCAGCCTGTGCTCCTCCCCATTTTATCATCTCATCCGGCCTCACAGTAACCCTGGGAAGTGGCCGGGGCAGATATTATTGTCCCCACTGGGGAAACTGAGGCTGAGAGCGTTCAGGTCAGCAGCCGGGCCAGCCTGAGACTAGACCCAGGGTCTCTGACCTCAGTAGCTGCTCAAGGACAGCTTGACTTTTGAGGCCACATCAGTACCTGATGGGAACTAAGCAGACTCTTGACTGGAAGGGCCAGTTATTCTCCAGCACCTTCCAGAACAGGGCTCGGAGAAGAAAACAAACACCGTCAATATTTGTGCAACTGAACGGAACTTAAATTATTGTGATTCAGCCAGGGGCGCAGGTCCCAGCTTGTCGCTTACACAATTCCTTCAGTCTCTTTGAGCTTCAGTTTCCTCAACCCCACAGTAAGGACAGTAGTTGTACTTAACCTTTTGTAGGTAGGACTGTTGGGAGCACTCAGTGGGATGACGCATCACAAATGCTTAGCACGGGCCTGGCACATGGAACGTTTCAAAACTGGTGGCCACTTTTATTGCCATCACTGTTACCCTGCAGCCGTGGCCCTTGGATACTTTGGGAACGCTCAGACCCTGACCTTCAGTTGGGCTCCCACATTCCATAGTAGTTGTAGAAGCAGCAGGAGGAAATCTTTGAAAGCACAGTCAAGTCGGCAAACCTCTCTAACAGACGTGCAGTCATTACACCACGGGAGACCAGAAGAGTTCTGGGGACAGATGTCCTTGTACAGCGGTTGACCATTTACTGACAGAGGCTGAGCCCCGTTTATGGTGGCTGTGTGACCCTGTGAGCACAACTCCCTCCTGGCCTAGTTTGCTAGGATTCTTAACTATGTCATAACCAAGTACCACAGACTGGGCGACTTAACCAACAGAAGTCTCTCTGCAGTCCTGGAGACTGGAAGTCCAAGATCAAGGTGTCGGCTGGGTTGGTTCCTTCTGGGGCCTCTCTCCTTGGCTTGTACAGGGTTGTCTTCTCCCCTTGTCTTCACATGGTCCTCTCTCTGTGTAGGTCTGTGTCCTGATCTCCTCTTTTTCTTCTTTTTTAAAAAAATTTTAATTTATTTGTGTGTGTGTGTGTGTGAGAGATAGAGAGAGAGAGAGAGGGAGAGAGAATGTGTGAGCTGGGAGGTGGAGAGAGAGGGAGACACAGAATCCGAAGCAGGCTCCAGGCTCTGAGCTGTCAGCACAGAGGCCGATGTGGGGCTCAAACCCATGGACGGTGAGACCATGACATGAGCCGAAGTTGGACACTTAACCGCCTGAGCCACCCAGGTGCCCCCTGATCTCCTCTTCTTATCAGGGCACAAGGCATATTGGATTAGTGCTGATCCTAATGACCTCATTTTAAGTTAATTACTTCTATAAAGTCCTTGTCTCCAAACACGGTCACAGTTTGAGGTGCTCGAGGTCAGGACGTCAGCATATGAATTTGGAGGGACGCTATTCAGCCCATAACATCTGCTCTCCCCTCCTCCCTCCACCGTGATTCAGGGTGAAGGCAGCTCTCTCTGCGGACATGGTGGGTGTTCTGGAAAATGGGTGATGGCACCTTACCACCATGTTCACTTGCCCATGTTGGTCGAGGTGCCCTGGGACGCTTGGCCAGAGTGTATGTATATGTGATTGGAGCTGTGGACAGCAGGAAATGGGCGTGAGGCGTGTGCAGATGTGGGGTGTGCCCGGGCTGTGTGTTTATGGGTCTGGGGTACCGTGTTCCGGTTTTGTGCCTCTAGCTCAGGGTTTATAGGGGATGGGAAGAGGGGAGCGACAACACAGAGAACACAGGACACGTATGCTCTTAACCAAGTGAAGTTCCCGGCTCTTGGGGCACAGAATCCTTCTGTATTCTGGACTCTCATCTCCCAGCAGAGCCATCCTTGATCTCTCTGAATTACAGATGAACTAGCACCAAGGGGATGCAGCATCCACTGAAATGAATAGCTTTCTAGGGGGAGGGCAGAGAGAGAGAGGGAGACACAGAATCAGAAGCAGACTCCAGGCTCTGGCTGTCAGCACAAAGCCTGACGTGGGGCTCGAACCCACAAACTGCGAGATCATGACTTGAGTCGAAGGCAGACGTTTAACCAACTGAGCCACCCAGGCGCCCCACTTTCTAGTTTACCGGAGGGCTTATTTTTGCTGCCGGTATCAGGCACTCGTCAAATTCTTGGAGTGGCGCAGGCCCCCCTCCTGCCCCCTGGCCTGTCGCTGCTAGAATGTTTTATCTTTCCCAGGAGAGCTCTAACGGGCCTCAGACAGAGAGCTGCCTGTGGCTGAAATAAAGGGGCCGCGTACCTCCTGCGGGCCGGCTGTGTCTCTTATAGATTAGCAATTAGCTTGCTGCTGCTGCTGAATGTGTGAATCATTGGGGAGAAGCCAGAGTCCCGTGTTGCTTTCTGCTGGCTTGGAGGAGAATAAAATAGGGCACCTCACTGGCAACCAGAGCCTTTGCTTATCATCATCCTGTACGCGATGCCGTTGAGATTTCCAGAATCTGACACGTGGCTCTTGAGTTGCTCTCCTGAATGTGACCCCACTTCACTTTTCCAGCCATGTGGTTTTGGTCAGCTCAGAGGAGGGTCGAGTAGTTGGAGACTGTCTGAATATGCGGGAGGTTTTCTGCACTGTTAGCTGGGAGGTTCTTCTCCTAGGAATAAGCCCTGGGCTGTGGAGGAGGGTAATGGCGCTAGGGTAGCTTTGGGGCAGAAGTTTGGAAAAGTGGTAGCAGAGGTCTTCTCTCTGCCATGCTAGGAGTCCTTCAGGACAGAAGAGAGGCTGCAAGATAGAGCTTCCCCTGTTTGACCTAAGATTTTGGATAACCTTTGACCTCTGGAAGAAAGCTACTCCGTTCCACTGAAGATAGGAACCTAACGCCTGCCAAATACTTTTCGTATGTTAATTCATGTGACAACCCCGTGGGTTTGCTGGTCTTCTAACTACCGTTTTACAGATGAAGAAATTGAGAGAGAAGTTAATTCAGGTCTCGAAGGCCACTCTCAACTAGGAAATGGAGAAGCCGGGATTTGAACCCAAGATCTGTCTGATGTCAAGGGTCCTGTACTTACCTGCTGCACAGGACACTCCAGTTTGCCCCGTAGCTCAAAGCCACCTGAGTTCCTGCAGACCTGCCTCTGACCCTGTCAGAGTCCAAGCCCTGGACTGTGCTCTCTGCCATCTGCTCCTGCCTTCTACCCGCCAGGGAGAGGGATGGGCTTGGAAAGCATGTGAGATCTCACCCGGGGGGAGTGAGCTTTGTCACCCGTGGCTTCTGGGGTCCGAGCATCTGCTCGGCTATTCGTCTCTGGCTCTCCTCATTCGTTGCAGGTGATTCACTGTGTCAGCCCCGTGCTGACAGCAGGCTTCTCCCAGCACATCATCAGAGGCGAAGGAAGGGCGAGCCCAAAGGGGTCAAACCTTTTTCCCAGAAAGATAATGGCAGTGGGTTTCAGAATGGGTGGGGCAGTAGCCGCCCCAGGCATAAGCATGGGTCCAGCCCTGGCTTGCTGCGGGGTGGGGATCGGGGTGGTGGTAGCACCTTGCAGCCCCCGGGGCAGAGCTCAGTGCTAGGAGGACAGACCTGACCTACGGTGCTCTCTTGAACTTGTAGTTGACAGCAATATAGAAGCACCTCCGCCTTTCCTTGGAGGTCCCCAGAGGCTCCCTGTTCCTGCACCTTCCAGGACTGGCCAAGGAACCTGACTTACTGCCATTGGTCAGGACACGTTTCTTTCTGCTCCTGATGACCACCTGAAGGAGTTTGTCGCTCAGGTGCAGGGCAGAAGCGGGAGGGACTTCGCCCCTACCCTGAGCCTGCCAGCCCTCTGTTTGAGGCTTCACAATGTGGAGACACTAGGGGAATGGCAGAAGGGGTTTTACCCACACCGTCTCAGAGATTTTCTCACCACGAGGAAGCTCGCTAAGGTTCTGTGGAAGTCAGCAATGAGTGAACTGCACATTTTGTGAAAACGCTGTCTCTGTCATATTTGAAATTTGTGTGAGATTATTTTAATTCTTAAAACAGGTTCCTTCCCAGCTCCAAATTATGATCTCATTCTCAAGCTGAAGCAGTGTGTTTGTTCCCAAGTGGAACCAAGGCCCCGAGGCACGTGATAAACTGTATAAGTATTGCCAACTATAGGTAGGATGTTTACTGTATTTACTTTTCTAAGTTTGGATCATGAACAACAACAGCAGAAAACACAGGAATTTTACCGTCTCCCTTCATCTGCACCCTCCTGCCCTAATTTTTTTTTTTTTTTACTTATTATTAATATTTAAGAGCTATCACTCTGTATGAATCATTGGCTATAAAAAGACATAAATTTTGCTCTATTTCCATTTTCTACACATATTTCTTCAACTTCCTACCATATGATCGAGGTTCCACATTAAAAATACATATATATGAAAAGGGTCGGTGCTTATAATGCCTCCCCCCTCGTCTTCACTGATTTGTTCAGTTGAGAGCTCGGGGAAGCCGAGCTTCCCCACCAGAACCCAGGGGCCTGTCACTCTCCGTTTTTTTTCTCTTCTGCCCATTTTCTCTCTGGTTTGATCACGAGCTGTGCCTTAACCTACATTCTGGGCATTCTGCCGCCGGGGCACCGTGCTGTGCCGTCACAGCCTTCGCCAAAGTTTGGTTGTCTCCTTTTGGTGATGATGGGGGACATAGAACGTGACCCCCTTTCGATCCTGCCCTCCCTTCGTCATCAAGGCAGCCCGGATCCTAAGTCTGTTTCAGCTGCCAGGAGGGGAAAACACACTTTGTGGCTGCCCCATTTAAGGCCTTCCTCCCCATCCTGGGCATTTTGCAGCATAGGATCAAGGGGGATAGGCCCACAGCATGGTGCCGTGATGGCAGAAATCCTGGATTTTCATGTTGGCTGGTTGATGGGGTGGTCTCGGGAACTTTGCTGGGTTTTGGTTTGGTCGCGGACTGGAAGGGCAGGAAACCGTTGCCAGCCTTCCTCACCTGTGTTGGAGGGTAACCGGGAACGGGAAGCAAATGAGCCAGTGAACTTGTAAATGCTCGGAATCCTAAGTGCTGTGCGCACGTAGGCAGGTGCTGTGATGGTGACGATGACCGTGATGTTTCTGAGGGTCATTGGTTTCGCGTGTCTTCTATTTCCAGGAAATATGTTATTTGGTTGTTCTTACAAAATTGCATTATTACGGTCTGAGCTTGAGCCCAGTCCAAAACCGGGAAGTGCTTTCTCTCCTAGAACTGCCACTGATGCGCCAGTGGCATTGGTTGGATGTGGTCACCAAGACGCCACATGTCCCCATCTGCCGACTCCTCCTGCTTTAATTTTTTAAGTGGCACAGACCTGTCTTCGTCTCTTTCCTATAGAGAGGTGGGGAGGGCTGAAAAGCATTGTTGGCACAGAGCATTGAGTTCATCTGCAGAATCCCGGGGGCTTGGGGTTCTACCGTGGGGGCCTGGGCTTTGTTTTTATAGCCAGCATCTAAGCTCACAGGATACATTACACCCTCAGATACACCACCTCCCTCAGCCCTCTGCCACCTCACGGCTTTGTAAAGCACAGGAAGTGTTGGGCTGTGAAGTTAAACACATATGTGTTGAAATCAAAGCTCAGTTGATTTCCACCTGCTTGATGTGGGCAAGGGACTACATTTCTCTGAGCCTCAGTTTCCTCATCTGCAAAGTGGTGATATTAATAAGAGCTACCTGCCTCATTGAACTGTGGGAACCCAGTGGGATTGTGCATGCAGAGAGCACAGTGCCTGGAACATAGTAAGCACTGCTGTATTTTCAGAAGCTAGGGGGAAATTCAGTGTATCCTAATGACCCAGGAGGAAATGGAGCCCCATGAGTATTCCGGCTGGATCCATGGGGTCACCACCATAATGGCACCTACCAAGTACTTTTCAGAACTCTAGAACTGAGATATGATGTACGTGCTATTTTGAATTCTCTATTCAGTCAGTCATTGATCCATTTTAGCCATATTGGATGCCTGTCAATGCACTGATCCTTTTGTGGGATGTGGGCATGACTCCAACATGTCCCTGCTCTGCAGGGGCCTCCCTCAGGTAGGGCACCTAAGACCCCAGAACAGGCTTCGGGGCAAGGAGGACTGTGTCCTATGCTGGGGAGTGGGGTTAGATGCCAAGGAAGGAGGGGTTGGGCGGGTGTCTACAGCGGGGGCACGTAGGCCAGAACTCACAGAGGAAGAGGCTGTGAGCCAGGTCAGTAGGATATATAGAACACCATGTCTGGCTTACATTAAGTTCCCAACAAATGGTAGCTATTAATGTTATTATTTAATGCTTTGCTCACAACGGGCATTCAGTGTATTTTTTTGGATTGACTGACTGCCTAACTGGCAGTACAAACAAATGAGGCAGATTTTATTATTCCCATTTCTTTTTTCCCAGAGGGCCTCCAGCTTGTACTGAACTGGTGCTCCATCAGTCATGGAGCTAGAGCCCAAAATACTGCCTCGCACTGAGTTCTTAACCTTACTCCGCTCCCCTCCCCCGATGTGCCGAATGGCCGTCTACCTCTGCACGGAAGGGGGCAGGCCTTCCTTCTGTCAGCTTCCTGTAGCGGCAGATTAAATAATCAGTGCCTCTTTGTGGAGCGCGATCTCTGGGAAGAGATGTGAACGTCCAATTCTAAGAAGCAGTTCTGTTAATCACAGAATTTCTTCTCAATAAGCTGTTCAGACACACTCCCAACCCTTTGTAACTCTCTTAATAATAGCTAATATTTATTAAGCCCCTACCGTGTGCCAGGCACTGCGCTAAAGCATCTTCCAGACATTTCTTAATTTAAATATTGCAACAGTCTTAGAATCTGGAAAGGTAGGTGCTACTGTTTTCCCCATTATTCAAACGGAGACACTGAGGCACGGGAGAGGAAAAATAGCTTGCTCCACTGAGACCCAGAGAGCCTAGATTTGAATTTAGAGGGGCTCTCACCACAGTCCTTGTCCTTAACCAAGATGCCTAACGGCCTTAGTGTATGTTGAGAGTCAGACCCCTAGTTGGTTTGTGCTTGTCAAACTCAGGGTGAATTTCAGGCACCTGTGGTTACTGGTTTTAAGGACTGTTCCTGAAAAGCACCCTTTACGAGGATCTTGTGTATCAGTCCCAGGAAGCTGCTCAAGCCCCCCCACACCGCCCCCCCCCCCCCCCCCCCCCCCCCACAGCTCAGTGCTTCCACTGTTGACTGGATCTGAGGTCTCCTGCTCATCTACGTCGTGGAACATCCACGTACTACCTGTGGGCCAGGCCATTTGAATCCATGGGATCCTAGCCCTCAAGACCACCCTACATGTAAATTAGCTTCCATCACTCTCTGTCCGCCTTATGCTGCTGCATCGCTCTTTATGGCTCTCGTTACCATTTGACATGTGTTTATTGGTTTACTTATCTACATACCGTCTGTTGACTCCCCCTGGAATGTTCACTCCACAAGACTAGGGCTTTGTGCTGTACACAGTTGTATTTCTCGTCCCTGGAACAGTACCGGGCACATAGAAGACTCTTAATAAATGTCAGATGTGGTGAATGGGCTTATTACTGAGTTTTACTGATGAGGAAAGCAGAGCTCAGAGAACAAAGTCATGCAGCTAATGAGGCCCCCACAGTTGTCACCTGATACCCTTGAGCCCCAAAGTAGCTTTAATTTCCAGCTCCTTATCGGTCAGATGCCTGGAGTATGACAGGCCAGTGCTTCTGCTGCTGTGACACCTTGGCTGTCTTGTGTGCTGGCAACTTTTGGCACACACGTCCCCCTCCCTGCAGCCCCCCCCACCCTAGCCCCATTCCTCAAAGGCTTTTCACTTTCCCATCTCAGTCTTCATTGATTTATTAGCATAAGCCATTTTTAGCTCACTATTATAATGTATTAATTCCTCGTGATTACAATCAGCATTAATCACGCTTAACCTTACAGTATCCTACAGTGCCTGGCTGGAGGGGGGACTTCTGCCAGCAGGAGTCCGGATGCCCCTTCAAAAGACGCCCGTGGGCATTAACATGCTGAGTTGCAGCAGTGTGGTGTGCCTGCCCAAAGACTAGGGAAGGGGCTTTTAAGTCCCACAGATGTGCGTTCACATTGACATTTCCACTTTCTAGGTGTGTGTGCCCGCCCCCCTGAACCACGGTCCCGATTTTCACCGTGTCACTGGGGGATACAGCATAGCACCCGTACTTATTCCTCCCTCGGCCACATGATGTGGGGTGAGGGATCCCCGCGTCAAGTGCCGTGTACTTCCTGTCCTGTTCTTTCAGATGAACACCTGGAAATACTTACTGTGTCACTTCCTCTGCACCTTCCCCTTTATGTATGGAAGCTAGGGAACTATGTGCATCCATCCGGCAGTCTGTAACACTGCCCTTTAACATTTATTGAGTCCCGGCTAAATTCGTGATGAGCTGAAAAATCAGGTGAAAGTTCATGGAAGCCAAAAAGAGTTATTAGCCAGTCTGTCAGTGGAGGCCCTCTTTTCTACCTCCCAACAAGGCTCGTGTCTTATTTGCACCATTAAGTACTCTTTCTTTGATCAGACACGAGAAGCATTGGTTAACTGTAGTTCCCTAGCATGGAACGGGAGACTTTCAGACATGCAAACACTGCCGTTAGTTGGTCGTATTAAAATAAGAGGCTCTTGGGGCACCCAGGTGGCTCAGTCAGTTGCGCATTTGACTCCTGATTTTCTCTCAGGTCGTGATCTCTCATTGCATAGGTTCAAGCCCTGTGTCAGGCTCCATGCTGGCAGCACAGAGCCTGCCTGGGATTCTCTCTTTCTCTCTCTCTGCCCCTCCCCTGCTTGCTCACACACACATATGCATGCTCTCTCTCTCTCTCTCTCTCTCTCTCTCAAAATAAAAAGCTGTCGTATCAATAATTGGCACAGGGCTTAAAAGTGTGAACAACAAAGTTTTTGAGGTAACTCCCTGCCGCTTATTTTTGTTTTTACTTTATTAGTATTATTATTAACATTTACAGAGCACTATGCCACGTGGTTGACATAAATACTTGCTCTAACCCTAACAACAGCCTGATGAGGCAGTGACTGGTGAGCCCAACTTTATTGATGAGGAAACAAATTCTTAGGGAGGTAAAGTGACCTGACTGATTTCATAGTAGTTAACAGAGAGCGGGAATATGCTTGTGACGTGGACGTTCTCGTCATCATCGTGAGCGCCGTCGTCTTTTCTCAGTCAAGAGGAATAACGAGATAGTGTCAGAAACAGCTCCCCCCCACCCACCCTTTTTAAAGCCTTATTCTTGGCTTGCAGAGAGTGAGGCTCAGTAGAAAGGAGCAATAGCAGTGACAGAGAACCCTTGATCTTCAGATGGGCTGCAAGACTTTAGAGGAGGAAGTGACGAGGCGGGCAGGATGGGGAGGAAGGAGAGGGAGAGGCTAGTACAAGTAAGCGTTCGAGGTGGCGATGCAGTTGAGCTGGCTCCCAGTTCTCAGGTGCAGAATTTGACGGTCAGGGCTAGGGCACAGGGATAGGGATAGAAATGTACATTGTGCACTTTGGGGAGTAACCTAAAAAGTCTTTTTACTCAACTGATGGTAGGAATGGCGGTTGGTAGATCATTAAGTAACGATGGGCTTTGAGCATCAAGATTACATTGTATGGGGCACCTGGGTGGCTCAGTCGGTTAAGTGGCTGACTTCGGCTTTGGTCATGATCTCGCGGTCTATGAGTTCAAGTCCCACGTCGGGCTCTGTGCTGACAGCCCAGAGCCTGGAGCCTGCTTTGGATTCTGTGTCTCCCTCTCTCTCTGCCACTCCCCCATTCATGTGCTGTGTCTCTTGCTCTCAAAAATAAACATAGAAAAAATTTTTAAAAAGATTAAATTGTACATGTTTGTAAATCAGGGCATACCTAAATAAGATTAGCGAGTGAATTTGAAGGAAACGCTGCCGACAGACCCAAGGTAAATGTCAAATATGCTCTCTTACTCTTCATATGGCTTCTTGAAGTTTTCTTAAAATGATAGATGGTGGCAGGTGTATGCGTACTGACCTTGGCAGGAGATGATCTTGGATTTGAATTGCAGCTTCACCATCTATAGCTGGAGGAGTATGGACAGGTTAATAAAAATAGTTCTGAGTCTCTGTTTCTTTGTCCTTAAGATGGAGACATCATTGCAAGGTTGTAAGGGTTAAGTGACGCAATACCTATAAGTTGGGACAGTTCTTCGCCATAGTAGATACTCATCCAACAGTAGTTTGATTAACAAGAGACTACGGGAAAGCATAGTCCAGGGCATGGGATATAGAGGATTCTCCATAAATAACATCTGGTTCGTGTGTGTGCGTGTGTGTGTGCATACATAACATACATAATATCTATGGGTCGCTCAGTCCACCTAGCAGAAACTTGAAGAAGACACGTGCCATATCTGAAATTGAAAACATTCCACATATAGACCCTCTGTGAACCCAGGTCAAGATGGGAATGATACCTGGGCTTATTAGAAGTAACCATTTTAAAAGTAAATGCCACTTGCTAGCTTCAGGATTCCACTGTGGTGACTTGGAAGAGCATCTTGTTTGGGACTCGTGAGTTCCCGCTCTGAAAGGTGTTTTCCGGGCATGGGCTGCGACAACACATACCTTCAAATTCATGCCAACAGTAAGGAAGGACAGTGAACAAAGACCCTGCTATTAACGCTTCTTTTAGTTCTCCTTGGAAGTTCTCTTGTTTACATTGATAATGTTTAACTGCAGTTGAGAAAAGAATTCTGCATTAAATTGACATCACGGAGACTTCCTGCCTTCAACAAAGATAACACATTAAACTCTCCCAGTAGATAGGCTTCCGAATCGTTGAGTATAAAGTACATCACGTTTGGGTCTGTGAGCATGAGGAGAACAATACCACGTGTGTGCCTAACAAAAGTTCTTTACTTTCTTAACAGTTCCTTAGAATCTTCTTCACCAGTCCCAGAGATGCTTCATCATTAATTCTGAACCATTTTTGATTAGCAGAGGCTTCTGACACGTCCAGTTTCTCTGCCCCAACTTCTCCTCCAGTTGGTTAATGACCTTAAAATACCCACATCTGTACTACTGTGCCTTTAAAGGGCCTGCTATTTAAAGGCACCTTGGGAGGAATCCCCTGATTCACACATTTGCATACTAGGCCAATGTTCTGAGTGTGTTTGGGAAGTCAGCAGTTCCAGATAATATTGACAACCACCTCTTGGCCAGGATTGACATTATCCAGCCAAGGCTTCCTATATACTGATCTTTAACGTCCATCATTTTGCCTTGCCTAACTGCCGAGGTTAGCGACAGGATCGGCTGATTAACACTGGTGTGCGCCAACCCCACAAACACACGCATATTCTGAAACGGACGCTTGAAAAGAGGATGAATTTAAAATTCCATTATGAAACACTGTGGGGTTTTTAATAGAATGCTAACAAACAATATTGTTAGGCAATTAAAAAATAATAAAGCAACCTGCTTAAATAGCTGTAACCTCACAGGCTTGTAATTACACTGGCTGCCCTGGGAACGGACACTCAAGAGAACGAGGGGAAGTAAGCTGTTAACCGAGAGGATTTAAAATAGTCTAGGCTTACTACTGAGGGAGCGTGAGCATAACATCCTTGCATGTACTCACTTAGCAGGAGTCAGACTTGGCTTTTTTCTCTTCAGTCCCATCAGCATATCCACTGCATCCTTAGCTCCAGGGCTATTTCTGTGTATCTTCTGTCAAGCGCAAGAAAAAAAAAAAAAAAAAAAAAACAAAAACCAACCAAACAAAAGCAATTTCTGCCTACCTTGCCAGGTCTGAAAAAAAAAAAAATCCTCTGATCCCTCTGTTGCCCTTGGTGCTGTTGGCATTTCATTTCCTCATCGTGCCACAGCGTAGCACGAGGTTACGGTTGACCTTATGGGAGACCGTGAAGCCCCAAAGAAATAACGTGACCGCTTCCTGATCGCACGCAGTTGTATTCACAGCAATGCCGGGGGTAAGAACCTGGATTGGAATTCAGGACCCTAGTGGCACCCATCTGTTGTTCTTACCTTCCATGACAAATCTGCTTCCCTGTTAGGACGGTTTGACTTTTTACAAGATCTTGATTTCCATTTTAATAATCCTAAGCCTTCCCTCGACTCTGCAAAGGAATTAAATTTAAATACGTAGCTTACATTTTATCTTGACATTTTCTTTAGAAGGCAGGAAAGAAAAAGGAAAACGGGGGCCAGATATTTAGTCTTCCCATCACGAGAGCAAGAGCCTCGCTTTCGCTGGAGCCCTTTGTTCGGATTCTCTCGGGAGAAGTGTAGGGCCAGAGGCTGCTTTGCAGGCCTCCAGGCTCTCTAGTTACCCCTGGAGACACCAGGAAAACTCTGCATCCAGTATTCCAAATCTCTGTGGGAAAGGTACTAGTGTCAGCATTAAGTGATATGGCTTAAAGATAGTCTTGTCAGTCTAATTGATCTTGAGTCATTGCCTTTCCTGTCAGAGCTGTCTGTCTCCTTACCCATAATCCTCATCACTTTGATAGCCTGTCAGGAATATGGGACTTGGCCCAGCCTTGCCTTCATCCAATAACATTATGAAATTGATACTGACACTTCCATTGGCACTAATTTCTCTAAGAGATTGGAGCCAGAGGACAAGTGGTTTAGCTTCATGGCAGTTAAGCTTTCCAAGTAGATCAAGATGGCCTGAGATTGATTGACCTGTACCCTGAGGAAAGGGGGTTGGGGGAGAAGGGAGGAGAGGGAGAAGAGGGAAGGGAAAATCATTGGCTGCATCATCATCATCAAGTGGTATTTATTGACCGCCCAAGAAGGACACTGTCTTATATGGATATTTAGAAGATACATGCCAGCCCCTCCAAAGATTGCTTCATGGGGAATTTAGAAAATTATGGAAGCATGTTGGCTACACTGCCTACTTCTGGTATTGCCCCTTTGTGTCTAGAGTCCAAAACAGCAATTGATTCTACTCATGACTCTCTTTTTTCCACCCTCCACTTCCATACCCAGGAGGCCCAAGTTATTTTCTATTAGGGTGCCTGTCATTTTTCATCCAAAGCAATCCTGGGGCAACAGGTATAAAGAAGTACTCTAGGAAAGTGATGTTTGGTCACCCTCCTTTTAATAATTTCAAAAGAAGCATATGTAAACTGAACGAAGAGATACTTGGACAAGTTTTACTTCCTTACCTGAATCTCCTTTAGGTTAATGGATTCATGAGGAAGCCAGGTTTTGAAGAGGGGGTTCCATGAAAATGAGAAGTTCTTATGAATTGGTAGGTTTAATAATGTTACCTGCTCTGGAAATCAGTATGAGAATAATACCTTAAAAGCGATTGCAGGAAGTCACAAAGTTGGAGAAGAATACGCATTTTTAGATTAGGTGGTTAAGTCTTAGGATTTTTTTCCTTTGTGCCAGTCTGGCTCATATGTCCATCTTTAGAAAAATAAACAACTCCCTCACTACTACTAGAATCTCCCTTATCTCCATCCACCTTACTACCTCTTTGTGGGGTATTTGGTTTGGGGGTTTAATATCCTCAGTGTATTATACTTAAGTATATTATATATATAACCCATGGAGTAATTTCGTGAGATCGAGAAGGGGTGAAACTGTAAAGAAATGCAGACCGTTAAGTCTTCTTACACACCTGTCGGATGAGCAATAAACTGGTGTTACTGTGTGTGTGAGTTCACGTGTATTCTTGCTTAGGAGTGCGAATGTGTGAGCACGCGTGGCATTTGCAGCACGTTTGTGACGGTCTGTTGGGGAGTGTGCCTGTGACATCATTGCCTTGCTGCCTGTGACTCAAGGGGCTTCTTAGAGACTTGCTAAGTGCTGGCCTGGCCAGGGGAGCCTCTGCCCCAGGATGGGGGCAGGTGTGCAAACAGGAACGGGTACTACAGTATATAAAGCGTGCCGTACAAGGGAAGAGATCGCAGAGCTGATACGATATTATTTGGATTGATTCTGGTATTGTATTTTTGCTTTCACGTGCTGGAAATCAGTCGACCCTCCGCCCCCTTCTCCGTTCCTGCTGTAGCACTGTTCGAATGAAATGCTTGTGTCACCTTTACAGCTTGTCTGTGAAAGGGGTGAGTGAGCCAAGGGATTAATAGGGGTTGCCGAGGCTCTTGCCCAACCGCTGCCCAGGTGTGTGGGGAGCAGAGGCAATGGCCAAGGTTCAAGGTACCTTAGAGGTGACAGCCACCAGGTAAGCAGAGATAACGTGTGTGTTTGCTGGGATGAAAGGCGACGGACCTCCAGGCTAGAGTGTTTGCTGGGTGGGGGTCCTTCTGAGGCTGACTTCCTCTCTGTCTCCTGCCCTGGCTCAGTGTCTCTCCCTTGTGCTGTCATACTGCTCTGGGCACACCTGTAACGTAATCCTCGCCACATCCTCTCTTGGTTTATCGCGTGTCCCACCTGTAGACCTGCGGGCCTCTTCACGACCGGGGATGTGTCTTCTCTCCCTCCCTAGTCTCTAGCTCACAGCCCAGCACGCGAGACAGTATTTGATGAGCGTGTGGGTGAGAAGGCCGATTTGAAAGGTGTGGCATGAACCAGGAACTAAAATATGAGGGTCACTTTTTGAGGGTTTTGGAGTGGGCTTAGTGCTGCAGTTCCTGGGAAGTTGCCCTCGGAAGGTTAAATGCCTGTAGAGTGCATTCCTCGTTCACCCCAGCTAGTTTTCTCACCATCCCTTATGCCTGCCACTGCCTGGAGCTAAGGTGGGAGACCTGTGTTGGGGGTTGAATTGTGTCCTGCGGAAAGATACGCTGATGTCTTGACACCTGATACTTGTGCAGTGACCTTATTTGGAAATAGCCTTTGCAGGTGTGATCATGATGTACATTTATTTTTTTAATTTTTTATTTTTTTGGGGGAACAAAATGGCAGAATTTATTGGTGTTTACTGTACACACCTTCCAAAATACAAGGCTAGGTATACACAGGCAGGCATTGCAGCACTGTTTAAGAAGCAAAAATATTCTGAATATTCATCAAGGGGAAAGTGGGTAAATTACATTTATAGGTCATGATGTACATTTAGATGTGATACTGGAGTAGAGTGGCCCTTAATCCAAGTTGACTAATGGCCTCAATAAAAATGGAAGAGACAGACACACACACACATACACACGCACACGCACACACACACACACACACACGCACACATCAAGGCCACGTGACCAGGGAGAGTGACGCATCCATACACCAAGGAAAGCTCAGGGGCTGCTGACCCCCAACAGAAGCTCAGAACAGGCAAGGAAGCATTCTGCTTGGAATCTCAGAGGGAGCATGGCCATGCTGACACTTGGATCTCGGACTTCTCACCTCCAGAACTGTCAGAGATTACATTTCCATTGTTTCAAGCCACTGAGCTTGTGGTATTTTGGTACAGCAGTGAAAGGAACCTAATATGCTTTGGGAGGCAGTGCCTACCGATATCTGGGACAGCTCTCAGACAATGCATTATTTGAAGTTAGAGAGAGAGAGAGAGAGAGAGAGAGAGGAAGGAGCAGAGAGAGAGGGAGGGAGAGAATCCCAAGCAGGTATGTATTTATTTTGAGAGAGAGGGAGACTGTGGAAGGAGCAGAGAGAGAGGGAGGGAGAGAGAATCCCAAGCAGGCTCTGCACTGTTAGCACAGAGCCCGATGTGAGTTCAGACTCACGAGCAGTGAGATCTTGACCTGAGCCTAAATCACGAGTCGGAAGCTCAACCAACTGAGCCACCCAAGCACCATCGCAATGTATGTTTTCTTTTTTTTTTTCTTTAAAAAAAATTTTTTTTAATGTTTGTTTATTTTTGAGACAGAGAGAGACAGAGCATGAATGGGGGAGGGTCAGAGAGAGGGAGACACAGAATCTGAAACGGGCTCCAGGCTCTGAGCTGTCAGCACAGAGCCTGATGCAGGGCTCGAACTCACGGACTGCGAGATCGTGACCTGAGCCGAAGTCGGCCGCTTAACCGACTGAGCCACCCAGGCGCCCCCGCAATGTATGTTTTCTAATTGCCTGCTGTATTAAAGGCATTTTACTAGGGTCTCAGAAGAATTCAAAGATCTACAGGATAGGATTCTTGACCATTAGGGTTTTATGATCTAGAGACTTCAGGAGCTAAGGAGCTTGAATTTGGGATGAATGAGGAGATCAGTGTTGACCCCAGGACAGTCTGACCAGACAAGTTCAAATGTAGGGGTCAAATATAGATAGAATTTTCTCATAGTTTTTCAAGGACATGGTGTTTCTTGTGAACATTATAACACAAGCTAATGGCATAATTAATTTCCAAAGGGAAATGTCATAGGCCCACTCTGTGACTTATCTATGTTGATACCCTTGCCATGGATGCCAGGTAGAGGGTTGCTGTTGTCGGGCTCTGAGACCTGGACATACAGTACTTTTGGAGACAACACTTGCTTTGACAGAGAGCTGGGCCTGGGTGATGTTCAACCAAGGTGGGCAGGGGCCAACCCCCGGTCGAGTGAGCAGTGGGTGAGAGACCACAGAAAGGCCAGGAAACCCACTCACAACATCGCATCACCTCTACAAGGACAGGGCCTATTGTGAGACAGTGCAGGGTGTGGGACCCTCAGCAGATGATGTTGAGGGCCTGCTGAACTCTGTGGATACCACCAGAGAACCCTGGTTTCTCACCGTGAGACTGCAGAGAAAACTGGGCATGTCTTGACGGGCCCTGTTGTCCCTTCCAAGGACGATCACAAGAATCTGCCTTCTGTGGGACAGTTTTTGCTGGACGTTGATGGGGCTGACTTTGGGCCTTGCACTTCCTTTCCTGAGGCACACTTTCCCTTTGTCTGGGCTTATCATGTGTGGTAGCCCTGTGGTTTAGAAGTCACTCCTTGTCACTTTGAAATCATAGGTAAGGGATTCAGAGCCAAACTCCTGAAATCCCCAAACAACTTCCACAGAGATCCATTTGGTGGGGAGTCCTCACAGCTCCCAGAAATGCCATTTTGGGTCTTACTCCCAGATGGAGAACCACCCTTTACTTTTCTAGAGGAAGTAAGTTTGACGTGAACTCAAAAGAGCACTGGACTAGGAGTCAGAAGAGCTGGAGTCCGAGTTCTCCCCTGACTGTGGTTGGTCAGTTTAACAGCTCTGTGTCTCCATTTCTTCATCTGTGAAATAGGGGGTGTTGAGTATCTCAGGGAGTTGCTGTGGTGATTAAGTGAGTTCATGGAGAGGAAATCGCCTTGTGAGTGATAATGAGTCCTACAGAAATGAGGGGCTTCCATTGATATTAGATTATGGGTTTTAATGCACAAAATCACGGGACCCTCCTGTCTTTTTTTTGTTGTTGAGGTACAATCGACACATAACACTGTATTAATTTCTGGTGTGGAGCGTAATGATCGGATATTTGTATACACTGTGAAATGATCACCACAGTAAGCCTAGTTAACATCTGTCATGGGTCCCCCATTCTAAAAGGTTCTGTGATCTCATTCCTCTCCCTATTTGAGGCATCTAGGAGGCCTTGTATCTTCCCAGTGAACATTTTCTAATAAGGAGAGAAATATCTTTTTAGTCTGTCATAAGGTAATGGGCTCTCTGTCAAGCCCAGGGGGAGCTGGGTACGAACACAGGATTCCCAAGGCTTGGGGTTGAGTTTACAAGCTCAGAATGGCCTGGAAGAATCGTTAGACTTCCATCCATAAATTTGACCTCATTTCAGTGTCTGAGATTTAGGGGTCTTGTTGTTCTGAAGTGTTTTCATTGTGGACCTCACCAATTTGAGGCCATGTCAATTACGCACCGTGAGGATATAGGGGAGTGATGAACAGTTTGGGCTCTGGAGTCTTACTGGTCCATTTAGAATCACGATGCTGTCATTCACTAGCTGTGTGTCTTGGGCAGACCCCTTGACTGCTCGGGCTCTGCTTGCAGGACCCACCTTACGCAGCCACCGTGAGCACTGAATGGGATCATATGACACGAAGCCCAGGACAGTGCCTGGTGGTCAGTCAGTGCTCATCAAGCATTAGCTATTCTGGAGAAAGAAGCCTGGTGTTCCGCAGGTGACAAGATGCTGTGGCATTTCTCCACATGTACTCAGAAGCATTATGAGGAGGGTTTCCTTCAGGCATACCCTGGGTGAGCTGTTGCCTGCAAAGGAGTGTGTGAGGCCCGTGCAGCTGTTGAGAGGCCCTCCGGGAAGCCCCCCATCAGCCAGCACCTGCAGGGCCTCTGTCTCTCCTGACCTTTCATCCACAGGGCAAGCCTTGGGGTCTTAGGTACTGCATTTCCCACTTGTGAACGAGGTAAACTCAGAGGCATATGGGCTTTAGCTCATACAAATTTGGCCCGTCACTCTCTTGGTCATGGTGTTGAACCAAGATGTTGCAGATTACGCAAAATAGTTCCCTTAGTGGAAAAAGTGATGTGAGTGTGGGAAGGGTGTGGAGACATCAGTGATCCCACATGCCAGCACCTGGTACAACATGCTCACAACGTACGATGTCTCCTTCCATTCGCCAAAAGTCCCCACGAGGCTGGGGGAAGAGCTCCGCATAATTCTTTGGGGGGAGGTGAGTGCCCCTATTTTGGGGTACACTGGCTAGTCCAAGTACAGTGGCTAAAGATGAATTGAGGAATGCTGAGACTTGAGCTGTAAGCTTTTTGTGGGGCCTTGGACCGAAGCACCAGCATTTTGTATTCCAGTTGTCTTACATATGCAACTGGGAGGTAATTATTCACTTCCTGTTTATGCCTGGAATGTTCTGAAATGCTGTCCGTATAGTCTTTGGAGAAAGCTGATGATGTTTGCCTTCCCTCTAGGATGCATATTTCCTTGTTCTCGGGTCCCTTGCTGCCTGCCATTCTTCTGCCTGGATCTCCTACACAGGAGTTGTTCCTTCTAACCACAACGTGGTGCACAGGTTCCGGGTCTAAAATCCTCTGGAAATGTCATAAGCTCCACTCCTAAATGAAGCCAGATTTCTTACAGATGGCTTCTCGATGGAATAAAGATTGGGAATGGGAGGGAGATTGTGCTTGATCCATTATCACTTGTCCCAGTGTCAAAAAAACAATCCTAGAGGGTCAGGCAGCATGGTGCCACAAAATGAGCCCAAACTGTGAAGTCAGATAGATGTGGGTTTGTCTACCATTTATTAACTCTGTGACCTTGGACAAGGTCAAGCTCCTTGAGCTTCAGGTTCCTCAGTGGCATCCCTGGGATGACAGGATCTACCCCCAGGGTTGTGATGATTAACTGAGGTGAGGGAAGCCACTGTTCTTAGTTTCAGTCCTGCCTTCTCTTTCCTTAAATGTGTGCCCTTGGGCTGTTTGATCAGAGGCATCATTTTCAATCACCGATGAGAACCCCCAAGCTAGGGAAGCTAGGAGGCATGAACAGTACCTTTGGTTCCTATAAGAGGCTGGGAGGGAATTCAAGCCAGAGAATGGAGCTTATCTTTTGGGAAATGATTCAGGAAGGGGCACCAAGAAGTGAGGAGGGCATGGCTTCTTGGGCAGCCTAGAGGGCCTGTGAGCCCCTGAGGTCACGGGGGCTACGTCTGTCTGGAAGCTGGAGGAGACAGAGAGGGGAGGGAACATAGGAGCTGGCCCAGGAACAGACATTTGGTGACTTGTCTCCAGGTATGCTCTTGGGCACAGCCCGTGTTCACTTGGCCTCTGTCCCACATCTGCCAATAAAAATTAAAGAAATTGATTTTCTTTTGTTTGCCTCTGAGGACTAGGCTCTTTTTTATGAGACAGTAAATGGAATCCCTCTCTGAGCGTGGCTGGGTTTTTAATTGTGTTTGTTGTGCTCTCACTTTATTCCATTTTATGAGTTCCTGCTCCCAGATTTGTTGATGTGAAGCTCTCACTCACCAGGGACACATCAATATTTGATTTTTATCAGTAGGAAAAGGTTGAGGTTTTTAAAAAATCATTTTCTTAATTCAAAGGTTGGCTTGTTTTCTTCATTCTGACACACTGAAAACATGAGACCAATTCAGGGTTGTTTTCTTTTACTTCCCAAGTCAGATATGTGGTGGGGGAGTCTCTTCCAACAGTGGAGGTCATGGTCTGGCTCCATGTGGAACCAGATTAGATTAGATTAGATTAGAGCTCAATTTTGGGACAGAGAGCTGGGAGGAGACATTTTAAAAGGAATTACATCATGGAGGATGAAAGGAGCATCCTTTGCATGGGATACTTTTGTAAAGATTTGTTGAAGATGTTGTGAAGGAAAACATTCAAGTAACATTGTTAAATGTGGGGATGGTTTCATTTCTGTATTAGTCAGCATGAACTAGGTTATGCTGTGGTAACAAACAGCACCCCTGTCAATCTCAATGGTTTTGTGCGACAAAGCCGTATTTCTTACTTACGCCACACATGCGCCTGGTGTTGGCTGGAGCCTTCTGTTCTGTGTCTGCCTCACCCAGGGGCAGGAGTGGCCCGAGGCTCTGCCTCATGCTTCCACACTTGCCAAGGCAGGAAAAAGAGAAGGTGGCAGGTCACACACTGGATCGTAAAGCCTCCATGGGGAAGTGATGCATGTCACTTCTGCTCACTTTTCATTAGCCAAAGAAAGCGATGGGGCAGCACCTAACTTGAAGGGGTACAGAAAACTGCCCTCCTGCCAGCACCTAGAAATACTTGGCGAACAGCACTCATAACAATCACTGTTGTAAGAGGGTTTTCTGAATTGGTGAGATTGCCTCCACCTTGGAAGTAAGTACAAAGATAAATGAAGGAATGTGGAAATGGATCCTGGGCCTAGGATTTTATAGTTGAGCCATAAATTTGGCCTTGACTGCCCAGAGTTATTTTATATGAGTTTGTACTGCCTTGAAGATATTTGGTGATCTATTTTTCGATTCCTTGGTTCAGATGTCCCAGCTTCTTTATATGGCCTCATGTATTTATACCAAGGTCTGCTTGCAAAAAATATTTCATGTCAGCAATACTATTGAGAACATGGGTAGTTGGGTGGGAAGAGGAAGAACTTTGGAGATGAACAAGCATAGATTCAGATACAGGCTCCATCACTTCCTACACAGGCAATTTTTGGAAAGTGAATTATTAAGCTTACTTGGGGATCCGTGTTCTAGTTGGTCAGATGGGAGTAACAGTATATTTTGAGGGTCAGATGAAAAGAGAATAATTGTCACAATTACATCCTTGGGACTCTGAGTCATTCCTTTGGAAATTGGAGGAGAACCACTTCTGCATATTGGCTGAGCAAATGCCATTGTGTTGAATTGGTGGCTGGATTTTCTTGGGGACGATCTTCTGAGAATTGTTAATGCTTTGAAAGTTAGGGAGTTGGTGGAACAGAAAGATTTTAGTGACAAAGGCAGGACATTGGTGAAGTGATTCCAAAGAAGTCTTCCCCCTGATGAAAGGGGAAGTGAGTGTTTATGTGTTAACACATTACCAGGGACACTGTTGCTTTTCCCTGGCTCATTTTGTGCAATGTCCCCCCATATCCTTTATCACTAAGGACCCTGACTCCTCAGAGCTTCTGCAGGATGCCTTTTCCCTGCAGACCTCATGGCAACTTGGCACCCCCCAGTTCCTCTGCGATGGGGCCTCCACTCACCTGGGTCAGAGTTCACTCTACCACAGTGAAATTCCGTCTCATGTTTTCATCAGAGACCTTTGCTTTCTGGGGGAACCCAACCCCACATTGGAATCCGCCACTTAATGAAAATCTGAGCTACTCCATTTTGGCCCCCTTATTTTTTCCCATTGAAGGAGCGGAAAGTGAAAGAGAAGGACTGTAAGGACAGCTCGGACCGTCCTGCTGGGCTGGGCACGACACCTGCCTGGGCCATCGAGCTTTCTCTAATTATCCAGTGGTTCTCTTATGGCATGGTTGGAAGCACAAAACCCACTATAGCTCTAAAAGAAAAAGAAAGGAGGCACTAGTTTGGGGAAAAAATTATGTGATGGGAATGTCTGAGCAGACCTGTGTTCCCTCCTGGCTCTCTCTCAAAAGCTGGAACTTAACAGCCTGCAAGCCTGTCTCTCTTCCTTTTCGTTAGTGCGGCATAACAAAATAATTGTGTACTGCATTAGGATTAGTGCAGCAGAGAGGCCTGTCACAGGTACTAGACAGGTGTGTGTGTGTGTGTGTGTGTGTGTGTGTGTGTGTGTGTGTGTGTTGGGAGACTTTGGAAGACAGCAAGCTTGACTCCTCCTCCTGACCTGCCGTAGTCTTTGGTGGCTTCAGGAAAACAGGGGGCTCCCTGGACAGATGAGATTCCCCCCCATTACTCGCTCTCCTTTATGTCTGCATACATTGTTCTCTGTGGTTATTAAGGGGAGAAGAAATGCTTTTTCCGCCCAGGGGCCCCAGGTCTGTGGGTTTTCCCCTGAGGCCAGTGATGTGAGAAGTGGCCAGAGCTGGTGAGAGAAATCAGTTCCTAGAATGAATGCAGGTGCCCCGTCAGTGGATCTCAACCTGGGGCAGTTCTGTCATCCTGCGGGGTGTCGGGAAATATATTGTGTGTTGGGTGGGGAGACTGGCTTTCTTAACATTTATTTTTTTAAACACTTTTTTTTAATGTTTTCATTTATTTTTGAGAGAGACAGTGTGTGAACAGAGAAGGGACAGAGAGAGAGAGAGAGAGAGAGAGAGAAAGAGAGAAAGAGAAAGAGAGAAAGAGAAACAGAATCTGAAAGAGGCTCCAGGCTCTGAACTGTCAGCATAGAGCCCACTGCGGGGCTTGAACTCGGGAACTGCGAGATCATGACCTGAGCCAAAGTTGGGTGCTCAACCGACAGCCACCCAGGTGCCCCTAATTTTCCATTAGAGCAGTTTTAGGTTCATAGCAAGATTGGGTGGGAGGTACAGAGAGTTCCTGTGTCCCTCCCCTCCCCTTCCCCACCATGCATAGCCTTCCTCACTCCCAGTGCCCGGGTACATTTGTTACCACTGATGAATCTGATACTGGCTTTTAATGCCCAGGTCCACAGAGGCCACATGTCCGGCCGTATCCAGGGCAGCCCTGTCCCCAAGAAAGGACTTGCCTCACTCAGCACTGGCTGTAGCCGTGCTGGGCACTGTGCTGGACGCTGGTGCAGGTGGGCAGGAGCAAGCTACAGGGGTGTCCTCTTGTGTTCTTTGAAGTGATGGGTCTCTGCACTCTTTATTGGCTTTTATTTTAAGGACTGTGGTTTATGGAGGAGCAGAGGTGAGTAAGAGGGCCTCAGGGACCGGACAGCGGTCTGACGGCACAGTGCTCTTTTTGATGTGGATGTAGCAGAATACAAACGTTCAGCAGCTCTGGGACCCGAAGCTCGTGATGAATTACCCGTAATCTATCTTCGTGAGTCTAATGAGGTGATTCACTCTTGTCCCCATTCTCAAGGATCAAGAGGAACCTCTTTAAAAAGGGTCTCAGGGACCTGCAATTGAAGGCAAATGGTCACGAGGAGGATAATGTACCAGAATTGACCAAGTGTCCCTTTGAACAAACCATTTCGCCCACAGTCTGCGCTTTCGGGGAGGCAGCGCCACGTAATGGTCATGCACACAGGCTCTGGGCAGACTGGTGGTTTGCATCCCAGCATCACCTTGGGCAGGGCACGGCTCTATGCCTCAGTGCTTCCATCTGTAAAATGGGGAAAATGGTGGTACTGACTTCACAGAAGCATTATAAAGTTAAAGGAGTTGCATTTACAGAGCCTGATGCGTAGAATGCACACAATAATAAAAATTATTATGACAATTACGGTATCTCTAATTTACTCAACCCGCTGTAATTGAATGTTTTCTTCCTGTCACTCCTCTGTGGGAACTGCTGTCATTAAGGCCACCTTCGTGTTGTCATGTACAGTGGCCTATATTCGTTCTTCACCCTACTTGGCCTTAGTATGTGATGCTCTTGAACTTGTAGGAATTCTCCTCCTTTAACTTCTAAGACAGTGTCCTTTACTGATTCTCTTCTGCTTTTCTGGCCGTTTCTTCTCATGTTCCTTTCCCTGCTCCCCTTCCTCTGCCTGCATTTTAAGTATTAGGGCTTCAACGTTTGCTTTATTCTTAGATTTCTGTGAAGTCTTCCTGGGTGACCCCATCCCTTCCCGTGGCTTAGGAGCCTGTAGCAGGACCCTTCTCCTCCCCATGGCACTTACCTATCCCTTTGAGATCCTAGAATAACGTTGAGAAAGCAGAGACTGTTTTAGATTACAGGCTTTGGAACGTTTTGTTGACCACTCGCTGTCCATTGACTCCGTGAGACACAGATTCAAAGAAACAGTAAAAGGCTCATGTCCCAACGTTCTGTCTTCTCCAGACTCCTCCTGATGTGGTGTCCTGCCTCCGTGTCACTATAACAACCCACATCCCATGATGCTGAGAACAGAAGGGGGTGAGGTGGGGGTGGGGGGGCTTTTGTTATTTGGTCTTTTTGGAACTGTATCTTCTATTCCTTCTTTTCCCATTTGTACCTTTGTCTTGCCAAAGTGTCCCCTCCTGCTGCTTCCCAGGATAGGGGGAGGCGAATGTCTACACACCTGCAAATACCTTTCTTTTGCTTTCTACAATGAGTGAATAAACTTTTAGGGGTAGAGTTTTGGCTGAAAACTTGTCCAGCAAAATTTTGAAGGAATTGCACAGGGAAGCCACAGTGGGTTGTAATGGAGAATTGCATTGTCTTTCTGATTTCTGTTCCTTTCGAAATGGGACCCTTCCCTCCCTCCTACAAGCTCTTAGCGTCTTCTCTCAAGATGCTGGCATTTCATAACTTTGTGCCTTGATGCGTGTGTGTGTGTGTGTGTTTGTGTGTGTGTGTGTGTTTGTGTGTGTGTGTGTGTGTGAGGGGGGTGCGTGTGCTTACACCATATGCACACAGACGTGTATTAATTGTGCTGGAAACTGAGTAGACAGATCATTTGGAGAAATTTTTCCCTAATTTTTTTAATCCTTTCTTTAATCTTTTTATTCTCTCTCCTTCCCTCTCCCTACCCTACCTTTCTTTTAATTAGATATCGAGTCTCTGGATGGAGTCTTTAATTTTATCTTTTCCTTTCTATTTACCTCCTCTTTCTTTTTTGTTTGAGTTTCTGGAAAATTTCCTTGGCTTTCTCTTCCACTGTTCTTTGACTTTCGAATTCTAATGGTCATAATTCTCAGGGACTTTTTCTTAGCCTTAAATTGTTCACGTTTTAAATATCCTCTTGTTTTATGGGTGTGATATCTTCATTGGTCTCTCTGAGGACATTAGTGATTTAGAAAAAAAGTCTTCTGCTCCCTGCATTGCCTCCGTTCCCTGTCGGTCCCTGATTGTCTGTTTGTCTTGCACTCTCTCTTTTATGCTGCAGCTTTGCCTAAGTGTCTGGTGATCCTGGGATATTTTCTCATATTTAGGAATCAAGGATTAGAAAGCACTTACACACACAGATGGGCCTTGTCAACTATTAGCCTTCACTGTGGCATGATCACAAAGTAAGCATGGCTTCATTGGGAGACCGTCACATGTAAACAGCTAGGTGTTTTTTGTTTTGTTTTGTTTTTTGTTTGTTTTGAGGCATTTGGTTTCTGCAGAGAAGCATCCCCTGAATCTCCTACAGAAGAGACTAGGAGTAGGGTAGATGGCAGGCACGGTCATTCTTGGTTTCTGTCTTCTAGGAGCAAGAAGAAGGGGGCCAGTCCTTCCCCGGAGCCCTTCCAGTTAATTTTCTCCAGGAAGAAACCACTAGACTGGGAGCAAGGTGATGGCCTGGGTACCTCGTTCCAGCCCTGAGCCTTACCCCAGCCTTCTGGGCGACCCGTCCCTTCAAGTACTAGGCCACCCCGCAGAGCTGACCTTCCGTAAATATTCCCCCTGCAGTCCCTGTAAGGGAGCTTTCCTCATTCTACATTGCCTCTTCCAAAGCACTGAAATATCTTATTTCTTCTCATCTCCCCTCTTCTTGCTCTTTGTGTACAAATATTTCTTTAATTTTTCTTTCTTTCTTTCTTTTTTTTTTTTTTAAATGTTCTAGAGGCATTTGGGGCGGGAGGAGTGGTAAAAACCCGTGCTCTGCTTTCACTGATTAATCGGAATCCCGATGAAGTTTTTCAAAGTTTACAAGGTGTTTTCAGGCACTGGCCTCTCTGGTTGCAGGGCAAGTGATTATCGCCACTCATTGCTGCTTTTCCACACGGTCTCCAAACACCATCAGGCATTTTTCATGGATTGGAATAAGCCTGTCTGTGCCGACGGAGTAGAATTCAGGGTCCCCAGCTTGCATTTACTAGTCTCCCTTTTAGTTCTGCCTCATTGGTGCTTCCCCTCTCTACTTGATGGGAAATATTCTCCCCATAAACTTCAGTAGATGTAATGGATTTCTGCCGTGGAAATATTGTTCAAGTCGCAAAACCAAATCACAGCAGGCGCTTTGTCTTGGGACCACGTGCCTTGCAAAGCAGCCATTTCAAACACTAGTTGTATGAAGCCACAGTCACAGCTAATGCACTTTACCCGGGTTCTGTTTGTACGTATGGGAGAACCTCACCACCAGACAGAACCATTGCTCTGCCAAGATGGCGGCAATAATTATCTCTGTAAATAACCGGACTTACTGGGTTTCTTCTTTGGGTTAGAAAATTGTGGAGTCGGGGTTGGTGAAGGCACGAATGATGTTCCTTGAAGCCACTGGGGCAGGGTGGATCCTTCAAGAGTGGGATACTGACCCAGTTTCCTGAAGGCTATCAGTGATGCACACAAATTACTGTCACTTTGAAAGCTGGCTCAGGCTCCCTCTGGGCTCATACTGGGCTTATTTCCCTGTGGACTGAGAGAGGTAGAGGTGATAGAGTCCAGCAAAAGCTACATACGTTCCTGTAGGATTTCAAGGGCCACTCTGGAAAGGCTCTCAGCCTCCAAGGCTATAAGTAGAGGCTCCAGATCCTGGCCGTGCCAGGGACTTACACAGAAGCTCTTTAAATCTTGATGCCCAGGTCTGTCCCCAGACCAACTGAATCAAAATCTGGAGGTGGGACCCAGCATCAATAGTTTTTAAAGCTCCTGGGGCACCCGGGTGGCTCAGTCAGTTAAGTGTCCGACTTCGGCTCAGGTCATGATCTTGCAGTTCATGAGTTCGAACGCTGCATCGGGCTCTGTGCTGACAGCTCAGAGCCTGGAGCTTGCTTCAGATTCTGTCTCCCTCTCTCTCTGCCTCTGCCCTTCTCACAGTCTGTCTCTTTCTCAAAAATAAATAACAAAACATGAAAAAAAATTAAAAAAATAGTTTTTAAAGCTCCTGAAGGGAGGAGGGGCAGGGTGCAAGTTCCTGCTGTGTAAAAAAAATTTTTTCAGCCCGTTGTTCCTACATAAGCCAAGAACTCATGTAAAATTTGCATTATTTTGAACTAATTTGGATTTGGGGGAAGTACAAATAATTCATGTCCTAGTCATTTTGATACACTCTTATTTTGCAGCTGTTTCCATGGTGTGTGATAGGGTGGATGTTTCTCTCAAGAAAGAGAATGCAGAGGTGGTTCTTTGAATGCAGACTCCAGAGCGTTCGGGGAATACTCTTGCAGTGGATTTTACTCTTATGGAAATGTGGTGGCCAAAATCATGAAAGGGTCTGTGGGCAGGGCCAGGCACTGGCCAGACATGACTTCATCAGAGTCCTGTGTCTCTCCTGGTGTGTGCAGGCCCCGTGGCTGTCATCAGCGGCGAGGAGGACTCAGCCAGCCCGCTGCACCACATCAACCATGGCATCACCACACCCTCGTCGTTGGACGCTGGGCCAGACACGGTGGTCATCGGCATGACCCGGATCCCAGTCATTGAGAACCCCCAGTACTTCCGTCAGGGACACAACTGCCACAAGCCAGACACGTGTGAGTACTGGAGTAGAATGTTGTCCCTTCTGGGGAGGGCACGGGAGGGGCCATGGCAACAGACCACCTAGCTGGGGTTCTGGAACCTTCCGAGGTGACCTGCCACCTGCTAACCTCCCACTCTCTAAGAGACCCTCCCTGTTTGTCTCAAAACTTGAAAAAAATAGCCTCATCAAGAGGTCTCCGTTGGGGCAGAGGGGGCTCAGGATGAGAAGTAGCCCAGAGGCAGGAGCCCCAGCCCCACATGGAGAGGTGCTCCCAGTAAGGCAGGGGGCACAGACCAGGCTGGTCTTCTCTACAGACCTGGCCTCTGCATTTAGGAAGTGTAACCTGACTCTGTCCAGACAACAGCCCCTGAGGCTATCAGACCCTCCACCCCAGCCTCCTCCATGAGAGGGCAAGGGAATGAAGGGTGGTGGGCACCTTTTGAACGGAAACATCTCTCTAGCTGCCCCTCCAGTGCCCCGAAGTGCGCACTTTCTGAGCATCTGATCCTGGTCCCAGCACTTGGACACCTCACCTCCCTCTGCAGAGGTCTCATTCAGATCAGAGGACTCAGGGCACCTGTTTCCTCCTCGTTTCTTACTTGCTGTTGGTTCCAGCCCCTCTCTTTGTGTTCCTGCTGAGTTCTGCTAGGGCCTCTCCCAGCTCCTGGAGCCTCCATGGCTTGGGCCTTCCAGCCAGCAGTTCTTCCCTTCCCTGGGTCCCAGGGTCAGCGTAGGGCTGGCAACCCCAGCGCATAGCCTCCCCTGCTCCTGCCCTCAAGAAATGTGGTCGGCTAGTTCAGGAGAGACAGCAGAGGCCCCTGGAGATTGCCTGAGAGCTGGAAGGGATGGAAAGACTGGGTTATGGTAAGGCCTCATCTTCCGACAGGAAAACTGAGATACGGGGAGGCTGCGAGTTCCCTTCCCCGTCCCCAGGCTTGTGCCGTAGGGTTCTCTTCTTCTGTCCGCGGGGCTCAGGGTTTGGCCACGGAAGAGGCACCTCGAGTCTTGCTCTTCCAAGAGCTGTACTCGGGCCACACTGTAGCTCACGGAACTCTTGCTGCTCCTACGGCAGAGTGGGCATTCAGCTGTCTCACTGACCTTTGCTTCTGTTTTTCTGGTTCCAATTTTTAGAGAGAGGATTACCACAGTGGGAGGTTCTGGGCTCGAGTCAGAATGAGATCATCATGTGCCTTCCAACCTTGGGTGTCCTCCAGAATTGGTCTCTGTGTTTATCGGACGCCCACCCCCGTCAGTGTCAGAGGAAGGATATCTGGGTTCCGGACCAGGGCCAGGGAAGAAAAATACCTGTGTGTCAGATAAATAGTGGGGGAACACAGTGCTAAGAATGGTTCTGCTCTGGCTAAAGGTCTTGCCTCCGGTCAGGTTCATCTTGGACTGACCTGAGTGTGGCTGGAAGGAAAGGCTTTCTGGGGTGGTAGCATGGAGTCCAAGCCAGGTCTAGAGTTGACGCTGCTGAGCTTTTCAGAGCCATGTTAGCATTTGAACAGAACTTAGGCCTTGCTGTATTGAATACACAATTGATTCTCGTTATTTACAGTAGTTATGTTCCAACAGAGTCACCGTGAACACTGAATTAGTGGCTGCTGAACCCTTGCTCCTAGGAGACATCCAGGGTTAGGTTCCTGTGAGCATCTGGTCACAGCGTTTTTATCAACTAATCAATACATAACCTGTTTTATGTGTGCTTCTGTCTAAAGACGCCTATTTAATAGATATCCCTGGTTCATTAACATTGAACTTAGAGTCAGCAGCACTATGACTCATGCCTGAAGGACGCTTTTCTAGCACCCGGATCTTACCCTAACACACCTGTTGTTTCCATAAGGCACACACACCACAGCCTTCTTGCTCATTGGAATGTTAGAAAGTCAGTGCTATGCTTGGGCCATTATTTCCAGTGAAATCACCCACAAAAAGCACACGTGCAGAAAATGGCACTAAAGCGACTACAGAAGGGACGCTCGTTTGCGGTAGGAGAGCTGAAATAAGAAGGTAGCACGTCACGTGGAAATGTGCACGTCGGGTGACTCGGATTTCTCGCCACTGCTTGCCTGTTTACGCATGACCATAAAAGCGCCCAAGAGTATGGGTTTTGGGGTGACGCTTAAATTTTAGCAAGTGGGCGACTTTGTAAATCCGAAATCCATGAATAACGAGGGTGGAATTTCTGGGCTCCTGGTGTTCTAATCTCTGGGTCGTGTGAGCTCCTGATACCAGCTTCCCAGGACAATTGCCGGGTGGGGATGAATCTGGCACGTGGGAAGGAGGTTTCCCCTGGGCCATCAGATTAAGTGCAAGCCGTGGAGAGAGCTATGGGATCGGAGTGTCCTTTGATGTGGGGATCCAGTCCCATCCAAGGAGCTATCGCCCTATGAAATGGTGTAGAGGAAAAGCCTACCTTCCTAATCTCTGCATTTGTGATTCAAAGCGGACTATTGAAGGATCCAGGCAGCACGTCCCTGTAAACAAGAAGGGGTCAGTGGAGGTGGAGGGGAAGCAGGTTTATGGATGAAGACTGGAAGGAATAAGGGAACAAGCCATACCTCCATTGAAGGAAATCACAAGCTGCCTTCGGGTTGTTAAAACCCTCCGATACCAAGGGAAGTGTCCTTTTCGGGGAAGCGGCATATTTTGTCCTGTCAGTAGACCGCGGATGGCTCCTAACTGTTTTCGGAAAACATGAATGGCAACAACAAGGGGTGCGCAGGAGCCTCGTAACAGGACTTGGCTAGCCCCGCCTCTGTGAGTCCCCGGCTGATTCACGCTGATGGGGAGAGGCAGTGCCCGGCCCGCCTCTCAGCTGAGATTTGCCAGCCAAGAGGCAGCAAGCAGGTCTCTGATGACAAAGGCTTTATCAGTTGAGAAAAGTGACTCCGCGGCACATCCCCGTGTGCAGTGAGACACTGTCATAAATAATTAAAACCACACGTGCCTTGGCACATCAAGAAGCAGAGAACATTCGTGACCCTGCAGACGGGGCTGGGGTCACTCCTTTCGGGGAGGGAGAATGGCAAGGCACAGGGTATTAAGGGAGGAAAAGACCTCCTATCATCTCCTGGGGGCTCTCCCATCGATTCCCTCCCACGTCCCATGGGAGATGTGCAACGTGGGGAGAGATTGCAGGGACTCGTACACCTGCCTTGAGACACTGTTTCCCCCGGTTTCCCAGTGATGGATGTCGCACAAAAGCACTTTTCTTTCTGCAACACGTGTTTACCATAAATGGTGGGACCTTTTTGACCAGAGAGGTCAGGATGGTTCTCCCGTCCCCTCCTTTCCCTCTATCTTGTCTTTCCGTCTGGTCCCCGGCAGTTTTCCTAGCCTCTCAGGGCTGCAGGGACGTTTGGGGATCGCCTCATACCTTCCCTTATCAGATGCTTGCCTGTGTTCCCAGCAAGCACTCCGTGCTCAGCATTGTCTTTATTCTCAATTTATTCAGCCTTTCCAGGGACTCTGAAAGACCTGAATGAAAAAGCTCCTCCTCGGGAGTAGGTATGGAATCTGAAGCCTAATGAGGCCCCCTCATTGTCTATTTACAGCCCCCCTGGTTCTCGAAAATATCAAGGAATGGATACAGGCCTCCTTGTCACACAGCCGATGGGGGGCTAGATCCTACAGAACTAGAAACTGCGGGGCCGGTCTAGATGGGCCAGCGGGGGGAGGTGTGGCGGTGTTTGTAGCAACGTGGAGCCCTCGGTTACCTTGGTCACCCTCGCGACGGCCCTCGGCTGCAGTCTGCCCTGCAGATGCTGGGGCTGGATGCCGGCTGCTGCCTGAGGAGTCACGCGTTGGCTCCTTCTGCGGGCCAGCTGGAAGGCGCCTTGGCCCTGCATAAAGCCCTGGAGTTCTCTGTTCATCCCCTTCTCCAAAACCCATTTTCAGAAGACCGTCGCCTCTTGCTTGGGAGAGCGGAGGCCGTTTGGGGAGCCAACCTGTGCCCGCCTTCCCGCCCTCCCTTGCTCTGTCCCCAGGTCAGGGCACCTGCCTTATTCACAGGGTGTCTCTGTCTTGCTTGTTACCTTCCCAGAGTCAGCCCGCCCCACCTCTCCATCCCTCTGATCTCGCCAGGGACTCCGCCCCACCCCGGCCAGCCGTCCCCTCCCCTCTCCTCCCCTGCAGAGAGTGTCTGTTTGCTCACCTTCCACTCACCCCCGAACCTCCTTAAGGTCCCTGCCCTGCAGCTCCATTTCCCTCTCCGCTTCTCCAAGAACCCTGACTTGGCCACCCTTGATCTCTTTACAAAACTAGACTGCACCCTTTTGTGTTGTCTTTGTCTTCCTCCGAGTCACTGTCGTTGGGCTGATTTTTCTCCCTTTCATCCGTTCAAAATGGATTTATTGAGGGTTTGTGGCAGGCCTCCTTTGAGGCTCTGGAAACAGTGGGGAACGGGACACGCGTGGTCCCTACCCTCAGGAACTTGCTGCCAACTATAGCTGATCTCCAAGTGGCAAACGGCACCCCCTGCTCCCTCGGGGCCACTCGTGGAGCCCACCTTTCTGCCTGGTGCTTCACCGGCCTTTACCCCTGGTGGCTTCCTTCCAGAACACCAATCCCACACCTGCTGCTTTAGTGTAATTCCTGCTTGAAATGCCCATCTCCCCTCCTCACTCGGCCCCCACACTACCCCTTCCTTCCTTTCTGCACCCCTATTCATCATTCAGCATCTGGCTCATTTCCAACCTCTTCCTAGGCCCAGGCAATGGCAAAGTGACCCTCCCCCCCTGGGAACCCCTGGCTTAGAGTAAATGCCGCGCACTAGTCTTGAATGACTTTGAATCAAATCTTAGGTCATCCTGTCGCTTCTCAAAAATGTGTGTTCTGTTTCCCAAACCTGACTTTGAATGTGTTCCAAGAAGTAGCTCCTTTGTGTCATAATTCTCCATTATCTATTGAAGATACAGTGTGGGACTAGAGGCAAAGGAGGAACCAACCAGTGTGTGTTGAGGACGCCTGGTGAGCGTATCCTCACGGCCCAGACTTTATAGACACAAAGGGAAAGGTCATTGGTCTGCGTCAGCAGCCTCCTCTGGACCAGACGTTGGGGTGGCATCGTACATCTTTTGTTCAGGCGATCTTGCACCCCCTCTCTGAGGAAGAGGCTGCTGTCCCCATTCTACAGATAAAGAACTGAGGCTAAGTGAGCTTGAATGACTTGTAGATCACGTGGCTCTTGGGGGAGAGGCTGAGATTAAAACCCAGGCCTGCAGACAGCAGCGTCCCTCCCATTTCCCATCCAGCCTCATTGCCAAGGACTGCAGTGATCCACAGGCATTTACTCTGTGCCTCCTGCACTCACCACAGCTGGCTGAGGAGGGAGGAGGACAGTTTTATTGTTTTACGGAGGCTCACTTTGCTCCCCCTTTCCTGGATCAGGACAGCGCTGCGGATGGGCTCTTGAGGGACGGGATTCCCAGGAGGACCTTGGCTGAAGCTTCCTGTGGTCACGCGGCCGGGTCAGCCTTGGTCTGGCGATCGGCACTTACCCTTGTTCACAGAATCAAGTCCCCAGGGCATCGTGGTTGCCTTCGGATAAGGCAATACTTGGCCCTGGGGTTGAGTCCATTTGTGTTTATTTATTTACTTTTTGTTTTTAGAGCAGTTTCGGGTGCACAGAAGAATTAAGCAGGAAGTACAGAGCGTTTCCACTCACTCCCTCACACGCCTGCCCCCGGCTGTCCCTGTTCTTGCCATCTTGTGTTAGCGTGGTGCATTCGTTACCATTGATGTGCCCGTACTGACATATTACCAACTAAAGTCCATGGTTTACGAAAGCATTCACTGTGCCAGTTGTGACAGAGCAGTGTCAACACAGAACAGTTTCGCTGCCCTGAAAGGTCCCCTACGGCCCACTGTCCACCTCCCTTCCCCACCCTCTGGCAGCCACTGATCCTTGTACTGTCTCTACGGTCTTGCCCTCTCTGGGTGTCATATAATTGGAATCCTACCGTGTGTTGGCTTTTCCGACGGGCCTCTTTCACTTAGTGACGTGCGTTTTTGGTTCTTCCCTTCCAAGTTTTTTCGTGGCTTGATAGCTTATTTCTTCTTATCCCGACTAAGGCTCCATCGAATGGATGTACCGCAGTTTCCTATCCCTTCACCCGTTGGGGGACATTGTTTTAATTTTCCAGGGCTGCTGTGACAAAGTATCGCCAACTGGGTGGGTTCAAACAATAGAAATTTACTGTCTTCAGGTTCAAGAGGCGAGAAGTCTAACACAGGAGGTCAGTGGGCCATGCTCCCTCTGAAACACTTAGGGAACCCTTCCTCACCCCTTCCTACCTTCTGGCGGCATTGCCTGTGTCCCTTGCAACCACACAACTCTCCAGTCCTCTGTCCTCTCATGGCACCCCCTCTGTGTGTCCAGCCTCACATGGCTGCCTTCTGCATACACCGGGCCTAGTGGCTGAGTGCCCCCCCCCCCCCACTCCAGTATGACTTCATCTTGACTTAACTGATTACATCTGTAGTGACCCTCTTTCCAAAATAGGTCACATTCCAAGGTGCTGGGGATTAAGATGTCAACATATCTCTTGTTGGAGGGACCCACTCAGTCCACGGCAGACATCTTGGTGGCTTCCTGTTTTGGGCAATTATGAGTAAAGCTCCTATGTACATTTGTGGGCGGGTTTTGCATGGACGTAAGTTTTTAACTCCTTTGAGCGAACACCTAGGTGTGTGTGTTTTCTGGATTGTATGGGGAGAGTATGTTTAGCTTTGTAAGAGACTGCCAAATTGGCCTTTTCAAAGTGGCTTCACCGAGTCTGGTTCTTTTCATTTTGTATTAGACTGGCCTCTGCCAATCAGCTCCTGCCCGAGGATCTCCTGGGGTAGTACGCACCTGCCTTCTTAGTGTGCTTTCTGGAGAGTGTGTATGTGTGTGTGTGTGTGTGTGTGTGTGTGTGTGTGTGTATACACATGTGTGTATGATGCACCTTCTCTTGTGCTCTAAGCTCTACTAGCAACTGCTGATTGTATACTTTTTACTGGATGTTCACATAGACTAATAGTGAGCATGCTTCACACCTAACCTGTCACTGGTCAGAGGCCAGGCACCACGTTCACTGCAAAACCGGCCCCTCGGTTTACTGACTGGGGTGTTTACCATGGGGCCAAGCCCAGCCCCTGGTGGCCTTCACCTTTCCAGCCTCTGACTCCTTTTCTGTTTTGGTTTCCCTGAAGCCTTGCTGATGCCTTCTCTTTCCCCATGTGTCATTGTCAAGCTGGCTCTGGATTCCTGGGCCTCCTGTACCGGTTCTGTTTTCTACACCAGTGTTTGTACTTGGAACCATAGGTGTGCACTTAATTGTCAGCCCCTCCTGGCTGGTCCCCTCTTCCTGTCTCCCTACATCTGCCACACACCCTCCCCGGCTGACCTGGCAGTTCTGTCCCGGGGTCTTCTTCATAGCTTCTCGTTCTCATGAGGCTGTCGAAACCCATCTCTTTTGGCTCCCTCAAACTCTCTCTTCTCCTTCATTCCCTGGCCGCTGAGCAGACCTTCACTGGGCTCTTACTAAGTGGCAGGTAACCCTACATTGGGCCCTGGGGTGGAGTGGAGGACCTGCCCTTCCTAACACCTCTTTGGCTACATTGCAGCTGCTTGGGGGTCCTGGCCTCAGGGCATCCCCCCCTAACCCAATCGGCCTACCAGACAACGACTTGCACACAAATAACCAAAGCTGGAGCCTCTAGGCCTGTGCCCTTTCAGCTGGAACCAGTGGTTCCTTCATCGGGAGTGAGCGAGTGGCTCGTCTCCTCCTCCTCTCCTGGGCCAGTCGGCCACGGAGCGTGCCTCTTCTGGAAGGGGAGCTGCTGAAGCCAGTTTCCCAGCTGTGGTAGGAAGCCCAGAGCCTGTGCATATAATGCAGTATTAATAGTGCATTGGCATGATATAGATTTCTGTCACCTTCTGTACTAACAAACATCGCTTAGTGCTGGGTAATGATGGGTGTTTATTCCCAGCCACTTAGCTCAGCATAATGGACTTGCAGATGAAATATGGAAAATGGGCTCCTTTGTCTGGGAGGCTGCCCCCACCCCCCCCAAACGAGTAGCAGAAGTGGCGGCAGCTGCTACTGCAGAGTAAGGCTTTCTAGGTTTTTCTCTAGCTGAAGTTCTGATGGACTTGCCTGATGGAAGGAAGGGGATCTGGTTACAGGGCTGGGCTGTGAGCTCTTCCTCTGGGATTGCAGCTGGGAAGAGGAAGCTGGCATACCAGGGTCTGCCATTTGCTCCCTGTGGCTGATTTAGAAGGCCGGCTTGGCTAGACGTGACACGGAGAGAAATAGGACCGATGTGGGTGGAGGGGGGTGGGGGAGGCATCTCCTCCTTTATTCTGCTGGGTGGATCTTGATGGGCCAACTACATGTACAGCTTGGATCAGAGGTTGGTGAAGGTAATATTGACATTTTGCCTTAGGTTTTTTCAGTGATGGGCTGTCTCCAGGCTTTGCTCGCCAGGGAGTCTTTCAGAGGACATTTTAAGTGAACGTAGATTAGGATTGTTTCCCTCTGGTTCTTCTTTAAGCCTGTTTTCAAATACAACTAGACTAAGTAGCTGACCCCTGAGGATCCTGCGATGCTCGGTTTGGTGATCCCAACATTGCTGGAGGAAAAGATGGCTCTGACACATTACCAATTGCCTTTCTTCCTGGAAAGAGCTAGATGATGCCAGAATGGGTTATCTTGGGAGTCAAGGCCGTTATGTCCTGGGCCCGCATACTTGTCCTGAGGGTCCTAGCCCCTAGAGATTAACCTCTGTTGGTCGCCGATTCCCAGGACCCCCAGATCTAGGCATAAACTAAGCATGACATTTGGTCTTTGTTTTTCCCTTTCCCGGGAAGACTATCCATTTCCCCTCAATTACATGAAAACCTTAGACATTCGTGAGCACACACTTTGGGGCCGTAACCAACTAGCCCAAAGAGACAGACTTCCCTCCATCTTCCTGAGCCAAGACAACCTGCCTTCCTGTTGGATATCATGACCTCATCTGTTCTGTGCTTCCGTGCGATAATCACATACTCAAAGTTAGTAGCTGCATGCAGTCATGCTAATTAAGTAATTAGGTATAATTGTACTCACTGTAAATACACAGTAATTGGCTTTAAAAAAGTACTTGGGGGGAGAAGCACGTGCTTCAAGGTGGCTAAGCAAAGAAGGGGAAGACCCCTAGCCTGGAGGGGCATCACTGGACCCGGGCCCGGGGTGGGGGTCACTCCCCACAGTTAAAAGTAAGGACGCTGTAGAGTGGGTCCTTGGTTTCCCTCAGAGCCCTAGCCGCAGAGGGACTGCTTGTCCCCCTGGCCTGTCCTCGGTCTGGAGATCCTCTCCAGCCCAAGACTAGCCAGAGATACATTTCTCTCTTCCCCTCCCACTGGATCCTGGCATCCAGTCTGTTCTGAGGTTTATCAGGGTGATAATTCAGAACCAGCCGAAAACACACACACAGGGGTCAGAGAGGAATCAAAAGTCGGGCTTTATTGCTGGACTGAAGAAAATTGCTTGGACTTAAAAAGCCAAAGTGGGCTTCTTGGTGCCTCTCCCAAATCCTGAATTCGGGATGCGCACACAGGAGTTGGGTCTGAGCAGCGGATGTTCATCTAGTTGCATGGGGGCGGCGGGTGGGGGGGGGGTGTTATTGCCTGACTTACCTTTTGCAAGCCAGGAGCTCAGCAGCCCTGTAGAAAACCACACGTGCAGGGAGAGTCTCCTGTTTCTGTGTGAGCCCCGCTCAGAAGAGAAACCAGATGATAGATGATGAACTCTGCTCATCTCAGCCGTCAGATACATCACTCACTTCTCCGAGGGAGGAGCCAGGGACACAGGTCGAGGGAAGGGGGGGGGGGGTTCTTTCTGGGTCTCCAATGAGATTAAGACTTCTCTTTTTTATTATTTTTTTCTTTTTTTTAAAATTTTCTTTTAACGTTTATTTATTTTTGAGACAGAGAGAGACAGAGCATGAACAGAGAAGGGTCAGAGAGAGAGGGAGACACAGAATCTGAAACAGGCTCCAGGCTCTGAGCTGTCAGCACAGAGCCCGACGCGGGGCTCGAACTCACGGACCGTGAAATCATGACCTGAGCCGAAGTTGGCCACTTAACCGACTGAGCCACCCAGGCGCCCCAAGACTTCTCTTTTTTAATGTTTGTTTATTTTTGAGAGAGAGAGAGTGGGGGAGGAGCAGAGAGGGGGGAGGCTCAGAATCTGAAGCAGGCTGCAGGATCCCAGCTGTCAACACAGAGCCTGTCGTGGGGCTCCAGTTCACGAACCGCGAGGTCATGACCTGAGCCGAAGTTGGACACTTAACCCACTGAGCCACCTGGTGCCTCTAAAAACTCCTCTCTTATGGGCAGAGGCTAAAAGGTGGGAAAGGAGAAAAAAGTTCCCCACCCCCATGTTTAGGGACAGCAGGGAGCTCTATCATTCATTAGTGGTCGCCCCTATTAGTATTCTCTTTCCAGAAGCCCTTTTCCAGGAGAAAATGGTCGTCATTTCCATTTCCTCTGAATGAGCACATGAGTCATAATCCTGATGGGAGATTGCCAAAGGGGCCGGAGGTTCCGTTGTGCTGTACTCTTCATGCTCAACGACTGAACACCCAAGCACTACCCACCCATGGCGTAGCCAGAAGCCCAGAGGCCAAATGCCCTCCATCGTCTCTCCAGCTGCCTCGAATGCCATGTGCTCTGAGAGGTGCTAATAGGCATTTCTCAAAAACGATGTTCCGTGGTCAAGTACATTCAGGAAAACCTGGATTAAATAACTTTCTTACTGTGGCATCCTGGGAGCCTTCAAGGATGAAGGTCATTGCAACGTTGCAAGAGGGGCCTTGGGTCTGCGGCGTTAGCCAGATTTATTGAGCCTCTGAGCCTGATTCTTGAGGTAGGCCCGTTAGCATCTTTGTGGACACAGATGTTCAGCGGATCGCATTCTGGGCCGTTCTGGGGGTTTGGGGTTCTGTTTTCGCCTCCCCGGCAGATGTGGTAACTCATGTGACAGGGTGCCCAGATGGGCCTGATCCCGTTTGGCATGTGTGCTGTCCCATTTCTTCCCAAGCCTCTGGGAGGGACAGGAAGTGGCCGCGTTCCATGGGAATGCCCAGAGTTGGGGTGGTGGCATTCTTCAGGATTTCTGGCAGAGAGCTAAGCGCCCTTCATTCAAATGGATCAGGGGAGTCTTTGTCTGTTGTTCTCGGCCTAGAAGCTCTTGCCGGTGCCTCTAACTCTTCCTAAACCCCCAGATCCGGCGATGCTGGTCATGGCCAAGTTTTCACTGCATTCCTGTTTCCTGCATTTCACTGTTTCCAGGCAGACTTGCCACTTAGGATTGAAATCTCAGGGAGCTGTTCCTAAGGAGAAATGCATGAGTTGCAGGCTGTCAGCCTCCCAAGCCACTGTTTCCAAACCATGGTGTGGAAGGTCAAAGTGCTTCTTTATTTCAAGAAGGGCATATGATGCTCTTGGCACAAAGTGGGCCAGGGCAAGGTCTCAACCAGCCGAGAGAGTGAACCGAACCCTTGGTTCTAGGCGGTCATTTTTCATTAGAAAAGAAAGTAAAAGGAGTTTGTAGGGGGCTGGTCCTAGACCCTGGTCCCAGCCTACCTGCTCAGCCACCGTGGGACTCTGGGAAAGGCATCCAGCGTCTCTAAATTTGAGATGAGAAAACACGACCACCTGAGCTGGTATTTTTTGAGATGAAGTGGCATGAGAATTTGAAAGCATCCTGTCATCTTGCCTAAGTGACATACATAGATTGTCTTTTCCCTGACAACAGTATTTTTACAACTGTTGTTACAACCCCTGATTCAAATATGCTGGTGGGGGGGAAACCAGCTCAGTGGTGGCAAGAATAGAGATTTTTCAAAGCCCGATGATATTTCTCAAAAGACAAGAATCCTTCCCTCCAACGACTTCTTTTCCCCGACGCTAAGAAATAGCGTTTTATCACCCAGATCCGCAGCCACCGAGATGCTCTTAGGAGTTAACACGGTAATACCGTGGTTGTCAGGAAATGATCGATGTAGATGAGCAGCGGGCTCAGGCCGATTTCCTTTTGGGTTAATGAGACCAACACACCATGAGCCCGAACGGGGGATGGGAAAGAGACTCATAGCGGGATTCTTTCGTTTGTTTGGTTTTTACTCTTGGTTTTATGCCTCTCCTTGTCAGTAAACGTTACTTGGATGAGACTTCAGTGCCCGTGAACCCCCCTGCTTTACCCGTGTTCCTTCCCAAGTGCCTCTCACTGAGTTACTTGTATGTCTGTGCCCGTAGGGTACCCTCCGCAGCTAGGGCTGTAATGCTCATCTGCTCAGGTGACTTCGTTTTTGAAATGAGGCCCCTTCAGTCTTTTCTTGACGAACGTATACATCCTCCAGACACACATGTACACGTATGTGGGTCTTGTCATAGTTGCACACGTATCTCGCATTTTGGGCACTGATTGTATCAGTTGAGGTCCTTTTGGCTGCAGGTGCCAGACAGTCGTGACCCACTGGGCTTAACACAAGAAGGAAACTGAGCATCACGTTAGCTCCGCTAAATAGCTTGGGAAGGCTCCCGGCACATTAGGACTTCAGCTCTGCTTTTCTGTGATTGTCCTGCCTCTTGTCTTTCTGTGTTTTGCTTTACCACCGGACTGGCTCCCCTCATGGTTACAAAATGGTTGCAGGAGCCTCAGGCATCACCGCTAAGCACATGGACCCGGACAGCACAGCGTTGTCTCTCCTTGTGTGTTGTTGAAACTGAGAAGACCTTTCCCCAAAGCCCCCAGGAGACTTTCCCTCCTGTCTCATTGGCTGGAGTGACGTCGTATTCTAAACCCGTCCCCCACCAAGAGAACGGAATTACCACAGGCACTTGAGGCTCATCCAGATTCTCCTTTGGGCTTGGGGATGGAACATACTTCTCCGGAGGCACGGGGCTGCCTGGAGGGGAGTGGACACCGGCACAGAATCAGGGTTCTGTTAGCAAGGAAGAATCCAGGAGTGGCTGTTGGAAATGACAACGCCCGTCCCTGCGGTGCTTTGCCAAGGGTAAATCGTGCTCACCTTGTCGTGCGGCCTTGCCGACTGTTTCCGTCCTGCTCTTCTGAGAGTGAGCAGAAGCCTCTCGGGATAGAGGTGGTAGGAGGAGGATGGGAAAAGTGATTCTGTGTCAGTTTTACCCCCCATTTTTCTCCTTTTAGGGAGAGCAAGCTGGCAGTTTGTGGTTGTCGTCACTGCTGTTCTGGCCGGGTAAACGGTCCCGCTGATTTGCAAGGCTATACTTAACATGCCCGAGCAAGGAAAAATTCCTTCATGTGGCTTCAGCTGGATGCGATGATCTCAGTTGAGCAAGCTGTGTGAACTCCTGGGAGCTGCTGTGTGATCCTTGGGGAGCGTGGTTTCTGGGGAGGATGTGGGGGCAGGGGTGAAAAGAGGGTAAGCGGGGAGGGGGTTGGTGAGGAGAAGAGAATCAACACCTCCTCGATACCTGTCAGTGCCTATCACTAACCAGGCTCCGAATCTCAAGTACCTTACAATAATAATCAGATCTTTCACTGCACAGTACTTGCTTTCAGGCACCTGAGAACAGTCGAAATAGGAGCACCTGGGTGGCTCAGTTAAGCCTCCGACTCTTAATTTCAGCTCAGGTCATGCTCTCATGGTTCGTGAGACGGAGCCCCGCGTCGGGCTCCATGCTGCTGCTGTGGAGCCTGTTGGGATTCTCTGTCTCCCTCTCTGTCTGTCTCTCTCCCACTCATGCTCTCTCTGTGTCTCTGAAAATAAATAAATAAACTTAAAGAAAGAAAACAGCAAAAATATAATAGACGGGCTTAATTTTTAAAAACTATGGGGGTAGGTGCTGTTGCTGAGAAAAGTGAGGCACAGGACAGGTAAGACATTTGCTGTAGTCTCGTGGCTAGGAAATGACAAAGCCACGGTATGACAGAGCCTGCCACCTGCTCTTCCCTTCATTAGGTCTTTCTACGTGAAGCCTACCTGGAACGTAAGTCTTGCGACCCCCACTTGGCAGATCAGGAAACTGTGGCACTTGCCCGAGGTCGCTGTCTGGTCAGTGGTGGAGCCAGGGTTCCCACCTGGGGGTCAGGAACGTGCCTGTGCCCTGGCCCGGGCTGCCTCCCCTTCCTGGTAGCTGACCTCCACCCGTACCCCACCTTCTGGGAGACTGAGGATGGTCTTGCAGATTCCCAGACAGATGCTAGCTTGGGTGGCCCATGGGGCCCACCATGGAGTCAGCAGAAGGCAGTCCCTCTCTGGCACTCCCATGGCTCCTGTGTAGGCAACCCCTTCTTCATCCCTACCCCCGGGAGGCCATCTGGAGCCTCAGTGGCCTGGAAGGCGGGCCTCTCAGTGGGGTAGAGATGGGCGCTGGAGAAGGATGCTGGAGGTTGTGTGTGGGCTGCACGGAAGGAGGAGGACCACAGGCCTTGGAGCCAAGTTGGCCTCGTTCTCGGCCAAGCGTCCTCTTACCCTGTCCCTGGTGGCCGTGTAGCTTAATTTGTCACCCAGATTGTGGCCAGCCGGGCCTCTCACCAGGTGCTGTGTTAGCTCCCATCCATGCCCAGACCTAGAATTCCTGGTGATGCAGCAACTCTTCGTTTTGGATTCTGCTGAGTCGGGCGGCCCTAATGCCACCGGTAATGAAGAAGTGTTGGGACTAAACTCCTAATGGCTCATTGATTGGTTGAATTATGCTCAGTGTAATTCTGAAAATAGATTTTAAATATGTGCTTGGGGATTTGTGGGGATTGGTTACTTAGGAGCTTTAACTCAATCGTGGCTGGTTTGACAGAGACATCAATGCTGGTGGCCTCCGCTGGCGCCATGCTGTTCGCCACGCTCTTCACCAAGGCGAGGCCCCACCCCGGAGCCAGGAAGCTGGCCGGAGGGCAGTGTATGCATGCGCAGGAAGGTCCCCTTCCCGTACATACACACCCTTTGGCGGAGGTCTTGAGAAGGTCACGTTGGTTGACCCAACCATTTGCAAACCCCTCCATGTTCTTAGGATGGATGGAGGAGACATGTAGTTTCTGGATTCTCCCTTAGACATCCTCTGACATCAGGGAGTGCAGACTGTCGCCTGCCCTTTCTCTGATTCCAAGTTTTCGCTTTTCGTGGAGCTACGACTTGGGGAGAAGCGAAGGGAAGCCTTCTCAAAGACTCAGCGTCTCTGCATATTCCAGCATCATCTAGTCTGCCCGACATCCTTGACTGGGTCTAATGGGGGAGCCAAAGGGTCTGGTGCTGGGCTTCTGATACCTCGCTGCTTTTTGTGACTGTCAGGTTAATTTGCAGACAATAGAAAAAGGAAGCAACCCTCAGCAGATAATACAGAGACCTCCCAACATGCCTATAATTACCATCCTTATCTACTTCTTTCCCTCTAACCAATCGGGGACCTAAAAGGCCTTCCATTTCTGGGGCACGCTGGGTCAGAAACCAATGACGGATGTCATGGTTTAGCTTCCATAAGGCACAGTAAGACTGTATTTCTGAGGGGAAATTGGTCAGCGGTCTTTTTTCGAGAGCTTCTAATGCTACTCCTCCATTTTGACCTCTATCTGAAAGACTGTGTTTCCTTATACCCTTCCCTGGGGTAATTTATACCCAGCCACTCATTAGAAAAAACGGTATCCTCGGGGAAGGGAGGAAGTAAAAACAAAACCTGTAAGAAAAGAAAAAAAAAATTACACTCTGCTCTAATAAAGAAATTACTGACGTTCTACATTATGAACTGTATTAATTTTTAATGGCTGAGAAAGGAGTTGATTTATAATGCATCCTTCTCGGCTGCAGTGCCTGTCCCCAGCTAATAAATAAATGACAGGTCTCTTGTATTAAAAGTATCCGTCATTTTACATTGTTGGAATGTAGATGGCAGAGGCGTTGAGTGAGAGGCTCCTGGGAGCGGGTGTGCCCTGCTGTGCCCATTTGCAGAGGGAGCTGGCATGGAGGGTGGCTTAGCTCTCCAACTGGAGGTCAGCTCATTTCTCCCCTTTGGTCTCAGCAAAGTGACCCAAATAGCTGCGACTCTTAATGGTCCAGGGGAGAGTTCGTAAGAAGGGGTAGTGCTATGCTCAGGGACAGTTCTGATGGAAATTTAAATTCCGGACCCTTAAGCAGAATTGCCCATGGCTTGTCCCTGCATGTCTTGACCAGATACCGCAGGATTCCGTGTTAGCAATTGATCCTTTGTTGATGCTCATGTATGACTCACAGCTCTGGTTCACCTCTGTATGCCTCTTAGGAAAAAAATAATAATAATAAAATAAAGCCTGATATTTATTTTTCCTTCCGAGTAGTATATACTCATTGTAAATATTTTGGGGGGAGTTCCGGAAAAGTTCGGAGAAGAAAATAAGAACTGCCCCCACATACTGCATGCACCCAGTGATAAATGCCGGGAACGTGTTGGTGCCCTGCCTTCCAGTCTTTTTTCTTTGCAGAGATACACGGACAAACACGTAACACACGCGGACATTCATATGCCGACACATAAGCTTGTATTATGCAAAGACAAGACCGTATTTGGCACTCGGTTTTATAATCTGAATTTGTTCATTTAGCAATGTGCCATGGACCTTTATTCCATATCATTAAAAATCATGCAGCTGGTGTCTGTGTGTCCAGCCAGGGCTGTTTTCACACCGGTGCCATGTACAGCTGGCAATCAGTCAATCAAAATGCACTCCTTTGTTCTCCATCACAATGCCAACTCCAGAGTAAACACAGTGCGGGAGAAAAAAAATGAGGACAAAGGATGGGTCTTACACAGAACTCCTAATTATGGAGCAACTACTGGCTGCAGAGTCGATGCAGTGGGGCCGAGAGAGGAATAGAGTGGCTGGCACCGTCCCCACGTGAGGGAGTCCACACTCCAGCTGGGCTCTGAGAGAGGCCCCTAATAGTTCCTGGTGATCCAGGCATGAAGCATGTCTCAGAGATGCATGTCACAGGAGCCCTGCAGCTAGAGGGCTGGGTGTGTGCATAGAGAACACCAGCTCGTTTAAAGTAGGGGAGGAAAGGCTTGGGTGAGGGGCGACAGAGGGTTGGGGCTTTCTCTAAAGCCAAGGGGCACGTAGGTGGGGATGGAAGGTAAGGACCGTCCAGGCCACAGTGGCAGTAGCTGGAAGCGGAGACCGGCTTTGGAGGGACAGGGACGGGCGGCCACGGGGGACTGGAGAAGAGCCCCTTGCGTGGAGGGAGCAGGTCCCGTGCCAGTGTTACACAGTGTAGGTTACTGAAGCAACAGTTATGAATTTATTCATAGAATTTGCATTTAAATAGTTCCAGTCTTTATTTACCACGCTTGACATTGTTATCAGTTTCTCAGAAATAGGTAATGACTTGAGAAGTAAAGGCGCCATCGACATTATAATAAAAAAGGTAAAACAAAGTAGGTGATTCTCTTTGAATTTAGGGACAGTTTCAAGCAGACACGGAAAGACATCCCCCCGCCCCCCGTTCTAGAAAGAGCACAAGAAATGTTATTTAGAAAATGAGAGAGATTTAGCGATCGCTGCCAGCAGGTTCGACAACTTCTGATTTATTTATATTGTCTTCAGAGGCTTATAAAAATGGAAGTTTGCCTGGATTTGGAGACTAGCGTTTGGGCCCTTCCATATATGAATTTATTTCTTGATTTGTTGTGTGCGTTTCTAAACATAGATAGACCAGTGCCTTTTGCTTCTGAAAAAAAAAAAAAAAAAAAAGAAACAAAACAAAACGAAAAGTCTCTGAAGCTGGTAGGGAGAGCAATCGGAGACCGTGTGCCCGTGAGGAATCTGCTCCCACGTTGCAGGAGAGGGACTGCAAGGCAGAATCCCGGAAGCATTCATTCCTGGAGCATCGGAGGGAACCTGTCTTTTTGCCATGGCAGCCCGAGATCAAGTCTTCCCTGGCCCTGATTTTGTACCCAGTCCATTGCAATTACAGTATGATCCTTGCTCATAGTTTTACCTTCAGATCTTGGACCCAAAATTATTCCAGCAAAAGGACTTGGCTCAGAGTCTTTTTGAAGATTGTCTGCGTTCCTAGTGGCATTAAAAAGGAGGCAAGTTTGTGGCTAGACGTCTAGTCTACCTGATTCCCACATAGTTTCTATGTTACTGAATGCATTAGCTCACAAAGGGAGTTCGTTTCCACGTCTCAACTTTTTTTTTTTTTATTTATGTATTTTGAGAGAGAGAGACAGAGAGAGAGAAAACTCGAGCAAGGGAAGGGCAGAGAGAGGGGGAGAGAGAATCCTGAGCAGGCTCCGCACTGTCAGTGTGGAGCCCAGTGTGGGGCTCGAACCCACGAGCCGTAAGATCATGGCCTGAGCTGAAACCAAGAGTCAGACGCTTAACCGACTGAGCCACCCAGGTGCCCCCTCCACATCTCAACTTCTAAGTGACTTCACGTGATTTACAGTTGACAAACAGCACACCGAGGTTTTTCTTTTCGTTGTTTCTGGCTGTTACTATGTCGCCAGCGGGTGGGTCCTTATCTCAGGCATTTTCTCGGCAAACTAGCTGATGGCACACTGGGTGTAGAGACACTGTGTTTGCATTCCACACCTTCCATTACCTGCTTAAATCCTGACCCGAAGGAAGGTGATGTTCGTGATTTTTCAGCATCCTGCCACTGTATGTTTTCCGTGGAATTTCAGAAGACCGTCGTTTTTATAAGACTGTGATTCTCCAGATGTGGTCCCCAAACCAGTGTCATCAGCATCACCTGGAAACTTGTTAGAAATGCAAATTCTTGAGATTGCCCCATCCCCAGACCCACCGAATCAAAAACCCTGGGGGTGAGGCTCAGTGATTTTGTGCTCTAATAAGCCCTCCAGGCGATTCTGATAAACACCAGAGGATGAGATGCAGTGTGTAAGACACTGGTAGCCGCCCCCCACCCCTTCCCCTCTCAGTTTGAAATATTTGAAGAAGTCGAGCTGTGTTTCAGGACAATAGTTGGTGGTACTTAAAATTTGCTATTCAGTAAACATTTATTGAGCACCTACGAAGCTCTAGATACTACATTGGGTTCTCTGAGGACAGCTGAGTGAACAAATAGGTCATTTTGATGTGGCTGCTTTGATATGAATATGTAAAAACGCTTTTTTGGGGCAGTCATCACATAAACAAGAGGCCCTCATCTACACCCCTTATCCTCCCCCCTCTGTGACTCCTGTGCTGTCCCTGGCTCCTCTAAATGGGGGGTTTTGTCAGAGGTTGGGTCAGAGTATGTTGAGGGTGAGAAATGGGGTATGAGCAAGGTGTGGGGAGAGGCTGGGGAGGGGGTGAAGATGTCAGCTTTGCATGCTATTTGGGAATAAAGGTGGCAGGCGTAAAGGTTTTTGTTTCAAGCGGTGTGAAAATGCCTCCCATACTCCACACTCCATGTCCTAGCAGCCCCGTCAAAAGGGCTGCATTGGGTTATTCCTGTCCCTCCAGGGGCCCATCATCTTGGGGGTTTGTGGGTGATGTCGAGATGGCAGGATGGGAGTCAGCTAGCTGAATGTGGAATTCTGCAAGGAACGATGTGTGCCTTGTCCTTCCTGGTCCCCGAGGCTCTTGGGCATGGGAAGAGCTCTGTAGGCTTGGGCTCCGGAACCTGGATTTGCTGCTGCCTGATCTCACTGAGCCTCCCTGTGTCCTAGTAAAGTGGAAGTAACAGGAGGACCTGCCTTGTCAGGGCTTTCTGTGTACTGCATGAAGGAATGTGTGCAAGGGACTTGGAACAGCTGCCTGCCTTTGGGGAGAAATGGCTACATTCTATCAGACTGTTAGTACCGTCCTTACAGTCTGCCTCAGTTACGCTGAAGAAGGAATTTTATTTTATTTGTAAAGTTTATTTATTTTGAGAGAGAGAGTGCATGTGCGTGCATACACCAGTAGGGGGGGGGGGAGGCGCAGAGAAAGAGGAACAGAGAATGCCAAGCAGGCTCCATGCTGTCAGTGCGGAGCCCAGCGTGGGGCTTGAATTCATGAACCACGAGATCATGACCTGAGCTGAGATCAAGAGTCAGACTCACAACCGACTGAGCCACTCAGGTGCCCCCGAAGAAGGAATTTTAAATGTCCCGGAAACACTCCTGCCCTATGAGGCCATCCAGGCAGTATTTACTTGGCCCTGCAGATGTGGTTTGACATCATTTGCAAGTCACACTTTCCCCTCTGAAAGTAACGTGTGGTGGGAAATGTCTCCCCACGTGGAGTCAGTGGCACATTTGCTGACGTCATTCAGTGACCAGCCTATGTGTAGGCAGCTAGGACCTGTGTATCTTCAGTCCTGGCTTCTCAGAGTTGACCCCCACCGTGATCCAACCAACCCCCAAGCTTCACCTCATTGCTAAGGTTGAGAAGGTGATTCTGCCAGAAAATAGCAGATTAGCGAGAATTTAATTCTGGTTTTCAAAGGTTCTGAAAATAAATGAATACAGCAAATGTCCCTTAATGTATTCAATTTAGATACATGTAACCTCTTCCTATTCAATATGGAAATGTACGCATCTTGTATATCCTTAGAATTTTGAGTACAGCCACATTCTAATTAGTTCCCAGCTAAAATTTCTCAAATTCTTCTCTATTTTGATTTTTTAAAAGCAAGCTAGAGACTGGGTTTTTTGGTAGTGAATGCTTACCAACGAGTAGGGATTATAGGCAGCAGGAATTGAGAGGCCAAGCAGGCTGGGGAACAGCATATGCAAAGGTATAGAGCCGTGTTCTGGATGAGTGGGATATAAGGTATGTGGCAAGAGACAGGTTATTATGGCCTGTGTGCCATGCTTGTTCATCCCAAACCATTTCAAGCTAATATTGGAGGACAGGAATATTCCCCAACAGGCTGTAGACCAAAAAGGAACAAAAAGAACATTTGTCAAAAAAGATGGACTTTTCTCCCTTCTTGGGTAGTGTAAGGGTGGCAGTGTTGTGTGATGGCAAGAACTTTGAACTGAAAATTAGAGAGCCAGATTCACATAACTGCTATGAACCCATTGGGGTGTGTGTGTGTGTGTGTGTGTGTGTGTGTGTGTGTGTGTAAATTCAGCAGCACTGGAGGTAAAAAAAAATACTTTTTTTTTTTTTGCTCTTACATTTACAATTTCTGTTTGTTGGACCTTTAGTAGACAAAAGTCAGTTGTATATCTTTTAAAATAAAATTCTCTTTATTCAATAGTTTATTAAATTGCTTTTAGGAATAAAACCTGTTAGCAATATGTGAATATCTTCATGTGATTCATCATTTACAATAAAAAAGGATGGTTTTTAATTCTTCTCAACCTTTCCTTCTACTTCAGGAAAAAAAAATATTAAAAAGCTTGGAGAAAGAACTACCAATTTACTTCACATCAATTTTTCTCCTTTCCCCAGGATACTCATATCTTCAGTCATCATTGAGGTGGTGGTTGGAGCCTTGGGAATGAAGTGATACGGAACGAGAGGGCGCACAGAGGAACAGAGCTCTAAACTAGTGCCGTGGGCCAGGCCAAGCATTAGGAAGGGGAAGAGGAGGAAAATGGAGACTGGGCAGGCTGTTGCAGAGGGCTCCCGCATGCAAAGGTGGGGAGAGTTTGCAGAAGGAGGGTGGTGTTGGAGATGGGAGGAGTAGACAGAGATCAGGCGCTGGGTCCTGGAAGTCTGGAGCAGAGCAGAAGAATGAGATTGATTACAAGGATCAAGAAGTGACTGGTGGTGGGGAAACAGGCCAGACAGCAATGAAGTGATGGAGAAAAATGGACAAGATGGCCACATTGCCTTGCAATTCTCATGGCTGTGTTGTATCACATTGTATGAATATATCACAGTTCCTTTATACATCTTACTGTCAGTTGACATCTGAGTCTTTCTTTCTTTCTTTCTTTCTTTCTTTCTTTCTTTCTTTCTTTCTTTCTTTCTTTCCTTCCTTCTTTCTTTCGGCTATCCAAAATAATGTTGCTGTGGGCACTAAGATGGTAAAGTGTATCTTTTGGTGAATATATATATATATATATATATATATATATACACACACACACACACACACACACACACACACACATGTATATATTTCTGTTGGAGATGTACTTATGATTAAAATTATTGGGTGTGTGGTAATATGTATATTCAGTTACAGTATTTTTTCAAAATAAAGAATAGGGGCGCCTGGGTGGCTCAGTCGGTTGAGCGTCAGACTTCGGCTCAGGTCATGGTCTCGCGGTTTGTGAGTTCGAGCCCCGTGTCGGGCTCTGTGCTGACAGCTCAGAGCCTGGAGCCTGCTTCGGATTCTGTGTCTCCTTCTCCCTCTGCCCCTCCCCTACTTGTGCTCTGTCTCTCTCTGTCTCTCAAAAATAAATAAATGTAAAAAAAGAAAAAAGAAATAAAGAATAAAGGAGAGGCACTCGGATGGCTAGGTCAGTTGAGTGACTTTGGCTCAGGTCATGATCTCACGGTTCATGAATTTGAGCCTTGTATCGGGCTCGCTGCTGTCCACGCAGAGCCAGCTTAGGATCTTCGGTCCCTCTTTACTCTCTGCCCCTTCCCCTCTTGCACTCTTAAAAATAAATAAGTCTTAAAAAAAAAAAAAGAAAGGAAATGTGTGCAAAGTGCTCGGCATGTAGTATTAATACCGTAAATTGAATGGTAGTTAATACCATCATCATCATCCTCCTCCTCATCAGAGGTGCCCTCATATTTTTAACCACATGGAGAATTAAACTCCTTGAACATGTCACCAAAGCTGAGGTTTCTCCCACACGTCTTTAGCTATAAAGCCACAAATCTATGGGCAGTGACAACTCTCTTCTCACTAGACTAACCTCTCTCCCTCAACCAGAGGGCCCTGCGAGGCATTCAGAGAAGATGACGGAGAAGAAAGCCAGGACTCTGTCCTCCCGTAGCTGAGCACTGGCATCCCTCTCCTTCAGTCTTAATTTGTCTCTTCTCTGGTCGCAGGAGCGAGGCTGGTCTGTATGTCTGGGGTGTATGTGTTGCTGCTGGTGGAGCGGGGATCTGCCGGCAGGAGTGGCACAGAGAGGTGATGGTCACAGAGGTGGATCTTATTTATTCCACTTCCCGGTAGCGGTCAAGATAATATTTCAGGAACAGATATGACTTTATGAATAATGGAGCATGGATCAAAGATACTGTAGCATCTGTTTAATATGAAAAATTGCTGGGGGCAGAGCCCTGGTTACTCTTCACTGCAACTCCGCTGCCACCAAGAATCTTGATTGCCGGGAGACTGGGGTCGAGCACGGGAAAATAGACTCACTTGGCTGGCGTCAGAAAAGTTTAAATGGCCAAGTGCTTGAAGGCCACCGGTTCTGTGGATACCAAACGTGTGTCCTCCGTGGTCTGCATTGGAATCACACGGGAGCTTTTAGACACCACTGGGTCCTGGACCCCCCCGCCCCGGAATCCTGGTTCGTGGTCTGGGAGTGGGCCTGCCGGTTTATCTCAGGGGATCTGATGCACATGCAACTACTGATCTCGTCCAGTCTTGTTGCTTTCCAGATGGGGAGACTGAAGCCCTGTGTGGTTAAAGACCCTTGTCCTGAGAGATACCGTGTTGTGGGTGGCCTTGGTCGAGTTAGAACCGGGTACCCTCCCTTCTTTTTGCATTTACATTTCCCTCCCAACATCCAACGCGTGGATGGTTCCTTGAGAAGCACTTGTGTTCCTCTCTCTGGTTCTGCAAGTATATTATTTCCTCTTGGTTAGTCTCAGGACTCTGCTCTTTTTCTTAGATAGGCCCAACTCAGATGAATTTTGGCATCTTCCTTTTTGGGGACATTTCCTTCCAAAAAGGAACCTCTTTTTTTCTAGTGTATGCGAATATTTTGGTTCTGTTGGATCTCTGCGACTCTACGGGGATGTGGCCAAGCCATCCTAGTAGAATGTTCCATGGCAAATGGATGCTGCCATGCATTCCTGCCCAGGATGCTGAGAAGCTATAGTTGCGAAGTGATGTTTACCTGGTAACCAAGAGCTCCTGGAAATGGCAGAATCACAGGGCAGAAGGAGCCTCGTGTGTCTGATTCATCCCAGTTTGCAGATGAGGTCACTGAGGCTTAGAGAGGTCAAGCGGCTTGCCCAAGACACACAGCTGGTTTGTGTGTGGAAGAGAGACCTGGAACTCAGGTCTTCAGACTGTGCCCCACAGTCCTTGCGTTGATTCCAATAAGCACATCTTTAATAGAAAAATTTCACATACCCAGAAACAGGCCGAGGGCAGGAGATAAAACAGGTCTTCTGAATGCAAGTCTTGTCTTCCGTTTGAACAAAGTCTGCATTAGAAAGTCTCAGGATTGAAGGTGGCGTGAGAGATCCTTCTGTGCACGTGTCTCCTTCGTGTCCCTTTTAGCTGTCATCCAATCTCAGTTCCTTCTTCTAGGGGATCAGAAGCTCCTCTTTCTAGGTGGCCCAGTCCACTCAGGCAGTTCTGACTGTGGGAAAGTGACCCTGTCTTGACTCAGGAGCCCGCCTTCTGGGGACCCTTTCCCTGGACCTCACTGTTCTGTCTGGAGCCATTCAGCAAACAGGGCCATGTGGCAGGCAGGACTCTGGCTTTGACACCAGGCAGACCCAGGGTCCTGCTCTGCCAACTACCAATTGTGTGTCTTAGATGATCCACTTTCGCTTTTCTCCTTGTCTGTGAAGTGGGGACACTAAGATGACCACGTGAGAGAGTTGTTACGAGCGTTACACAAGCCGTCACACTCGTCGTGGCCACTGCGCACGTGTGTGCTTGCACAGCAGTGCCCTTGGTCGTGCACCTCCCCGTTCTGGAGGCCTCTGGCCATGTCTCCCCAGTTTCCACACGAAACCTTCGCACAGCCTTCCGTTTCTTCTCAGGTGGCACCAGTTGAGATGGCCCATGTGCTTGTCGGCAGTCTCCCCACCGTGCCTCTCAGTTGAGCACTCTTACGAGACGGGCCTCCTTTTCCAGGCTCGAGGAAGGGAGTGTGGAAATTGCCCGCGGTGTCACCTTCAAGTCTCTGAGGCAGTGCCGCGTTCGGAATCCACGTCATCGGCGACGGTCACGGGCTGTGCGTGTGCGAGTCTCTGCATGTGTGCGCATGTGCGTTTTCCCAGAAATCCCAGTGTCAGAGCCGCAGATGTCCTGGCCCGTTTTCCACATCAAGGAGAGGCTCACTGCCTCTTTCGGCGCCAGATCCAGGCCATCCCAGGGGGTTAGGGCTTCTCGGTTCATCCCTTAACGTTCGCCCGAAGCCACGTGCGCTGTGTGCGTGCGGAGGGCTGCGGTCCCCAGACAGAACTGCCTCTGCTGAGGCCGCCACCTGCTGCAAGCAGTCCCCTTTCTTGGGATCCGTGGCTGTGCGCATGACAGTCCTCGTCAATCCATTTTCCACTGGCTCCTGGTAGGGCAGAGCCTCGCGTCAGGCGTGCCCCGAGCAGTCGCTAATGTGAAGGGCACTTTGCCGTGAAGACACCTGAGACCTGTAGGATAGTAACAGCTGCAGAAGATTCATCCCCGTGTAATTTCAATCCCTCTCCAGAGTCACACTCTCATGGAGGGAGTGGGAGAGAAGGAGAGAAAAGCCTAGAATAATTCTAAGAAGTTACGGAAAAAAATCGGGGAGGGGGAAAGATGACCGAAATATGCTTGTTCAGTCGCCCACCCTACCGCCTGCTGGATTTGGTAACGAGCATTTTAATTTTCTTTTTTAAAGTCAGGGGCTATTTTCACAATTATGAATGCTGCAAATTGTATGTGTTCTGAAGTTTGCTGGTCCTATGAGAAACTCTTGAAAAAAGGGTTCCTCTGTCAAAGAGTTTGGGAAATGCCTCCTATTACAGCCCAGGACACATCAGGATATTCACGGACAAGGGGTCCTTTTGGACAGACTTGCTGTGCTCCGGGTATCCTTGGATTTACCATATTTATTTGAAGAAAGGTCCCTTCAAATGTGCACCCAGTCTCTAATAGGCTGTTCATAACGTTCAGGAGTCAAAATCTTGGATGGGAGGGAATGGAGTGTTACGGAGATGATGTGGTTGTGGAGGGGGAGCTGGGGGTCCCCAGATCATGTAAGTAAGGGGAGGGGGACATTCCCCACCAGTATCTTTTTCTGATTTTCTGTCTGTTAGGCTGTGGGATATGCAGACGTCAGTTTTTCTAGGGTTTGGTGAATACCAGAGGCCCCTTCAGAGTTAAAATATTAACTGGGATTGAGGTTGTCTATTTTCTTCAGGTGGGGGGGGGTCCTAAATGTTTTATAGATAAAGGAAGGGGGTTCCCACAGATTGTGGTAGGAAAGCCCACACGGAGGGTAAACTTGGTTTTGTGAAGTAGCCCGTGAAGACCATTGTGACTTTAGGGCAGATAAACTCTAGGCTTTAGAAATAGGCCTGTTGCCAGACCCATTGTCAGAGTCACTGATTGACAAGGGAAACCTGTCCCCAGAAGACTTTCATCTTAACACAAGTATCCCAGGCAGTGACATTACTTCATGGGCTCATGTGGGGCCATCATCGGGCATCTTGACTGACCTTCAGTTTAAGCTCATTTAGGTACCTGGTTCCTTCTCAGGGCAACATGCTGGCCTCTCCTTAGGCCTCTCTGGTGGTACCAGTGTGTGTCCAGAGAGCATGGGTCAGAAAGACCAATATAGTGCCTAACTGGATGGATCCCAGTGAGCAAGGAGCCCTGAGTACACGGAGGGAAAAGGATGCACGAGAAAACTTTTGGAGTTATACAGATGCAGGTTTAAATCCCAACTCTCCTGCCACATCTTAACCTCACTGGGCTACATTTTTTTTTCATCTATAATATGAGAATAATAAATAGCATTTTTCCAGGCATTGGGAAGATTAAATGGCATGCCATTTCACATATGAAATACTCCAGTGCTGTGATAAACTCTATCCTTCTGCTGGCACTGATCAAGAGAAGTTGAATGCTGGTGAGAACATCATTTACTGGGGTCAGTCTTTCCCCCCCCTTGTTCTACAACTTTGATAAGTTTGACTTGTCACTCTCTCTCTCCACACCTGCCAAGTTATAAACGTTTTCTCTCTCCTCAGCCTTCCCTAGTGTTTTCGTATCTTTCTTGCCCTGTGGAAGGCAGTAGCGAACATACTCATTTTCATGCAAATGTGCCTTGAATTGGCACAAGGGTAGGACAATGTGTTCGTTTTCCAATAGCTGTTTTGATAATGCTTGGCAGTGTGTTGGTATTTTTGGCCAGAGTGGTGCATGTTGAGACCATATCCTCAAGGAATGCTTTTCGATCTGTCCTAAGTCTCTTTTCTAGGCTGCATAGTTTGGATTTTCCATTGATGAAAAGCACTTCCCTTTTCTTGCCCACATGTAAGTTTATCTGTCCATTTTCTGGGCCACTCCTATCCTCCCGTGTTGCCCAAGGCACATGCAGAAAACCTCTTGAGATCTTCCTGAACTTTATGCCTTAAAAAACTATTCTTTTATGTGGAAGAGCTTAGGATCATCTAAAAATCAGAGGTACTTTGGTGTAGACCTCTTGGATATCAGGGATACCAGGAGGAACATTCAGGGTGTGGAGAGCGGGTGAAGAGTGAAGGAGTTTCTGATGGGTGAAGTATAGGGCATCAGACCAGGTGAAGGATGACACAGATAAACTGAGGGACAAGACAGATAAAGTAGAGCCCACAGTCAAGTCAGGGGCACAGCAAACAAAAGCACCCCAAGAAAGCCAGATAGGCTAAGAAGGATCCTTGTCCTGTCTCTCTTGTGGCCCTGAAGCAAGTGATTCTGCTCTTGACTGAGGAAGGACTTCCAAGAGATTCTGACCAGAGTCCCATCCGCAATGATCTATCTCCTCAATTACCATGGAGACTTCCATTTTTAAAAATAGCCATTGGGTAGAATCTTCGTGCAAAAAAAATGCATCCAAATATATCCTAGCAGTTGGTCCCCCACACCCTTGTGCCTATTTACTCCCTTGAGGATTTTCATCAGGTTTGACTTTTCTTTATGAAGAAAGTGTTTATTCCTCCATATGTTATATTGGCTTAAGCAATGAGTGGTTCCCTGGCTGAAAATGTGTTACATGGTCCTCTGGCTTCTTGGAGGAACAGAGTGTTGTAGTAGTTAGGTGTGTGGCTGCTAGAGGCATCTTGCCTGGTTCAAATCTCAGCTGTGCCTCCTAGTAACTGTGTCACGTTGGGGAAGTTACTTAACCTGTCCTGTGCATCAGTTCTCTCATCAGTAAAATTAGGCCCATATGGTACTTGCGTCTTGGAGTTATGTGGTTTAAAGGAAGTAAAACCTGGCAGGTGCTCAGAACAATGCCTGGCAGGTAGTGAGCCCTCAGAATGTGCTAAGATTTTTCTTTAGGTAGCTCCGAACCACACTGGCATACAGTTTACCTCTGTAGCCTTAGGTCTCCACAAAGGCACGTGAATAGTTTCTTTAGCAGGTCTCTAAGTTCATAGTGTTGCTTCAGAGCTCAGAGGTGCTTCCTCTAGGCCTCCCAGTTGATCTCCACATAGCTGTCAACTATATCCAGAACATTCTTTTTTTTAAAAATTTTTTTTTTTCAACGTTTATTTATTTTTGGGACAGAGAGAGACAGAGCATGAACGGGGGAGGGGCAGAGAGAGAGGGAGACACAGAATCGGAAACAGGCTCCAGGCTCTGAGCCATCAGCCCAGGGCCCGACGCGGGGCTCGAACTCACGGACCGCGAGATCGCGACCTGGCTGAAGTCGGACGCTTAACCGACTGCGCCACCCAGGCGCCCCCAGAACATTCTTTATGTGCTTCCCATCTATCAGCTTCAAAAGACAAGGGAGTGTCTAGCATTTGATTGCCTCAGTAAAGAATTAGTCAAATAATTCAACAATTTTTATTTCCCTTGTCACCTTCTCAACCCTAGGCCTACCTTTTGCTCTGTGGTTATTGGGTGGAACTAAGGATTCACATACTGGCATGCTGCTTTTGATGGATTGAAAGTCTTCTCTCTGGCCTTGGAGGGTTTTGCAAAATGGCAGTTGAGTTTTTGGGACTCACTAAATAGACCCTCATCTGGACTTGCTTACTAATCTCCCCAGGTGTGTTTTCTCTTCTCTTAGTTTGGGGAGTTTGCTTGTTGTTTTTGTTTTTTAATATATCTGTGTCTTAGTTATAATAGGCTGAGATTCACCTGATTAGCCATCCTTGTTTTCCTTTTTTTGTTGGGTTTTAAGGACCTCTGGGTATTTTGATTCTTAAGAGTCTTATTTTCCCTGGGCTTCCAGGAAGTTGTTTTTTAACCTGGTATCTCAGGTTTTCTGTTGAGCCTTAGTTTTTTAATACTGTTTCTCTCCATTTCAACATGAGGTTAACAGTGATATTGTATACCTATTTGTCTTTTGCTTTGCTACTCCAGGATCAAATATCTTAAGGATTAAAGCGGAGATCCCAAAGATTCTCCAACTGGTAGTTACTAGTAGATGAGGAAATTGATTGGGACAGAAGTCCTCTGTCCTTCTTGTAATTCCTAGAACCCTCAATCAGCAGGGTTGAAGTTTGAGTTACATAAATAAACACTATCAACAGATTCACCATTTCCTTGAAGGAAGAGTCAGGTGCTGGTAGAAATGTCTTGAACAAGGTCTCCCGTTATCCATCTTTGATTGAACTTAGGTCCATCCTTTGAGATTTTATGGTGGTCCAGTTCTCCTCTATGATCCTGAGTGCTTGATTGCTTGAGGAGTGGAGAAGATTCAAAACAGCTCAGTTCTTAGATTTTTACCTTGAAAGAAGCAGTATCTTTCATAGAGAGGAAATCCTTTTTACGTTACCAATGGCCTTCTCTACAGATACCTCTCATGAAGACTTGTCATGAATACGTCTCCATGAATACTTGCAGTGATGAGAAGTTCACAAACTCCCATGGGCCATTATTTTATCAATGCATAAATATTTATACTTTATAAACTTTATTTATCTAATATTGTTTTAATTTAACAACTGGTACACATTTATGGATTGGAAGACTTGATATTGTTAAGGCCATACTTCCCAAATTGACTTACAGATTCAGCGTGATCTCTGTCAAAAACCAGTCTGCATTTTGCAGGGATTGACATGCTGATCTTAAAAATCCCTTAGAATACAAGGGATCCAGAATCAGCTGAACAATCTTAAAAAAGAACAAAGTTGGAGGACCTAAACTTTTTAGTTTCAAAACTTGATACAAAGCTACAGTAATTGAGATAGTGTGGGACTTGGCATAAGCATGGACATATACATCAGAGGAATAGAATTGAGAGTCTCCGGAATACACCCTTACCTATATGTTCAGTTGATTTTCAACAAGGTTTGCAAGACCATTCAATAGACATAGATAATCTTTTCAATAAATGGTGCTGGGACAATTAGATATTCACATGTGGAAGAATGAAGTTGGACCCCGTTACCACACAACATATATAGAAATTAAAATAGAACCAAGACATAAATGTAATAAAACTACTAAGCTGTTAGAAGATAACACAGGTAAGAATCTCTGTAGCCTTGGATGAGGTAATGGCTTTTTAGATATGACACCAAAAGCATGAGAGACAAAAGAAAAATATGCATGCGCTGACCTTAATCACAGTAGAAATTTTTTATGCTTCAAAGGATGCCATCAAGACAATGCAAAAACAGTGTTCAGATTGGGAATAAATATGTGCAATTGTGTATCTAATAAGTGAATTGTGTCCAGGATATATAAAGAACATTTATAACTCAACAAAAAGACGTGTAACCCAGTTGAAAAATAGGCAAATGATCGAAATAGATACTTTTCCAAAGATATACAAATGGCTAATAAGAATGTAAAAAGAGGCTCAACATCATTAGCCATTGGGAAATGCAAAACCATAACGAGGGATCACTTCATACCCATTAAGATGTTTGTCAGCAAAAAGTTGGATGATGACAAGTGGTGGTGAGGATGTGGAGAAACTGGAACCTTTGTATATTGCTGGTAGGGAGAAACACGGTGCAATCATTTTGGAAAAGTTTGTCATTTCCTCATGACGTTAAACAGAGTTGCCATCTGACCGACCAGTTCCCCTTCTAGTCGTGTACTCAAGAGGGTTGGAAACGTGTAATACAAACACACAGTCCTGATACATGGATGAACCTTGAAAACATTATGTGAAGTGAAAGAGGCCAGACACAAAAAGCTGTATATTTCATGATTCCGTTGATAGGATTTGTCCAGAATAGGCAAATCCATGTGACAGAGAATAGGTTAATGGTGGGTGGGGGGCAGGAAGGTGGGAGGGCTGGGGAGTGACTGCTAATGGGTATGCATGATTTTGTTTGTGATGAAAATGTTCAGGAATTACATAGGGGTGATACTTGTACAGTTTCTGAAGGTACTAAAAACTACTGAATTGTATACTTTGAAACAGTAAATTTTATGGCTTGTGAATTACATTATCAATTTACAAATTAAAAAAAAAAAGCAAACCTACATGGACCCTGCCCAACTTGAACAGATACCTGCACCTTGCTTGTTGTGCTAGATTATGGAGATTCTCAGAGGAGGGACTAGGGGCTGACTCAGTAGTGTTGAGGGTCTGGGTACTCAAGGACATGGCTAGTTGCCAACTGGTGTGGCCATACCTCAGCATTTTAACAATGGTATGAATATACTGGTACCTGTCCGCTGCCTATTAACTCTTGCCTGTGCCTCAATTCTGTGACTTCCATACCCCATTGGGAGCAACAGAAAGTGCATATATATGTATATGTATATATATGTGTGTGTATATATATATATATATATGTCTATATATATATATATAGACATATATATATATGAATACGGCCATCATAACACCAAGAAGTTGGAGCTCTGAAAACTCAGAATCCCTTATTCTGTGGGCCAGAAAGTGATCAAATCAGCTTCCAATTAATATTTTTGAGTAGAGTCTCACAGAAGATGGTAAAAAAGTGCCTAGTTCTATTAAATTGTATTATAATGCAATATGGAGGCTCCCTTCTCCCTCTCCCTCCTCCTCCCCCTGTCCCCATCTCTGGTAAGGGTCATTGTATTTCCCAGGAAGCCACTGTTGCCTGTCCTGATGCCGTTTTCCTTATTTGAGTTCAGAATTACATGAGCCTACCTCAAGTCTCAAAGATAGGTCATCTTGGAGGTAAACTTTTCCAACTTACTAATGTCCTCAGCCATACTTGAAACCCACACCCACAGCAGCTTCGTGTGATGGAGCCCACTGTATTCCTCCAGGGAAATAAATACATGGCTCAGTACGTAGGCAATGAAATTCACATAAGAGAAAAAGAAGACGTTTACATGTTAGTTATTCATTTATATCCCATCTCATTGCAAAAAGTGTTTGAGGTGTTTTGCACAAGTGTCTGCGAGCAGTGAAGCAAGACGGATGAAGGGGATGACAGTGTTTGGAAACGGGGAATAAGTGTAAGGACGTAAAACTAGTGGCAGGAGTTGACGATCAAGTGTGTGCTGCTACATGGGAGCTTGCAGACTTGGCTCCGGCCGTCCTAGTGGCCAAAGCACAGAGGTAAACATTACAGGCTACAGGCAGTTGTTCAGAGGAAGAATAACTTTTCCAAATGTTGTGGGCTAACAGAAGCTTCTCCCACAGCACCTCATAAAAAGCAAAGTGTGGGATGCGAAGTTACACTCTCCAGCATCCTGAAAATAGATCCAATGGTGCCCCTCTTGGGAGTGTTGGTTAAAATATCCTTTGATGCAAGTCAGTGGCTTAATGCTCAAACCCACTTCACAAAGTGGGTGGGTGGGTGGGTGGAAGAGGGAAAGCTTTAAGAAGCATCCACGGGAGCCTTGCCTTACTCCGGGGAGACCCGGGCAATACCTGCAAAAGTAGGGGGGGGTGGCTTTGGGGAAATCCGTCGTTGAGGCTGGATGGAATTGCCATCTGCCACCCCAGTACGTCCCATCTGGGGCCTTGCAGGTTGGCTTTTGCCAGCAGTGTCCTTCCCATCCTACCCCCACTCCTGCCCAGGCTTTTCTTCCCAGGCTTATTGGAACTTGATCATGTGAGGCAGTAAATCATTGAAGTCCAGAACAAATCTCATTTGACATTTTTATCTTGACTCTTCTGGGGGCCTTTAATTAGCATGATTGCTGAGTGGGAGATTGCTCAGATGGAATCTGCATTGCTCTTGGTCGGCATAATGGTTATTGAAGTTTCTCTGGTTTCTGTTTCTGGACATTTAGGAATGACTCTGGTTAAAAGTGATTAAAAACCCTTTAATATGGTCGAATAAGGGGTGGTTGGCAGTGCATTGACATGTGTTAAAAAATGCATCAGAATATGGATTCACAAGATTGTAAAAAACTTACTCCTGAAGTTCAGTATGGCTTGTTTGCCACCCTGGGTCCCACAGTGTCATGTGGGACCCCACAGGGTCCCCCCGTGTAGTAATACTCTGCTGGCACAGCCATTGCCCCATAGCTCAGGCAGCCACATGGTCCACAGCTCTGACATTCTCAGCCCTTGTTAACAGTCCATGGGCTTCGGGGAGCGTCAGAATATGTTATGATTAAAGATGGAAGTCTGGTTGGCAGTAAGGGTCCTGAGGCCCCAGTTTCTGAAGTGCAAGTTGTTAGTGAAATTTCTTGCTGATGTGGAACACACTGTGGCAGTGGTTCTCAACCAGGGTGACTCGGTTCCCTAGCAGACCTGTGAGGATGTCTGGAGACACAGTGGGTTGTCCTAGGGGTGGAGGATGCTACTGGTGTCTAGTGGGTAGAGTTGATGCCGCTAAACCTCGTAACAATGCAGAGGACAGCCTTGCACAGTCAGGGCCAGTCGGGCCCCAAATTTAATAGCATTGAGGCTACCAGATCCTTCACTCTTAACTTTCAAAGCAGACTCCCACATGATATTGCTTAAAGCTCAGAATGGCCTGGTGAGCGAGAAGGTGTAAAAGTCTCTTGTCCATTTTACGGGCCGAAAAATCGAAGCTCAGAGTGACAGTGACCCTTCCGTCTCCTGCAGGGCCGGACCCTCTAGTTTTCATTTTATTGCCACTCACACAGATTGCATGGGGATGATGTGAGCTTTGGGGTCTCTACAAGTGTCCAGAAGGAATACAGTTTTACCTAAATACTTAACACACATCTCTGGAGAAACCATGACCCCCGGGGTCTTATGCAGGAAAGGTACCCCAATTTCCTGTATTTCCCTTGGACATTAAAGAACATGTACACATCAAAAAGTACTGTAAAAAGGTAAGACTTGGTCGTACTTGATACTTGAAGAAGAGTAAGGTCATTGCAGTGGGTAAAAACATTATTGTTTGCACAGTCTGATACCAGTTCACGCATTCACATGCTTTGGGGGCCCTGGCGGTTACATAACGTGGGGCAGTCTATTATGACAACAGGGAGGGGTGTGTTTTTGGAATTGAGAGCATGTGATATGCCCAAAAGCATTCATGTAAAAATTGTGCCTCTTAACTATCTGGGTGTCTGGGTGTATATTTGCAGGTGGAATACCTTCCAGAGCTTGTCGACTTAGTGGGATAATAAACCTGAGAAGGGTCGCACAGGATGGTAAGAATAGAGCTGTAATTACACTATCACTGCCTGGAGATTTTAAAGGATTTGTAGTTTTAGGGGACTCTATATAATAGAGGTAGTTCAAAGCAGGTGTCTCCTTGCCATTTCTCTGTTCTTAGGGCATGCATGGCTGTGTCATTGCACATGGCCTATGGGTCACATTTGCAATTAGCACCTCATTCATGCTGATTGTGGCTGGGCACTGAGCTGTGCACTTCACATACATATCTGTAACCCCTTGGTTACTGCCATTCTAATTACCCCCATTACACAGCGGAAAGACCGAGCTTAGGGGGCTGATACCACTTGTGTGTGATCCACAACTTGTCCACAGAAGTAGAAGTGGCACTTACGATGGGCTTATTCTCCTTTCCTGTGTTGCCGTGTTAACCGTTCACGGCAGGTGTATTTTACTCTTTGCTCCTCCACCACGAAAGTTACTCCCATCCTCATTTGAAGCACAGGAAGCAGGGCCACTAAAGCATCGAATGAGTTGACTGTGATAATAGTTTAGACCATAGAAATGACATGTCCTGCCTCCTAAGGCAGCCAGTGCGCCTGGAGGCGGGGTGGATAATAGACACACAAAAATCCCCCAAAGAATTCATCCACATACACAAAAGTCTCTGAAATAAGTTGCCTCGGTGTTAGTCTCTGTTCTTTTACTGATCTTATCAAACCTAAAGCAGGTCTGCTGTGAATGAATTCCACTACAGTGCTCAGAGCGGAGAATGACTCTGTGTGCTGCAATGCAATGGCTTGAAGAGCATCATTTAATGGCAGGTGTCTTGCCTCGGGTCTGATGAGGGAAAGTCAAGGGCATAAGGTTTCTAGTTCCTATTCTCAGTGTTGCCACACTGTCTTTAAGGGTTGCAGGCCTGGTCTCGTGGGTGTGTGCTGATAGATCTCTTGCCCTCCCGGGTCTGCTCCTTTGCAGGTGCCCCCAGTGCTGCTACTGTCCCTACATCATCAGGCACACTGGAGAGACCAGACACTGCCCAGACCCTTGATTTACCAGCATCCAGCCTGTTACGGGTCACCCTATAACCCAGAGGTCCACACACTATATACAGCGTGCAGGCCCAATCTAGGCCACCACCTGTTTTTGTACAACATAAGAGCTAAGAAAGTTTTTTATATTTTTAAATGGTTGGAAAAATACCAAAGAAGAATCATCTTTCGTAACACATGAAAATGATATGAAATTCAAATTTCAGTGTCCATAAATAAAATTTATGGGAACACAGCCACACTCATTCATTACCAGTCGTCTGTGGCTGCTTTCACTCAACGGCAGAGTTGAGTAGCTACAACAGAGACCCGTAAAGCCAGAAATATTTACTATCTGGCCCTTGACAGAAAAAGCTTGCTGGCCTCTGCCCTATCCTGCCGACCACCACCACGTATCTCTCTTTTCCGTTCACCTTTATCTGCTCTCAGGCCATCCTTTCTTTCAAATCCTTCAAGACTCACCCATCACCCAAGATCCTGAAGTTCCTTCAAGATCTGCCCCATGCTAATCGTCTCCATTTATTTCCTGATGAGAACCCTTTGCACTTCCTCAGATGTATTTTGTCTAAGACCATCATGAAGACCATCACTCACATGGTTCTTTCTGCTGGGAATAACTTTCCTTCCTATTTTCTCACCTGGAATTCTTATTTCTCCTCCAAGCCTCAATGAAAAATGCGACCCGCTCCAGGGAGGTTGAATCTCCCGCTGTAGTTAACCTCTAGGAATGCCCCGTTGCTCTCCTGGCACTGCTTTTATGACCGGAGGTCCTTTCTGTTTCAGCCAAGGCTGGAGGGCTTTCACTAGGGTTGAGGTCCCAAGGGTGGGGGCACTCCACACCCCTATCACACTGAGCTGGCGAGTACAGGCCAAGCATGGCTGCCTGATCAGGGGCTCCCCGGGCCCCCTAGAATACTGCTATCCGCTGGTATCTAATTCCCATGACTTTACAGGAGATTTGTTCTCCCAAAACCACGTGACCTTGTTTTGAAAGTGGGAAACAGAATTCCACACTTGGAAATTGATTTGTAACATTAAGTAGAGGGGCCATTGTCATTAGCTGATCCATCATTTACTCTAAATCTCTTATCCATGAATCCACCCGTGCTGTATCTATTGATCCATCATCTGTCTGTCTGCATTTATCCATCCATCTGTCCTCAGCTATCTGGCATCAGTTCACTGCAGTCCCTGCTTCTCCATTCTCTCTACCATGCAGCTCTACCACCATCACTTGATTGAAGTCCCGTTTTTGTGAGGTGACTCACACGTTGTCCCCAGTACTAGTTTCCCACTGCCCCTGCTGATCTTGTGCCCATCTCTCCTTTACTCCCGCTTTATGTTCCAGCTGAATCATACTCTGTGCTTTTCTGGAAGGACATCCCTGTCTTAGTTTGCTAAGGCTTATATAACACAGTTCCACTAACCGGATAGCTTAGAACAACATTTACTGTCTCATGGGCCAGAAATCCAAGGCCAAGGTGTTGCTGGGGCCAGGCTCCCTCTGAAGACGCTAGGGAAAGACCTGCTCCATGCCTCTTTCCTGGCTTCAGGTACTTTGCTGACACTCTTGGGCATTACTTGTAGACACGTCCGCCCAGTCTCTGCCTTCCTGTTCGCATGGTGTGTGTGTTGGGGGGGGGGGTGGGGGTGGGGGTGGGTGTGGGTGGGTGTGGGTGTCTACCTGTGTTCCAAATTTCTCATTTTTATAAGGGCACAGTCATATTGGATTAGGGCCTGCCGTTATGACCTTGCCTTCTTAGCTTGACCATCTTGAAAGACTCTGTTTCCAAATAAGGTCACCGTCTCAAGTGCTAGGGTTATTTTTTGGGGGGGGAGGGGGGCGCAGATAAACCCATGATAGTCTCCCACTTGCTGTACTTTTCTTAGGCTGCTCCCACCGTTTGGAATGCCACCCCGCCACTACATATTTCTGCCTAGGGACCATCTCTACCACCTCTTTTCCCTTCGCATGTGATCACTCCTTCACTGAACTCCTCAGCTGTGGGTGGACACCTGTCTCTTGACACTCACTAGAGTATACCCCGTATCTAATCATTTGTTTTAGGAGTCTGGTTGACTGTAAACTCCTCCCCCCCCCCCGCCTTTTTTTCTTTTTTTTTTTGACTCCTGGAAGATTGATACTCAGATATTTGGAAAATTAGTGCTAGGTAAGCCTAAGAAGATGTATCCCTTACATATTTGGCACTGGATTTTAAGCTTCTAGTCTAGAGCAATAATTATGTCTTCCCTCTTTTTTAAAAAAATATTTTATTTATTTCTGAGAGAGAAAGTCAGAGCGCAAGCAGGGGAGGGGCAGAGAGAGACAGGGAGACACAGAATCTGAAACAGGCTCCAGGCTCTGAGCTGTCAGCACAGAGCCTGATACGGGGCTCGAACCCACAAACCAAGAGATCATGACCTGAGCCAAAGTCAGACGCTTAACTGACTGAGCCACCCAGGCACCTCTATTATGTTTTATTTCTATTGGTATTCCCACTTCCTTTTTCCAGTTCTGAACAGTTTCCCATGGGCGTAGGTGATCCTCAGCATGGGTCAGCAATTTAGAGATTTGGAGCACAGTGGAAGCAGGGATTTGCGTTTTTCTTTGCTGGTGTCTGTCACAGTTGTCTGTCATTGCAAAGTTCTGATGCTTTGTGATCTGTGTAACATGTGTCTGCCACTGTTAATTAGGGTATTTAGGGAGATTGTGATACCTCCACTGCCCAAAATGCATGAGTCTTTCTTGTATGTCTCTGTGTCTGCATGCTTTGATTAAAGAAATTAAAGAGGGCCCCAAGATAGGTTAAGAACTGTTGCTTTATACAGATGTATGGTGGAGCCCTTTTCTGACTTCTTGTCATCTTCTCCTCCATTATCATCTTCAATATCTTCTTTATCATCCCTAATCATAGAAATTCAGAGCCAGAAAAACAACTCACAAGTTTATATTATTTAATAGTTAGGGCTGTAAATTTAGAATGCGCCAGCCCTCTGATCCTATTAGCCATACCCGACTCTAAAATAATCTTCTTAAAATTGATACCGCCCAGGGATTTGGACTTTGTTGATTACATTTCCTGCTAGACTCTGGCATTTGCTTTTTGCTCATTGGATCTTAAACAATATGGTCACGACCCTGAGGAAAGTCAGGCACCTTGGGGTACCAGACAGAGTTGAAGACCTTGGTTCTGGGAGGGCCACATAGTCAAGTCAGGGGTAGGAGGCACTGATGCTAAGATGATAATTTTTTTTCTTTCCTTACCTCACCAAGATATTTTGAGGCTAACATAATCATTATTTAAAGTTTTTGGAAGAAGAAATGCCTCGCAAATGCCAAGATACTATTGTAGAACCTCAAAATAATGTGGCATATTGTTATACAGATTCACATACACACGAGTCATATCACACGGTTCTAAAAAACAACTTTTCTATTCTCTAAAACTCTGATCTGTCAGGTGGGAAAATAGGGAGAGATGTTGCACATGCATCCTTCCTGGGTTTCAACATGGCAGAGAAGTTAAGTGCGGATTCTGACTCAGGTTTGGAATAGAGCCTGAGATTCTTCATTTCTAGCAAACTCTCAGGTGATGCTGCTATTGCTGGTCTAAGAACCACACTTTTTTTTTTTTTTTAACGGTTATTTTGAGAGAGGCAGAGACCATGTGAGTGGGGGAGGGGAAGAGAGAGAAGGAGACAGAGAATTATAAGCAGGCTCTGTGCTGCCAGTGCAGAGCCCAACACAGGGCTTGACCTCACAAAACTGCGAGATCATGACCTCAGCAGAAACCAAGAATCGGTCACTTAACTAACTGAGCCACCCATGTGCCCCATAAGAACCACACTTTGAGTAGTCAGGGATTAGAGCATGAGGAAACCACAGTAGGCACAGGTGGAGGAAGAGAAGCCAACAGAAACAGAGGGAATAGAAGGTAGGAAGATGAGCAGAATGGCACAGTGTTGTAAATGTAAATGTCATAAGGGATATGGGGTGGTCAAGGTGCCACATGTGTGGAATGATCAAGCTAACAAGGAACGGAGAAAATCTGGTTGTGGAGTAATCCTTGGTGATCTTCAAAGAGAGTAGTTTCTCTGGAGGGAAGAGAACTTAGGTTATGGAAAGTTAAGCATGAGTGATCTGTGTGGCAGTGGGGGTTATAGTTGGGATCAAATTATGCAACATGTTGGTGCCCGAAAGAACTAAGGATATGGAATGACAGTAAATGGTATGTATGGTAAAGTGGAGGACAGTGCTGCATCATTTACTTGGTTGTGAGTCTGGGAGTGTGAGGCTGGGTTTGATAGGTGTGTACATACCAAAAGATAGAGGTGACCATATATAGATTTCTGCAGAAAGGGGAATAAACAGGAGAGAAGGAAGATGCCAGGGGTAGGAAATACCTGAAGAAGGAAGTCGGAGATAGGATTGAAGGCATCATACAAATGATTGGCTTTGGAAACAAGGAAAATACGTGTTTTCTCTAATGTGGAAAGGAAGAAAAATAATTGGGTTCTGATCAAGATGGTGTAATGAGTTCATGGCTTAGTGCATCTCCCTTGCTCAAAACATAAAACAGTGACATAAAAACTTAAAAAGACATAGCTAGCCTCTTCCCCTAAACAAGATAAATAACCTGATAGACCAGAAATAGTACAGAAATAAAAGATGATGAGCAGAGCTACATCCATCCTCATGCTGGGCTTTTAAGTCTAGAGGCAGAAAGTAGGTATGGGAATTTAGCTCTGAAAGGATCTGCAGAACTACGGTGCTCCAAATTGTTAGGGGATTAGATTTACTGCTTGGAGTCATGGGCTGAGGACAAACTTTCACACTGATGAAAAGAGTCTGAAAAAATAATGTTGTCATTTCCTGTCTGTGAGCACAGGAAATAGGAATCTCCGAGCCTAAGAAGTAGGGGAGAGAGGATAAAGATGCAGCCTTTGAGATGATGAACTAAGTTAAGCTACCCAAGTATCTGAAGACTGTTCTGCCATATCCCTAGTACTACTGTGTAGGGGCCCCAAGCCATCATCATAAGACTAGTTCAAAATTGATGTTGTAAGGGCCCAAGTGGAAGCAATAGTAAGAACAGCAATAACAACAACAAAAACAACAACATTGGACAGTAATGAGTGAATGAAAAAGGAAAAGGAAAAAAAAATCCTACTTAAAATGAACTGCAATCGAAAAGCATGAAACACATGGAAACAAATCTGATGATAAGGATGCTGGTTATCATGACCTTTATTCAGCAATATTCTCGTGATCATAGCCAATGCAACAAGGCAAGAAAAGAAATACAAGACTTAGAAAGACTGGTGACTCTCCTAATCATGAATGCTATGATCACCCTACAGAGAATATCAGAAAACTATAGAACTAACTGGAGAGTTCAGCAGAATTCCAAATACAAGATCAATATACAAAAATCAATATATTCCCTAAACACCATTAGAAAATTTATGTGAAAACAAATCTCATTTACAGTAGCAAAAATGGAATAAAACTAAAAAAATGAAGCTCTGAAAAAGTAGAAGTCTCACAAAGATATGCAAGATTTTATGGAAACATATAAAACATTATTAATAATAGAAGAATAGTAAATGGAGCATATATCTTCATCATGAGTAGGAAGAACTGATATAATAAAGTTGTTGATTCACCCTCAACTCTGTAAGTTAAATACAGTAAAAAATCCCAGCAGGGTTTTTGAAGGCACTTGCTTGATAAGCTTATTCTGTAATTCATATGAAAGAATTAAAGACCATACCTAGGGTATTTTTTTAAAAAAGAAGGTAAAGATTGAGGAGATTTGTTACAGTAGACAAAAGGACATTATAAAGTTACAGTAATTAAGACAGCAGAGACAAACAGGCCAAAGTATAATATTTTTTTAAGTACTTAGAAAACATACATACATACACCTATGTATGTAGTTACATAAATCTAGACAGATGTGTGGGTAAGTGTGTATTTTTGATATGTCACTGCAAATCAGTATGAAAGGGAAGAACGATAATGTAAAACCACAAGGGGAAAAATAAAGTTATATTATCACCTCATATCAGTCACAAAATAAGTTGTAAATTCTGGTTGAAGTTTAAAAGTAGAACTGTTTGTTTCAAAAGGGTTTTTTTTAATAGTTAGATATACAGAGAATTGTAATGATAGTACAGAGAACTCCCTTATGCAGCTTCTCCTGTTGTAATCATCCTGTATTGCCATGATACATTTGTCACAACTAAGAAACCAGAATCAGTACATTGCTGTTAACTAAACTCAGTATTTTATTCTGATTCACTGGTTTTTCCCCATTCTTTTTTCTGCTCCATGATCCCATCCAGAATACCACATGATATTCAGTTATCATGTTTTCTTTGCCTCTTCCGATCTATGACAGTTTCTCAGACTTTCCTTGTCCTTGATTACCTTGACAGTTTTGAGGAGCACTGGTCAGATTCTATGCAGAATGTCTTCCAATTTAGACTTGTCAATTGGGGTATGGGTTTTAGGAAGAAAGATCACAGAGGTAAGTGCCATTTTCATCACATCACATCACATCACATCACAGTGATCACATGTTGTCACTGATGAGGCTCACTTCAATCACCTGGCTGAGGCACTGTTTGCCAAGATTCTCCACTGTAAAGTTTTTTCTTTTAATGTTTACTTTTGAGAGAGAGAGAGAGTGTGTGTGTGTGCATGCGCTCACACACACACACATGAAAGGGGTGGTTAGGGGCAGAGAGGGAAGGAGAGAGGGGATCTGAAGTGGGCTCTGTACCGACAGCAGAGAGCCCCATGTGGAGCTTGAACTCCCGAACCACGAGATTATGGCCTGAGTCAAAGTCAGACACCTAACTGACTGAGCCACCCAGGTGCCCTCTCCACTATAAAGTTACTTTTCCCCTTTACCATTTTCTTTGAAATTAACCTAATAAGCAAAGCACATACTCAGAGTGGGGACTGAAGCTCTACCTCCTTCAGTGAGAAGTCTCTACATCAATTATTTGCAGTTCTTCTCTAGGGTAGATTGTTAAATGTAAAAGCAAAGATGATATAATTTGACTTTGAGGAGGGAGAATCTTAAGATACAGATTATAAATACCGTAAAGTGAAAGATTAATCCATTTGACTACATGAATTTAAAAACAAATCTATATAAGATGCCATATACTAAGTTAAAAGACAAACCATAGACTAGAGGAATATAATTCCAACCCATGTATCCAACAGAGAATTTGTAGACAGAATAAACAAACTCCTACAAATCAAAAGACCAACAACCTATATATATATATGTATGTATGTGTATGTATATATATATATATATATATATATATATATATATATATATGGCACACACAATTTACAGATCTATTTATCTATAGATACAGATGTATACTTTACATATCTATCAATCTATCTAAACACACACACACACACACACACACACACACACTGTATATGATACACAACCTGAGTAGTAATCAGGGAAATACACCTTAAAACCTTAAGGAGATAACATCTATCACACATAAAATAATATCTGATATGGGGATAACAGGGCAAGAAGTTCACCTGTTTAGTGATTCTAGAAATATGAGTTAGTACCATCACTTTGGGGAAACATGAAAGAATACACTGAAGGATTTATATGCACTAAATTATAAGGAAATCCTCTAAAGCCATTCTTCTCAAATTTTTTTTTTTTTTTTTTTTTTTTTTTTTTTTTTGCACACACATCACCTAAAGAGCTTGTTAGAATGCAGATGTTGATTTAGGGGGATGTAAGATTTTCCTTTTTTTTTTTTTTTAATTTTTTTTTTAACGTTTATTTATTTTTGAGACAGAGAGAGACAGAGCATGAACAGGGGAGGGGCAGAGAGAGAGGGAGACACAGAATCGGAAGCAGGCTCCAGGCTCTGAGCCATCAGCCCAGAGCCCGACGCGGGGCTCGAACTCACGGACCGTGAGATCGTGACCTGAGCTGAAGTCAGACGCTCAACCGACTGAGCCACCCAGGCGCCCCTAAGATTTTCCATTTTTACCAAATTCCCAGCTGCTGCTGCTGCTGCTGGTGGTCCACATGCCCACACTTTGAGTAACAAACCTCTAGAGTAGAGGTTGGCCAATGGTGGCCTTTGGGCCAGTGGCCAAAAGTGGCTCCCGTCTGTTTTTGTAAATAAAGTTTTATTGGAACATGGTTATTTGTTTATGTGTTGTCTGTGACTGCTTTCAGACTGCAATGGCAGAATTTAGTAGTGGCAACAGATTTGATGATTTGTATAAAGCCTAAAATATCCATTGTCTGTCCCTATGTGGGAAAAGTTTGCCAACTGCTGCTCTAGAGAAACTCTCCCACACTCACATGAAGAGACTTGTGCAATAATATTTATTGCAACTTTTAAAAGAATAATGAGAAAATGGAAACAAATGGCAGTTGGTAGAACAGATAAATGATTTGCAGTATGGTCACATGGTAGACTACATCAGTTAAAATTAATGAAAGCTACCTGGATCAACATAGATCCACATAGATAAATCTAGAAAACGTCCCTTGTTGAGGCAAAATAATGCTGTGATTTGTGTATCGAGATATACCTAGGTAGCAAAATTATTCAGAGGTGCTTAGAAATGATCATCTATTTCAGGGAAGTGGTTAACTCTGCTTTGGGATATAAGCAGAGCAAGATTGTGGACAGGCTCTTGTGTTCAGACCCATAGCTGTGATGTATTATTTCTCTCAAAATTTGGGAAGAAGATACCAGAATAGTGTCAGTTGTTGATACTGGGTGGTGAGCACATAGTTTTGCTCTTGTCTATACTTCGTGAATATTTCAAACAATTGAAAAGATTAAAAAGTCAAGAAAGGGAAAAATGTGCTGAATGTAAAGACAGCCGTCTTGAAGTTCAGGGAGTGGAAGGGGAGGGATGAAAATAACGGTTCTCAACACCTGAGGCTCCCTCTCCTCTCAGCTCAACAAGAGAAGGCGACGTTCTGCCATTACAGGCTGTCCCTTACATGGTTAATTTTGAGAATGGTGGACATATGACTAATTTTACTCCATGGCTTCTGGAGTATTTTGATTTTAGGTGGTCACTTCATCCACGTCCTAGAGTGGAAGAAATTTCCCTTTCTCTGGGACTAACATTCACCCCTTTCAGCCAAGATGCACTTATTGTTGGGACAATCTTCCTGATGCCAGGGATGGAGCCCCCGGGCACATCCTCCTGCTTCTGAGTGCAAGCCTTGAAAATACCCATCAGGGAAGAGTCACAGAGCGCTCAAGCTTCCATCAGGGGCTAGCCTCTTGCTGCCATCTGAGGATCTCAATGTTCTGTGCCCTTTTGCATCACCCAGGTGTGGATGCCCTCCCACTGACTTCCTTTGGGCATGATTCTGTGCGCTAAATCACATTTGGGGTACATTCAGCCTCAGCCCCCTCCCTCAGAATATCTGCACACAACTGGAACCAGACTTGGCACATGGGCCAGGGAGGTCTCATCGTTTATTTTCCGGGTTGTACCGAGGCAGCTTTACGAGAAGAGGCACTGCATACTGACGTTGGGGAATCTCCGTTCCACACTCTTAGCCAGGAAATGTACAAGAGGGACGTTTCAGTTCAGCAGCCAAGTACATTTGAGCAGCCTGTGGGACCCTTTGTAGCATGTTTGTCTGCGTGAGGATATGGGGATACTTGGGTCAGATCATGTCCCGTGGAATGGAGTGGCTGTGTGAAGAGGCCTGATAGCTGGCACTTGACAGCGTTTGCTCAGGTGCCTTATACGTGTAAGCAGCGTGGAACACACAGCCAGTGACGGTGCTATAGTGCCACCTTCTCCCCAAGAGCAGCGTTGTGCGCGGTCCTGGGCACGTTTTCTCACTGGGAGTTTTATTTCCAAACACGATGCCCTCTTACCCGTGCGGTTGAGTTCCTGAACTGCCTCTGCCTTCTGAGATAGGTTTGTCCCTTGGATGTAGGTGTTAAGCCATGACTAGAGGGAGCATAGGTTGGTCATTACAGGGACAGATAGCAAGGCTTGGCTGAGATGGCATTCCTTGGCCTGTAGTGCACAGCCCGTAACCTAGTGCTGGCTTTGTGTTTATTGTAGAGTAGGAAACTCTAAGACGAACCATGCAGGTATTGAAAACAAGTCACGGGGCCAGGTAGACGGTAACAGGGAGTGGTAGAGTGCATGGAAAAGCAGAGAACACGTGCCCTGTCTAAATTGAGTGGCTACCATGTTGCTCTGATTGTCACTGTGCAGAAATAGCTGGCCCAGCATTGCCAGCACTCTTGGATTTTCAAGGGAAGCTAGAAATGTGGAAATTTTAAATGTGAAATCTCCCGAGTTTTAAATGTTGGCAACTAAGTAAAAAAATTTTAAAAAGAAATTGTGCCGAAAAAAGACACGTCCTGGAGCCACATATGGCCTATAGGTTAGGTTTGCAACCTCAGAATAAAAGAAGAAGAGATGGGAGAATTTTAAGCAAGCTGTATCATGGACAGCAAGCCAAGGCATTTGAGTCCCACCCACCTGGGTCATTGCTACCAGCCGTCTGTTGCATCTAGTGGCAGGAGAAGAAAGAACATAGGTTGAAGACAGAGCGGTGGCCACATCAGGAGCCAAAGGTGCAGAACAAAGGTCCTATCCCAGGGACCAGTAGGACTCCCTGGTGACCTTCTTTCCATGACCCCACACAAGCAGGAAATGCAGAAAGAGAGACCTGTGGTGGAGCTTTTCTTTACCATAATGCACTCGTTCCTGTCCCTTCTTGTTTACATAGTGGTCTAGGGGAGGGTGCTGGGGAGAGAGTTCTCCTGGGCACCATGCTTGGCTTCCTAGGGGTATTCTCAGAGACTTCACACTTTTGCTATGGGCGTAACAATATTCTGGGTAACTGCTCTTCTCTCCAAACTCATTACCATCTCTCTTTCATCAGGTTTACTTTTCATCCTTCCTGAGCTGAACTCACAGAAGTGCCACCAAAATGAAGGAGTCCATGTGTAGACACAGTTTGGGATTCCTTACTTGGAAGGTCCTAGGCCATGCAAAGTGTTACTGTAAGGGCAGTGCAGAAGATGAAGCAGCCTGGGGTAAGGTTAGACCAGGCATCTGCTGGAGGAGGGCAGGGGCGGGCATGGGATGCTCATCTCCCTGGCCAGGGAAGCTGTTAGTGAGGAAAGATGACTCCTGTCCTCCGTCTGGGTCTTGTAGAGGGAGCCATATATAAAGTCCTGCCTCCCCTGCAGAATGTCCCCACCACTGCTGCCTTCACCTCCATTTCAGCCTCTTTTCCCTGGATATTGATTTTCAATAAATGGAAGCCATACTGCAAAGTAGTTACGTATAAGGACTTTGGGGTTGTGTAGAGCTTGGGTCAGCATCAGATTCTGCCACAAGTGAACTTGGTTGGTTTGCTTGTTTTTTAAATATATTATCGAGCCTTAGTATTCCCACATTTAAAATGGAGTTAATAACATCAGCCCTTTAAGGATGTTGGGCGATACTGCATTAGCCACAGGCATCACCTGGCACTGTCCCTAACTTACATAGATCTTTGGATGCCAAGGCGCTCAGTGATGCATCTGGTGGTAGGGTTGTTACAGCTGGACATGTTACAGCTCCCTTCTTCAGTCCGTGCCTTCCTGCAGCATGGTTCAAAACGTCTCACCTCTTCTTAACCCCTTGGGAAAAGTGAGGAGGCTATGGAGACAATACCCCCTAGCTGGGGTGCGGTGCAGAGCAGGCTTCTTGCCCTTCCATCTGTCCTGTTGTCCCCTCCTGCTCTCTGTCTCTGTCTCTGTCTCTGTCTCTCTCTCTGGACAAAGATCTGAATTGCTCTGGGCCTCCAGTTCCCTACCAAGGCACCCATGACCTCAGCACCAGGACTCCTGTGTATTTCAGCCCACTGTTGAGTATAAAGTGCTTCTCTCAATATAAGTGCTAAGCACTCGTGTGATGTAGCAACTTGAAGATGACAAACAAATACATTTGAAGAGGAAATGTTGGAAAATAATCCAATAGAGCTCCATTCGGTATTGGGCCTTTTATCAAGGCCACGACCTAAACCACTTTATGGAGTTAGGTAACGAAATTATCATGTCACATAACAAAAGGAAGAAGCAGGGACAGGAAAGGAGGCCGGGAGAATCCGAAGCCATGTGAGGAGTGTGTAGGCAGAGGAGATGCAAGGAAGTTCTCGCTGGCAGGTGCCAGAAAGCTGGGGGCCCTAGGTCGCCAAGGCCAGGGGTCAGCCCTGGGGCCGTGGTGAGACCACAGAGAGGGACAGATGATTGGGATCTGTGAGGCTGTCAGAAAAGTGGAGAGGCTTGAAGGTCTAGGCCCCCTTCTGTGTTGCACGGCCGTTGGAACCCTCCCTTCTCTGCTGCAGTGAATATTGAATCACTTGCCCTTGAAGATTTGACCTGCTTTTGGCCCGGGGGGATTGGCTCCGGTCCTTTCATCCAGTGCTGTGGGTGCTCAGCGCCCCTTCTCCCCCAGCCTGCCTTCCCAGCGCCCCTCCCTTCCCCAAACTGTCCCAGAGTCTCTGGCTCCCTTCTCAGGAAACCTATACCAGACAGTCCCTGAAGACCAGGCTCTGTTCTGAGTTATGGAGCGCCCACAGTGAACTCTATGCTGCACGACTTTGTGTAGAGCAGTCACCAGATGGAGGAAAAGGTTAGACGCACGGGGGTCCGTCGGGGCACGGTGAGCAAGGCCTTCTTTGGAGGTGGCTTTGCCCCTCCTCGGCCCTCCCTGCATCCATCTGTGCTTTTCCTAGTCAGTGTCCACGGTGGTCCTGGTCTCCCCTGCCCTCCCCCAAGCAGATGCCTTTTCCTTCCTGCTCCAGGGCTGCTCAGAGCAAGAGGGGGAGGAATAGAGGATCTTGGAGCAGTGCCTCCTATGCTATCAGGATTCAGCACTTAGAATCTTGGAAAGGCTCCACCTGGGAAAGAGTTCCAGAGAAAACAAACTTCAGATCCCGGCTAATATGGGAAAAGGCTCATGTTCACGGAGGCAGCTTCAGGGACCTTGGCAGAGGCTTAGGCAGGCTTGGCCCCTGCCTTTAATGGATCCAACATGGAGCCTTCCAGGACCCATGATGCTGCATGGCCTCCAAAGGAGATTTCACTCTCCAGCTTTAACGATAAGCCTTTCATAGGAGTTGTAGTCCTTGGGTCTACTGAACCAACAGCATTTATCGTTCCAACTGTTTATGCCCTAACTCAGGCAGGAAAGATTTTTGAGGGACCAAACTCGCCACCGCCCCATGCCCCATCTCCTTGTCCTTCCCCGCTTATCAAGTTGTTTTCCTCTTAGAGATTAGCTGAATTTTTTCTTGGAGAAAGAAGGGGACAGAAAGAGGGTCTTGGGACTTGCAGGGCCATTACAATCTAAGTGATAAGAATCCTCCTTCCAGCCCTGGGAATGGCATCCAGAAGAGCAATGATGGGCACACGTTCAGGTTGCTCTGGTCCAAGAAGGGTTGGGGGGCGGGGGGCAAGGATGTTAGGGAGGGCGTTGGACAGAGTTCATGGGGACGGCAAACCTTCCCTGACCCCCTGGCGCAGTTCTTGAATGCTCCTGTGTGATACTGTGAGGACAGTGTCTGTAGACGGTATGCATGAGATGAACCAGGTGCCCCTCTAGGTAAAGCAAGTGTTGACTACGGATCGGGGAACACCTGGCTTCTGCTTCTGGCATCGTGCACACGAAAAATACTTCCCCTTGTTTCTGCGCTTGGGGCTCAATACTGACCATTAATTCCCCCGTGTCTGCCTCTTCTGCCAGGGGTCTTTTCAAACATAGACAATCATGGGATATTAAACTTGAAGGACAATAGAGATCATCTAGTCTCATCAACTCACTATATATATGAGGAGCCCGAGGTCCAGAGTGGGGAAGTGGCTTACCCAAGGTCACATGGTGAGTTACCTCCTTTGACGTCTTTGTATGCAGTACAGGCCCCACCCCCAACCAGTTTTGATTCTTCAGATCTTAAGACCACATGGAGTCTCCAGTATGTCCCAGAGGACTGGGGGAAGACTAGGTGCCCAGTGTGGGATTGGTACGAAAAATCCCTTAGGTCAGAGCAGTCTTCCAAGGAGGACATGTCATAGGGCCGAGGCGAAGGGTGTGGGAGAAGCGAGAGAGGGACCACAACCTGGACAGGAACAGTGGTGTCCCACACCTCCTAGGCAGGCTGCCCAGACCCGTGGCCTGCCTTCCCTTCCACCTCAGACCCAAGAGAGCCCTCGTCCCTGGTTAGCACGGGGAAGCTATCGCAGAAACCTCTCATCCTGAAGCTGAGCCTCTCTCTAAACGTGATGTCACAGACGAGGAAGTTTCCTTCCATCTTCACAAATCTGACCCCGCTCCCTACAGATGGAGAGCTCCCAGTGTCCAGATTACTCCACTGTGTTTTGAGCATCACGTGATCCAGGAATGAGGAGGGGAGAGTCTCTGTGCAACCAGCTCAGTCTGTCCCCATCACGTCCCTAACATCCAGCTGTCCATTGTGCCCTTCACATACCTGCCCGTAGCTTTCATGAGAAGATAGGCTTGCTCCTGTCTTGTCTGCAGGTGCGTGCTCGCACGCGCACACACACACGCGCGCACACATACACACACACTCTAGACAGACGTTATTTCACAGACATTATTATAATCTGGGGTTGATTGAGAAACCTCCATCTGGAGATTTGATCAGGAACACCCACGTCTCTGGATCTCCTAATTCAGTCTATGGCAGCGTGGCCGGAAAGGAGCTGAGCTGTCGTGCAAGTGGCCGCCATTGTCATTCCTCCAGGGCGTTTTTATCCTCTGTAAGACTTGGAGTTACGATCAGGCTGCGAGAACAGCCGTTATTTCCTAAATTTCCACCGAGCCGGTGAAATGAGACCAAAAGTCAATGAGAGAGAGCTGGCAGGCTTGGAAGAATAACGCTCCGCTCCCAGCCCCCCCCCCCCCGCCCCCGCCACCCCCGCGGGTATGGTCAAGGCAACCTATAGAATTCCAGCTCCTAGGGTTAGAAGTGGCCCTCTGGTATCCCTTAGCAATGCAGGTTCTGAGAACGCTTTCCTTCCCACCCCTTTCCCCCCATCCCAGTGACCCTAGTGGCTGTGCCCTTCCCTAGATGAGGCTGTTCTGCTATTCCGTGACAATCCAAGGCCCAAGCCCCTGAATATTTGACTCCCTTCCCTTCCTCGGTTCAGCGGAGGCCGCAGCAAAATGGAGTGTTTCCAGTTTCTCTGACCACGCTTGGTTTTAAGTTAATCCCCTCCTCCCTCTCCTTCCCTTTTGCTGACAATTCGTTTGATGGTTTCCCATAGATCTGTGTCCGTACCTCCCTCTTCCCCCACCCCCCTCAAGCCCCCTCTCCGTCTCCCCTCCTAGTTTTGATCTTCTTTGGGGGTTTTGGTTTTTACTTTATTTTGCTTTTTTCTGTTTTTCTGTTCTTTTGTTTTTGTTTTTTATAGGTTTCAGAGAAATTATGTTGAATCCAATAAGCCTTCCCGGACATTCCAAGCCTCTTAACCATGGCATCTATGTTGAGGATGTCAGTGCTTATTTCAGCAAAGGACGTCATGGCTTTTAAAAACTCCTTTTAAGCCTCCCTGTTTTGATGTCACCTTGGTAGGCTGGGCCCTCTGAGAGGTGGGAAGCTCTAGGCGCTGTTCTCTTTGGATCCGGGGATGCTAAGTAGAAACCGCATGAGCCACCGGTGCCCCTGCACCCTTTACCGCCACCGAGATGGGTGTCTTCCCCCATCCGCCACTGGCAGGGTCGCCCTTTCCCTCAGTCATCACTGTGCTCCTTTTTTCCCCGGCCTCTGAGGCAGCTCCTGCCACCAACTTTAGAGCCGATAAAGAGAATTAAAAACCTGTGCACCAAGAACCACCTTTTAAACACACTAGCCATTCTCTTGCTTTACAAAAACAACCCAACCAGCACGAGAAAGCCTGATGGAAGCCCAGCCGTGCTCCGGCCTCACTTACCCTGCCTGGAAGCGTGGGGTCTCCCTGGCTCTCCCTAGGATACCAGGCTGTCCTCTTAAGTGACCTCATCGCCCTGCAGCCTCCAGCGGGGAAGAGCGGCTAAGCAGAGGTGGAGACCACGCGCTGAGAGAGGGGGAGCCAGGCTCAAGTGTTGGCACCAGATTAGGTCTCAGAGGAAAGAATGGAAACCAATCATTTTCTATATATATATATATTTTTGGTTTTTTTGAGGGTTTTTTTGGTGGAGAAAACCATACTTTTTTTGGACACATTTTCCCCCTACCTTCCTCTTCTTTCTGGAATGGCTCACAGTGAGTGTGATACTAGAAAACTCCTTGGCCCCTAGATCGGCAGTCCTGACAAGCTTTTGCTGCGGGAGGTCTTGTCCATCAGTTGGCCATCCTGCTAGGACCACAAGGGACCGAGGGAGCCAGGGGCCAAGGCCCTTCCTACAAGTCCCTGATCCCAGGATTGGCTCTCTACCCCCACTCTCACTTACTCTTGACTCTCAGAACTTTCGGAACCCAATGGAATCACCAGTTCAAGGCCAAGATGAACTGAAGGGGAAGAGAAGGAAAAATTGGCTTCCTCCAGCCCCTCTCATGGAAGTGTCATCCTGTTCTCTGGTCAATATATGTGTTTACTTTGCTTGCTTTGACTCATGCCTTACTCCATGGCCACCCTCTCCCAAAGAGGGGGTTTGCTTCCCCCCACCCCCACCATTTTCAGCGTAATCCACTGGGGAGAGGGAAGGGGTAAGGGATGCCTCTCCCCAGCTCTGATAGGAAAGGCACAGTGGTAGAGCCTGAACCTCTCCCAGATTTGCTGCCGTGTTGGGCGAGTGGACTGCGGGCTTGGCCCAGGCGTCTCCGTCGTGGGAAGTCGGCACAGGCTGCCCCTTGATGGGACGGCGGAGAGTGTGAAGCAGGGGTCTCCCACGGGGAGCTCCTCGGACAAGATGGTGGTGGCTTTTAACCCCCTAAGTTTTGGGGTGGTGACGCACAGTAATAGAGAATAGTCTCTGCCTTTGGCAAGTTGACGTGGGAAGTAAGAGCCCCGCGTAAGGTTTTCCTTCCTGGGTCCTGTGGATGGTGGTTCTTTGTGCCGGGTTCCCAGCCTGATTCTGCAGACGCCTCCATGGGGTTTCAAACCACGAAGCTTTCTAGGTTCTTGGCCCGGATCTGGGGTGGCCTCCCGGACACTGTAGCATCCAGAGTGTCATGTGGGGATTCAGGTTTCCTCCAGGGCCTTGAGATGTGTGTTTATCCAGCTCCTGCCATCTTCCCCGCCACCCTGCCCCCCAACGCTTCGTGTCAGGCTGTTCCCCACCGTGTCCTGCCGACCCTCTGGGCCAGGGCCTCCTCCCGAGTGTGGCTTTAAGGAGTAAGCTTGAGGATGATGTTTTTAATTATTGTAAATCATTACCTCATTTCCAGCCTGCCAGGCTCCATCCACCCCAGCATCCTTTATTCTGCCATTTTCTCACCTTGTGCTATGACAATGGGGCGTTGTATTTCCACAGAGACTTATAGGAGTGTTCAGTGTATAGTTTCTTAATAAACACTTTATTTTCTAATGAAATGACTGCATCAGACCTCTTATTTGGCAATTCTGCAAAGAATGTTAAAGATCAGAAATTCTCACATTTCCCGCCACACCTGTTCAATTGTTACTCTTTTAAAGAAGTTTCTTAGCTCAGTCCTGTTTACAAAAGTGTCTGTAATCTGTTGCACTGGTGGTTTTCATCGAGACTCCTCCAGATAGGTCAAGTCCATCTAGTGAACTGTTTGCTCGTCCTATCAAGGAAGAATTAGAGGCACAGAGAGGTCGAGTGGTTCACCCAGGGTCACACAGCACAAGAAGCAGAGGCCAGGTTCAAACCTGACTCCTCCAGACACTGCTCAAGCCCCCGAGACCCTCGCCTCCTTGGTGTCTGGGAGACTGCTCTGTTTCCTGAGCAGCCGAGGCTTATCGAGATGGTTTCTTCAGAGCTGATGTGTGACAGGTTTGGGGAGTAGAACCGAGGGACCCTCGCACCAGTAAGTCGATAGGATTTTCCCTCACATGGAGCCGGTTTGTACCTTCCCTGGGTCTCGAGGACGTGACCTTGCCAGAGGAGGACTGGGCTCTGGGCTTACAGGCTAGTCTGCTTATCCTTCAGGGACACCCTATCCACACACCCGCACGCACACCCTCAGGTGGGCCGGACTGTCCCATGGGGCTCTTGCGGGCTGCGGGAAGTGGGAGGCAGTCATGGGGGTCCTGCCGAGAGTAGAATGCATGAGTGAGCTGGGCACGGCTGTGTGCCCTGGGCTCCTGGCCTTGACCCAGCTGGAAGGGGTTGCCATGCCTTCTGTAACTTACAACATCTTCTGCCTAGGTGGAGGGACTCTGTATGCAGGACATCTGGGGCAAGAGTGGAAGACAGGGACTGAGGAAAGGTTCCTGGGTGGGACTGGACCTTTCGCTGGGCCTCAGCAGGCTCTGTTGGAGCTCGCCTCCTTAGCAGGTAACAGTGAGACAGGTAGAGCAAGGTGGGTGAGCTCAAGGCGGAGGTCCAACAGGGACCTCCTGACCCTCCTTGATTTAATCTGTTTAAATTGAGTTTGAGCTCCCCCCAGCCTGACCCCAAATGGAAGTTCCTCTCCTCTAGAACGGCCTGGGGAGGGCATTGCCCCAGCTCTGCATTCCCTTGTCCTCGGTGGTCCCAGGTCTGGAACTGGGATCGCCGAGGGGTGGGGCTATGGGGAAAACTTCCATTTTTAGCAAGAGAGATCTGCCCTTTGCTTTGGTCTAATGCATGGAGCCTTGGATGCTTGGGAGAGGACGTGATGGATGGAAATGGCCCCTGAGAAGAGGGGGGGACCAGCACACAGCTCGGAGGGAGGGGTGCCACCAGCCTGTGAAGGGAGGGCTGTTCCAGTACAGCAGGAGGCAAGAGGAAAGATGAGGGATTAGAGGTTTGGGGGCAGCAAAGGGCAGGAGGGCTGGTCTGGTGGCTTCTATTTTGCCTACGAGGTGCAAGGCCGGGCCTTGTGCTGGGAGTGAGATCTGAGGAGAGCTGAGAAGTCTAAAGAGCCAGGGAGAGCAACGTTTAGTCCCCAGGACTCTGTTTTGCTGCTGGGCCCCAAAGTCCCAGACGTTTACTCCGGTGTTAGAGCCTCCGGGGCAGTTAGAGCTGGTGCAGGGCAGACCCGGAGAGCACCGCTCAGCCCAGAAGGATGCTGCCTTGGACAGGCTTTGTGCGGGGACGCTCCGGGGACCAGCAAGGCCTTCCGGGTTTGGAATCTTCCCCATGGGATTTCACAGTGGTTTTCCCGAACCTCAGCGTACGTTTTGGTCCCGTGGTTCAGGTCCACAGCTGACGCAGGCCATGAAGCCTGTGTGTTTGCCGGGCGCTAGACGGATCTTTGTTCTGGAAGGGGTGTTTGAGGAGCAACGGTTCTGAACCCTACTCTCTGGAGCCTGGAGAGCAGGAAACTCGCTGTGTCTTTCAAGACAGTGGTGAAAACGGGGGGTAGGCGCCTCCAGGGACATGCTCTGGAGAGGCCCGGAGCCTTTCACAAGGGCTACATGGCCAGATCCTGGAACTGGCTGCCAAGCCCAAAGAATGGGCCCACCTGTGGGACGTTAACAACAACCGTATGTCCCTTCTGCAGACCCGCTCAAAGCCAGGCGCATTTTACCCAAGAAGGAGCAGACACTCAGAAAGTAACCAGCCCTGGTTTTCACAGCTGGTGACCGGCAGAACCAGGGCTGACAGGAGGCCTCCTGGACTTCGCAGTGTGCCCCACAGAGCAGCCTGTCTGTTGCTTCTGGAAGGCCGCCGTCCTGGGGGGCTGCACAGCCACCCCTCCCGAGGTGAACAAGTCTTTCAGGGCTCTCCGAGGCTAGATGCCATGCTCCCTAACCTCCTCCTGGCACCTCTCAAACACGGTGATTTTAAAGACTCCCCAGAAAAGAATATCTGGGGAGTTTTTTCTTTATCCCATTCTAGCATTTTGTGACCCCGGGCACCCGAAAGCGTGGTTGGTCTTAGGTCTAAGATGAATGATCTGGCTTGCAGTTGGCAAGCTTCCCAGGCAGACGATGGTGGCATCTTTGATGTCGGGGGAGGGCTTATTGGGTGAGACACCCCATTCTCAGGATGGTGGGTGAGGCTGCCCACGTCTGGGCAAGTGCGAGCAGCTTTGGACAGGAAGGTGGTGGAAGGAAGGAAGATCCTTGCCTGACTCTTCCCGTCCGTATTCGAACTTTCTTGTCCCACCCAAAAGACGTCCCGGTGTGTCGAAACTCAGCCACATGTTTCTCACCCGGGAAAAGAAGCGACGCGAAGCGCGTGTAATGCGGAAGCCAAGAATCTGGCCTCTGGGCTGCCCTGGCTCTTCGCTCTTGTGTGGGAATTCCTTCTACCAAGCTTACAGCAGCCACATCCTCACCGCCACCTCTCAGCCACAGGTGTGACCTCAGCACAGGTGGGACTGTGCCGGGATGCCTCTCCTGCCCGGGCCCGGTTTCCACAGGCCGAGCCCAGGCACGACAGAGACTCCCGCGTCTCTGACACAGTAGTGAGGGGGCCAGAGGGGCTTTGATGGCACGGAGGCTGGACAAGGGCAGGTGGGTCAATGCAGCCATGCCGGACGTGGATCAGGCAGGGGGCCTTCATTCTTCGGGGTGCAGGGAGCCTGAGCTCCGGGTAGACTCCCGCATTGCTGCTGCAGTGGTTCTGGAAGGGAAAGAGAAATGAGGGGAGGAGGGGGGAGGCGCTGGAGGGGTAGTGATGCAGGCTGCTCTGGGGAGGACAGGAATGGAGAGCAACTCTGGCGTGTGACAGTGGAGAAGGTGACGGGGCAGCAAGGAGCAAAGGAGGGATGGGGAGCCTGGCTTGCAACCAGATTGTCCACGGGGCCTGGGGCTCCCCCCCGCCACCCTTCAGTGGGGCTGATGTAGGCAAAGCCCACGTTTGCCTTGAGGCTCCGGCTCTGCCCTTTGCCGTTAAAAATTCTGTGACCGCACCCCCCTTCCCACCTTCCGCAAAACCTCAGCCTGGATCTGACACCACTCTCGGAGCTAAGTGACACTCCTGGTTCAACCCTACTCGAACCCCAAAGTGAGTTGAAGGAGATGAGCTTGCTGGCAAGAGATAAAGGTCCCCTGTCTGCTTTTTTGGGAGGTGGTTCGAAAATTCCATCAGGATTCTGAGATCCATTTAGGTAGGATTTTAATCCCAATTCTTCCTTTTCGGTGGGTGGCTCATCAAGGAACCCAGGGGTCCCCTTGGAATTAAAGCTCTGCTTACTCAGGGAGATTTCTGCATGGGGGATGAGGTCTGTGGCCTCTCTGTACTTTCGTCCCCGTCCATCAGGACACTTCCCCTCCATCACCAGATATCTGGGTGTAGACCTCTGAAGGCTAAGTTGTCTTTCCGCACCGTGCTGGGCTCGAGGTGGATGGCAGTGTGGGGCTCGAGTGTTCTGTGTGCTCCCGGGCGGGGGACGGTGATTGCTGGGGAGGAGGAGGAGGTATCGGGACCGGCCTCGGATAAGGCCCGCGGGCTGCCCTAAACAAGGAACAGGCAGGCGGGGGGGTCTCTGAGGATCCCACATCCCGCAGGGACGTACAGGATGCTGCTGGCTCGGATTCTGTGCCAAAGGCCTCCAGCCCAAGGCAAGGCTCAGTCCGTGCGGGTGCACTCTGAGAAGGAATTTGGAACTATTTGGGGGAGAGGGGAGAGGCAGGATTACCCAGTTCCCAGAGAACAGCCAGAGCCGCAGAGAGGTCCCGGCCGAGGGCCTCGGTGACACTTCCCAAGCCTAGCAAACAGGAGACACGCGAGCTTTCTGCACATGACCAACGCCACCCTGAGCGGCTCAGGGTCGTGGTTTTTTTTCCCCGTGACCCTCTCTGCAAACAGGAGCTGCCAGAGGCCTCTCTGAAGTAGAGGAATTGAACTTGGACTTGGCTGAGAGCGGAGAGAGGGGTACCCGGCGTAGGCAGAGAGGCTGAGCACGTCTCCCCACGCCCCTGTCAGAGCAGTGTCAAGCGATGATCAGGGTTTGCAGTGATGGCCGACACTCCCCACTCAGCAGTGGAAAGGGTTTGAAGACCAAGGAGCGAGCCAGCCCAAGGTGTGAATGAGTTCCGGGGTGGCGCTCTCTCGTTTTGGCCTCGTCACAGTTCGGGGGGCAGGGCGTCCTGTCAGCTCGGATACTCCCCCTACCCCACCCGCCCTGGCCAAGCCTGACTCTGGTGAGTAACGCCTGAGGCCTTGGTGGCCAGTAGTGGCACCCAGGCTGCCTTCGTGGCTCTCTTCCCTCCTCAGTTTCTGCCGCCCGCGAGCTGTTACCACGGCAGCGGCATGAACCTGGGTTCCCCCTTTGCGGGCCTCAGTGGAGCTATTGGCCTGTCTCCCTTAAAAAGACACAGGCTTCCCTCCTTTGTCCCCACGTTCGTCCTGCAGTGAGAAGGGCAGGGACCTTCCTTTCCCCAGAAAGGTGATTTCCTTGCTGTCAAATGTGGCCGGGTGACACTTCTTTTATAGAGCTCTGAAATGCCACCTCCTTTTACTCTGAAGCTGACACCAGTTGTGGTCTGTTTTGGTCCTTGGGTCATTGTTTTGAAATTGCGACACCGTGTTCTTTACTCTGCAAGGCTTGCGACAGCCTTTGGCCAAAGGTCATGCTATCCTGACTCCCAAATGGACTTCTCAGGGGAAAGAGAGGGTGTGGGGCTGCGGGAAGGGGTCACAGGTGCTCTAAAGGAAAGGAGGTGCGTCTGTAGTCTGTGATGTGGCTCTCTAATTGGCTGAACAGGCCTGGGGTAATATTTACTTCACACAGCCAAGGTTCTTGGGGGTATCGGGAACACATGCCATGGAAAGTCCTTGAGTTTGAAGTTGAGAAGGTTTAGATCCCTAACACAGGAGACCTCCGGACCTACAAGACTTCTCTCATTCCTAGTCTTTATCAGCATGGGCTGGACAGGCTGTCCCCAAGATCTGCCCTCCTGCTGCCAAAGTCAAGAAGGGGCAAGTCTGTGTCCCCTGGGCCATCCAATGTGGGTGTTCCTCCCAGACCTTCCTTCAGACAATCTCAGGGAGAAAGAAAATTCCAGAATGCAGGCTAGTTGCTGAGTCCGGCCTGTCTATTCTATATACACTGGAGTGTTAGCCTTCTCTTGCTATTAGTTCTGAGAGAAAACTCACATAACAGCCTGAGGGGTAATCTCACAGCAATTTTTGTCATGAGCCACAGTCTCTACAAGCTCAGTCTGGCCAAGAGGTCACATCCAGGATCCGTGCCTCTGGCAGCTCTTATCTGAGGGCCACAGCTTTGGACTGAAGCCTTTCACTTCAGAGGGAGCCAGATGCCGAGCGGGCCAGTGAGAACCTCAGTCCGTTCTTTCCCACAGTCAGTGGGAGCAGGGAAGGCATCACAAATATAGAATAGATTCTGAGAATGTCCTTCTTGGGAGAATTTAAATTCTGAGTCCATGTTTGAATGACTCATGGAATCCTTCCATCTTTATGGCTGTCGGTTTGGCATTTTTGCTACCATAACAGGCAATTGCCATGAGTTACCTCTGATACCAAAGGGCCAATATCGTCATGAAGAAGACCAGAATAACCCACTGTGTATTTTCAGGATGACGTTTTTGGCCATCTTAGTTGCTTCAGAGGGTCAATCCCTTGACCAACTATTGTCTCATGTGAATTGATCGGTTTTTTTTGGGCAAAACTTCAGTTTCTGCAATATGACTCTCTCTCAATTTGAGTCCTCAGTGTTCAGAGAAACCTTTTCCTCTTACTCCAGTTATTAGGTAAACGATGTAATAAACAATGTCGTCAGGATCAAGTGCTCTCCTTTCCATTGGCTGCAACAATGCTTTCCTAAGAGTCCATCAAATAACTTTGGAGAATGTTACACGGTATAGCCAATGTCTTATAGATTCACAGTACACATTAGGATATAAAAGGCTCTGAGAAGTCCTCCTTTATTTTTTTTTTTTTAATTTTTTTTTTCAACGTTTATTTATTTTTGGGACAGAGAGAGACAGAGCATGAACGGGGGAGGGGCAGAGAGAGAGGGGGACACAGAATCGGAAACAGGCTCCAGGCTCTGAGCCATCAGCCCAGAGCCCGACGCGGGGCTCGAACTCACGGACCGCGAGATCGTGACCTGGCTGAAGTCGGACGCTTAACCAACTGCGCCACCCAGGCGCCCCATGAGAAGTCCTCCTTTAAATAAACCTTTTTGTCCTACCACTTTCCCAATCTAATTGAACATAGACTTCTCTTAATACCTACCGATAGATTGACACACACACACTTTAGGTAACACCGAGTTATGGTGTGGTCACAGCTTTTTTTTTTTTTTTTAAAGAAGAATGAAGTAGGATGTTAACCACTGACCTTATATCACGATGAACGACCACACCCCAATACCTTTGCCCAGCTATGGCATCCGTCCCCACTTCTGCCCTCTGCCCTGTATAGAGGCAACAATGAATCTGGGAGCTGTTGGATAGGTACTCTTGTGAAGCAGGAAACCTTCACTGTGGTATCCCAGAAGAAAATGGTAAGTCATTTCACATAAGCGTTTAAGACTTCAGCACTAACCCTGGCTGCACTCCCGGGCTGGTGGAGGTGACATCATCTAGGGGTAGTACACAGAATTGAAGATGTAAATGACTTGGGGTAAGTTACCTTTCCGTGTTCCACATTTCTCTCTCAACTTGCGATTCCTCAGATAAAAGACTCTACTAGACGGGTGCCCCAAATGCCATATCCCCGTGAATCGCTATTGTCTCCTGGTGCGGGAAATCTTCTGGTTCTTGGGGTCACCTCCCTCTGCTGAATGTCTTGGTGTATCACATGTGAAGAATACGTCTGCCCCCCCCCCCAAAGGCTGGGGGGCTTGAAAGCAAGGGGAGGGAAGTAGAGAGAGAAATCGCTGCCCGTTTGCCTGAGGGTTGGTGGATTTCTTTGGATGAGGAAGGAAGCAGATGCTTGGGGGTTAATAGACCCTCTCTGTCACAGTTGGACGGGGCCAAGCGGGAGTTCTCGGCAAGATTTTCCAACTTTGATCTCAAGAAGGCAGCTCTGCCTAACAAATAGTCTGAAATGTCAAAGAATAAATGTTAAAGCTTGAGGGGTCGTTCTCTGGGGAGTTGCCTGGGCTGGCTGGGGAGGGAGGGGAGGAGGGAGAGAGGGACACAGCAGAATCCTTCACATAAAGATTCCGACTTGGTTTTGTGATATTTAAGAAAAAAGAAAACTCTGAATTATTTATAGCACAGAAGATGGAAGCAGGCTGTAGAGAAGTGGCCAGGCTTAAGACGGTGGTTCATGTTCCATTATTTATCTGCCCCAGCCTTGAACTGGCAAAACTTGCCTCGTTAGTGACGTGCCACTGACCTCTCCTTGAGTTACTTATTATTAGTATTACTCGTATTACTATTGCTATTATTATATTAATTTAAAAAATTCAAGTCTTTTGACATGGGAGTTGGGGGGAGGCAATTTCTAGAAACAGTTGTTGCAAAAAGCAGGAGTTATCTCTTCCTCTTGAGGGGTCTCCAACATGTCCTTCACCGCCTGTTTCCACCCCCACCAACGTGCATAGTGCTCCTGGGTGGGTGTGAAGCATCTTGGTTTGGGCCTGGCTTCCAGTTGGCCATGTTGCTATTATTTCATCATGGCGGATATATCTCCTGATACGTTCCATTTGCAAAATGGAGGCAATGATCATATGCCTTTTCTGGGTATGCTGGGGAAGTGAATGATGCCCTGTGTTCAGAACATCTCAGTGCCTGGGTAGGGGTGGAGGGCAGAGAAAATAGCATCAATGTTATGTGAGGGGGGTAAAAAGGAATTAGAAGAAATTTAAAAAGGGAAAATCAGAAGTGATAGAGGGATTAGTGTTAAAGCTGGAAAGAAGGAAGTCTTTTCATCTGCTTATGTTGGACAGTGATGTTGTTTAGATGTTTAAAAAAGTGCTTCTGGTTGCTAATCACATCCTGATTCTATAGCATGGGTAATTGAAATCCACTGATAATCTCAGAATTGCAGTTAAATTAAAAATGACAAGCTTCAGATGCTCTGCCTTCTCCCTCCACAAATGATACAAATGTGCTCTCGGTCCCTGTGCCTCCCAATTGTTCTGCACACCCTGGACGTTCTCAGAGATGCGAACAAATGGAATGGGTTTTTGACAGGTTGGGGATGTTGAGGTGAAGCTAGTCCAAGTACAAACTGATCATAGGTCGCCCTCCAAGCATCACTGTGCTTACTGTGTGTTACTTTTATTGAAAATACTAATACTCCTGCTGTTTTTTCTAGACTTGTCTTTTCCCCACCTAGAAGAACCCAGAGAACATTTTGCAGCTAAAATGTCACAGTGACACTCCTGTTATAAAATTCTGAAAATGTACTTATTTTTATACCCGGTAACTTACTCTACCTCTCAGAAAGATCTTCCAAATATTTTTCCTCCACTGCCTGCTTTCGGTGATGTAGAAGTGTGACCAGCATTGTTGCTGTAGGGCAGTGGTTCTCAGACCCCTTGGTCTTGGGACCCCTTTACAATCTTAAAAATTATGAGGACCTTAAAGAGCTTTTGCATGTGGGTTAAATCCATCTCTGTTTATTGCAGTGGAAACCAGAACTGAGCAAGATCTTAAAAACACAAGCACACGCACACATCCCACTTAGCCATCAGGTGATGTCATCACGTAGCAGGAAGCCCCTGGAAAAACGCCACATATACCTGTAAGAAAATGAGGGGGGAAAAATGCATAGACCATCTCAATAGACCTTAGTAGACAGACCTTAGGCTTTAGACCTTCCTAGGAAAATAGTTTTAACACATGACTCTCCTGATAAGGTCTTGGGGCTACCAGGAGTCTCTGGACCACATTTTGAGACCTGCTGCTGTAGGGAAACTGAGGCCCAAGCAGCTTCTCAAATCTAGTCTAGGTCCCTTTGTTGTCAGTGAATGATACCAGTCAGGCTCTTTGCTCCAAGTGTGGGGCTACCGTCAGAACCCCATTTCTTCATGCAGATACCACTGATGATGCAGATACTCAGTTGCTAGGAATACGGGAAATACACGGGAAGGAATTCATCTATTCTGAAGAAAACTGAGAGACAGATGTTTGCTTGCTCTGGAGAAGGAGCATGGGCTTGCTGTAGCAGTAAGCATGATTGGCTGATTGAAGACACTCATCACGAATAGGGTTTTAAAATCCTGATGGTAAAAGAGGGTGGAATGAATGGCATGGGATGAAGGAAATTTACAATCAGCACCTTGTAGGTCAGAAGCCCAAACGTGTGTATTCTAGCCCTCCAAGTGCATCACATTTGGATTTGTCTAAGGAACGTGTGGGGCTCAGCAGTGTTCTACCAGGACCCATAGGAGTGTCTGTTTTAAGTTTAGAGACCCTGCCCCCTCCCTCACACTCCTGACCTGGGAAGTTCTGGTAGAGGGAGAAAGGACTGTGAAGTGCATGACATCTTAGGGACCGTTGGGTTAATTCTGTGCACATCTCAGGCAGTCCTGGACGCGTGGCGCTGTTTTTCCCGTCTCTTGTCATTTGTACCTTTGTACCCCAGATTTGTCTTTCATACCGCAGGGACTGAGAACTGCTCTCAGCTTGTTCTGAGATGCTCTTTGACACCAGTACCGACAGTCCTCTCCAGGAGAATAGGGCCTTTCGAGAATATTTCTGAGGTCATGAGCAGATGGTTCGTTGATTCGCCCTTCAAACACATACTGGGCATCTGCTCAATGCCATGCACTCTGCCACTGAGTGAAGGAGTCATGTTTCCTACCCTCAAGAACTTTGTAGTCTAGTGAAGTCAGTCTTTCTCAAAGACTGGTAGTGACCTGTTGCCCAGGGGACACACGTGGAGACAGTTTGGGGTGTCACAACTGAAGGCAGGCATTACTGAGAACCCCTAAAAGTTACGTGACCCAAAATGGCAGTCGTGCCAAGGTCGAGAAACCCAGTCTAGTATGAAGATAGAAGGCTACCTCTTAGTCTTGGCTAAGAAGGACCCCATACTTTTCAGGACCTTCCTACAGCTGCCACGAGTCCAAGGGCCATGGAAAGTGACCACCTGGAGCCTGGGCCTTACTCCCCTTCTAGGTGCAATTGCCTAAACCAGAATTGCTCAGCAAAATGGCTCTTAGCTCACTTCCATGCCATGTGCAGACCTCTCCATCGGTCTGTTCTCCTAAGGATGGGTTGCACTGCAGACATATGTGCTGCCGAGCCCAAGGGTTGGCCAAGGGGGCTGGCTGCTGTTTAGGGCAGAGGGGAGTATGATTGTGGCATGGTTCAGGCTAGGTGGGGCCCTTTGGTTGTGGGAGGGAAAAGAAGAGCAGGCTGGGGCCAAGTCTCTGGCACCTGTCCCAACTCACAACTCCAAGGAGCCTGAGACACCTACATTCTTACCTTGCCCTTCAAATCATTCCGAAAATACATTTAACAGGGTAGGAGGATAGGATGTACTATATTTAACAGCATGTTGGCTTGACTTGCAACTTTCAAATCTTCAGATCTGTGAGATACGGGCTTCAATAATTCTCTTGTTCCTGGTCCTGCAAATGTAAGGGGCAGGCCTGGTGCAGACTAGTGAATAATTATGAAGCAATATGATGAAATTATGCATGAGATAAACATAGGGGAGGGACACTTCATTTTTCAGTGCAGCTCTTAAAAATACTGGATCTTGACATCTGTTTGCAGCTGTATAAATAGAAATGGCAGTTCAAGGAACCCCACAATTAGGGTGATGAGTTGAGACTTCCAATGTCCCATTGTTTAAAGAGGTGTCTCTCTCTTCGAGCCTTGGGAGGCCTAATCCCTTTGCCCCATGGCCTTTTGGCAGCCTCAGGCTGTTGGAGGTGGGCATTCTGCCTGCTGGGCCATCTCCACGCTGGGGCAGTGCTCAGGTGGTGTCATGCCCTTGTCAGGTTGCCATGGAGACTGATCTCGAGGTCCTCACGATTAATTGGTATTTATTGGGGATCTGCAGTTTTCTAGATGCTGTGACCAGCACTGTACAGGAGAGAGAGAAAGGCCGCACCCCCCCCCCCCCATTTTGCATTGTTGAGAGGGTATCATTCCGTAACGGAGAGGTAAAGACCCAGGAGAAACTGAATAGGAAGGATATATTTTTTCTTCTAATAACACTGTGGGTTTTTTTTTCTGATTACGAAAGTCATTTATATTCACAGTAGAAAATTTGTTGAAATACAGAAAAGCACACAAACACATAAATTATCCACCATCCCATCACCCAGAGACAGCACTGTTAACATTTTAGCTTTCTGCCTTCTAATCTTTTTTATGTACTTATTTAATTATTTAACAAAATCAAATCATTCTATGTGCATGTGCGTGCACATGCATTATTTGCTACTTTCTTTTTTATAAGATCGCATGTGCCATTTAAACAATATTTTGCAATATGAAAATTTTGTATAAGCCATATATTCACATGGTTCCAAACACACACACACACACACACACACACACACACACGAAGGCTCATGAATGTTCATAGCAGCACTTTTAAAAATACCTAAAAGGTAGAAACAACCCAGATACCTCTGAACTGGCAGATGGATAAACAAAATGTGGCATATACATAGAATGGAATATTATGCAGTATGGAAAAGGAATGAAGTACAGGGTTACCTGGGTGGCTCATTCGGTTAGGCATCCGACTTCAGCTCGGGTCACGATCTCACCATCTGTGGGTTTGAGCCCCGCGTCGGGCTCTGTGCTGACAGCTCAGAGCCTGGAGCCTGCTTTGGATTCTGTGTCTCCCTCTCTCCCTGCCCCTCCCCTGCTCACGCTCTGTCTCTCTTTCTCAAACATAAATAAACATTAAAAATTTTTTTTAAAAAAGGAATGAAGTGCTGACACATGCTACAATATTAATAAATTTCAAATACATGATCTTAAGGGACAGAAGCCAGACTCAAAAGATCCCATTTTGAATGAGGCCATTGGTATGAAATACCCCGAAGAGGCAAAGCTTTAGAGAGAAATAGTAGATTAGTGGCTGTGTAGGGCTGGGGTTGAGAATTGGAAGTAACTATAAATGGACCCAAGAGATCTTATTGGGGTGATGAAGATGTCCTAACGCTGGATTTTGGTGGCTGTGCCACTTGGGAGATTTACTAAAAATTGTTGAATTGTACATTAAAATGGGTGGATTTGGGGCCTCTGGCTGGCTTGGGCATGGAGTTTGTGACTCTTGATCTTGGGGTTGTAAGTTTAAACCCCACATTGGGTGTAGAGATTACTTAAAAAAATGAAATCTTTAAAAATAAAATAAAATGGGTGAATTTTGTGGGAGGTCAATAATGCCTCAATAAAGTTTACATATATAATGTAGTAAATATACATGTAAAACAAAGTATATATAAGTATATAACATATAAAATAAGTGTATAAAGTATATTTATACAAAATAAAGTTTATATGTAGATATTCTCTACCTCAATATTATTGATACATATATCAATAACATATGTATTGATATATTGATATATAATAGTATATATATTGATATGTAATATTGAGGTAGAGGATACCTCTCTCTGTATAAACTTTATTTTATATAAATATGCTACATGCATTTATTTTATATATTATATACTTATACTTTATTTTACATACATATTTACTGTATTACATGTAAGGTTGAGGTACTATTTACACATCTGTTGAGGTATTAATAACATATGTATCAATATATGATTGATGAAGATATGTATATATATATCTCAATAATATTGAGGTAAACAATACATATATCTTGGAGCACCTGGGTGGCTCAGTCAGTTAAGTGTCCAACTTCGGCTCAGGTCATGATCTTGTGGTTCGTGAGTTCGAGCCCCGCATTAGGCTCTGTGCTGACAGCTCAGAGCGTGGAGCCTGCTTCGGATTCTGTGTCTCCCTCCGTCTCTCTCTGCCCCTCTCCCGCTCTTGTCCCTGTCTCTTACAAATGAATAAATGTTAAAAAAAAAATTTTAAAAATACATGTATCTTAACAATATTGAGGCAATTAATACCTCAATAAAGTTTATATATATAAATTTTAATCTACATCTTTATGTCAATATGTGTATCAGTACCTATCGGTCTATCTAATGGTGAGAATTCCCCTTCTTATACCTGTGCCTCATCTGTAGACTCTTCCTATTACCACTATCACCACGTAGGTAACCGCTGAGTGTCATTATCAATTATGTATGAATAACCATCTGTAAACAACTATGAAATATGTTCTTGTTTTTCCTCCATATTTGCAGTATATCATACATATCATTCTACACTTTTTGGTTTCCCCCTGCCAGTTTCTTGAAGGAAACCTTATTCTTTTTCTAGAAATAAATACTATTCCATTGTATCGGTGTATCAAATTGATTTAATTTCTTCACAGTATTTTCTCTTACAACTAACTGCGATGCCTTGAACCTAAATATAATATTAATACAGGACCAAATAATCCCAATAGGCTATTGGATCCATCTGATTTGTATATGCAGCCCATATGTGTACTGTCAGTAGTAATATATGAGAATGGGGTGCCCCACAACCTCAATAAATAGTGGGTCATAGCAGGATTTTTAATGGCTGGATAATGTTTCACTTTGTGGATATGCCGTATTTATTTCATTTATCCCCGATATTTGGAAGCTAGGATTCTTCTGTTTTATTTATTCAATTCTTAGTGAATAAGACAGCGTGTGTTTCAGAACTTTTGGCAGCGAGGCTGAACAAGGGGAAGGATGAAGGCAGCCCCCCAGCAGGGCATCGTGCGTCACAGCATCACTGCCTTGTGGCCCATTGCAGATACCCCTGGGTATGTAAATACCCAGCCGGTACCCAGCAAATGATCTTTCCAGACAGCCGTCTTCTTGTAACCGAGAGTTGACATAGGAAAAGCCATCTCTTTCTGAAACATGATGGCTTAAAATCCCAGGATGCAAATTTAGTGAACACAGGGGTCATTGGTCATTACCTTTTCCCAGGTGACTTCTGAGTGCTGCCCACACTCCCATCGTGTTCTTCCCCAAAATGCTCTTCTGGTCAGAGCCTTACCAACTTTTAGGGCTGGGGTTCTGAGCTGCACGGTTCAGAAATGTTAATGGGATTCTGAGTGAAGCTTCTAATCTCATATGTCGTACAGATGGCTAACCAAGCGTGGCACTTTGACTTTCTCAAGGTCAGGGTGAGGGTTGGGAGGCAGTACCCATGTATCCTGACCTCCTGCCCTGGCCTTTAAGCAGGAGGCCTCCTGGGAACACACTGAGTGGGACATGACAGTAGAGATTGAAAGCGGCTGTAAAAAGGCCACAGACAGTTCAGAGCGAGGCATTTCCAGCCAACCCGTTGATCTGGGCACTAGGCAGAGGAGGGGCCCAAACTGGAGAGAAGTCAACGCGTTGGAGCAAATTCAAGGAAATAGCAACAGGAAATACGGAGGGGTGGAGATTGATCATAAGATTATCCAAATCTGCAGCCTTTTTGCTCAAACGGTAGGTATGTTTTCGTTTTTGCAGCTCTCAGTGGTGACAGCAAAGCCCATGCTGGGCTTCCAACATGCCATCTCCTCTTTTTCTAAAAGGGTCCTTAGTGTCCTTGCAGGGGTGGGCGTGGGACAGAAACTGACAAGTAGGAGGAATTTGCCCTCCCTTCTTCTGAGTTCCTGGGCTCTTGTCTGCTGGAGATGAGGTCCTAGGGGCAGAGAAGGTCCATGGACAACTCAGCAGATGATACAGAAGAAATACAAATATGTGGGGGCACAGACGAGCGTAAGGGGGCGGTTATTAAGGATCGAGATCTGGTAGCAACAGGGAAGGGGGAAAAAAAAACTGAGCTTGGGAGGAGCATTGAAGTCGAACCAACAAGTGCAATTAGGTTTGTGTCACTTCCTACAGCCCAGGCAAGCTGTTCATTGGTCATCTGTCAGAGGTGGCTGCCAAGATGCCATGTGTATTCCAGGATCCCTGGGTGTTGGTCCTTTCTATCTGCCAGGCTGAAGGAGGGACAGTGGATGCCAGCCCTGGATGCCCGCTCAGGCATGTGTGGCCCACCATATGAGGCTCTCTGGCATCCTCCCGGAAGCCAGGGTAGCTGGGAATCAGGGAAGTACAGGATGGGAAGGAATTCGGAGAGACTTCCAAGCTCCCTCCCCACGATGGGATTGCAAAGAAGCAGTTGCGGGCAGTTGGAGCAGGCATTAGCTGTTGATGGCCAGGCCAGAGGGAGGCCACTGGCCTTTCATCGCTCATTCTGTCCAGCCATGCCCTTGGCAGGACCCGCCCCAGCTCCGGAAGCAGGGGCCCTCGGGGCGCCACGGTGCCCAGCCAGGAAGCGGCCCTGCCGTTGCAGCCGCTTCGAACGTGCTCTGCTCCCGCCCGCCTAACTTCTCCCTCCCCTTCCTCAGTTCCCGCTACAGCTGGCATGCCAGTGTGCAGACTGTTAATGCTTCGGAGCCCGGCACGGTGGGTGCTTGATAAATAGTTGTTCATTTTTCCAAAGTTACTCGCGAAGGCATTAATTAAATACTCCTTTCCTTTTTAAAGATCTCCCAGCAAAGAGCGCTTTCAGCTTCTCTGGAAGTGCGCCCATACAGCCACCTGAGGTTTCTTATGCCTCAGTGACACACACTCCCTTAAGGATGTTCAGTGATTTAATAAGCACGATTATTTACTGATGGAAACTTCACGCAAAGGGTGGGGCTGCGCATCAGGGTTGCAAAGATGATCCACGTGTGGTTGCAGCTTCATGGAGAGGTGGCTGTGCACGACGCAGTCATACATGACCTTGTGATCAATATGTGTGTGTTTGGGCTCCCTGGAATTGCAGAATCCTGTGCGGAGCCGTATCTGGCAGGATAAGTGATCACCCTCTTCGTTCTTAGCAAGATGGCTAAGGGTGAGGGAGCTCAGATAAGCTTTGGTCAGACTGTGAAGGGCTTTTGAGGTTCACCGGCATCAAGTGAGGACTAAGAAAAAGCCGTTTGATTTGGGCATCAGGAGATCACTGTGAAATTGTGACGGGTGGGTCTCAGGGTGAGGTGATAAGGGTGCAAAGCCTTGAGAGATGAGTAAGCAGATGAAGAATGGTAGACAGCACGAGTAGTGAACTACCCGTGAGTCTGGTAATGAAGGGGAACACGGGAGAAATTTCCAGGGGGAAGAGATAGGGTCCCTGAGTGCTTTTCATTAATGTGGGGGGATGCTTTTTATTAGGATGGGGGAACCTTATCCTGTAGATGAGAGGTCAGCAGGAAGGAGAGACTTAAAGTACCAAACAGAGGTAAGTACTAGTTGGGCAATATTCAAAAAGTAGACAGAAAAAGCTGAGGACAAAAGCTTGGGTAGAGGGATGAACCTTGGAAAAAAGAACTCCATCTAAGACCAGAGGGAAAGCTAAAAATGAAGGAAGTAAAACTGAGGAGAGGCAATTGAGGGAATTTCTATTTCCTTAGCGAGGTAGAAAACAAAGGCATTCAGGACGGAGTTGGTTTATAGCGGGGGTAGTTTTTCTGTTGTCCCCTTGGAAGGAAGTTCTGGGTCACTCTTGTTGGGAAGGGGACCCAGATATTGATGAACTTTAATTCAATAGGGGGGCAAACACTACCTGTTTTCACTGCAGTGAGTTTTGGCTGATCTCAATTTCTCTGCCCTTTCGACTTTGCCTGCATCAAAGCCAAATTTTGGGTCTGCTCCTCACTTTGCCTAGAAGGACGCAGCCAGGGAAACGCAGCAGACGACATCCTTCATCTTTTCCCACCCTCCCGGGAGCTTGACTTGACCCCATACGAGGATCCCTCCTTCAGGTGTCCCAGAGATTGAGCCAGTCCCACACCTTGCCTCTTCCTAGCTGTTACCCTTGAAGAGGTTCATGGGGCCCACCTAACTGCAATGTAGTTGAGGACTTTCCAGTTCAAGAAATGGCCCTTTTCGTTGGCGTCTGTGGTTTAATGGGTTAATGCTGTGATCGAGTCTGAGCCTGAGTGTAGAGTCTCGGGTTGAGTTGGATTTCAGGAGAGGTGCAGAACTCGAGGTTCTGATGTTCAGTAATGTTGACGTTCTTGAGTGTGCCGATGGCATCTATGCAACTCAGAGCTGTGATTTCCTTCCTGCTGGCCCTGCCCTGGTTTAATAACTAGCACATCTGCCTGGGTTTCAGAATTCGGTTCTGCTGAAGCTGCCTCCACCTTGCCTGGTACTCTATCTCCAGTCCTCCCTCAGTGTTTTCAGGGTCACAGGACCCTAGGTAATAACGATGATAAAACCCACCAAGGCACCCACTGATCTATTCAACTAATAGGTGTTGAGCTACTGGGGTACAACAGTATTGATGGAGACCCCAAGGAGTCTTAGCTTTTGCACAGCTGGTTTTCCACTGGGGAGCCCAGATGATAAGCAGATAGATAAATGAGTCGGTAAGACCATTTTCCAATGGCAGCCCTGCTGTGCTATGCATGAAAATTAAAACAACGTCCTGGGATAGAAGTGACCCCTTTCAGTTGAATGGCTACAGAGTGGGCACTCGGGGACAAGTAGTGGCTGCTGTCAGGCTCTAAAGTGTCATCTAGCTTGAAATGTGTGAGGTGAGAAGGAAGGGCAGGAGAGGACAGTGGAGGGGTGGGTAGGTGCAGGAGGAGGGCTGGTGATGAGATCAGGGGTAGGCAGGATCAGATCCCGTAAGCAACGATAGAGCAAGCTTGCTTTTCATTCTAAACTCAGATTTGATGTAGGGGAGGGATATGAAGTTTCCTTCTTTGCTTTTTATTAAAGGTGACCCTGGCCGGCTGACCGTGTTCCAGAGTGGGGGATTTGGGACGGGAGTGAGGGGCGGGGGGAGAATGGAAGCTCAGATAGGGGCCCATCACCTGGATGAGAGGCCATCGTGGCTTGGATGAGGGTGAAGGTGTCAGGATGGGAAGAAGTGGATGGGGACAGATTTAAGACATGTTTGGCGGCTGCAGCCGACAGGATATATTGATGGCCATTGGTGGCATGTGGGAGAGAGCCATCAAGGAAAACTGGTGGCTTGGGGGGCTTGTGTCACGGAGTGAAAAGGAGTGCCATTTATACACAGGAAGGCCCTGAAAAGGGCAGGTGCTGGGGTGAAAAGCATGATTTCTCTTTCGGCCGTGCCACACGTGAAAGACCAAGCAGAGAGGGTGGGGAGGGATTTGGACAATGAGGATGACTTCACAAGACAGATGACAGCTGAGCATCCTTCGAGCCCCACCCCACACATTCATTCCCCGCCCCCCCTCCCGTGTGTCCAAGGATGTCTGGGGATGGGGAGGCTGAGATTGTCTTGCGCTTCTTGTGAAAACGTCAGGGTCCCTGCTTTTACCAGGTTGGGTGACATTACAAGATCCGCATGGATCACTGATCGGAATCTTCATCCCCAATATGTGAAACATGCCTTTTGTTAAATGCTTTACGCTCAGAACGTCACGCATACGTGAACTTTGTGTGCAGAGAGTGGCTTTTGCGATAGTTTTGATATTGTGTGATGGCAACACAAAGCAGGAAATACTGAATCTTAGACGTTTCTGTTCTGACAAGTCCTCCAGCCACCCTGCCGACGGGCCACACCCATGCTACCAGGCTCCCCTTCCTTCTCTCTCGAGGTGTCCTCCCAGGGAAATCCAGTCACCGCGCTTCAGTGTCCAGAGCAATGTCATTACTTCCTTGCTCGACATGGGGCCTGTTTCTGCATTTACCTAGATGAGTTCACGTGCTCCGCTAGGTGATAGGCCATCTACTTCCGGTCCGGTCTCCAGCAGGCTGGAGAACTAGTACGAGCTTCCGACGTCTCTGTCTTCTTTCATGGTGTCTGAGAGGCAAAGGAAGCAGTAAGAAGATTTATTTCTCACTCACGTGAAGTGTGTCAGTCCTCCTGAAAGGATAGCGTGACTGCCTTTAGATTTGATGTGAACGTTTACTTCCTCTGAGCTAACCCAGTAGTGACATAGCCACACCATGTGCTGAGAGCTCCTTTTGCTCGAGCCTGCTTTCCATACGTGGTCTCATTAAATCTTACAACAATACCGTGGTAGAAGTGCTCTTATCAGCCCATTTCACAGATGAGGTAATCAAGGCTCAAAAAGTCACACACCTAGTGGCAGCGGAGCCTGGGTTTGAGTCAAGCCCAACCTCTTAATGACGTCATACAGCCTCCCACAGGGAGGGTGCCGCCAGTTGAAATGCTTCCTCTGTGGGACTGTGGTCACCAGGGTGATGGAGATCTCGATGATGATAATGAAGACGGTGGTGACAGTGACACTTAATGACGCTTGCCTGATTTAGGTACTGTAATGTACACATACTGAGACACTTATACTCAACACGCTCTTGTTTTTTTAATGTTTCTTTCTGAGAGAGTGAGCGAGCAGGGGAGGGGCAGAGGATCCAAACAGTCCCCAAGCTGACAGCGCAGAGCCCGATGCGGAGCTCGAACCCACGAACCTCGAGATCGTGACCTGAGCTGAAGTTGGACGCTTAACCAACTGAACCACGCAGTCACCTCTATACTCAACCCACTTCTATGAGGCAGGCATTGCGATTATTATGTCCTTATTTTATTTTATTTTATTTTTTAACAGATGAAGAAACGAACAGCCGGAGAGTTAAGTAACTTTCCCAAGGTCACAGAACAAAATGATTGACATAGACTGAATCTGATCCCAGGCAGTCTGGTTCCATAGGTTGTGTCCAGCAGTGTTGGCCAGAGCCAGTTTGGTTAAGGAGGCCATAAAACCCACCACTATGCCTCAGGGACAGGAGATTTCTAGGCACAACCAGAGCGTTGAGGTGTGGTGGTCAGAGCGAGGCCAGCTCTCCTGGGAGGCTTTCCCCCAGACCACCTCCCCTTCCCTCCACCAAAACATAGAGCCTCGCTGTTTACTAGCACCTGCAGTGACTTGACACACGCATTTTTATTGCTATTGTTGACGGGCGACAGAACTAGAACGTTTTCCATCTGACTCTTGCGTGAAAGTCATTTTAACGTAGATTTTCACATTCGTACGTGAAGAAATTGAGGCTCAGAGAGAGTTATCGCTTTCCCCCACAGCGGTCTCCTCGACTCCTCTAGACCCAGTTAGATGCACCTTCCAGGGCCCCAGACGTCCTCTCCCTGCTTCCCCGTGAGGCTCATCGCGCTGAATTGGACTTACTGGTGACTCACCTGCCTTCCACGCTGGACCACTGAGCCCCCGAAGAGTGTCTCATTCCCCGCGGCGCCCCCTGCACAGAGCCGGGTTCCTGACACACGCTGTAACTCAGGGCACGTTTGTTGAATACAGTGCAGAATGGGTGAATTATGTGACCCCTCGGCAAGGAAGTGGGGGGCTCCAGTTTCCATCACTGTCAAAATGACAGCTTTTGTAGAACTGGCCTTTTATCTGTCCAGCTTCGCCACGGGGCAGGGGCTGGGGTGGGCTGCACCTGCCAGGTAGGTCTGGAGCATGGGTTTCTTACCGGGCCTGGCACGGGGGGACGTTTTCCGGCTCTCTCCATGCCCGTCTTAGCCAGGACCCAGGCACAGAGCACTCACTTGCCCGTGTACTTTCAGCCACTCCTACGACTTCATATGCCAACATAAAAGCTACTCCAAGTGACTTCCACCTACCGTGAGCTTATCATGTGTTGCCCTCCAGCTTCCCTGTGCCTCGCCATGTCCCCAGGTCTCCTGACCCTCTGTAGTAGACAGCAGATAACAAACAGCCTCCGTAAGCCAAGCGAACGGCCCCATTTGAAGGCCTATAGCCTGGAGCGATCAGAGTTTTCTATAGCCGACAGTGACAGGCAGGGGTTTCTGCAGACAAATCCCTGTTTCAGGTGGACAGATGCTACAGGTGTGTTTTTAGAGGAGGGAAGACCTTCGAATGTATGCTTGTCTCTGAGTGCACCAATGCCAAGGTGCGTTAGCGTTTGTGAGGCAGCCCAAACTGAACAGTCTTGGGGAAGAGAGTAGAAATGAATCGTCGGGGACACCTGGGTGGCTTAGTCAGTTCAGCATCCAACTCTTGGTTTCGGCTCAGGTCATTGATCTCACAGTTCATGGGTTCAAGCCCCACGTCGGGCTCTGTGCTGAGTGTGGAGCCTGCTTCAGATTCTCTCTCTCCCTCTCTCTCTGCCCCTCCCATGCTCGCTCACGTGTGCACGTGCTCTCTCTCAAAATAAATAAATAGACTTAGAAAAGAAAGAGATGAATCGTAGTCTCAGCGCTCGCTGGATGCCTGCCACTGTCCATCTCATTCGCTTACAATATCTGAGGGGGATCACACTCAGAAGAGACGTCATCTCAGAGAGGTTCAGTAAGATGCCCAGTGTCACACAGCCAGTCAGTCGGTAGCAGAGCTTTAGTAATCCCACCTCTGAGGCCTTTATCCATCATGGCGTCAGAAGCGTCTCATCACCCCCTGTTCTTCCATTGCCCACAGGGCCAGAAAACTGTATCATCTCGTGGTTCATTTTTCCTACCACATTCCCAGGAAACCTGTGGCCAAGGAATTGTGCTTGAGAAGTAGAAGGGCTTATAAAACAATTCAGACCCCCTGAAATCACGGTGGCTGTCAGGAGCTTACGAATACACTTATAGATGGTTTTAGTTATTAATCGGTTTCTTTCGAACATCCGCCAAAGTACAACAGAAGAGGCCGCACACCAGGGGGACAGCATGCCATGACTTTTCACATGTTAAATCAGTAATCGTGAGCACTACCCAGCAAATTCCATTTACCAAACTCTGGTCTGCCAGAGACCTTTTTGGGGGTCTCCTCATTTCCATGAGACAAGTGGTTTTGCTCCATTGCAGATAACATTTTTTTTTCCATGACTGCTCTTTGATCCAAATACTTAATTCCTTCCTGATTTTATAACTTGGATTTCCTCATTCATTCTGCCTAAGTCATGACCCAGAGTAACTGGAGATTCCCGTATGTTTGATCTCACATCTCATTGATATGGAAACGTTGTACAGGATGACACCCATGTGTAATTGTCACAAGACACATTTGCAGGACTGGGCCATACTGCCTGGTCATTCAGCTTCTGCATTTTCTGTGCTGAAAGTAAAAAAAAAAAAAAAAAAAAAAAGGGCAAATTCCCAGAGAAGAGACTCAGAGGAAAGGGGGCCAGTTTGTAGGGTAAAAGAGCTGGTGTGGGAAATGGCTTATCTGACTCAGTTCCTCTGGCTTCAGTCTGTGGGTCCAGGAGGGGCTGTGTAAAGGGACCATGCTCCAGGACTGGCGTCTCCCAAGAGCTGGGAGGAGAGGGATGGCAGCCTGGCCTGTGGGCCCTGCTTGTGCTTTGTGCTGTGGGGACTGGGGGGGGTGCGGTTCAAGGAGCCCTTCACGCCTGCCTGGGGAGCCTGCAGTGAAGATCTATTTCAGAGAAAAACAAAGTACATGTATTGGAAAAAGTCGGGCAGGAACAGAGGAACCTGCAGAAAGCAGTTAAAAGCAGGCCAGGGATGAAGGTCAGTGACCCACATGGGCACAAGGGACAGGCGGGCAAGGGGGTTGGAAGGGCTTGTTTTCGGAGAGCAAGTGGAGAACGGGGCAGGTAAGCATCAGGAGAGGAAGATCACTGTGGTCTGTGGTAACGATGAGCACAGGGGACAGAGGGTGTGTAGATGTGACCACACCGAACAACAGTCTCTTTTGAAAAATGAAAGGGGAGGAGTCCCCAAGGCCAGTGGGAAGAGGGAGCTGAGGTCCACCTGCAGGCAACGGGAACATGGCTTCTAGCCAGGCTCCTGAGTCTGTCTTACGTGGATTCCTGAGGTTCATGCCCTTGAGCCCCATGTTGGTGTTTTGGGGACTACCCAAGAGTGCCCAGATCTAACCATGACAGCTGGCCACTTGTCAGCAACACAGATCTAATGATGTTCAGTGACATCTCCAAATTTTCCACTGACGTTGGTCCTAACAGCCATTTGACCCCCAATTTCTGGGATCTTCCAAAGGACCGGTAAGATACCATCCAAAGCCCAAATGTCTATGTGACTCTATTTCTTTTGGCGCCAAAAAGAACTAGAAAGAATGATCTTCTGATCCAAGGCACCATATAAGTGTTGCTGATGACTTTACGGGTGCCCTAGAAGCAGCTTAAAATGTGTGGAACTTGGATGGACCTCACTTTAGCCACCGAGCCCGTGGAGGGATTCCAGGGGTCAGGTGGTACCAAGCATTCCACCAGTTCCAACTTTTTCTCTGTTGTTTTTTGTTTGTTTGTGTTGTTTTTGTTTTTGTTTTTTTGTGGAATTACGGGGCGTGGGGGGCGGGGTTCAGGAGACAGGCCAGGAAGCCACCGGCCAGTGCGTTTAACATCTGGTGTGGGGGAACTCTTGGAAGTCAGCTCAGAGGATGTGGTGGGGAAAACACCTGGCAGAGTGAGCGGGCTGCGACAGGGGAGGCTCGGATCCGGGAGCGTGGAGGCCGTGCGGAACGAATCTGCTGGCTGCTCTGAGCACGGGCTACCCACGCCAAGGGCCTGCATGGCGGGGACCCGTGGGCTCTGGCCTCTGACCTTGAACCCGTCAGATACAAGGCTGAAGACAGTGAGGACCTGAGCGGGAGGCTTGGAGAGGGGGAGGCGCCTGGCAGACACCTCAGCTCTGGGAGTGGGGGCTGGAAATGGGAACATCCCCTTGGAAAGGAGCCCAGCCGCTGACTCCCCAGGTCCCTGACAGCCTCTGCCGTCTGTGGAGGTGAGCTTCGGGGCTCTGCGACAGTCTGGCAGAACAGGTGTGGTCAGGTGAAGGAGAGTCTGGCCAGGAATAACGGGGTGGCCTGGTGGTGAGCCGGCAGCAAGGAGCACTCTGTTGAGGGGGCTAGGAAGGAGGCGGAGCTGAGCAGGGAGCACCGAGGGAGCTGTCGACCCCTTGGGCAGGGGCGGATGTAGGGATGAGCAGGTGAGGTTTGTCACCACAACCCCTCGGAGCAGACAGGAAGCAGGGTGACCAGAGCCACTGGGAGGCATCTCTTGTATCCCGTGCCCCCAGGCGTGGAAGTCCTCTCAAAGAGGGCATAGGTATGACCTAGACGGTTCCAACTATGTCCTGAGTTTAAGCCCTGCATAGAGGAAAGCTATTTCTTGAAAGACCCTGAAGGCCCCAGAAGGGAAGATACGTTTCTGAATTCTCAAGGCCTGGGTATCCTGCCTTCCCTTCCCTTGGGAACCGCACTCACCTTCTCTCAGACCGAGCCCTCCTGCCTCCTGCTTCAAGCAGAATTAAAGTTGAACCTTTGTAAAGAAAGGCCTCCCACAGGGCCCTAAGATGGGGCCCCATGGCCTCACTGGGTGACCTGGTCACTTCCTAGGGTTGCCTAAACTGAAATCTTCACTGAGTTCGTTGCTCAGGGAAAGAATGAGAGCACACACACTTCTGCAGGCCACGGGACAGCAGCAACCTTGTGCAGCTGGTGAATGTGGGAGATCTAAGGGCTGGGCCCTGTGCCCACAAATAACCCAGGGTCCTGTGTCTCAAGATACCCAGCATATGTTATGTAAAAATCTCCTACTGGCCTTTGCTAAGGTCATTCGCTCTCTCCAGTGAGGTAGCAAGCATGTGCTCAGCTTGTTTTCTGTGAGCTGCCTGGGGTGAGTTGAGTTTACTTGCGGGAAAAGCAGAGGGGGGCCCCAGGACACCTGTTTCTGCACTAGGCACAGACAGGCTGAGGGGATAGGAGGATCTCGAGGAAGATTGGGAGGGGATCTGATGGAGCGGGTGGGCTTGGAGTTGCCTGTGGGGCACGGGCTGGTTTCTCCTGGTGGGAGCTGGAGAAAAGTACCCAGCTGGAGGTACGGTGTGGGTAAAGACGCTCGGGCGTGAATCCATGACGTGAGCTCAGAGGACAGTGAGTGAGCAATCCATCCATCTGTTGGACCTATTTTATGCATCTATATAGGGAATTTAGGAAGAAAAAGCCTGGGGATTTGGGCCAGGTTCTCAGGTTCTCCGAGTTCTCAGTAGCAGACCCAAGACTACCCCGAAGGCATTGATGCTCTGGGCTAATGCGATCTGAGTACATACTTTGTGCGTCTGCATTGTTCTAAGCGTTAACACCTCTGTGTCATTTGCAGATACCACAATGCCATGCAATTGGCACTTTTTAAAAATTATTTCAACTTTACAGGTGAGGAAATTAAGGATTGGAAAGAGTAAGTACTCAGAGATCATGGAACGTTTGAGGAGGGGGTGAGTGGGAGGAAAGAGCTGGCATGCTCCTTTGTGAAACTTTACAGTCATTAGTATATTTAACACACTTTGGACACATTACTATACACACAGTATGCTATGAACCCTCATGACAATTCATTGAGTGGGGTTTTTTTAAAAATTTGTTTTAATGTTTTTATGTATTTTGAGAGCGGGAAGAGAGACAGCGTGAGCAGGGGAGGGGCAGAGAGCGGGGGAGACACAGAATCCGAAGCAGGATCCAGGATCTGAGCTGTCAGCACGGAGCCCGATGCGGGGCTCGAACTTGTGATCACGACCTGGGCTGAGGTCGGACGCTCAACTGACTGAGCCACCCAGGCGCCCCAAGCGGGGTATTTTCTTAATTTCACTCATGAAACCGGTGAAGCTTTGAGACGGGCTTAGAAAATTGCCAACTGCTGCCTCCAAAAATGTGTTGTGGGACGTGAATTCATACCCACTCCTGCCTCATTCACCTTGCTTTTACTGCTGGTGCTTACTTATAAGAGGGCCCCCTTCTGTCCTTTCTTCTTTTTGTGCTCGTTTCTGTATATTTGGATGTATCGTTGCCTCTGCCTACACAAATCTTATAACGCCTGTTCCTCCCCACCCCTGCGTGAACGGGTTCGGCTTCCTCTTGGATGTAAGGGAGCTGGTCGTCTTCGAGGCCGACGGCGTGTTCTGTGAGCGGGTGACTGGTCCTCTGGCCCACCTCAAGGCTCCACAGTGCCCTGTAGTCTGTGTCTTGGCCTGGAGCTGCAGACGGGGAAGGTAGAAGCTTGAACAATTTGTTTGCCGGTGAAAAGCCGCAATGCCACAAGATGGACTTGGGGGACAGAGTTAGATGCCCAGGCTGAGAAGCCAAAGCAGCATCCCTGGGCAGCTGCCGGCGGAGGAGGGCCTCTGGGGGGACTGAGATGCAGACCAAGCCCCTCGTATGGGCATTTTGAGTGAGAGTTTGTCACCGTCGGGTTGCAAAGGAAAGATCCAGGCCAGAGGAAGGGGAGAGGATGGGCGCCAGGCAAGTTGCTGGAGGGACAGATTTCCAGTTGGAGCCTGAGTTTCATCTTTCAGCACCTAGCTGCTCAATTCCAGATGCTTTCCTCGGGGAGCTCCTTTGCTCTTTACTCTCGGGCAGTCAGTGCTTAATGAGAGCCAGAGGGGTCCTCTCACCATGGGAAGGACCAGCACGACACGTAGACGAGGCCAGTGGGCACACAAGGCAGACTTGGCTAGGGAGGCGCATGGCAGGGGCCCCCGGGTGTCAGTAAACGCCTGAGCTCGTGGGTGCAGCTCCAGGGGCAGCACCTGCGGGCAGGGACACATCTGAACTTTCCTCCTGCTGTCTCCTGAACTTCTTGTGTCAGGAAACGTGAGCTGGAAATCACCCCAGAACAGACAGTCCTCTGCTGATCCTCTCCCTCTGCCGCTTCCAGAAACAGCAGGGTGTCTTATTTATTTATTCATCTTGGTGGGAACACGGCGTCTCGGCGTCCTAGCCCCCTACCTCCAGCCTCGGGGCGCGCACGTGCCCCCGAGGGGAGCCCCGGCCTACCCTGAGCTTCCTCACACGAGACCGCAGAGCCATGCTGCTTAGACGGAGCGCCCAGAGGGAGGGTAGGCATGTGGGGCTCCACGCGGTCCTGGTGCCATGTGGTCCTGGTTCCCGGGGCCGGTCGTGGAGCCAGGACATAAATAAGGCTGCTCTTTGCAACTTCCTGGATCCTCTCCCGTTCTCACTCATCTCTCCTTTCTTTTTACTGCTCCCTCTGCTTCCCTTCTTCCTCCCTCTTTGCGGTGTTCTCCTCGCCGGAGTCCCCGGCAGTGCTTCCAAGGGAGTTCTCGTACGTTCGTGCATTCATCAGATATTTAGTGAGCACCTGCTGTGCATTGTACCCGCTGCTGGGCTCAGCATACCGACTTTGACAACACACCTCATTGCTCTTTGACTTGAACACCTGCCAGCACCCTTTGCCGAGCCCTTGCACTGGCCAGGGGAGCCCCCATCCGGCTAGATGAGCCGTAGGATGGGACGCGGACTGGCCAGCAGAAACGTCAGGTTCTCACAGTCCGGTCAGCCTCATCCCAGGGCAGCAACAGCAGAGACAGTCCTTTTCCATATCACTGTTACACACCCCCCACCCCCCATCCCCGTTTGCTGAGTAGCCGGAGGCAGATGCTAAATTCTAGACCTCCAAGAAAAATTCTGCAGCTTTCCTTGGGCCGGCTCTCCAGCCTTTGAAACGTCTTCTCTTAGACCGATCCTTGACACGAACTCAGGAGGCCCTCTTGTTTTCCTAGCCCGTCAGTCATCTGGGGATTGCTTCGCAAGAGTGGCTTACTGGGATGGGTCAGCCCCGCTGGGCTTTTCCGTCCAGGCGGAGGACTGGCCGGGTCAGCTGCGGCCGGCGCACAGGGTCTGCCTCTGGCCAGGGTGCACGCTTCCCTGGCTATGCTCTTAAGCAAGACCAAAGGGGAAATTCGTTCCTCTTGCCCCGCCACCCGGCAGCGTGAGGCCACATGCAGCCAGTGGGGCCGTGAGAAGCGGAGAGGACGGGTCTGGACTGGCAGGCAGAAATTCCTACCTCTAGCGAAAGCAGGCGTCCTGCCCTCTCTCGGCAGTCTCCTTCCCCCTCCGAGATTTCAGAGCTGACCCTCCGTCTCCCTCCTGCCACTTCAAACACCCACCGTTGGAGCTGCGGGAATGTTATTCTTCCATTTAAAGACATTCCATTTCATGTGCAATTAAATGTGTGGTATTGAATTGATGTTTTCTTCTGAGCATTTTTGGCAGCCTGAGACCCTGGGGTCCGGCGAGTGCAAATTCTCAGAGACTCTTCATTCCTCCTTTGTTCCCTCTTCCCCCCTTGCCTGCCAAGAATCTCCCTCCTCCTTCACCACACAGGCGCCCTCAGGACTTACCTTGTAATGTGAGAGCCCCAAGGCTGTCGAGCCCCTCTGTTCTTCTGTGAGGGGGCCTTGGGTTTCTACCTTCTGGTGCCAGCCTCATCTCGAGGCTGTCGTGCTGCCCGTGTTGAGCTCGGAGGGTGACAGCCGAGGGTGGCGAGAACAGGTTCCACTGGAAATGATTCTGTGTCTGTCCTTAGGGATGGGATTGGTTTCCACCAATCACAGTTGCCGGTTCAGAAAGCAGCGCCTTCCACGAGGGTACAAGTGACAGAGGCGAGGGGGCTGTCACGAGTGACGGGGAGCCGGGTGGCACTGGACTGTAGAGTCTGATGGGCCACCTCTACCAGCTGGGTGACCTTGAGCATATTGCTTTATCACCTTGAACTTCAGCGGCACGTTGTGTTTAAGACAGCTGTGAAGGCAAGACCACACGTTGCACACTGCATGGTGCCTGGCTCGGGGTGAGTGCTCTATTGACGGCACTTACTTTTATTATTAGTAAGGGCGCCAGGGGTAACACCATAAGCTAAGAGGCAAGCACAGAGTGAGACAGAGTTGATGGGAGAAAGTTAGGAACCGGGTGTGACAACGGGCCAGGTGAGAAGGGAAGGCAGGGTGGTCAGGAGAACCCATCAGGCTTTAGCTAAGGGCTGAAGTCCCTTCGGGCTGCTGGGACGGCCTGCTTCGGAGTCCCTTAGGAAACAGCCTTCAGGGGAGGACGGTCTGGGTGCTGCCTGGGTGCACGCCCTCCTGGAACAATCATTAGCCAAAGCACCGAGGTGGCCAGTGGACTTCTGCTAAAACATTCTGGGTCTGACTGAGGGAGCATGCCGGCCTTTGGGCACGACTTTGCTGCTTGACATACAGCAGAGTCAGGACCACAATTATTTATAACCACCGACCCTGGGAAATCTGGGGTTTTTTCCCCTACTGATCCATAGTAATCTTTACTAGGTGGCTGTCTCTACCTTCGATGTCTTTATTCCATTGTCTGACCAACCTCCTCCCACAAACTATTTTGGACTCTGAAGAGGGAGGAGGTTGGACATGGTGATGGCAGGCTCGGACAGTCTGCCGACGGCCCCCTGAGTCAGTGCTGAGGCCGCCCCCCCACCCAGGAGCAGCCTCAGCCATTTTCTTTCGGGAGAATATCTTGACCCCTCTTCAGGTTTCTTTCCAAGTCACTGTTTTGTTTACAGTAGACTGAGCTCTCAGGTAAAACGAAAATCCTGTAGAAAGGAAGGAACACACTTGTGTTAAATGCCCATCGTGTTTCAGATCGCTCCAATTACCTCTATTATCCAGAAAGTTTAAACCTGTCCTCCTGAGAACTCTGCCGAGTGGGTAAGTCACCTACCCATTCTACAGATGAGGAACGAGAGCCTGAGGGTGGATGCAGCCCAGTGAGTGGCAGGGTCAGCGTTCAGATACAGACCCCTCTCTTTTTCCAAGTCCTCGGTTTTTCACCCACACCATCTTGGGGGGTTTTATGCCTCCTCTTTGTCCCTGGTCGGCAGCGCTGAGTAATGTGTATGCCTGGCACATCCCCGTTTCCCCAGAACGTGGGGCTGACAGTGGTCACCTATGTCTCTGGCCACGTCTGTCTGTCCGGTGGACCTGTGTAGGTCACAGAAGGCACTGGGTGAGGCACCTCCCCCAGGGGAACACGGCGAGGATGAGGGGGTAACCACAGTCTGCCCGCTGAACTGTACGGGCTCCGAGACCTTCTGTGCCGGGGTGGCTGTGAGCTGCTTGGATTCGTGATCTCGCCCTAGGTCAAGCTCACTCCAGATCTGGAAGACCTCACAGCAGGGAGGCCCATACATATGGTATAAATATCTTGGTCCTCGCTGCAGAGGAAAATTCATGGAGCAGTAACCGAAACCCTGAAACCCTCATTCTGCTCTGTCTGATGAACCAGTTGTCCGGCGGGAACGAGAAACCCTACGGATGGCTTCCTTTGGCAGACCCCAAGTGGGGGCTATGTCGAAGAAAGGAGCTAGGGAAGAGTCAGGTCAGAAAGTGCCAGGAGCCCGCGACATCTCTCAAAGACCCCTCCTACCAGGCACCGGCCCCCTGGCTCTCTCTGTAGCAGCCCCTCCTTGCTAGAGAGTGGGAGGTGTTCCCACGGCCTGGGCGGTGCGTCCCTCTCCCTCCTCCTCCCCTGCCAGTGTCCCAGCGTCTGAGCCTTGTGACCCAGACTCTGCTGGGCCAGCCAGCCAGGCAGTAAAAGGAGATTGATGCCCTCTCCTCCTAGGAGAATCCATCACTTTTTGGCATGCGGGTCAAATGGCTTCACCAGAGGCAGCTCTGAGCAGCACTGTGTGAGCTAAAAATAAGCACAAAAAGGGGCCCAAACAGACACGAGGACGTCAGAAATGGGAATGGCTCACTCCAGCCATCCCCAGGGCCCGAGCAGCGCCCTCTCCTCCCACACTCTTCCCGTCCCACCCCTCCTCCCCCGAGCCTCTGGGAAGGTGCACCTTCCTTTTGCCTTGGGTGATAGAGTCCAGGATGAGCAGGGTAAGAGGAGTCGGATAGGGTTGGAAGAAGGGAAGGTGGAGGGCTGACGTTCTGTGGACCGGATGATCTTGGTAGCCATGAAGTAGGGTAGGATGGAAGAAAGGCGTGGACGGAACGTGAGCTGGGGGCCGTATGAAGGAGGGGGTCCTTCCTTGGCCACTCTCTGGCCTTGTGAACTTTAAGAAGCTGCCCCTGCTTCCATTTTCCCATCCGTGAATGGGGCACAATAGCCCTTGTCTCCGGTGCTTATCATCAGAATTGAATTTGACCAAAGAGTAGGATTGGCCATCGATTAACTTCCCTTTGCCCTACTTCTTCCAACTTAAGCGTGGGGTGGGGGGCAGCTGCTCGGATGGTGTTGTGGAGTCTTGAGTCTTGTTGGCTCCTGGGGCTGTCCACACGGAAGTGATTTGCCTTATGCATTTGGCCCAAACCCAGCCTCTCTCTGCAGAAGCCTCCAGGTGTCTTGTGGAGCTTCTTACCACCATGGCTGGTGGTGGGGGCGGGGGGGGGGGGGAGGGTGTTCTCTCCTGGGGGAGGATTTATGGTGGAATGGAATCTGTTTTTATTTTCCATTCCTCCCGTTGCCCTTTCTAGATCTCCCCTCCCCCTTTGTGGACAAAGCTCAGGTATTACTCTCAAAATACTTCTCCCTGAAGACAACTAGAGTGAGCCAGGCCTGTTTTATTCTGAGCCACTGGGTGTTTCCAAGTCTTTGGAAAAGATCTGTTTGCAGATTTGGGGAAGACACTTGGGTCCGTGGGAGGCTTCTGCTTCGTGCTTGCAATAACGTGCTTACCTTCCCCCCTGCCCCCCCATGACTGTGCAAGGCTCACGGCTGTTAACGCTGCCCCCTCCCGTGGTTGGGGCTCCGTAGCTGCTGCCACACTCTCAAGTCCTGGGATGTGGAGGGAGGGTTGAGAAACGGTCCCCTCTTTGCCGCCTCCACCTGACTTGCCCGAACCTTTCAGGGCCTGTGATTCTTGCTGCCGAGGGAGGGAGAGGAGGGAGCAGGCTCCGAGACTCGGAAGCCGAACACCAGAGCCCACTCGCTGTGGAGCTCCTCCGTCCCTCCGTTTTCATCCTGCTCCCGGCTACTGTGAGTGAGGAGAGCTCGCAGGGCTGGTGAGGTGGCCCAGCCCAGAGCTGGACCAAGGGACCCAGAGATTTATATACTGTTAGCTTTGCCTTTATGGGGGTGTGTCCGGAACATAAGGAGGTGAGAGAGGCATGATCACCATCACATGCATGAGTAGTTGAGGCCCTGAGAAGGACCTCGATGCAGCCCAGGCTGCACAGCTCGGCAGGGAGGAGGGGCCTCTGGTAAGTCCAGGCTTGCAGGCCTTCGGATGGTGAAAAACGGATACAGCATTTGCGGACACGCGACTGTCTGTTAAGAGCTGGCCAATTCCTCCCCTTCCCATGCCCTCCTGTTCCAGTGGTTCTTGAAGTGGGGTGCCCGGACCAGCAACGTCAGCATTACTCAGGAACTTACTAGAAAGGCAAATTCTTAGGCCCCGACCTAGACCTAGCAAATGGAAATCTCTGGGAGAAGGACCCAGCCATTTGCTCTAACGAGCCTTCTAGATGATTCTGTGGCAGCTCAGGTTTGAGAACAACACTGCCCTCTTACAGTGCCGAGGGAGGCTGGGGTCTGGGTGGGGTCTGGGGCCAAAGGGAGCTTGTCCCTAGTGGTTTGGCTACTCTGGCCTGTCCTGATGCTCTGGATTCTAGTCCCGTCTCAGCCATCAGCTGGGGACTCCTGACTTGTCCCTTGTTTCTCCTGCTTGTAAAATAATATCCATAATGATGCAACACTTAAGAAGACTTAAGGAATTACAAACCTTCATATGCAATGGCTCATGTAGTAGGTAAGTAGAACTTGTGTTATCTTCCCACACCCATTTTATAGATAAGGAAACTGAGTCCTAAGATGCTTTGTGAGGCGCCCAAGCCCATACCGTGTGGAGGATCCAGGTCTCGATCCTGACCTCTCATTCCTTACCAGTCCTTGCGATGTTCAGAAGTGCAGACGTGGCCTTATAAAGCTGCCTTCCCAGCCCATTTCTGCTCCGCGGCCACGCCAGGATGCTCACCTTGCAGGACCCCGTGCGTCATCACTAGTCACCCGGGAATGATTATGCCGTGATGAGCAGATGGCCTCCCCCGAGACAGGTCCTGACCTCCCATTTTGTCTCGGTGGGAGACTCTTTAGCCTTCCCCTTCAAGGCCGACAAATACCATTCCTCAGAGGCTAAGAAATAGCAACAGAGGGTGTAAAGAAGGGAACCAATTTTTAATTCCCTTGTTGCGAAGACTGGGGCAAAGCCCTGCAGAGCACGGCAGCCACCTGGCAGTCACGTGGCCCGTGAGGAGCGGCCACCAGCCGCTGGGAGCCTGCAGCTCTGTCTTGCGGGGGAGGAGAGAAAAATGCTCTGTAAATGCTTCCTCCCACAGATCCGCGGGTCATCTGGGACACCGTGGGGAGACCAAGAATTCTGATAGGAAAAAACAAAACAAAAACAAAAACAAAGAGGTTTGTATAGTCTATTCTGAAAGGAATTCCCAAGCCAACCAAAACACTAAGCAAAGCCTTGCAGCCACCCTCGTCTGTTCCTGTCACATGTGTCCTCGCTCATGGGGACAGTCTGCCATAGTCCTCTGTCTTCCATTTTTGGTTTATGACAAGGTCATTTGAGACAATCCTCTTTCCTGGCTCTGCAATGCTCTTTGTAGTGTTAATACAGATGTTCAGTGGGCTTCTGCCTGTTGCACCCTTAAGGGGAAGGTCAGTGAGCAAACCTCTGGCTTGTGCCTTACATCACTAGCCCCCTGCTCGTTCTATTCCTTTGTAGCATTCTTTCCAAGTAGATGGGACGGCTGAGGTGATATCTCTGCTTTCTCCTGGCAGATGGACTTAGCCTGCTGAATTAGTGGAGGGGGGTCGCGGCTGTTCTCTGCCTGGACCGTGGTTCTGGGACAGTCTCTGGATTTGGCTTTCATGATCTCATTGGTCTTCCAGAGGAGAGGGATTTGTCAAGTAAAGGCTTCCCCCAGATAATTTAGCTGCCACAGAGTCATCTCAATCACAAACCAGGCACCGTGCTAGGATTGTCACAGCCATTCTTATATAACAAGAATCGTGTGTGTGCATGTGTGTGCGCACACACACACACTGTCCCAGGTGCCAGGCCAGACTCTTCAAATGGATTATCTCATATCTTTACAAGACTTCAACAAGAAAGGTATTGGTATTAATCCCATTTTATAGATGAGGACATCGAGGCACTGGGATGAAATAACTTCCCCAAGCCCAAAAAACGAGCCAGGAGGTGGAGTCAGGATTCAAACCTGATTTTGAACACCCCAGAGACCTCACGATTCCAAGTGTGGTCCAAGGGCCCACAGCACACAGGTTACCTGAGGGTTTGTCAGAAGTGCAGATTCTCAGAGCTACTGACTGAATCAGAATGTGCACTATGCCCAGGGGATTCCTGTGACATGAGAGTAGCTGTTGAGACTGATCTATATGTGTGTATATCACACACACACACACACACACACACACTAGCTAGTTATACCAGAATCCTGTGCTTTAGCTACTGTTGATTCTGTTTTCCAGCTGAGGCAGCTGTTAGACAGGTTTGGGGTGGGTCAGGGACAGAGGTGAGATTTGGTTCTGCGTCAGACTGAAACCACAACATGATGCCCGTTGTCATGCCCGAGTTGGGGTTCCTGGCCGCGTCTGCCTCTCCCTGGCTGTGGACCCAGAAGTAGGACCCCCTGCTGTCATGAGGACAGGTGCCTAGGACTGATCAGCTGCTCTCCCCTCTGTCCCCCTCCTACAGACGTGCAGCACATTAAGAGGAGGGACATCGTGTTGAAGCGGGAACTGGGCGAGGGAGCCTTTGGCAAGGTCTTCCTGGCCGAGTGCTACAACCTCAGCCCGACCAAGGACAAGATGCTCGTGGCCGTGAAGGTAAATCCCAGAGGTCTGTGGGCCCCAGGAAGGAGGAGGGGGTGCTGGGGGCCGGGGAGCAGGCGGGAGAGGCTCGCTCCATTCCTGGTGTGAAGGGGCATTCTTCATCCATTGTAATCAGGGACCCTCGCTCTAAGGGCAGCGAGATTTCCGTTGGATCCACACCGACTTCCTCTGACTTTGGAAGTCAAGAACTGCGGCACCTAAGGGGGCTGTGCCTGAGGTGCAGTTGAGGAGCACGTCAGCCTGTGAAAGGGCCTGGGTCGCCATCCTTGTCCCCAGCTGGCCCTCCTCCCTCCTCAGTGACCTCAACAGGATGTGTCGTCCGTGCCTGGAGAGTCACTTGACGTTTCCCAGGAATAGAATTGAGTGAAGGGTGGGCGGCTGAAGGAGAATCTGGGAGCCCCCGGTCAAGGGCAGCAGACGTCACTGGGAATAGAAGGAGAAGAGTGGGGAAGGACCGGCTACTAACTAAGCACAGGGAGACTAGTGAGTGAACCCAGAAAAATTTCTTACACCCCCACGCATGTGATCCGGGTTCAGACCCCCGAGGGTAACCGCCTCCTGGCAGGTACTTAGATGGACCCAGGAACCACAGGACTTTTGTCTTGCTGAGCCAGCAGTGCAGGAGCTGAATTGTGTGGGGTGGTAGAGAAGAGACTTACCACCAGTTCCCCACCCCGCACTCAGCCCGCAGAGAACAGCTTCTCCTATAAATCAGTGCTAAACAAATCTTTGAACATGATTTGTACGGACAAGGGCCAAGTAGGTGTCAGGAGCCCTGCTCTGGAGCGTGGACTGACCTCCATGGGTGCCACAGGAAGGCCTCTGAGAGGAGGGTGAATTCTGCCTGGTGTCCTGGGCTGAGAGCAAGAGATACCGCCCCCCCATGAGGACTCTCACTGGGACCTTAAAAGGGTCCCGCCCTTAGCACTGAGGGCTCCAACCAAACCACTCACAATGACAGTTCCATGCTTCTGTGACTTTGGGGTCTGTATATTCACAGTCTTGTGTGTCTGCATGTTGCCTGTCCACAGAGGGCAGATGGCCTCCACAGATGCTCTGCAGCCCCCAGGGATAGCGGGGGAGTCAGAGAGCCTGAGGGAGACCCCAACCTGCCACTGATTAGCTGTGCAACCTCACACAAGACACGTAACATCTCCAGCCCTCAGTTTCTTTATCTGTACAATGGGAAATATAATATCCTTCCTTAAAAGCATTGGTGATGAAATCACACAACATGTAAAATTGTTCATCCATTGTTTGGGACATAGTAAATGCTCAATAAAGAGTACTTGCTACTGGTTTTTATTATCACCATCATTCTCAATGTTGGTCTTATTGAATGTGCTTAGACACATGACATATGGCTTTCCAAGCTTACACTGACCAGCTAGAATAGGTGGTGCTGAACCTGTTCTCTAAAAGGGCCAGATAATAAATATCTTAGGCTTTGAGGGCCATATGCTACCTGTTACAACTACTCTCTCTCTCTCTCTCTCTCTCTCTCTCTCTCTCTCTCTCTGTCTCTCTCTCTCCACACACACACACACACACACACACACACACATATCTATTAGAAAAAATATATGTATATGTTACAAAAGTAGGCATTGTCTGCTGGCCAAGGATCTGGAAAATAAATAAGGAACTAGAGTATATTTTCTGTGAAGGCTAATCATTATTATTGCTAGACTGCCTGAGAATAAACTTGTTCAGTGTACCTCCATAGGCGCAGGATGGTCAGATAAGCAAGAAGGTCTTTAAACAGCTTGGACCAGGGGAGTGGAAAGATTTCTAATTTTGTCTCCAAACAAGGATTCTGCACTGCTCTGAAACTTTTAATTTATCGGGAGACACTAATCCACTGGGCATTCCAAGATCCGTCTGGGGACTGGTAAATGAAATGGACATTTTTGTGCTTTGAGCAGGAAATGAAATGATGGCCCCAAACCTTGGGAAATGTTCCTCACTGAGTGGTCAGGCGTTAAAGGGCAGTACCCGGATTGGAGAATGCAGAAAATGTGTTTCTGTGTTCATCTTTTTAAGATGGTTTTCTTCTCTCCTTGGGTCTGGGAATGTGGAGGAGACGAGTGCCCCAGGATTTTACAACATTTGCAGCCCAGGGGATCCACCCAGACTCCAGCCCCTGGAGAAGACACTCATTTACTCTAGAGAATGGTCGAGAAATAGTGTTTCCTGTTTCTCATCCTCTTTAGATTTTACTGCTTTGTGCAGGCTCCTTCCTCTTGAGGCTGTTCTCATATTGGTGCAGGGTAATTGTGGACTTTCAGAGAACACATCTGAGTATAACCCAAGGTTGGGTTTTCCCCAAATTGTGGTTTTAAATCAGTTGGCAAGAATCTTTTGCCCGGTGGTTGCAATAGGGGAGACGGAGCAGACATCACAGCCTCTGTTCTGAAGATGCTTGTAGTCTGCTGGGGAGACAAAAGAAGACCCAAGAAAGAAGGAGAGCAGGGCAAGACAGAGCGTAATTTGTGCATAAAGGTAGTGTAAGACTGATAATATGTGGTTTATATTTTTAAATAGGTGGTGCCACTTTTAAATAGTCGTTTGACAGAGAATACATTTGTTCAAAAGATCTCGAAGAGTCTCTTCTGATAGCCAATAGCTGATAAGAATATGAGAAAGGTGTCCAACCTAATTAATCATCAGAAAAATGCAAGTTGGCCATATTGAGAGACCAGTGAACACCAAGCAGAATGACAACATAGTGGTGACAATACCAAGTGCTAGTGAGAAGGCGCAGCAGTATAATCATTTTGAAAAAGTTTGGTATTCTAGACCATTAGCATACTGTGTGACCTAGCACTTCTATTTCTAGACCTGTACCCATTATCTATCTATCTATCTATCTATCTATCTATCTATCTATCTATCATCTATCTTTCTAGCATCTATCTACCTATCATCTATCATCTATGTATCCATCTATCCACCTACCTATTTATCTATCTATCTATCTATCTATCTATCTATCCATTCATCTATCATCTATCTATCATCTATCCATTCATCTGCTATCTTTCTATCTATCCATCTATCTATCATCTACCTATCATCCATCTATCTTTCTGTCTGTCTATTCGTCTATCATCTATCTACCATTATCCTCTCTCATCTTTCTATCATCTATCATCTAATCTATCAATCATCTATCTATCCATCCATCCACCCACCTATTTGTCTATCTATCTATCTATCTATCTATCTATCATCTATCTATCATCTATCTTTCTAGCATCTATCTACCTATCATCTGTCTATCATCTATGTATCCATCTATCCACCTACCTATTTATCTATTTATCTATTTATCTATCTGTCTCTCTATCTATCCATTCATCTATCATCTATCTATCATCTATCCATTCATCTGCTATCTTTCTATCTATCCATCTATCATCTACCTATCATCCATCTATCTTTCTGTCTATCCGTCTATCTATCATCTATCTACCATTATCCTCTCTCACCTTTCTATCATCTATCATCTAATCTATCAATCATCTATCTATCCATCCATCCACCCACCTATTTGTCTATCTATCTATCTATCTATCTATCATCTATCTTTCTAGCATCTATCTACCTATCATCTGTCTATCATCTATGTATCCATCTATCCACCTACATATTTATCTATTTATCTATCTATCTCTCTATCTATCCATTCATCTATCATCTATCTATCATCTATCCATTCATCTGCTATCTTTCTATCTATCCATCTATCATCTACCTATCATCTATCTATCTTTCTGTCTATTCGTCTATCATCTATCTACCATTATCCTCTCTCATCTTTCTATCATCTGTCATCTAATCTATCAATCATCTATCTATCCATCCATCCACCCACCTATTTGTCTATCTATCTATCTATCTATCTATGTATCATCTAGCTAGCTATGTATCATCTAGATATATAGATATATATTTATATATATCTATATATCTATATCTATATATATCTATAGATATTTCAAGTTTAAAAAACACTTATTTCAAGTTTAAAAAACAAGTAAAACTGAACTCTAGTGGTAAGGGATTTATGTTTAGATAGTCGCAAGTATTTTACAAAAGCCAAGACCATGGACTGCATAAGTCAGTGTAGTGGTCACCTTTGGGGTGAGAGAAGGAATACTGGAGGGGCGGGGCATGCGGTGGGAGCCCTTCTGGGGGTGTTGGCAGTATTTAATTTTTTCCTTACATTGAGGAAACACTGGTATTAGTTTTGTAATAATTCAGTGTGCTATAAAAGACTTTTCTTTCAAAGATTGATCGTATTCCTAAAAATATGCCCCATTTATTCATGCCATAAATATTTATTGAACACTTACTATGTGCCTGGCACTGAATGAGACCCTGGGGATGAAAGAGGAGAGGGGATGCACAGGCCTCTGTAGCTCACATGTCTGAATTCTAGCACAGTAGAGCCCAGAAGGGAAGTTTCCGGAAGAAGAGGAGGGCATGTACAGAATGATGACAGCAGCATCTCACAGAGAGTGCTGATTATGGTGCTCACGATATGCTGGGCCCTGCTCTTAGTAATGTGTGCGGGTGAAGGTTTGTTCCCACGGCCTCCAGAAGCATTAGGCATCGCCGCTATCCCCATTTCACAGAAGTGGACACTGAGGCACGCAGAGAGAGGTCAAGCAGTTCGCCCAAGGACCCGCAGTGAATCAATGGTGGGGCCACCTCAGATCCAGGCAGACCTTCTCCTTCCCAGATGAGGGGATGGGCCCCTCGTCACTGCTTTTCCTGGTTCCCCGTGTCTCTCCATGCTCTGCCCCGGGGGAGTCTCCCCATTGCTCCAAGTCATGAATTCTTGTGGTTTAATCTAGTGTAGCGCTTGTCCTGTCTGTGGAGGCTTTTGTTTTAACTTCAATGAACCACATAATCGACTTCCAAGATGCCTAATTGGTTCACGGTTTTGTTGTTATCTGAATTTTATTTCTCCCTCTTTTGGTGGCATACCTTCTTGGTTTTTTTGGGTTTTTTTGAAATAATTATTTCTTCACTCTCTTTGAGCATTTACTTGTTTTAACATCGCTATCAGCCTATTCCTACGAAATTAATTTTATCTGCAGGAAATTCATGTTGTGGTTATTGACGGTTTTAATCATTTGGATCTAATAATCTGTTTCTTCCAGTTTGTCTGAATGTCAGCTCTTGAGTTCCCTTTAGTTTGGAGAGTTGTTTTGTTTTTGTTTGGGGCAATCATGATTTCCAGTTTCAGTTAGTTTGCACTGGAATAGGCACTTAAAACATTTTTAGTGCAGAATCTCAGATTTTTACTATTTTCCCAATTTCTTAAAAACATAGGTTTTCCTCTTATTCTTAACACTTTCTAAACACCGACCTTTAGTAGGTTTCTCTAAAGTCTTCATCTCAGGCTCCATAAAAACAGCCAACATTTTGTACTCATATTTCATTGCTTTCTATGACGTTTCATTACATTAAGCAATGACATTAACAGATGGATCATAAATGATTTTGGGAAGCAATCAGAGCTGACCCTTGGCAAGCTCCCCTCTGGGACAGAAGTATCTGTCTGAGTATCCAATTAGCAGTGAGTATTCAGGGCATAATAGATGCCAGTCAGGATGTTCCTCAGAGGGTAATGGACAGTACCAGTGAATTTGGCCAGTCATGTGGCTATAACTTGGTGGAGAGTTTTTCTGGCCAAAAGAACCGCATGTGCAAAGGGCCTGAAGCAGGTAAAAGTTTGGTGGGTACAAAGGACAGAAAGACCAATGAGACTGAAGTGTAATGAATAAAGGGGAAGAGGGTATGGGAGGAAATGAGGCAGAGAGAGATGGGGAGACCTGACGTTTGGAGCCTATCACTGTCTTAAGGGTTTGGGATTTTATCCTGAAAACAGCAGGAAGCCAAAGGCCAGTTTTAAGCTAAGAAGACAGATGAGAGAAGGGCATCCATGTCTGTAATAACTACCCATCTTCCTCTCTCATAAAATCGTTTGAGACTGTCAGCAAGAAGTGGCTGCGGATTTTCAGACTAAGAGAAAGATGATTTTTATACTTAAAAAGTGTTAATTGACGTGTGCGTGTTTGAATATTAAAAGTTTGGACGTTTAGAAATGCGTGCATCCCCGCACATATTAAATGGGTTTCGGTGTGAGAATGCAATATGAAACCAAACACTTTGAACTATCCCTCCGCCCCACCCCCACCCCCCTGCAAGAGAAAAGGAAACTGGAAGGCGGCAGCCCTGAGGCTGGACAAGAGGAGGATGTTAAATGACCTTGACAGAGTCGGGAGCTACTGAGAAGTTCGAGTGTTCTTGCCGTCAGGATGGCTTCCCTTCCATGTGACCAAGGGGCCCCAGTGGGACCCAGGCCTGGTGGGGGCGGGGGGGGGGAACGTGAGAGCTGGCACACTTAGAGAGGAAGATCAGAAAGTGTGTTGTCCTCAAATTTGGGGGGACAAGAAAGGAGACAAGTTAGGGGGCAAATTGCAGATCTCTTTGTTCTACGGATACTGCTCAAAGGACCTAGGTAGGAGCCGCCTCGGCTTCAGAGACCCGTCGGTGAGACCCAACTCCCTGCAATAATGGTTGGCAGCCGTGATGAGCACCAGTTCTGCCCCCGGCGCTCACCGGTGCCACTGACTGGTGATCCACTTTGAGGTTTCCCAGCCCCGAGGAAGGGGTTGGGTGTGTGGATGCCCCTGAACCGTGCAGGAGAGTCTCTGAGCTGGTTTTCCTCCTCATTAGTCTCCTCCTGTCATCTCTGTCCCAGATGCATCTATCCCTAGGGGTTGGGGCCACGTGCATCCCTGGACCCCAGATACCAAACCCGACTTTTTGCCAGTTACACAGGAACTTCAGGTTGGACCCAGGAACCGGAAATCGCAGTGTGAAGGCAGAGAGGGAACTGGCAGCAGAGAAAGGCTGTGGTGAGACTCGGAGACAGCGGTTGCTTTGTGCCCCGTCTCCCAAATGAGGAGCCTCTGTCCTCCTGGCAGTGCAGGGTGCCAGGCTTGGGGATGCTGGCTGGCATTGCTTGAGAGCTGAGAACGGAAATATCCCGTGACTGCCATTGGTGTCCAGACGGTGCAAAAGAATGATTTACAGAGATGGAGAGAGGCCATTTGGCTGGCCCCAAATTTGATCTACTTTTCCTTCTCGTAAATCCAGCATTCACATAAATCTTTGTAGTCCTCTATCCCACCCATGCTGGGTTCCTCTTTTTCTCCCCCCTCTTATTCTTCATGAAAACAAATAAATCACCGGCAGTCATCCTCTGCCCATGGCCCAGCCCATGCAGCTCAGGAGCTGGGTCACCAAGAGGACCCTGTCTCACCATGACCCTGCCTTCTTCCACCCATAGCAAGAAGGCTTTGTGAATGCCATCGTTACTGCTGGACGTGGGCACACAGCAGCCTACTCCTTCATTACTGGGTAGCTTCCCTGAGAAGGCAGCCAGAGCAGAAGAGGAGCGCACATGAGATCAGAGGCGGCAAAGTCAGCGATGGGCTGGACCGCCCACCTTCCTTCCGGTCTGGGTCTGCACACCAGCTCAGCATCCTTGTGGGGCCTGGTCCCTCTGCCATCAGGCCACATTCTCGCCTTTCCTGGCCTTCTCCTCTGCCCTTTCACACTGTTTAACTTCTGTGCCCACTGTTCCCTTGGGGACATACCTAGTGACCGATTCATCTGGTAAATTAATGCAGCAGGTGCGCTGCACAGGAAAGTATCCTGGGCTCCAGATTCAAGCTATGGCTTCTTGGCATGGTCTTTGGCAAGTCACTTCCCCATTCGAGACCTCAGTTTCCTGACCCGTCACGTGGGAAAGCTACACCGGGTCAATTCCAACATTTCTGTCAATAGTAGAATCGTTTACTCAAACACGTTTTTGGTGAAAGCTCCGAATTTTGAAAAGAATGAAAGGTGGTATTGGTTGAAGTTGGAGTGGATTTGACCTCTGGCTGAGAGACCGCGGCGAGAGGCACTGCCACTGAACGCTGGGGGTCAAGAGGGGCTGAGGTCCTGTTGAACTGTACGCCTCTGTCATTTCAGACGTGTGAATGTGGACTGACTCCCAGACAGGGCTGGGCCTCAGTTTCTCCCAACTCTAGAAAGGAGCAGGTGGAAGCTGGTGATGTTTAGGGCCCTTCTGGTGCCGAGTCCATCATCAGTAATGTGTGCAAATGACTGATGAGGTCTGATGGGCCCCCTAGATATGAGGCTTGCATATTCATGTTCCCACAGCGCTGTCAGCCGAGGCAGCCCTGTGGATTTCAGTTAACGGGCATTGCGGTGGCCTGAGAAAGACCTCGCTGGGGCCGCGGGGGAGGGGGTGGGGGGGCTTTTGGTGGTACCACGGTCTACGGGGGAGCGCGGTCTGCCTAAACCACCAAAAAGGCCACATGCTTGGCAGAGAGGATGCAAACCCATCTCATGCCGGTCTGGATTTCACTCATCTGAACATAGTGTGCATACTTCACCCTCCCCCCCTCATTGCCTCGTGTTGTGTCCCGTGAGGTTACTAAACCATGTTGGCTGAAGGAAGTGGGTGTTGTTTGGCCCCATTTGCCTTCTGAGCTTGTGGGGAAGTTGAGGAAGCCCAAAGAAATGTGTGCGCACACCTGCCCAGGCCGTGTCTCCTGCAGGAAGGGGCCCTCTCCTTCACTGGTCATGCTCCTCTGGCCTAACATGGCTGCATCCCCGTGGCAGTGCCCTGTCCACGATCCCTTGATGTACTCAGCGTCTTCCATATCAGTCTCACGGTCCCCTTCTTGTGCTGGAGCCACCACACTCCTACCTGACACCCCTCCTGGCCATTGCTTGCCCATTTATCTTCCTGGGCCCTGGGGCAGGTCTGATGCCTCCCGCTCTTCCTGGGTTCTCCCTCCCCACAGGGGCTACATCGTGGCATTGTAGTGGCCACCGGATGCCCACCTCCCCATCCCGCCCTGGGACTTGGAGGGACTTCACCCCATTCTGGTCCTGAGTGGACCCGGAGGCTGCTTCCTGTTCACTGCCTTCCCCATAGCTGCAGCCCCACTCACTCTCCAGTGCCTCCTTCACCTTCCTACTAGGAGGACACAGGCGCCTTCTAGAAGCCAACACGTTCATGTTTCTCTGCAAATACGTACTCCTTCACCATCTAAACTCAAGAAGTAGAAAGAACAAGGAGACTTTATTATGTTGTCTGCCTGATTTCTGGTAGGCTCTGGGCAAAGGCTAATTTGTAGAGTTCAAGCAATGGGGTGGTGGTTTTCCCACTGTTTCTTTTAGCTGTGGGACCATTTCTTGAAGGAAGCCTTAGGGGAAGAGACCTTTGTCAGATTTTCCACCTCCACAGCTCCCTCCCTCTGCCATTCACACCAACCTCGGGGGGAGTGTAGGGCTCTGAGATGAGCATGAATTGAAATCACTGGCTGGTGGATGGGAGACGGGGTCAAAAAGTTGGTTTCTGTTTCATGAGAGATGACATGATTTGTTGTGAACCCGCAGTCTTTATCATGGGCACGTTTATTCCCACGAGGGGAACAGACAGGCCCTGGTCTTCCGGTTGCTGAAAAGCATGTCGTGCATTGTTTCCAGGCCCTGAAGGATCCCACCCTGGCTGCCCGGAAGGATTTCCAGAGGGAGGCTGAGTTGCTCACCAACCTGCAGCACGAGCACATTGTCAAATTCTATGGTGTGTGTGGCGACGGTGACCCGCTCATCATGGTCTTTGAGTACATGAAGCACGGAGACCTCAACAAGTTCCTCAGGTAAGCAAGGACTGCGGTCCCCACCCCTAGTCCCCCCACCCAGCTCCGCTGAACCCCTGTACTTCACCTGGAGTCAGAAGTTACCCCCACTTAAGTCTGGGGATTAGAAATGAGGCGTAGCTGTTCAATCTTCCATACCGTCTCCTGAGGAGCAAGCTTCAGACCTTCGTCACTGATTTCTGGTGGGTAACATTGAGGGGGCCGTGACAAGGGAGTATTTTCTTCCTGATCACAAAGTAGACTGGCCACAAGAGAAGGCTCTGGAATGAGTCCGAGGAGGGAGCCCCTACCAGCCTGTAACTCTCAGCTTAGAGACTCTAGAACCGCCCTTTCTCCTGATTCTCTGAATAGCTTTCTCACTTTGTGCCTTACGTTTCTTAGTGCTGCAAAGTAGAGCTAATTACACCCCTCCTGGAAAACTTCATGGTGGAGACTTTTTTCATGATGAATAAGAAGGCCCAAGGTTACAAGCTCATCAGGAGGCCATGATGGTTGAAAAAGAACAGCAGATTTTCCTTGGATAAATTTATAACCGTGCTATCCAGTACCTTGGCTACATATGGATATTTGAATTTAAATTTACACTACTTAAATAGAATTCAAAAATTCATTTCCTTGGTCGCACTAGCCACATTTCAAGTACTCAGTAGTCACATGTGGCCAGTGGCTACCATGTTAGACAGTGTAGTATATGATATTTTTATGACTAAAAAGTTCAATGGGATGGCACTATTCTAGAAAGATCGGATTTGTTGTAAGAGGGTTTCCCCAAACCTGGATCTAGATCATCTGGATTTTGAGGTCCTCTTGAGGGAACTGGTAAGAGAATGGAACCCCAGCCAGAAGTTCTGGATGGGGTTGCAGTGGTTGGAAGTTCTGGTGGGGGGCAGACTCTATCTTCCCCAGGGAGGACAGCTTCTCACCACTAGAGCAGAGTTAACAGTCTTCAGCTTCCTACATCTGCCATTTCCAAGTAGTGCCCAGATGTGGAGGGGGCAGCCATGTGTGAGGATCTGTGGAATTCAGGGTCCCAGGAAGCAGGTTTGAACAACCAGGCCCTAGACACTTAGGGCATAGTCTTAGCCACCTTTGAACTCCATTGAATCCCATGGCCCATAGTGACATTTTCAGAATTCGAATGTAAGTCATAGAACACTGTGGCTACTCACCAAAAACTGATGAGCATGTCCTTGAAGTGAGACATTCCTTGGGCGCTGTGGTTTTAAGGGGGACTGGAAAGGGCCCGTAGCAGATAATGAACTTTTCTTATGAGCTGGATTTCCAAAAAATGGCCCCCGAGGAGTGGAAAGTATCTGTAGGGTGTTTGGAACCTCTGGAACTTGGATTTTCACAGTGAAATTTATTCCTCTCTTGGAGAACTCAGCCCTTATCATAAGACAGACCCGGGTTCGCATCCTGAATTTGTCACATCTTACCCATGTAACGTAGAGCAAGTTCTTAAACCTTAATTCTCTTTCCTAGGAAACAAGACTGTTAATAACTGCTTCAGATGTTTGCTGTTATGAGTACTGAATGATTATATTTGTATACTACTTGGATGAGTTTTCCATGTAGCTGGGTTTTCAGTCAGTGGGAGCTACTATTAAATTATTACAATTACCATTTTATCAGAACTGTGAACCAGTCACTAACACAGGCAGTGCTGTTTCTCGGTATTGAGGATCTTTAGGCTGTGCTCGCACCCCCTGGAATGGTCAGAGGGACATGCTCCATTTTCCACCGAGCCCTCACTGTAGATTCAGCGGTGCCTGTAGCCCCATGTGCCACACACAGGGCTACGGAGAGCTCCTGGTGCCTCTGTGTGCCACTGTCATTCCCAATATAAGGGAGGAGGGAGAAAAAGAGGCTAGAAGGCAGTTGGTGGCTCTTAGGGGCAGGCTGCAGTGTCCTCTCCTGGTAGACAGGAGTGCAGGCTTGCTGGCTGATGCCCCTTCTTTGTGAGCTGATGCCGTAGCTCTCTTTTGGAGGGGTGAAGTAGGCAGATCCCACAGGAGACAGTAAAATGAATGTGTTCATATTTAATGACTCCTTTCAGTGGAAATTGGAGAAGCAGTAAAACAGGCCGAGGCCTCTCTGTATACCAGGGCTCCTTGGTCCACAACTTCATAAATAAGGGCTCTGGGTATGGTTACGGCTCATTGGGCTTTCTGGAAAAAAGAGTGAATACTGAAAGTGACCGATACGACAAGGCAAGGCATTAGGATAACAAATCCGGGCCTTAATTTGGGATGGAGGGGCAACCGAGGCTTCAGAGGCCTTGGCTTCAGGGTCATAGGGTCTCTCCAGCCGGCTCTGCCACCAACAAAAGTTACCCAGTCCTAGGCAGCGTGGTGGTCAGGGTAGGAATGTGGACTCAAGACCCCTGCTAATCAACAGTGTGGACTGCCCACTGGCAGCATCAGCACCGTGAACTTGTGGGAAATGCAAATACTCAAGCTCCACCTAGCCAATCAGAATCATAGGGGGAGGAGCCCAGGGTTCTGTTCAGCTGGCCCTCTGGATGATGCTCCCTGAAGTTTAAAGCTCTCCATAGCCACACGCCGCCTGGTTTCAGTCAGCCTCCTGATTACCCATAAGGCCACTGCGGCACTACTGTGACTTTGGCCAGGTGATCTGATCATTTTGTGCCTCAGTTTCTTTATGTCAAAATTGGAGTGGGAGGATTAAGTAAATTAATAGATGTAGGGTCCTTAAAGCAGTGCTTGGAACAGTAAGGGCTCTGTAAGAGTTAGCTATTGTTTTGTTTTTTTTTTTTTAACGATTCTGTGGTAGATATCTAGAACCCAGGAAACTCCTGAATAGCGTTAAGATGTTTAAAAGAGTAGATGTATTTCCTGATCCATTAGAGTATGTCTGCATCATCTTAGCTGGGAATCTGGTTGTACTCATATCCACACTCACATGATGTAATATTGGATAGATAAGACTAGGCAATAAGTAGGCTAGGAGAGATTTTATCCATGTCTGTGGCGTATTCCAGAGATCACGGCATCCAGAAGACTACTCCCCTTGATCTCCTGAATTCTCCTGTCCCCTGTCTTCTCTCCCACCCTTCACAGGGCCCATGGGCCAGATGCTATGATCCTTGTGGACGGGCAGCCACGCCAGGCGAAAGGCGAGCTGGGTCTCTCCCAAATGCTCCACATCGCCAGTCAGATTGCCTCAGGCATGGTGTACCTGGCCTCCCAGCACTTTGTGCACCGGGACCTGGCCACCAGGAATTGCCTGGTTGGAGCCAATCTGCTGGTGAAGATTGGGGACTTCGGCATGTCCAGAGATGTCTACAGCACCGATTACTACAGGGTAAGGTGGCTTTTCCAGCTGCAGGACTCAGCAGCAGAACTAGCACCTCGCTCACATGTCTTTGTCATTGTCCATTAACCCTGTCACTCGAGAGAACACACATGTGCACCCGTGCCCAGACATACACTCAATGGTCATCCTTTGGCCACTTCTGCTTCTTGACATACCTGTGTATTATTCTCTCGATAGCTCACGCCTCCCTTCCCTTTGGACATTTAGCTCAAATATATTCTTCCGTTGCAATGACATATGCATCGTGTTCTTACTTGCATCAATACTCATTCTTCATGCAAACGGACCCATACGTATATGTGTATGCCCAAATGCACACATATTCAAGCTCAACTTGGTACTACATTTTAACATCTTCCACCTCAGTCCCTGATCCAGCCTTACCCACAACACACTTTATTCTCTGAAATTATCTGGTGACTGGGTAGGCTTATCTTGCCTTCAAAGGCAGATCTCAATGAGAAGTCAGAACCCAAAGTAAAGTAGCAAAAATCGTTAATGAGGTGCTGAGCACGATCACCCCAATGATTTAGGAAAGAGGAAGCAAGAAAGCATGTTATTGTTGCCAACTTTTGAGAGAGATGCAGGTTGGCTTTAACAAAAGCTTTCTGATTGTGAGAGGAGATATCACGTTCAATTTTACTTCTATACGTTAATAGGTATCTTATTTTTCTCCCAGAATTATTTTCTCCCTTAGTCTTTGGAAATCCCCTTCTAATGGATTTGAGTGGTTTTGACAGTGTTTTTATTGCCAGGGAAAGGACAAGTGGGCATGAGTGTCATTGACCCTGAAAGAGGGAAACATGGGTGCAGCCTGAGATGCAGAGATCGGGTAATTTCTGAAAAACGATCGGAAGGCACATGCCTCATGAGATACGTAAATTTTACTTCAGGGACATCGAATGGGTGAAGAGTTTGGATAGGTGGCATAAGAGAAGGGTGGGACAAACTTCTGGAGGTGAAGAGGCATGGCAGCCATTGTAGGGAATGAATGTAGGGAACGAACGATCATATTATGAGTCGAAGAGCTCAGATATGATTGTCCTGTCAGCCTAGGCATGATGGACGAGGAGGTGGGGAGTTTGGGGTGGCATATACAGATCAGTTCTATCTGGATGCGCCTGGTGGCTTTGCCTAAACAACATTGCCCAAGACATTAAAACTGATCACTGGAGACACTTCATTTTAGCCAGGGCCTGAAGAAAAATGAGATATTTAAGAAATGCCCTTTGTGGTTAGAAGTGATTTGTTCATGGTACAACCAAAGGATGGCAGATGATATACCATCAGGAGAGAATATGAGGCAAAGAAGACCAAAGGGCTTCTGGGAAGGTAGTATATCTGAGCAAGCTGGGCCATATCTTGAGCCACCTGCCCTATCCAACATCCCCAGATATGGAGAAGGGAGTATAATGTAGCAGTAGCCACAGATGGATGGCCAGGACAGACCTGCCAGGAAATACCAAAGCGGAGACTTTCTTTAGCATCTAGACTAATTTTTTCACTCATTTCCAAGAGAGACATTGGTATCATTACTAAAGGCCATGAGCCATAGATTTCTTGAGTCTGGCTGGAGTTGGCACCATTTAATTGCTTTGCGTTCTGTGTAATGGGGTTTGCTGGCCTGTCTGGCTGAGCTCGGATTTATGTTGGTGTTGATAAAAGCAAGGGAAGGATCATCATTTTTCTGTGTGAGGCAGATGTGTGATTATGCCAATCTGTTCTCAGCTGGCTTTACCATGGTCTTGGGAAATAATATCTGACCAGAATGTGTGCAGACTCAGCTTTCAAGCTCACTTCAAGGAGTGCACTTACTATTTCTTGATTCTGATTCAGAAGAGTAAAGAAAAAAAAAATCACCTCTATCAGTCACCAAATGACACGGCTTTCCTCTTGCTTTAACGACTAAGAACTGATGCTCTTTACTCCTGGGAGAGCAACAAGGGGCAGACCCATCTCCTTCCTGTGGGCGCCAGGGCTGATTGGAATTTGAGGAAGGGAGAGTGAGGTGGAAAACGTCCACTCTCCAGGTATCTGCAATTGCTTTTTTCATGAGTTCTAAGCCAGGCATAAGCTGAGGCCAGCTGGCTTGAAAATGTATGTCTTTGGTCCCAAGGAGTATGAAATATGAAAGAGAGTCATGGTAGTGAAAACAGCGCACCACGGGAAAACTGCGCATCCCACTGATGGTGGGTAGATATTATACTCTCCATATTCCGAGAGCAGCCTGTATCGTGTCTTCATGTTCAGTTGCTCACAATGTCCTAACTTATGCACAGCTCCCCCGCCCTCACTTTCTGTAAAACAAAAGACGGAAGTAGATTTCCCAGAGGTCACATCGGTAATGAACTTTGAAGTCTTGTTATCCATGTTGGAAGATATGAGGGTGACAAAGGTATTCTGCATTGGGACCTAATGTTACCTAATGCCACCATTAGCAGCCATGGGACCCCAACACACTTCCCCTAAACTCTCTTTAATTTTCTTATTTTAAAAATGAGGACAAACATAGTCTCTTGCAGAGTTATTTTGGTGTTAAGCAAGTTAATTTGTGTAAAGAGCCTGGAATACACTACTTAATGGATAAACCATAGCTTATATTATCTTCCTTAGTCCCCCTTCATACCCAAGGCAGGAGAGCCACAGGGATAATCTGGTTTCCAGATGTAATTCTCAGGTCAGACAGGAGGGCCTCCTGACCACTGGAAAATAAACTGGGATCATGCAGCTGCCCCAGAGGAATAAGGTCTTTAAGTTGACCACCTCTGGAAAATGTCCTTCCCAGGGTTTCAACTTTGATAGAAATACTGGATCATCAGTACTTGCCTGTTCCTCTGGTTAGTGTTTATATGGTCCTCATAATCTGAGAGTGAAGTCCATGTTCAGGTGATTTACAAAACATTTCTTTTTGTTTGGTATACCAGCTGAGGCTCTGGGGGGAATGCAGTGATTTATTATATAGCAAGAACACTGAAGGATTCTCTCAGCAAGCCGACATCCAGGACAAATTGGCACCTCTCTGCTAGTGTAGGTTACGGAAATCTGTTGAGCCTAGGAGTTTGCTGGTTTCTTGTGCCTAATTCAGTTAAATGCAGATGATTTGAGCTTGTGTGTGTGTGTGTGTGTGTGTGTGTGTGTGTGTGTGTGTATACACAGGTGCACACTCACATATACAAGTGTTCATCTGCCCAGTGCAGATTCCATGATGTGTACACAAGAACAAAGAGAGATGGAGACAAGTTCCTCCTTACATTCTTTTTAAAACTTTTTAATTTCTTTTTTTTTTTTTTTAAAGTTTATTTATTTTTGGGACAGAGAGAGACAGAGCATGAACGGGGGAGGGGCAGAGAGAGAGGGAGACACAGAATCGGAAACAGGCTCCAGGCTCTGAGCCATCAGCCCAGAGCCCGACGCGGGGCTCGAACTCACGGACCGCGAGATCGTGACCTGGCTGAAGTCGGACGCTTAACCGACTGCGCCACCCAGGCGCCCCAAAACTTTTTAATTTCTTAAAACAAGAAGCACCATCTGGCTCATGTATGAGTGATACGCAAACGGTTTACAAAGGTGAGCTGCCTGATTTCCTATTACATATTTAGAAAGAGAAAACACACATGTCTGCACCAGAGTGCCAGGATCATTTGTTCTGTCTTCTTAAGACTCTGCCCAGTGACAGATACCTTTCCCTCCTGTGGATCACTCACTCTACACTTCCGAGATGGCTTTTAAACTGGCGTGGACAGGGGTGGGGTTTTGGTGCCATCATACCTTTCTCAGGACATCAGACAACAGTAAGGAGTCAGCGGTCGAATCTGGAATTAAAGAAAGTTTTGAGAGTCCTGAAGAGGAGGAATCTGGGATTCCAGAATAGAAATGTTTGCAGATATTTTTATTTTGGGGGGGGAGGCGATATGCTGAAATATGGGAAAAACAGGATCGGAGGGCCCAGTGCTCTGATCCTCCTTACCCAGAGGACCAGGAGAGTGCCTTCCTGTTCACCTGGCTGTCCTTTGTGCCTAGTGCAGTGCCTAGCACTTACAGATGCCCAATAAAAATAGGAATGAATGGATGAAGTCAGAATGGGGCTTCAGAGTTAGGCAAGAAGTAGATTAGGCCAGACCAAGAGTAGTCTGGACAGACAAACAGATGCCCATCTAGGGGAGCTTAGTCTTTGCAGATGTTGTAGGGAATCCGTTATCTAAGCATGTAGAATAAGTACCTGGGGACAATGTCCAGAGGACACAGGTGAGTGGTGGTCAGAGTCAAGGATGACCCCAAGTCAGAGTTGAGTCTTGGTAGGGGGTGGAGCCAAGTGTCCAGGAGCTATGAGGGGAAGTATGCCAAAATGTTGGCAGAGACACATAAGGGGGACAGAAGGCATGTCTGGCATTTGATAACAAGGCACTGGGTTCTGAGTTGGAGGTTCCAGATCAGGGTGCCTGGGAACCCCTGGGGAGGATGTCAACAGTAACCATTTGGATGTGGGAATAATCTAGAATAAACTGATTTGACTGGTAGAATATTTGATTTCGTGGATGCCATGGTGCCCCCATGGCCAGTGATGAAAAGTATAAGCTCTTGGGCCCACATTACCTGGTTTGCATCCCAGCTCCTATAATTCCAGGCTGGATAACCTTGGGCGAGGTATTTAACCTTTCAGCATCCCCGACTGTAAAATGGGGCTACTAGTCCATAACATATGCATTTACTGTAAGGATTAAGACTTAATGAATATAAAGCTCTTGAGATAATAAATGTTAAATAAATATTAATTAGTGTTACTATTATTGGAGCTAAAATACAATGTCTTCCTAATCCCAAAATGGGCATTTTGAATAAGGCTTACCCAAGTGTATTAGTTAAGCTAGGCCACCTGCTATAGTGAATAGATGCAAATGCATATATATTGGTTCCCACACAAATAGAAGCCATTTGTAGGTCATATACCAGTATGAACAGGTGAACTTGTTGGAGAAGTAGCCCTCCTTTGTGTGGTTGTTCAGGCTGCTGGAGCTCTACCCTCTTCTTTGTGTGGTGTCCTTGGTCACCGTAGGCATCCATCCCCATTCCACAGCTGGAAGGGGGAAATGGACATGAAAGAATGCATGTGGTTAATGGGTCTGATCTGGAAGAGGGGCCTGTCTCTTACGGCAAGAACCCAATCACATGCATGGTTTCACTGTAAGGGAGGCTGAGAAATGGAGTGTAACTGTGTTCTCGGGTAGAAGAGAAGAACATGGGTGGTAGTGAGCAGCTGGCAATCTCTGCCACGTTATGGGTGAAGCAAAACTCCTTTCTCTTCCAACATTCCATTCTAATGGCATATCATTCCATGTCTGATGATGTATCAGGAAGGTTAAGATAAGATAGACTTACTTTCTACTGCTATTCCCATCCTGAAGATGGAGAGATTATCCTGAGGTGCCCCTTTTATCCTCTGCTTGCAAAGTCTGGGTGTCACGTGACATTTGTAAACAATGGGGGAGCTTGGCCCCACCTGCCATCTTGGTACTTCCATTCTTCCCCCCTGGAAAGCAAAAAAAAGGCATACCAACAAGAAAACACTTTCAGTTGACTAGGTGGGGAAAGGGGAAATGTTCTAAATCAAAGGGAGTCCAAGTTAATTGAAAAGAAAATACATTCTCAAAGTTTTGTTGACTAATTAATTCGTTTTTTGTATTATGTGGAGAGAGGCCCTTAGATGGAAGCCAAATAGCTGGAAGTGTGTGGAGGAGGAGCCAGAGCTGTGAAAGCACTTGTAATTTACTTTTACCCTTAAAAACTAGTGATGGTGATTTAAGCCAGCTGACTTGCAGGATTACATAGAGACATCAATACCCCTTGCTCTTTGTTGGGGTTTTGGGAGGCTCACCCAGTATCTGGCACACCTCTTCCCTGCTCAGATGCTGAGTTCTGAGCCCTTTGAGACACAGAATCCAGACAGATGGAGATTATAATGTGCACTTGTATCATGATAGAATAGTTGCAGATGGTGGCCTCGCTGGACAACAACAATGAGCTTCCTCGTATTGAATTCCCAGTCTAGACTTTCTGTCCAATCATGGCATCCTGGGAATATTTCAGGCTTTGCTCTACTAGGGCAGAACTCTTGTGGCTCATTTCTGTTCTCTGTAGATAGACAGATGCCCATCAGAAGGGGGAAAGGATGTGGCCTTCATGCTGGCCCCCACCAATCAGAGAAGTTATTCCTCCCAAGGGGTGGGATGCAGGCTGGAGAGCATTCCAGTTGTTACTCCAGTAGGTGTCCCCCTAGTTGGAAATCTGAAACAGCGCTAAAAGGATGGGTCTTTTCACAACTCTGTTCATCCCCACCTAGGCAAGTGGCTGCCAACTGCCCTGAGTCTTAAGTTCTTTCCTCCAAGGCCAAGAATACTGTGTCCTGACACCCTGCTTAACTGCCTGGAAGAGGATTAGTAGCTGGGAATACTGCTCCTTGAGGGACGCAGACCCATTTTGGAGAGGGCTTAGGCAGACTTGTCTCTGGGCTTTTGGCCATTAGGTTTTCCTTAGTAGGCCCAGGCACCATGGTAGGAAAATTGATTCTATCAGAAGATGAGCATCGCATCCAGGCGGCCCAGTGGCCAGAGCCCAGTTACGGGGCCTGATTGTTCCCTCGCTGTTTGTTGAATATCCTAATAATTTGTTACCCATATTCCTATTTATCTGGAGGAGAACTATGCTGGGGCGGGGAGAGGGGGAGTCTATATTCCATTCCTAAGGAAAGTGATGGTCCCATTTCTTTTTTTTTTTTAATTAAAAAAATTTTTTTAACGTTTTTAACATTTATTCATCTTTGAGAGACAGAAAGAGAGAAAGAGCATGAGTGGGGAAGGGGTGGAGAGAGGGAGACACAGAATCTGAAGCAAGCTCCAGGCTCTGAGCCATCAGAACAGAGCCCAACATGGGGCTTGAACTCACGAACTGCGAGATCATGACCTGAGCCAAAGTCAGACGCTCAACCAACTGAGCCACCTAGGTGCCCCCCATTTCCTTTTTTTATAGATACATTTTTATTTGGAGTAATTTTAGATTGACAGAAAAGTTGCAAAGATCATAAAGAGAGTTCCCATATGTACTTCACCCAGTTTTTCCTCCTGTTGTCCATGATACATGGCCAGCATTTGTTAAAACTAAAAAAATTAACATCGATGCAAATTGTTAATGAAACTAAACTTTGAGTTTTATCAATTTTCCCACTAATATCCTTTTTAATGTCCAAGGACCCACTCCAGAATACTGCACTGCACTTAGCCACATTGTTCCTTAAACCAGTAGGACTTTTTGGTTGAAGTGGAGGTGAAGGGATCCACTACCTGTTGTAGACTGTCTTCTTTGGATCTCTTTGACTCAGGGCAATCCTTAATTCACCTTTCAGAGGCCCCAGAACTCCAGAGTTCCCTGTGTTCTGGAAGAAGGGTAGGTGGGCTATAAGAAGTTCTTGAGGAACTCAACTTTATGAGCAACTTGTAACTCCAGACTCTTACAGGAATCTTTTGCAACTGTGCAATCATCGGTCACTGTCTTTAGAGAGCATGCTGATAGGACTAGAGTTCACTAGCTTAGATTAGGAGGCTAAGGGAAGGCTTGGGACTCCTCATGTTCACAGCCCCTAAACTATGTGTATGTTCTTTTCTTTTGCCTTGGGAGAGGGTGCCCCATTCTAGCAGAGAGACATGGTTATAAGCAGACATCTGGGTGTGCTCAGAGCTTTAGTTGGCCAGAACATCTGCTGTAGACATGGTGCCGTGTTATACACATCTTGAGCGAATTCTGAATACAACTTTAATGCTAAGTCCCATTAAGCTGCACAAAGCTACAGAAGGAATGAACACGGAGGAAGGTGTGGAGGATAGATGTATGCTGATTATAGGTATTACGACCTTGTTTCCTTGATTAAAGCCAATGGATTTGCACAGTAATTATACAAAAAATATCAGACATTTTGGAATCCAAGTTCGTTGAGGGACAGGACTGCTATTTAGGATATCTTGGTCTCAATGCCAGCTCTACGTCCAGTTAGAGGCTTTACTTTAATCTGTAAGTTCTGGGGTTTGGATCCTGGTTTTATGGTCTCTTTTAGGTTTTACTTTCTATGGGGCTAAGTTCTAGTGGTAATGATAACTGAGCCCGAGGCTTGGTTTCCTTAGAAAAGAAGGGAGACAGGGCTGAAGATACAAGAATAAAGCCGACGTCCTCTTAAGCACTCTCTGTTACTGCTTTGCCCTGGACCACAGCTGTTCAATATCCCAGCCCCCTTTTCCCCTTCCTGATAAAACAAGGGAACAACCTCCAGCCTTGAAATAGCTTCTCCCCATAATACCTGGATCTAGTTTAGTGATTGAAATTTGCTTTCTTTTCTTCCTCTTCTTCAGCTCTTTGGGATATATAAGGTAACTGGACAAAAATCAGCCTGATGGGCATAAGAATTGTTGGAAAGACTTTCTTGATGTTTTATCAGTGATGGGAATTACTTGGATTCTTTTGTCCATCTCAGCACTTCCAAACCTTCAACTTTCCTAGACTGTGTTATTCCTATTCCAACACAGTGGTAGTGCTGTGGACATCTACCTGCAATAAGAGCATTCCACAAAATTCAGAAGTGAATATAGGGTGGGGCCTGGTGTTTTGAGCCATGGAACACTCCAGCAATCTGGTATGAAGATGATTTGGAGAGGACATGATGACCAGGAAGTTGAGGTACAATCGATGGGACTCCAGCAACAAAGTGAAGAAGTTATTTTGGGCATCTCCCCACAGGGGTTTAGGAATGCTAGTGCTGGGGAGTGTTCTTCCATCTTTGCTTATGGGGTCCCATGACTAATGTGGTGACTAGAAGGCAGGAAGATTTAGTCCCTGCTGTGACCACAGACATGGGATAAATATGTTTCTGGCCATCAACCTGAATTTATCATATGCAATGTAGGTACTTCCTGTCTGTCTTTGTCATTGTCTTGAAGCTTCTCACCTCTTCACAGGGGACTGGCCACACCAATAGCATTGTTTTCTGTCACCTCATGGGAACTCATGGTTTGGACTTTGGTGGGTATTCTTCCGTTTCATCTTTAGATACATTGATGCCTTCACTGATCCTTTTCCTGGATAGGGCTTAAAGGGCTGGGTTCTGGTTCAGCCCCTCACTTACTTTGGTGATTCTGACTTTAGGTCAGTACTCTTGCTTCTCAACTTACAAGGTTGGATTCGTTGCATAGTTTTCCAACACATTTTTTATAGCAGTAGATCTTTTCTTCAGATGGACCCTTATAAGAGAGAGAGAGAGAGAGAGAGAGAAGGTAGATAGGGGGAGAGAGAGAGAAAAGTGCTTTAGTTGAAGTAGCAGAACATGGGGCCGTGGCATTCTTCTATCTCTTACCTACACTCAGTCGTGGAGCTCTTGCAGTACTTTGTGGAGGGACTTCCATGCCCTGCAGGGCTAAGCACTGGGATCCCCAGTTAAGATTTAGGGCAGATCTATGTGTTCCAGCCACACGTAATAGTGATGATGAGAACAAGACTGGTAGCAGCAGGGAATCAGTGAATGAATAGCTGGCTTTGAATATCACCTGATTTTCCTGCCTTTCTGCGGCTCATCAGTTGACCATGTAAACCCTCGCACTCAAACCAGCTGAAAGAGAAATGCTCATTTTACACATGCTGATTGTGGTGGTTTGTGCTTGCACACCAGCCTCTTACTGTTCTGCCTGGAAAAGAAGAAGGTCTTCTGAGAACTTGCAGGGAAGAAGTAAGCTGCCAGGGATTATTAGCCTCCATTTTATGGAAGAGACCTAGAAAGGGTTGGTGATATTTTCAAGACCCCGAGATTTCTCAACAGCAAAGTCAGTGTGAGGGCCTTAGGCCTTATGATGAAGAATCCACTTTGTACATCTGCTGAACTTTGTCCATGCTGGTTCATTTCCCCTCATTCCAAATCCTCTAGCCATTGAGAAAGTCCACATGTTGGGAACAGAATTCAATTCAATTCCCTGACTATGTGTAAGGATGAATAGAATGCAATCTGTGTTCCCAAGGAAATTAAATTTTTTGCAGGGAATATAAAACAAGATGAAAATTTGTAAATCCCCAACAGGCTAGAGGGACGAAAACTCATACAAAGGGGTTACCATTACCAATTTCAAAGGCCCATTTAATCAGAGGGATGATGTGGATCTTAAGGGGTTGATGGGTGGTCAGTGGGTTGAATTTTAGGAGGGCACTCCCGTCGCGGGGGGGTTAGCATGAGCAAAGGCATGGAGGTAGCTTGGAGGCTGCCACACCAGGAGGGTGACCTAGAACAGTGTGTCACTCAGCGGGCCGAAAGTGCAGACACGTGGAAGGAAATGTTTGTAAAGGAAGGATGGGGCCACTGCGGCAGGCCTTGGAAGCCCAGCTGTTCTGGTGTGGGTGCCAGTGGACTGTCGTGGAAAGTTGCATCATCTGTTTTAGTGTAAATGAGGCTGCATGTGGGGACAGGTCATCGGGCAGTGGCGTGGAGGGTGGGCTGCAGGGAACCAGGACCACCAAGGCATAGTGCCATCTGTGGCAATAGTCCAAGCAAGAAGCAATGAGGCCTCGTGCTCTGGTAGTAGCAGTGGAGTATGGAAGAGAAGCCATCGGAATCAGTGGGGCCTGGGAGGTCAACTGAAGGCCAAGGCCTGGGTACCCAGAGTCTCTTGCAGTTTTCATCATCACCTTGAAAAAAGAATAACAGTAAAATCGAGGGTCAGGATGGATGTTACACAAATGCACAGGCCACCTACCCTGTCTGTATCCCTAGAGTGTTAGAAACAGATGAACAAATGCCAAATCATTCCATTTTAAAGAAACATGAAGCTGGAAGGAGCCTTAAATGTCATTTGTTTCACCCCTGTGGCCCCAAGCTGAATAGCATCAAAACCACCCCGGACAGATGGTTTACTCACTCTATTGTGGTGCATCTCCTGGGATTCTACAGGTGCCCCCTTATTCTTTCCAGATGTGGTGAAGGAAAGCCATTATCAGTGAGAGATTTATCTTTTTCTTTCTAATTTGTAATACCCTTTAGAAGTAGGACATCCTCAATTATGTCTAGCTGCTGTAAGGTAAGTCTGTTTCATCTTATGTTTTCAGTAGAAATAAACATGGTTTATATTATAAAACAGACATTACAACACCAGTACAATGCAAAGAAGCTCATTGAAACCAGTATAGCCTCTTCATAGATTATTGGTTGTATTTTATTCATTGGGTGTATCTTGACTGGTGAGGACTCAGTGGAATATACGTATCTCCTTCCCTTGCCCTGCCAAAAAATAATGTCCTTTTTCTGAGAGCAGTTCCCAGTGGTCTCTTTTAGACTTGGTCTCATCTCCCTGTAATTTTGAAATCTGGTTGTTATCCTCTGTCCATGATGGTGGTGCAAGGTATGGGATGGATTCTGTCATAGTCAGCCTTACCTCCACAGGGACAGCTACTGGGAGAAAAAAAAAAAAAAAAGGCAGGGAGATGATCCATCAGAAAATCCTGAGAACTTGAGACACGTTTACACTGGAGTTCATCCTGAAGAAACCAGAAACAGAGGCAGGGTCAAGAGGCTCCTGAATCAGATGTTGTCTCATTTCATTCTTCTGTGCTCACATGGAGGACAGGATAGCAGAACCTGTCAACTGACACCTCTGTGTATCTGAACAGGCCCTGTTTGGGTTACCAAAGTGTAAAAGACCTTTCTTTTTTTCTGAGGCAAACTGAATACAGAACATATAAAGATACATAAATTTCCATACAAATATCTTCTTTACCAGCTGTAATTAAGATATTTGCATGTAAAGAGAACAGTGTGTTCCCTTGACTTCCTCCTGTAGGGAATTGTTTGTCTCCTAGTCCTCAAAACCCAAGACTTTGTGCTCTATCTAAACTGGAGGGGGTGCCCTATCTAAACTGGAGAGGGAGGGAAGCTTGGGTGGGAGGAGGAAGAAGAGGCAGAGGACCGGGTCAGTACAGCATCTGAAATTCAAAATTTTGAACGCCAGTTTTAGTCCTAGTTGGTTTTGTTTTCAGGTTTAGCCTAGCTAATCCCACAGGACAAAGTTGAGGTAGGGGTGAGAGAAGACCTGAGAGAAAGTGGGCAGAACACCCATTAATTCTGGAGTCAAGTAGATAGATATTCCTTTGAATTCTGAGCTTCTGCTTATGAGCTATGTGACCTTAGGAAAATTTCATAAATTCTCTAAGCCTTAGATCCTCATCTGAAACAGAGAGATAAATAGATAGAGAAGGGGGGGGGAGGGGGAAACAATTTCTTCTTTGGTGCAGATTAAATAAGATAAGGTATGCAAATTGCCTGATACCTATTAGGCACTCAATAGATGGTAATTATTATTCTATGTAAGTGAATAAGGTAGAAATTATATATAAGAAATTTTAAATAATTTTAAATTACAAGGCAAGGTATTTCCTATTGTGGTTTTGGGTGCTGGGTACTAAAATTGGAAGGGAAAAGAGCCTCGAGACAACTCGGGCAAATACAAAGCAAAACCACTTATTCCTCTGGGACTGGTTTAGACACTTGAGTTGGTCTGTCGGAAGCCCAGGAGGAAAGAGAAAGCATCTAGTTGTTCAAAGGTAGAGCTTCCCGTTGGAGAATTGGTGGCTCCAATTAGGAGCTAACTTTTGCTAAATATACACCATGAATTCTATGGTAGATGATGGTCTTCAGAATCAGAGCTCATTCTCCAGGCATCCTAAATGTGTGCTATCCCTTGTTGCCCCAAAGGAAGATTTTGGGGTCAGGAGCACTAGAGCCTTGGGGATAAAAACAATATCTGTATAGAGAGATATAGGTAAGATATAGATGTAGATATTAGATGGACGTATATAGGCAATAACTATAGATATATATAAAAGGCTGGTTTAACTAGGCCTCCCTCCTTTCTCTCTCTTGTCATATGCAGCATGATGGTCGCTGCATGTTATTGTGCATAACATGAGATGATGGATATACAAGAGTGTTGAACTATTGGCTTGGGTACTGTTGGTTTTATGACCCCTATCATCACCACCCTTAACCACCATGACCACCGGTATAGTCTGCTAAGAAAACGATCATGTACACTCTGGAAAAAATGAGTTAAGTTCATCAACGTCCTAAAGTTGATTGGCAAGGGTGGTCAGCATGCCATGTGTCCCACTCTGCCAATCACCATGACAACCTTGGCTACCTTTTCTTTGTTGAGTCATGCTCTTTCACCTCTACAGCCAAGATTGACCTTTGATTTGTGGCCCAGTTTGTTCTTGAAGTTGATCTTTTTCTTACCCATTGGGGAATCCCCCAGCTTCCTGATCTTTGTATTTATTTATTTGTTCATGCCCTTGAGTTATTTGGGCATCTGCATGGCCTGTAGTTTCCTAGAAAGCAAAGGAACCTATTCTGTTTTTATGAGAATGCTTGAAGAGAGTGCTTAATTAAAAAATATATAATCCCATGTCAAATGTTTGTAATGGGTAAGGAATAATGGCCTAAGCATTTAATCCATTTTAAATGGCTCCTTGTAAGTCCCCACTTGCCATACACCAATAATCATTATGTGGGGACTCTGGGTAGATATATTGGGATCTGATTCCCCACCAAAGGCCCAAACATCTGCTTATCAGTGAAGAGGCCTGAGGGGATGTCTCACAATAATTAAAACGCCCATGAGACTTCAGTTAGCACCCGAAGGACAACTTATTAATGCACACAGGGGGCCAGATTATTCAAAGGCTATATGATCAAAGCATTCACTCCCAATAAGCCAGTCTGTGTGGGAAGACTGATCATATTGAGAAGGTTGCTTAAAGAAGAAGTCAAAGCAAGAAAGTCAGATGCATCAAACTATTAGAAGCGTCCAGCTAAGGGAGACTGATATACCCATATCCATTTGATAACAGAGACCTTCCAGTAAGTTCAGAAGTACTCCAAGTCTTCTGCCGAAGTCCACGTCTCTCCCCTGACAGAAGCCAGGAAGGGATGAACACTGCCACCATCCAATTCCGTGTCATTCCCTTCCCAGGTCTCTATGACCGGCCCGTCCCCCTTCTGAAAGACATATTCTTTCTTCATTTGCATCAATCAGGGTACAATTGAGCTGTGAAGGCCTGGAAACCACTCAAGCTCTCACAGATGACCTGGGCATATATTCTTGTTTTCAGCCATTTTTTGCTGATCTTAAAGAGACCAGCTTGTATATTCTTCATTTCTAAATGGAGAGGAGTCACTTTACTGTCAGAACCGCTAACGCTTTCCATGTCGCTAGATGTCCTTTATACCTAAAACATGACTTGTTGCTTGCAAATTGAATTGCCTTGATGCCAACTATTGTGGGCTGCAGGGATGGCAAGTAGATCTCAGGTAACAGTTCTTTTTTTTTTTAAGTTTATTTATTTTGAGAGAAAGAGTGTGTATGTAAGCAGGGGAGGGGCAGAGAAAGGGAGAGAGAGAGAATCCCAAGCAGGCTTTGCATTGTCAGCAATGCAGAGCCTGATGCAGGCCTTGAACTCACAAACTGTGAGATCATAACCCAAGCCAAAATTAAGAGTCAGATGCTTAACCCACTGAACCACCCAGGTGCCCCGAAGGTACCAGTTCTCATAGACTGAAAGTGGTTCCTCAGCATAGAATGATAAGAGGAAGTTGGCGGTTGCATCCAGAATCAATGAAAAAGCATGTGGGATTAACTGGTGATGTCTACCATGGGTAGAGGGAAGGGAATTAGTGGTACCTGTGTCATATTGTCCCAGTTATGGTATATCCCATCCCAATCAGTGCTCTCGATTCAAGGATTCTACTGCATCCTTTTAGTCATGCTCAAACCTTAGCTTCTCAGAGTTGAAGAGATCTAATAAGGTGTCGATGTGAGTTTATTGAATGTATCTATCTGTGTTGAAGGATCATGTACAGAGGGAAGATTTCGGCAGGTGGGCCTGAATTACTGGGGCTAATTTAGGTTTATATGCCCAAGTTCACAGAGATGACCCTAGTATCCCAACATTTTAAATTATCTTCTGCTTGCTTTTTTTCACTCTTCACTTAAATGTTTTTGTTGTTGTTGCTGGCTTTTTTTTTTTTTTTTTTTTTTTGATCTTATGTATAGCAAATGTGGCTTCTTCTTGTTAGATTTGGTTCCGTATTCCACTCTACCAAGGTTTCTTTGTGGTCTAGATATAGCTTTTCCTCCCAGCTCTGTGCCACCTGCAACTATTATCAATGTACAATGTACCAGAAATTAAGTGTATTTTTAATTTTTGTTTTGGAATGTACAATAGCTCAAGGCTTGGGTTTGCTGCTGGAGTCTTGCTCCCAAGCAGATGTTGACCCAATTATCAGCATTCTTTGAATATAGTTATTCTATGGTTATGATTCCTGCCATTTGGACTCTTCTTCTCCACATACTGACCTCTTTGTTCAAAAGTATTTCCTGAGAGTCCTTGATAAATGCCTGGGTAAAATTTTTGTAAGCAATCTATGCTGGTAAACTTGTGAAATCCTGGCTAGAAATAAACTTGGAGGTCATCTTGTCAAACCTACTCACTTAACAGATGGGGACATTGAACCCCAGAGAGGGAGTAGGTGTCTCTCAAGTTCATGCATCTATTTAGTGGTAGAGTTGAGGCAAGAATATTGGTCCCCCATCTCAGATCCAGTGCTTCTCTCTGATCATCATTGAAGTACTTGGAAGTCAATTGAGCCAGTATTGTTATTCCTACCAGTGAACTGAGGCTCAGAGAGATTAATTAGTATTATTCAGATTACACACAAAAATAAGGCAGGGCAGATTGGGTTCGGTGCTCTGATTCATAGGTAAGGTTTTTTAAGGAATGCAAGGTCATTTTTGAAAGGAAGTTTTCAATAGTGTACCAGTACAGTAGGGTCTCTATGAGGTCAGGTAGGCTTTAGAGTTAGAACTGTGAACCTTGGGGCGCCTGGGTGGCGCAGTCGGTTAAGCGTCCGACTTCAGCCAGGTCACGATCTCGCGGTCCGTGAGTTCGAGCCCCGCGTCGGGCTCTGGGCTGATGGCTCAGAGCCTGGAGCCTGCTTCCGATTCTGTGTCTCCCTCTCTCTCTGCCCCTCCCCCGTTCATGCTCTGTCTCTCTCTGTCCCAAAAATGAATAAACGTTGGAAAAAAAAAAAAAAAAGAACTGTGAACCTATAATAAGCTCCATCATTTTTTTTTTCTAGTTGGGCTTTGTGGCAAAGATATTTAAGGAAGACGAGGCAACAAGCAAGGAGACCCTAATTCAGAGAGTTTGGGATCTCCAGTTTGGTAGTAAAACCAGCACCAGTAAGGTGATTTGGGCCAAGCATAGTCCCAAAAATGTAACACAAATTCGGTGAAACTTAAGGGTAGGGAAGAAATGCCTGGAGCAGAGGACATGGTCATCAGAGGTGAGGAATGCTGCCCTAATACCTCAAATATGTCGTAGGAAGTGATTTTTTTTTTTACATTTTTATTGTGAAAATGTATTCTCGAGAACATCTGTCAGCACATACTTGTTCACAGTAGTTTTGATTTCTGAAAGGGCAACACCCATGCCTTATTCTCCAGTCACAAAACTCCATATCTGATATACAGTAGGCTTTCTGCAAATGTCTGCTCAGTGAAATAAACAAGGAGGCAGGTGTACCTCTTGGTGAATGACTGACCTGGGATAATGCTCCAGGGCGCCACAGTTTGGGACAATCAGAAATCACAAAACCAGTTTTCATCCCATTCAGAGATTGTCTGGAGAATCGTTTTCCATCATTTTGGCCTGGTAAATGGGCTCTGCAACATGTTCCCTTACCTCCGGATGTGGCAGGGCCAGAAAACTCTAGGTTGGTGAAGCACCATGCCCCAAGGCAGTTACCTGTACCATGTGGAAATGGAACAGACCACCCAGTAAGACGGTGGGTTCTTCATTTCTGGGGAATTTTCCGGGAAATCGAGATGACCACATTTTAGACATGTTATAGAGACACCTGCATTGAACATGAGGTTGCAGTAGGTGACCTCAAAGTTTTGCTTTTGCCCCAGTTCTGAGATCCTGAGTCAACCCTATAATAGAAAGTGCTTAGATGGGTATAAAGCAGAAAAGTAAAGAGCCATTATTATGCATGCACGAGGAAGTGTGTCAAGTATATATTTCTGTGACGCTATGAAATTTTCACCCTCTCCATATCTACAAATTCGCGTCTGTGTTCTTTCTCGCCTCCCTCACACCTCACCACGTGTCACCTGCCCTCTCTAGCCCACTGCTCTCTGGGACTATGTCTGTCCCACTCTGAAACCTTGAAGACTTCCTTCCTTCTTTGTACTCCAAAATCCATGGTCTATCTCTTCTACATTAAAGAAAAATCTTCATTTGACCTTTCTGCCCCTTCCAACTGGCATGTGTCTCCTCGACTACTGAAATAGGTTGCTTTTATCTTCTGTCTTAATTTTTGGGCTTCTGATCTCAGCACTTCATTGACTGTAAGTTTTGAGGGTCACTAATTATCTCATCTTGGCAAAATTCAAATGCCTTTCCTCTAAAAATTCTAATCCTTTTTGGAATTATCTGTTGAATGACATTTATTAATAGCTGCCCCATTCTTTTCTCCACCCTCCATTCCCTGACCACTTAACATTCTTGTTCAGTGCCTTCGTGATGCCTGGCTCCACAATTTCTTCCCTATCCCAGCCATTCTTTACCTCATCTATTGGTTTTTCTTTTTGCTCTCCTTTAAAGTTCTGGTGCTGCTATTTTAGACATCTACTTTGGGAAACCTCACACACACACACACACACACACACACACACATGCTTATAATGCCTTTTTGCTTTTAGGCAGAAGCTGGTTGAATTTACATTTTTAGCCTCCACCTCTTCTCTCTTTGATTGCTTAAGCTGTTAACCTCCCCTGGAGAATTCACTGGTGATTGAAACTTGGCTTGTTGGAGATAAAACTCACCATGGCCACCTCCTGCTTCTCAAGCAGATACTCAGCAGCCTGTTAGCATGAGTGAAAACCCTCTTGGGACATTTCCCAAAGGGGAGGCATTTTTGAACCTGTTTCTTCATCATCTATACCTGACTCCTTACCTGATCTTTCTCTCTACTTCAGTGTTACTTGTTCTTTGTATGTTGTCAGGAAGCACCCTAGTCCACTCCATGACCAGACCAACTCTTGGATCAACAAATGTACCTTCAGATTCAGAGTCACCTTGCCCATACTCTTCAAACCTTCCATCATTCCAGCTGCTTCTTTACGAGATTTGAGTGAATCTTCATTTCTCAAAATTATAAATTTCTTACCCTGGCCCCCAGGGCCCTCAGGCTGTCTGCCAAACTGCTTCCTGGCCCCCTCCCACAAGAAGTCCTCTCAGCTCTACCCCAGCCAGCCTGCCTTCATTCCACAGTGGTGCTTGTTCATTTCCAACATGTCTGATACCTTCTGTATACATTTCCTAGGGCTGCTGTAACAAAGCACCACAGACTGGAGGCTTAAACAACAGAAACTTATTTCATCATGCTTCTGGAGGTCTGAGACCAAGGTGTCAGCATGGTTGGTGTCTTCTGAGGCTTGTCTCCTTGACTTGTACTTGCTGTCTTTTCCTCCGTGTCTTTCTTTACATCTTTTTCCCTCTGTGAATGTCTGTGACCAAATTTCCTATTCTTTTTTTTTAAGTTTATTTATTTATTTTGAGAGAGAGAAAGCATGCATGCAAGCAGGGGAGGGGCAGAGAGAGAGAATCCCAAGCAGGCTCTGCACCATCAGCCTGGGGCTCAATGTGGGGCTCAGTCTCATGGACCGTGAGATCATGACCTGAGCTGAGAGAGCAAGAGTTGGATGTTTACCCAACTAAGCCACCCAGGTGCCCCCAAATTTCTTATTCTTATAAGGACATCAGTTGTATTGGATTAGGACCCACCCACATGACCTTGTTTTTATCTTACTTACCTCTCCACATGCAGTCACATTTAAAAAACAATTTTTTTAACGTTTATTTTATTTTTGAGACAGAGAGAGACAGAGCATGAACGGGGGAGGGTCAGAGAGAGGGAGACACAGAATCTGAAACAGGCTCCAGGCTCTGAGCTATCTGCACAGAGCCTGACGCGGGGCTCGAACTCATGACCTGAGCCGAAGTCAGCCGCTTAACCAACTGAGCCACCCAGGCGCCCCCACATGCAGTCACATTTTGAGGGACTGGGGGCTAGGACTTCAGCTTAATGAATTCTGGGAGGGACATCATTCAACCCATAATGTCTTCTCTTCTCGACTTACCATTTGTTCTTTCGTATTTCTCTTTGTTCTTTCTCTCTGTCTGCTCCTCACTGCCATCAAACCCAGTGGTCCCATTTCACTGTTCTCACTGGATGGTCTCCCCAGTATCACCCTATTGAGATGTGTTGCTTCATGAATATTCTTCTTTGTTGGGTCCTTGATATGCTTCTATGCCTCTGGTTTGACTGAGAGCAGGGGCTTTGTCTCTTGTCTTTTGAACACAGCTCTTGACCTGGGAGGCACTTGAGAAATGCCATTGCTAAGTCATTGCATATCCCTTCTCAAAAGCTGCCTAACATACCTACTCCTCTGACTTCTCAAGAGGCCTTTTAAGGGGAATGAGTTTTTCCCAAGTGGTAATGGAGTCTGTACACACTGACTCTGTTGATACCAAGGAGAAGAAAGGCTGAGGCTCCACACAGGTGACATCTGGCTAGCTCACCCCTTTTCCAAATTGGGCAGGCAGGGAAGGGCATCTGGGAAGGAAGCCCTGAAAGTGGTGGTGAATTCAGTGATTTTTTCTGTTGGAGACAGGAAGGACAGCTATTCCCTCCGAAACTTTGGAGAGGTGCTATTTCTTTGACTTAAGGGGGTGAAAATTCTGGATAAAACCCTCTTCCTTTCAGAGTGGTAGTTGGCCGAGAGGCTCATCTTGTTGGAAGTAGAACTGAGCCCTTGGAGGGAAGCCAGTGGATCTTGGTAGAAGACCAAAAGGAAGACAGCTGGGTGCCATGTATTAAGAGTGGTGTGATGGTGTGCCTGCCGAGCTGTGGGTAGCATCTCTGGTTGGACTCCTGAGTGAGGGCCTTGGAGCTGGGCTGATGCTGTCAGCCTTTTCCCCTAGTGGTATGACAGGTGTCTGGAGGCTATGCCAGGAGACTTGCCATTCACTTAAAGATACACCCACTCCCCTTATCCTCCCTTCTTTCATCCTTCCATGCTTTCTTCCTCTGCCTTCATCCTTTATTCTCTCTTCCCCTACCCCGCTCTCTCCTCCATTCACTGTCAGGAAGGGCCATGCCAGAAGGGCCCGATCAGCGTGTCATGGCAGCGACAGAGGCTAGCAGCACCGGCAGCTTCCACAGTGAGTCTGGATTTTGTTTCTGGGACCAGGGGGCTGGGCAGGGCCGTCCACACACAGACCGACAGCTTGCAGACTTTGGAGAGGAACTTCCATGGGCGGGGGATGCTTCCCACCTCTCCTTCCCTGCCTCCCAGCAGGCGGGGGGGGGGGGGGGCATCATTTCACTTCCATGGAAGTTTCCTGCCAAAGCCATTGATGTGCTTGGGATATCTCATGGGGAGGAAGCATGGTGGGGGGTGGAGGGGCCATGGTCTGCTAAAATTAGGTGCACATCTGGGAGAGCCGCCGGAGTTTAAATGGCTGCCAAGGATTCTGTCCAAGCCTGCGTGTGTGGTGAAGGCTGGAGGCTCTGCATGGATGATGGTTTGGCTGCTTTCTTGCATTTCAGGAAGTGTGACCTTGAGTTTTGAGTACACTTTGGGTGCCTACACTCCCTTTAAGGAATTGAGAATGCCACATAGGCTAAAGGGTCTGAAGAAGCGGGGGTCTCCCTGTTGACCTGAAATGAAGCTTGTCTAAGAAATTTGGTGTTTAGGACAGTTTTTATGTAGCACCATGACTGAGGCATCTCCCCGAGTATTTGGGGGAAGCTTTTTCCCATCCCCATGTTAATTTCTGTGGTAATCTCTGGCATGGAGAATGGACATAATGCGGAGTCAGAGTTCCATCTGTCTTGCCTTGTTCATCAAACTGAACTGGATGGCTTCCTTCCACTTTTCGTCTAGGGGCTGTTTCCTTCTGTTTTGGGAATGGTCCACTTGGGGAAGTAGAACTACAACATTTACCTATCCAGCCTTAAAAACCTCACCCAGCCTAGGAGGACACATGTCCATCTCGAGATGTTTTCCCACAGGCAAGAGGCTGTTTTCAGACACTATGGGGTGTGTTGTAGCTCATTTGGAAGTGAGAGACCTCCAGTCTCCAATACATGATATCATCCTGATGCTGCAGTCTCATGGGCAGGTGCACGGGGGTGCTTTTCCAATTCCATTCATTTCTCTTGTGATACGGTTAGAGAGGTAAATTAGGCATAGCTTCCCAGGTTCTCTCAGGACCACGTTTTTATAGATATCTCCTCTTGGCACTGTTACTAATAATGGCCTTACAGTTCAGGATTTTTTAACGCCAACAGCTGTGTAGAGTTAGAGTTTATCAGAATGACCATGTTTGCTAGCCTTGTGAGAATTTTGAAAGCAGGGCCATTATAAGAGATTAATCAATCTCTTCTCATGCTTTTAACATCGTATGTAATTCATTCACCTCGGGGTAAAACTCTTGGTTTGAGGAGTTGATGGGTTTAATTAAAGTATCAAATTGGTCAAATTTATTAATTAAATTCAACAACTACTTATTATTAATCAACTTTGTATATTTGTCTAAACCTGGACACCTCTGAGACTGAAAAGGGAAGCTATTAATAATTAAATTGATACCACAGGCATAAACGGTTACCTTCCCTGGTAAATTAGGACACTGTCCATATATCGTGAGCTATCCTCAGGGCTGGGGGATACAACTGTGATAAAAACAGGAAAAAAATCTCTGCCCTTAATAAAGGAAATAGAAAATAAAGATAAAGTAGAATATATTATATGTAAAAGAATAATAGATCCTTTGAAGAAAAATAAAGCAGAGAAAGCAAAAGGAAGTGTTTGGTGGTACTACTGGTGATGGTGATAGTTGTGTATGTACGTGTGTGTGTGTGTGTGTGCGCACACATGCACAATTTTAGACAGGGAGGCCAAAGCATTTGAGTAGCCTAAGGCATAAAACATACCTTAAGTTATATAGTTGACTTAATTTAGCCAAAGAGGGCTTTCACGGCTTGGATAAAATTTATCTGAAACAAGTCAGGTCTAGACATTATGACTCCAAAGCAAGAAATACAAACCTCAGAATTACAAAAATTGAGAAGGGAGAAGGCGGCCATGGCATTGGAAGCATAGCTTGTCTGCTCAGTAGTTAGGTTTCACCTCTGGCTGACATGACTAAGACACTGTCAAAGTGAGTAAGGCTGTGGGCTTCTCCACTTGGGAGAGCATCTTATAGAACGCCCCTCAGTCTTTGACATGCACTAGCCATTCAGGATATCTTAAGGGCTTTTCTTCTTCCACTTGGTGTCCTCAGGGGTGGTTTGGGATGGCAGCTTATCTTTGATGAGCACCTACACCAAACACTTGGATAGGGACTTTAAAGAGGCTGATTTATTTAATCTATACTGTTCCCATGAATATTTATCATAGTGCCACTTTAAGGATGAGAACACTGACGTTTAAACACAACACTGGAAAACAGTGGAGCCAGGATTTAAGCCTACATTGAGCCAAATCTGAAATCCTGCCTCTATCAGTTAGTCTCTGCATTCACCCAAAGATACCGGTTGGCAGGAAGTGGGAGAAAGAAAGGAAAGGTAGGACTTCCTAGGTTATCCCCCAAGGTCCTGCGAATGGGCTTATTTGCATGGCTGGATCAGGAGCAGTAGATATGTTGGGGTGGTTGTCCAGTCTTTGCTGATTGTGCATGAAGGGACAGCAAATTCCGCTTCTCCATGTGTCGTTGTCATTGGGAATGGGGATAGGCATGGAAAATCGGGGACGGGGGCATGAGAGCAAGTCTTCCTGTTGTGGCGTCCATCCTAGGCAGAGGTGGAACTGGACTTCAGCGTGTCAAGTGTTTCTGGGTTTCACGCACGTTGGAAGGAGGGACGATGCATGGGTCTGTGTATAGATAATAGGGGTGGGGAGAATGCATGCGGAGGTCTGAGGCTGGATAAAGGTTTTTTGACAGGGGTTTGAGTGAAGGGTTCAGCTTGAAGAGAATCCTAAATTTCCTGCCTGCCTTTGTGAATGGAATCCACAGACAGACTGCATCGAGTCTTGGGACTGCTATTAGCAAGAAGCAGGATGTCTCTGGACCATATCTTATTATGGTTATACTTAACATCAATCTCACCATGTAACCTTGTATTTATGTGTAATGAACATTTATGTACTTCCCAGTAAGAAAACTTTAGGTAGCATCTTACTTTCTGCACAAGCTTGGTAAGGCTATATGGCAAACAAACCATCATTTATATGCACCAGAGAGAGCCTCTTTAGCAAAGTGAAGAATTACTTTGAGATGTCAGTAACCCTATCCAGTTTTCCTTTCATGCCAAAAGAGAGTATTTCCACTTGTGATGCTGTTATTTTCTTGGACTTCTAGAACACATTTATCCAGAGGATTCAGTGAACGTCAAAGCAATGTCTCTTTCAGTGTCACGATATGTGTCATATGGGTAGAGAGAAGTTATTACTCTGTCATTTGCCAAGGGTTTTGTTCATCACGACAGTATCAGTGTCACTTAGGAATATACTCCAGGCACGTGAATGTCTCTCACTGTGGTCTTCCAACTACTGGATCATGACTACCCCATCAAGTCTTGGTTCTTTACTGCTTATGGCCTGTTGTCTGGTTTCCCTTTATCACTTTGCTACTCAGGGCTAAGGAGCAAAACGTCTTTCATCTTCCCCCATGGGGTACTCTCCTCTGACTTATCCCTCTGAGTCCCCTTTCTGGAAAAAACAACCAAGCAAGCAGGCAAGCTACCTTTTCTAAGATACTGACTCATCCCAACATCATTTGGCTTCTCTATTCTGCACCCATGTCCCATGGAGTCCCAGTTGGGAGCAGCAGTAGAGATCAGAAAAGTCTGGTTCTATTTCAAGCTGACAAGGATATCCTTCTTTCACAGGTTATAGAAGGCCCACCCTGCTACCCTGCTACTCACACGTGCAGGGTATGCTGTAATTCTAGGAAATGTTTAGTTGCAGTTGGAAGGACAGTGCCAAGGCCTTTGACACAAGTCAGTGAGAGCATGTGGTCACAAGTATGCCCCAGTCCAAAGACCTCCTTAGAAACCTGATTAGAGACATACCTTTTGCACTAGAAGCATTCAGGGTGTGTAGGTCTCCACCCAATTGAACCCAGTTTTTCTGAGGAACCTGAGAACACAGACCTGTCTCTCCATGCCCAGGGCACACAACAAGAGCTTCGGATGAGTGTTTTCAACCCTCTCTACATGTTGGTGTGCTTCAGCTATCACTGAGTTTGTGGGGGTGGATCAGGATGCAGCGAAGTGTCCATGAACTAGAGAACATTATAATACATACTAGGACTTTGACAGTTTAACAGCCCTGACATTGCAGAATGTGATTTCCTACCTTCTCGTTGGTTCCCAAGCCTTGCAAATCAAGATAGTTAAGATAGCCTCTTAGGGGGAACCTAAAATTATGCAGTATCTCATGTCCTTATAGGTTCAGAGCAATGAGCTGGTGTTCCCAGGGCCAGTCCTTTGATTCTCACCTGGAGATTTATCCAGAGATGGGAACTCTGCCCTTTAAGTTGTAATTACTCTTTAGACTCATAACGCCCTTAGCATTTTGCTTTCTGGTGATCTGAAAATTGATGTCTCCTATCAGAGCAAACTCCCAGAACAGCAGGACAGGAGTTTCCTGGAATGGGGTGGAGCTCAGGTCTTTAAGTAAAGAAGCTGAGGGGTTCAGAGGGAAGAGGACAGTGAAGGAAGGGAATCCTTCTAGATGTACCATCTGGGACTGTTTGTTAAGAAAACCTCCCTAGTCTTTGTGATGGGATTCTGTACTCCTTGCTCTGGACTTTATCTTGAAGTTTATTTCTGCAATTCTTTCGGGACAAATGATTCATGAGAAACCCATTCGTCTGGAAGAATTGAGACAGGACCTCCTGTCTGGGGGTACTGGAGGGGATCGGATCACATGAGTTCCGCAGTCTCTTTTGCTTGGGTCAGACGGGTCTCTCTTGAGAATTAGCTGGTTCCTTTGATTTTTGTTGCCTCCTCCCATCCTGGCACTTGTGGCTAACCCTAATGGAAAGTAGATGTCTAATGTAACCTCCAGCCAAAGGCACTGGGCTGCAGAAGCCCGGTATGTGGGCGGATGCAGCCATGCAAGGAAAGCTTTCAGTGCAAGTGCTGGTCTCAGAGCCACATGTTTGTCAACTGTGTCCTTGCAATGCTTTATGGCTGATGAAACCCAGGCATGTGGGTGCCACCATGCAGGGTGGAAAAGGAGCAAAGGGCATTCTGTGGATGAGGGAAGGCATATTGTAGTTCTGCCCTAGCTGGGCAGTTGGTTTCTACCTGGGCCTCTGGGATCTCTCAGAGTCTTCCTTCTTAGTTCATTTCTAGAAATAGACATTTTATTCCTAGAAGTAGAGACTAAATTGAGAGTCAAATTTTCCAGTGTTATATCAAGATTCTTTTAGCTGCAAGTGACAGAAACCTAATCCAATCTATCTTAAGCAAAGAGGCAATGTATTGTGTTCATAATCACAAAATCCAGATTTAAGGCTTATTTCTGGTGCCGCTTAATTCTAAGACCGGACTAAATCACCAGGCTTCACATACATTGCTCTGTCTCTGTCTTTGTCTCCTTCCTTCTCATCTCCACTCAACCTTCCTACCATCCCTCCTTCTCTCTCCGTCTTCCCCCTTTTCTGCCTGAGACAGTGATCTCAGGGAAAGAGGTGATAATGGGGAGATAGATTTCCAAAGAATCAAGACTAATGAATTTTGGAAATCATGATGATACATGCTATAGCAGTTGAACAGATTATCCGGGACCTAGGTGTTCAGTAAAAAAGACTAGTCTTCACTGGAGATGCCTTGTCTTTGGGAGCCCTGCTGACCAGGCATGAAATAATCACTGTTGTTTCTGAGTCAGGCCAGACATTATGCTGAGAAAAGCTACAAAAGAAGGACTAAGGAAGCAAAGTCCACAACTGACTGCCTCTTCTGGTCTGTCTATGAGGGGCATACAAGTGTTTTCTGGTGTCATTTTGATGAGTGCTCTCTGGGCTGATGTAGGCTCCCTTCTTAGTTCATTACATCTGCAGATTTAGGTATTTCCGAATGAAAAATCCCTCTTCAGCTTTTACGGGTGTTTTTATAGAAATAAACTTCTAGGATTCCTGTCACACTTCCCAAGATCTGCTACCCCAAACCCATCAATTTATATGCCTCAAGACGTCCCAGTGAGTTTTCCTTCAACTTGGATGTGAATAAGAACTCTGATTCGGTGGTGCAGAACATTGGTTTTGGAATCGGAATAATTTAGGTGTGAGGCTTGGACCTTCCACTCTCCAACCTCTTGAACTCAAATAAGTTGCTTAACCCCTCCTTCCCTCCCATCCTTTCTTCCTTCGTCTATGCAGTGCTGTTGATGATAATAATTTCGAGAGCCAAGGCACATTGGGAGGACTGAATGAAGCAGTGCATTTTAATTCATTCAGTGCAGATCCTGATATAGTTTAGGCACTCAACAAGCTGTTCTGTATCCCTGGGACCAGCCTTCCACTACTGGCCCCAACGTTGGAATGTTGAAAGCATCTCTTTCTATCCATTATGATGAATCAAGATGAGGGCTCAACTCTAAGGATTACCTACTCCAGAGTTAGCCTAGCTCCACCTTTCGGGGACCCATCAGGTGACCCTTGAAGATTCTTCACCCAGTTTCATTAGCCTAAACACAAGAAGCCCACTTGCTCTAATCTTCCTTCTGTGCTTTTGGAGATATGAATGTGTATAAGAGAGTAGGAATGCCTTTGAAAAAACCACCCAACTGTGATTACTGGCTCAGCATTTAAGACTTTCTCCTGGGTTCATCCTCAGAACAGCCTTCCCTCGCCTGTTGACCTTGAAGGGGAAGCCAAGAGGTAGGGCTTGTTTTTCAAGGGAGAAGGAGCAACGCACAGCTGCATGCCTCAGGTTATGGCCTGGGATGCCAGATGCTGTGTGGAGGGACAGCTCCTCCATACCTTTTATCTGAGACTACCCTTGGCTCACACCCTTTGCTGCAAAGAGGCACTCAGGGACTCAGTTGTAGAGTAGCGGGCTGTGTGAAGCTTGTGAGCCTCAGAGCCCTAACCGCACAGCACTGGGAGGGGCATCCAGAGTTTATCCAGTCTCCGCTTCACCAAATCATAGCACTTTGGAACTAGATGATACCTAAAGGCCAACTAGCCCAGCCCTTTTCCTCACCCTACCAAGTTTATAAATGAGACACAGGGGCCCAGGGACGAGCCAGGTGGTATGATGTAAACCTAAGGCAGGGCCCTGGAGCTTCTGAGTTCTGGCCCGTTGCGCTTGTTGGCCCGCCTGCAACACACACACACACACACACACGCACACACATGCACACACACAGACACACACACACGCACATGCATACACATGCCACTCTGGAAAGGCAGGCTGCCAATGTTGAGATGAGCTTTGGCTCAGTGCTCTTGATATGTTGATTCAGGTCAGAAAATTTTGCTTGGGACACCCTCACGCAGTTTTTGAGTGGAGAAGAGTCTTAGCAGCCCTCCGGTCCAGCTATGGAATTATTACAGCTGTGAACATGCGAGAAGAAGGAAGAAGAGAGTACAAAGCACGGAAGCACCCTGGAAGTACTGGGGCAAGAATGCAGACAACCCGAGTCGCAATCCACTGCCCTTTCCACTCTATTCCACGGCCTCCCATGGTGTCAGATCTTGCTTCCAGCTGCCTCCCTCCTAGGATGCTCAAGGCATCTCTAGTCACCGTACGGGTTGTGTGGCTGGGCTAATCAATACCCCTTTCCTAGAATTTCTCAGGGGAAGGCCTACCTAGGAACCCATGATGCAGAAAAATAGTAGCGGTGCTAACTTATGTTCATTAATCACTTCGCAGCTCACGGGTCCCCCGCTGTTGTCACTGATCTGCGGGCTGCCCTGAGAACATCATCCCAACATTTTTGCCGAGGTTGAACCCCCACCTTTAAGTGAAGGTGGATGGAGGAATTTATCCACTCTTCCACGTTTGTGGTCCTGCCAGAGATCTGGCAAGTCATCTGTGAGCCCGGTCCTCTCGGGCACCAAGTGAACCTCCTTTAGAATTAGAAGGTCTTACTTCGTGACTCAAAGAAGAACCCATTTTCCACCGGGGGTAGAGGTGCATTTGACTCTCGGGAAAGCTTTGGCCGTGTGAAAAGTGGCTGAGTGTTTGTTTCTCCTTGCCCCCATAAGAAGTGCCCCAGCAGCTAGTCAGTGGGTGGACAGGAAGCTTGGCTTCAGCTCAGAGAAGCTGGATAAGGCAGCCTCCAGTGGAAGGAGTGGCATACTTTTTTTATGTCCTGTCCCATGGTGCCCTTCCAGCTTTCCTCTGCCTGGGGATGTAGCCATCGGATGGGAGGTTTCTGTTGTGGTATGTGTTGTTTACTGAAGTAATTAAAATATGCAAAGTGTTCCCCGTCCCCCATTTTGAGCTTCTTCCCCAGCTACTTCTGGCATTTTCAGTTGGCAGTTAATAAAACAAAAGGGGGGCCCAAAGGCCCGAGTCTCCCTCCAGCTAGAATGATTAATTTGGAGTAGTCTGGAAGTCTCAGATTTTACCTCTAGCTGTAGCCGTGCCTTTCTGGCTGATCGCAGGAAGCACTGTGACTGGGGGGCCAGTGAATGCTTCGTTAAGGGCACAGGGCGGGTGGAGGGAGGGGCAGGAAGGGGGCAAGGGTCTGGTTTGCTTATTATCACTGCACACAACCAGAAGCGACTTCTCTTTCCTCGGGGTAAGCGCACGTTGAAAGAGCTATAGCGAAGGACACTTGGAATTCACTTCCTCACCCGGCCTAAGTGTTTCCTACCACCAGATACCTCCATCTGCCTGCACACACAGAAGTACACAGCCCGTTACTTCACAGAGAACGCTTCTTGAGAATATTTATCAGAGAACAGCGCCCGAGCATCACCGCACCAATTGTGGCTGCCGCTTCTTGCCAACATGTATTGAGGCCTGCCACATCCTGGGTACGATGCTAAATGCTTTACGTGAAGTGTTTTATTTAATCCACGCGGTCTGTTTAATCCACCCGGAGGTAAACGGCAGATGTTCAAGAGATGGGGAAGCTGAGGATCAGAGAGGTTAGCTGATTTCCTGAAGTGACATGGCCGTGAATTTGTGGCTGTGTGTCTGACTCTGTATCATGATGCCATCGTGCCTCTACTGTAAGACCTGCTTCGGGACGGGCTGCCTTCTGTTCCTACTATGGGGACCTGCTTCTGCACGTATCACCTCTTCTAATGGGGCATCTTGCCCTTGCCTTGAACAGGGTGTGCAAGGTGTGGTTTGCCAGGGGGCTTCAGGCCTTGCCTCAGTTTACCTCTCCACTGGCCCAGGCATACAGCCACCTGCCTCCTTCCAACCTGTGGCCCAGGAAGATGAGAGATACGCAAACCAGTCATACACCAGGAGTTATCACAGTGGGGGATCGGGGGTGGGGGCGGGCACAGCTGGCAAAACCTCTTTTAGACACAGTTAAGAAGCAGCCCCTAATGGTGACAGGTGCCACACCAGTACAGAAGTCCCTGTCGTTGTAGGGAGTAAGGCTAGATGTTAATGCTGGTCAAGAGTTGTTTTACCCTGCTAACTAGGCTTTAGGAACAGTCTCTGGTCCACACAGATTCTCTCAGAGGTAAATGGAAATCAAGAGCAGCAAATGGAGGCTGGTTTAAGCTGTCTGCTTCTCGGGCAGCTGACTTGGGGCCCCAGCCGTGGTTGTGCAGGCGCGTCCTCCCGTGATCTAAGCACGCCGTCTGTGTGACCGCCTTTCTAAACGGCAGGTCAGTGTGCCAGGCTGCTGGAATCTTGGAGTTAGAAACAAAAAGTTTTCAATTAAGAAAGCCAACCAGTCTAGCTTCTCATCCAGAGCTAAGAGGTGGGCACCCCGCCTGGGCTAATTTAGAGATGAGACCTCACTGGCTAGCACGGGACAATATTTTGTCACTTATTCGAAAGGGTCTTTCTCTCATAGTGCCATTGGCACACGTCAGCTGTGTTCACCACCGCACTCGGAGGGAAGGCGCAGGGTCAGAAGATGATGTCATAGAACCAGAACCAGGGTCGAAGAATTCAGTGCGTCATCTTAAGGCTGACGGGTATCCAATCGATAGGAAGTATTTTATTGTCACTAACGTCGCTGAGAAGTTGGCTGGAGAAGACAGTTTACAGCTCAGCATGCCGTTTGAGGAAAAAGATCCTGTCTCAGTCTTCGCCTTTTTAAATTCAAATCATCTTAGTTTTCCTTCTTTTTCCTGCCACGAGGCATCACACATAGAAGAAATACAGTCCTTGAGCTCCGGCCATAGAATATTCTAACCTGCCCAGTCTTGTCCACTCTGAGACTAGCGTTAGCTGCTCTTCTTGGGTTTTCCCTGCTTTTGTGGACAGCTAAGTATTCCGAGGATCTAGGTTGGCAGCCCCGCCCCCCCTTCCTGGAAATGTGTTCCCAGCACTTGCAGGTGGAATTGTCTCGAACCCGCAAAACCCATTATGAGAAGAATTAACCTTTAGCTTGGCCTCTGCCTACCATGGACTTTCTGACACTCCATTCCTGAGCCAATTTCCTTATCCATAGTCCAGGAGTGGTGTCTCGTTGTTGTAAGGGCCCCTGGGCAGAATGTCCAAGTTTCTGGAACAGAGGGAAGTGCTGTACAGTAGCCATAAGCGCTGAGAAATTAGCATCTTTCAAGGAAGGTCTGGGTTAGGGGTGCCTGGGTGTCTCAGTCCATTGAGCACTGACTTCAGCTCGGGTCACGACCTCGCAGTTTGTGTGTTCAGACCCTGCATCGGGCTCTGTGCTGACAGTTTCAGAACCTGGAGCCTGCTCTGGATTCCGTGTCTCCCGCTCTCTCCGCCCCTTCCCTGCTGGTGCTCTCTCTCAAAAAAAAATAAACATTTTTTTTTAATTTTTTTTTTCAACGTTTTTATTTATTTTTGGGACAGAGAGAGACAGAGCATGAACGGGAGAGGGGCAGAGAGAGAGGGAGACACAGAATCGGAAACAGGCTCCAGGCTCTGAGCCATCAGTCCAGAGCCTGACGCGGGGCTCGAACTCACGGACCGCGAGATCGTGACCTGAGCTGAAGTCGGCCGCTTAACCGACTGCGCCACCCAGGCGCCCCATAGACATTTTTTTTTTTAAAAAAAAGAAGGTTTAGGTTAAAAGTAATACATATGTGCATGTGTACAGAAAAACTGCATGCTTGTTTCATTTAATATCTCATTTAATTTCTGTACATGTTCTATATAGTTTGTTATTTTACATTTAAGAAAGGTGAGTGTTCCAGGGATTAAATAAGTTCCCTAAGGTTGCTTAGGGAGTCAGAGGCATCGGCTAAGTTATTTATACATTATCCCCTTTGTCCCTTCGGATCATCTGTTTCCTTATCCTATACGCACATTTTCAATATCAGTTATCATATTTTTTAGGTTTTTTTTTTTTTTTGGCATTGAATATTGAACAAAGCCGGTCTTACCTGGAAGTGATTTTATGTTTGCTAAATAAATCTGAATCTAAATCAAAACCTTGGTAGCGCAGCCTGTGCTGAACAGGGTAAATTAAAAATCTAGATTTATCACAAGAAGGCTTTAATTTCCTATTTTCCTTTACCTATGAACGTGTAGCAAGCACTTGGGGTTTGAATGGATCAGTCTAGATCCAGTGTGATCCATGCATCTGAGCCGAAGTGAGACCTCCAGCTTTGTTCAGTGAATTGAGCTCTTTTCACAACGTGTCTATGGTTTGTTTCCACTGGAAGATTTGAGTGCAGCCAGGAGGCTCCACGTCTAGGCATCTGTAAAAGAAAATAAGGGCCAAGTTATTTTTCAACCTACATCTTTGGACTTGCACTGACTGCTCCATAAAAAAATATATTGCTTGGGGGCAATAAAGGACAGTGAGGTCTCTGACTGAGTGCCAGCATTTAGACAGGATTTAGAAAGAGGAAAACAAAAGGGGAAGTCATAGAAGGTATGTGTTCCGGGGACTTCCATCTGAGAACTTGCTTCTGGCAGACGCAACTCTAGGTAAGAGACTTGGGGAGAATCACAATGGGCCTATTTATCCTCTAGGCTCACACTGCTAAACAGCTTGGCTCTTAAACTCCTTGTATTTTTGGAAGACTCTGAGGGTTTTTCCTAATCCTGGGGCTAGAGGCTCAGTCTGAAACAGCCATTCCACTGAGATTCTGCTAAATGGATGCTTTTTGCATAAACTGTCACAAAGCCCTGCTCAGAGGGAGCCGTCCTATAATGATGTCTTTGTGAGTTTTCTCTGTACCTTCCCTCCAGAGAATTCCAACTACCTCCTAGACCCAGGGCTGAGGTCTTCAGTTTGGGTCTATAGGAAGCGAGGTAATAGCATGTTCTACTGTATCAGGAAGAGGAGGGGAGGCAAAATGAAGGCAAACAAGCCTGCTGTATGAAGTCCGAAGTCTGATGTCACTATAGAAAATCTCAATCTCTTATGTAAATGTTTCACCATGGAATATCCATAACTCGGGTGACGCCACGGACAGACGTGCATTTGTGACAGTGCACACACATACTGTCAATTTAAATCAGATGACTGTACAAATGGATACATCCCTAAGGCACTGCCCACACCACTGGGGAAACAGAGTTCTTGGTGACCCAAAGCTTAAGCACATCAGGATGGAAAGCAGGAAGCTACAGAACTGAAATGTAAACTTCATATCTGTGTATTTTTGATTTGCGTGTCTTAATTAATATACGCTTTTCTCCAGGAACACGTTTACCTCGAAAACAAGAACAGCACTCGGTGGGGCCTCCATTTCATTTACTCTTTTTAGTGACCTTGGGCGAGTCACTACCTGTCTTCCAGCCAAGGTTTTCATGCCTTGGGGGCAGGCTAAGTAATTTCCAAGCCCTTTTCCAGCTTTGTATGTTCCCGAGCTACAGCCCTAGCACGGACTCTCCTTTGGAGTGCTGGATTCGGATGAATGTCGGATTTGGGGGAGATGGAGTGGGTGAAGTTACAGGGTAGGGCTGGTCCCCCAGAGAGCATCCTGGAAGGAATACAGGCTTTCGCACCCAAGTGGCATGATTGGGGAATGTGCAGATGGGGCTGGGCCGAGGGGTGAAGAGCTGGTTGAAAATACAGTGTCTGTGATTCAAAATAGCCACGTGGGGAAAAAACGGGAGAGGGGATCAGGGACAGGAGGAGGGTGGGCAGACAGGGGACATTCTGGAAGGGCAGAATGGCATTTCTAAGGCTTTGGTGGCCCTACGACATCTGTGGGGAGGGAGCTATTAAGACACCCCAGCTGTTGAGGGGCGGGGGGGGGGAGGGGAGGGAGGAGCAGGTGGTGAGAAGCGTTAATGCCTGGAAAGACAGTCGTGTTATTTTGAAGTTTTGAAGCTCCTGGCAGAGTTCATTGAGTGATTTAGAGTGAAACCGCTTTTTTTTTTTGCCGTCTGGGAGACAAGATACATGTGAAGAGGACATGGAGCCTTTCTTTTCATATTTAGGCCATTGGTTTCAGGAGGCGTCGAAGGGAGGTTTCACCAGCTTTGTGTGATCGGGGCACGGTCAACAGGCCTGTGTTTGTGTCTATGACTGTGCCCACCTGCGTGTGTATTGACACACACATATGTTCATGTACACACCTGCCTTCTGGATGTATGGGTGTGTGTATACGTATGCTGGATGTAGCTAATACTGGTGTGCGGCCTAGGTGTGTGAAAACCCCAGGCCCTCTGGAACAAGAGTGGCAATGATTCCAAAGATTGTAGTAGTGGCTGCTGGGAGCGTGTTCAAGGTGACTGCCAGCCTTGGCTGATGATTCGCTTGACACGCAGAACAAGGGGTAAGAGGCAGAGCCACTGAGGCAGATGGGAAACTAGGAGAACTTCCAGCGGATGGAGAACGCGTATGCTAAGCCCTTTGTTCCGCTTAGATCACGTGGAGATTCTTTTACGTGCTGAGGCACGCAATCAAGAAAAATAAAGTTGACTAAGTTAAAAAATAATGACACCCACGATGAATGGCAGTCTTTATGATGAAGCTATTTTGCCATTAACGCGCATCGCGAAGGCTTTACAGCTGTTCAGAAGGCCGCTGTGCTTCTGATGGGCTTTGACAGATTTTGACTTGGCCCTTTCAGATTAGTGATTATGGAGGAAGCTCGAATCCTTCCATTCGTTCCAGAAATATCGTGCCCTGTGAATCTGTGTTTGCTCACCTTTGCTGGGTCGTGGTTTCTTTATCGGGAATATATGGGTCACTTTGTCTCCTTTATAGCTTGTCAGAGTTGTGTGAGCATAGACGTTTTGAACTTCTAGGAGAGAAGCGGGCTTCTCTGTGGTCTTTGCAACCCATCAGTGGCCTCCTTTTCTGTGTAATTGGATGCAGAGACCTGGGGACCTTCCAGAGCTCGGCTGAGTTCCTCTTTAACCCAGAGCAGTGGGATCCCTCTGACCGCAGGGGAGTGGGTGTCTCTCTATGGAAAAGAGCAGGATGATGGGAGAGGAGAAGTGGCTGTGGGGAGGTGAACCACAGAAGACTACGTGTGTGTGTGCGGGGGGGGGGGGGGGGGGGGGTTGCATTCTGTCCTCAGGGGAACTGGAGTCTGAGAGTTTCTATCCTATCTGCTTTCCACACTTTCAGTCCGGCTACTCCTGGCCCCCAGGCAGGGTGGGGAATGAGGGCCAAGGACTTAAAGAAGTGGGGCTGGGGCTTTTAGGCAGCCCCCCGGCTGGAGGTGAGGTGCTGCTCTTGTTACACACTTTTACATTCCCTCCCCTTACACTGCTGGCCGGGGTGGGTGGGATAGCGCCTTGAGGAAAGATCAGATTGAATCAGAGACAAGACTTCAAATGTCCTATCACTAGAGGCTCAGTCTCTAGACCTGTGGTCTTCAGATTTGATGTCCCTAAAAGAATCTTGAAAAGTCACCTGTGCACTCCCCCTGCACGTTTTAAGTTGCTATATAAAATCTGCAACATGATTTTAAATAGTTGCGAAGGATGCCATTTCCAGAATATTGTAAATATTGACATTGAAAAAAATACATCACTCCTGTAATGTATCTAATGAACTTTAAATACCAGAGCAGTTTGACACATTATCTATTAAACACATGAACAAGTACATAAGCAGTCAGTTTTACATGGCTCCTTTTTCTTCCTGAATTTATGTTTTCATCCCAGTTACCCTACCAGATTTTATCCTTATGCGTTATATTTCTATGCACGAAAGCCTTTTATTGGCCACTCTGTCATAATTTAGTGTGACGAAAATATGTATGAAGATTTAAATTTAATTTTTAATGTCCAATAACCATTAGTTTCTAGATATTAAGAGTTTTTGGATTGAGTTACCATTACAATTATTAGCAATACACGGAAGTAGGCAGCAGATCGAAATAATGTACATATATCGCAACTTTGATGAATATGAAAGATAAGAAGTATAATATTCTTGGAAATGCATCTCTTACATTTTTCCAGTAGCCTATAATGCATATTATTTATTGCTAAAGTAAGGAAGGTTCAGGATCAATTCTATTTCTGTTTTTGATATATGTCAATATAAGAACTGAGAAATGTTATTTACAGTAAACAAAGAGAGAAAAAGGAAGGAGTTTTGTTATTGTAATGTGACTCAATTCTTTGAACTATTATCTGGCTATTTGCCTAAAATCTCATATTGGTCTCTTATCAAAATTTCTTTTAAATCTCCCCTTAGCTCATAATTCTTTTAGGTCTGTCCCTCTTCAATTGTTTGAAAAGAATTGGAAACTACTCGATGTGCAAAACGATTTATTTTCCAGCCACTAGAGACATTCGTTTTCAGCACCTGTACCAATATTTCATAGCGTTTATTTGTTTGTACTCTGTAGGTTTTCTCCCCTGAGATTTAGAACGAGTGAGAGATTGGTGTTTCCTTTGGAGAGTGGCAGGTGTGTGCGTGTGTGCGTGTGTGTGTGCACAATTGGGAAAAGGGTTTGCTGGGCCACAGAGGCTTCTCAGTCAATGTTAGAAAAAATCCATATGGGAGTTTAGGATCTGCAGAATCCTTCAAAATGATTCTTGCCTGGGTACCCACTGGAAAAACTTTACTTGTCTCCAAAATCATGTGGATCCTGGATTGAAACCACCTGTTACACTGAATGGGAATTCTAGACTGTTCTTCTTTAGTGGGGGGAACAGTCACCCAAGATATATGTAAAATGTGCACTTCCCTATTGACAATAACAAAAAGGTGGAAAAACCCAAGTCCTATCTATAGGGGACTGACTGTGGCATGGTCATGCTAGGGGGAGTCTTACATAGCTAGAAAAGGAACAAGGGAATCCCAGCAACAAACAAACAAACAAACAAACAAACAAAACAAAAAAGCAAAGTACACAACAGGTACTTTGAGAGTGAGTATCTAAGAGAGTGAGGAAAATGGAAAATGGATGTAATATGTATTTTCTGATGTTAAAAGAAGAATGAACTAAAAGCAAACAAGATGTCGTTACCTATAGGAAAGAGGAGATCAGAATGGGGAGAGAGAATAGAGAGGTATTAGACTCAAATTTCATGTACCTTGTTTATTGGTTTTGACCTTGAAACCATCATTATAAACATTTACATTTTAAGGATTAAAGCAATTCTTAAAAATACAAAGCAAAGTGAAACAAACAAACCTAACTGTGCATTAAGTATGTTACATTATTTTATATATGAACATGTATTAGGGTAAAGCAAATAAATAATATTATTGAAATAGGAATCAAGATTTTCAGCATAAGAAAAAATATAGATATAAAATCGAAGAGGTTACGTAAAAGCTCTGTAATCCTAAATTTGAGTTGGAAAAATCAATATGAACTCATGATGCATTTTCTTTTAATAGAAAAGTTTTTTTCTAGCGACTTCCAATATAGACACCTAGAAATAATGAGCAACTCAACCCAATAGCAATGACCACACTCCTGGCGTCCATAAGTATAGTCTGTAAATTCCATTGTCCTCCAGAAGAATCCAGGGATTCTTGGAGAAATGGCTTATTCTAGGGCTGGGGCAGCAAATGTACAATATGAGCCTACAATATTTTCTTTAAAATTTTTGATGTTGATTTATTTTGGAAAGAGAGAGAGACAGAGTGTGAGCAGGGCAGGGGCAGAGAGAGGGAGACACAGAATTCAAAGCAGGCTCCAGGCTCTGAGCTGTCAGCCCAGAGCCCGATGCAGGGCTCGAACCCACGAACCGTGAGATCATGACCTGAGCTGAAGTCGGACGCTCAACCGACTGAGCCACCCAGACGCCCGGAGCCTCCAATAGTATTTAATGTCAGAAGCAAGGCCTGGGATATGCGAGAGGCACCAACATTAAGAGGCTGCCACTGGCCAAAGATGGAACAGTAAGCATCAAAAAGAACAGTCACAATAAACTGAGACACTTCATCGGGTTAAAAGACACCCCTGTCTACACACTCACAGCCACACCCCCGCCCCCCCACCTCAACATGAGTCGAATTTCATGCTTCCCAGAATCAAGCCAAACCTCTTGTTGGTCACCTTTGGAGGATGCTAGGGAATGAATTCATTATTCTGAGCGCTGATAAATAAAGGGAGAGAACTGAACATTTCCTAAACGAAGTGTTATCAGTATAACCAAATAGTTAATGAGGGAACTTTTTTATTTATAGAAGATGCCCAGCTGATACATGCAGAGGGAATGCTAGAACTCCGCGCTTTTGTAGCCCCTAATGAAATCATGGGTCCGGGCAGTAAGTAATCTTCAGTGCCTGCTTGTACCCTCGGGTGAAAGAGGACGTTACAGATGATCAGGCTGGCAACATGGGAATCCATGGTAATGTAGGTGGTGGAAATGTCCTCTAAGGTAGTATAATCCAAAGATCTCTAAGTACATATTTTCTTTCTAGAATCAGTTCTTGGAATCTTTGCCTTATTCCTGTACGTTTCCCATTTCAAAGCTCAGCCTTCAGATCTTTAACGTATCTGATAGTTGGGATCATTAGCTAGTATTTCTCAGGCAGTGCCTAGGCAAGTTATATTATCTTCATCTGTGAAAAGGGAGGAATAGGGAATTCTATCATATAGGAAGGGAGAGAGGATTAAATGAGGGATGTATGGCTGGTACTCAGTGTGTATTAATTGATATTACTGATATGGAGATTATTATTTCAGCCTACCGCTTGTCTGGATAGGTTTTACCATAGGAATACTTGTCAGCTTTTTTAAGTTTATGTATTTATTTTGAGAGAGAGACAGCGTGAGTTGGGGAAGGGCAGAGAGAGAGAGGGAGAGAGAAACTCCCAAGCAGACTCCAGGCTGCCAGCATAGAGTCCTATGCGGGGCTTGAACTCATGAAACTGAGATCATGATCTGAGCTGAAACCAAAAGTCAGACTGACTGAGCCACCCAGGCACCCCTGTGGATAAATATAAATATATATCTATATCATATTTATATTCATATATATTTATGAATAAATGTGAATATATTTTTTTTATTATTATTTTTTCATCAGCGAAGGATTTAACCACTACCTTTCCCAGACTAGATTTCTCCAGCGTGGGAGAAGGATATAGATAGTCCTGGGGGAGGAATCAGTGTTGGCCAGGTAAATCTTTATGGGGAATATGGAAACCAGGAAATTAGGTTTGTTATGCTGTTCTCAAGCATGTAAGGACACACACAGTGAACAGTCATTGCGCTTTATGTGTATACTTTTGGATTTAATGATACTCGGCGGGTTTTTACATACATGATCTCACTGGAGGCAGGAGATGTTTCACTCCTGTGTTGAAGATGAGGACATTGAAACTCAGAGGTTGAGTGCTTGTCTAAGGTCACATCACAACCCAGGGCTTCTGACTTCCAATTTATTGCTCTTTTTGTTATGTTACTGGCCTCTTGAAATATTTTATTTCACTTCCAGAGGAATGCCTTATAAATTTCTCTCACATTGGTGGTAAAAATCTTGATACAATTTTTCTTCGTGAAGTCCCTGCAGCCAATTAATACTCTTCTAATACTTTTATTCCCAAACACTTAAGCTCATCAGAGTTTACATCAGCACACTTGAATTCCTCCCTCTTTGTAAATTGGGAGATTTCAGTCTGGAACACCTCTTCTGGATTGTGTATAAAATCATTAAATGAAGCAAACAATCAGCATCAATTTGAAGGAATCCATTACTTAAAAATTTGCATCAAAAGGGATGTTTCTGTATTCCTGACTTTTTTTTTTTTTCCGTTAAGAAACCAGGTAAAATAAACCATTCCACAAGATTCTATCGCAGACATAATTTTTCTTTAAAAGAACATCACCTTCTAGGGGCACCTGGGTGGCTCAGTCAGTTGAGCATCCGACTTCAGCTTAGGTCATGATCTCATGGTTCATGGGTTCGAGTCCCACGTCACGCTCTGTGCTGACGGCTCAGAGCCTGGAGCCTGCTTCAGATTCTGTGTTTCCTTCTCTCTCTGCCCCTCCCCTGCTTGCACTGCGTCTCTCTATCTTTCAAAAACGAATAAATGTTAAAAAACATTAAAGAAAAAAACACCTTTTGAATCAGAACTTATGTAAATTAGGTCTACTGGTTTTCCTTCATTCAGGTGCTTAGTTTTTCCTTGTATTATTTTTAAACATTTCAAATGTGATACATGATTGTGATCAAATTACAAGCAGTATAGAAATACATATAGTGAAAAAGTGGGATTTCTCTTTGGTCAGTGCTCACTCTCACTTCCTTCTCTAGACTATATTTCTGGATCATTTTCTATGCATTTACAGACTTACACATTATTCCCTTTTAATGTACTTGCTTATGTATGACACATTTTTACATAAATAAGAATGCTAATATATATATATATATATATATATATATATATATATATATATACACACACACACACATATATATATAGTCTTGTGTTTTCCTTTAATGTATCCTAGACCTGTTTACACATCACTGCACATACTCTCCTATGTTCCTTTTAACCACTACATATCTATGTATAATGATGGGCAAATTGTTGCCCTTAAAAACGATGAAATAAAAATCCCCTTCAACCAATAGTTTTTGCTTATAGGACCAAGTATTTTTCTAAGGCTCCTTAGAGGTGAAATTACTGCCTTAAAAGGCACTCAACATCTGTAGTGTAGACAGATTCTGCCAAGCTGCCTGCGGGCAAGGCTGCACCAAGTCTTAGCAGTGACCCTTGAGAATAACTCTATCCTCGTACCTTTTCAAGCACTAGATAGTTTCAATCTTTTCAATTTTTCCCATATAACATTCAAAAGTGTGTCTCTTTATTGTTTTAATTAACATCTCTTCATATGTCTGTGCTCATTTGTAACCCTTTTGTGGACCATCTGCCCTTATCCTTTACTCATTTTTTTTTTTTTTTTTTTGGTCAGGTTGCTGTTTTAAAACTAATTTAAAGGAACACTTTATAATATATGAATTTTAATCCTTTGTTACATATATTGCGAATGTTTTCTCTGTCATTTGTCTTTTAACTATGCTTATTTCGTATTTTGCCATGAAAAAGTGTTTGGTTTTTATAAGTTGTATCACTAAATCTTATCTTTTATGGCTTCTTGAACATGTGTCATATTTAGGAAGGGCTTCTTCTCCTGAGTTATACAGATACTTTTCTAAGTTTTCTTCTAATATTATTATTGTTTTGTTTTTATGTTTAGCTCTTTAATCCATCTGGAAATGATTTTTGTATATGGTGTGAGGTAGGTATCTAAGTGTACTTTTCAAATGAATAGTTCATTGTCCCAACACTTTGACTACTAACCCATCATTTCATATATTAAATTCCAATATTATACATGGGTCTGCTTCTGGACCCTGTTTTGTTCCATTGATCAATGAAATTTGTCTATTTTTATGCTAATAACACCGTGTGTTCATTCCTGTAGTTTGATAATATGTTTTGCAATCCAATAGAGTAAATCTCCCTTGTTGTTCTATTTCAAGTGTATTTTAGCTTTTACCAAGTATTTATTCTTCTAGACAAATTTTGGTATCATCCTGTCACTTTCCATACATCATTCCATTGGGGGTTTTCATTTAGATTGTGTTGAATTTGCAGACTAATTTGAGGTAGGAATGAGAGATTTATGATATTGTCTTCCTATTCAAGGAAATGACATACATTTCCACATTTCAGATCTTCTTTTATGTTTTTCAATACTTTTCTTTAAGTAGACTTTGTACATTTTCTGGTTAGGTTTATGCCTGGGAATTAAGCTTTTTTGTGCTATTAAGCAACTTATTTTCTATTAAGTTTATTACTACGGGTATATGAGGGTAGTTTGATTTTGGTAGGTTCATTTTATAAATGCGTAGCTTACGAAATCATGCAATGATTGGAATTGCTTTTTAATTAAATGCCTTGAATAATCTTACCATACGCATGCATTGGCAGCTTTGACTCTTCAGTGTTTCTGCCTTGCTTTTATTCTTGCTTTATTGCATTGGTTGGGACCACCCGAATAGTATTGCATAAAATTAGTGACAGAAGATACTTTGTATGCTTCTAAAGTTTTATTAGTACATATAATATTTAGTAAGTTAAATAAAGGAAGTTACCTTCTATTACTAATGAATTTGGACATTTAATCAGGTAAATGTGTTGGAAATTTTTGGCATCTTTTGAAATTATGGATTTTCTTTTATCTTTTAATTTAGTGAATTAAACAGTAGACTTCTTAAGACTAAGGCATCCTTGCATTTCCATTATAAATCTTATTGAGTTATAATATGGAATTCTTGTAATATCTTGCTGATTCAATATAACATTATTCATATTTGGAGGCTATATTTATAACGTAACTTCACACATATATAGATAAAATATCTATGTCTGTATTCATATATTTAAGGCTGTATGCTATGTTTGACTGATTGATTTTATCATCAGGAATATTCAAGTTACAGAAAATGAACTGGGAAAGTTTCTACTTTTTTATTTTTTATTTTTTGCTTTGGAAAAGTATAAATAGGATAAAAAATTTTAGAACTTACCCCAAAAAACCACTTGGCCCTTGTACATTTTTACTGTATAGAATTTTTACTACAATTGTAATTGTTTTGTGTTTAGATTTTCTACTTTTCTTTTTTTTTTCCACTAACCTTTTCTAGAAACTCAATTATGGCATCTATATTTCCAAATTTCTTGTTGTAATATTTTTAACATTTTACATTTGTCTTCTCTATAGCTCTTATTAACCTTGCCAAAGGTTTATATTATTTTGACAGAACTAGCAATTAATTGTAAAGGTATAGTCTCCTTTTTACATTTTTCCCCCTTTTGGTTATTGTTTTACTTTGCCTTCTTTTATACCAATTCCTCATTTTCTCTTTGTTATTTATTTCCTCTTGCTTTCTATGATCATGTAAGGTCTTTACTACTTTTGTTGTGGAATCACATTTTAAATTTTAATTTAATTATATTTTTAACTATTTTAAAAATAAGTGCTTAAATGCTGTATTTTTTAAAAATTACTTGAAGTATGTTTCATAGGCTTCAATGAACACACACTTAATTATTATCATAATAAATAATTTTACATTTAATTTTCAGTTATTCCATTATCAAATTGTTTTTTAATTGCCCAAAGAGAAACTTTTTAAAAAGTTATTCTTTTGTTGTTAATTCCTATTTGGTACAGAATATGCTTCTTTTTTTTTAAATATATATTTCTTTTTTTTTTTAATTTGTAAAAATGTTTTATTTATTTTTGAGACAGAGAGAGACAGAGCATGAGCAGGGGAGGGGCAGAGAGAGAGGGAGACACAGAATCCGAAGCAGGCTCCAGGCTCCGAGCTGTCAGCACAGAGCCGGATGCGGGGCTTGAACTCACAAACCACGAGATCGTGACCTGAGCTGAAGTCGGATGCCTAACCGACTGAGCCACCCAGGCGCCCCTAACATATATTTCTTTATTTTTGAGAGCGAGAGAAAGAGAGAGCAGGGCAGGGGCAGAGAATCCCATGCAGGCTCCCTGCTGTCAGCGCAGAGCCAGATGTGGGACTTGAACCCACGAACCATGAGATTATGACCTGAACTGAAATCAAGAGTTGGATGCTTAACTGAATGAGCCATCCAGGCACCCCATTTTTTTAATGTGCATTGTTTCTTATGTACTGTGTTTTTTCTTTGGGAATTTCAGATTTCTTTTGAGGTATAATATGTGATTGGTTTTATAAATTGTTTCAGATAATTGAAAATAATGTTCCAGCTTTTTTAGGGAGGCAGAAAGACAATCATAATAGTCATATCTATCAATTAAAACTCGTCTCCATTTTTTAATTTAAATTTTAGTTAGTTAACATACTCATCTGCATTTTTAAACGTATCTTCATTTATCTCGTCCTCTTGATCTGTTTGTGAAAGAAGTGTTTTGATTTTCCATTATAATGGTAGTTTTGTCAGCTTCCTTTTGCTTATATCCTATTTTTACTCTTTGTACATTTTTGTTGCTATGTTACTTGGAGCCTAATAAGTCATAATTATCATAATGGTGAATTTTGCCATCTTGAAATATGATATAAACGACTTTCTCTTTATTTAATTCTTGGCATTCTAAATTTTTTCCCACACATATCTAATTTTCAATATTTTACATTTAAATATTGTATATTTAATATTCAATATTTTACATTTAATAATATATTGTGTATATATGATTTAATATATTTTATATTATATTTTAATATTAGCATATTTAATATATATTCCTTTTTTCTTTTTGCTGTATTTTTGCATTCTTTCATTTCTAATATTTTCTGTTACTTTCTTCTATGTATGTCTTTTCTAAATAACACACATCTTGATTTTTTTAACATAATTTTTCTCTTATTTAAGAGGCAGTGCCACCCTTTTGTATTTAGTGTCTATAGCGGTATTATTTAAACTTCTTTTTCATTTTGTGCCACATCATTATCCCATTCCTCTTTTTTGTAGCCTTTTTGGTATCGGCCAGAGATTTTTGGTTCTTTTTTCTAACAACTGGTTTGAAAGCTGTATGTACTATTTTTATTCTTCTAAGAGCCACTTAAAAATTTTAGCAAGGAAGTTTAAATTGAAACCGTTGTAATCAACAATTGATGACTGCCTACCTGCTCCCTTTCCCTCCCAAAAAGACAAAGCCTTTGTCAGGCTTTAATGATTTATCTTCCTACTCTTCTATGTACTTAATGGTAGCAATGGTAGTACTCTTAGCATGATTAGTATTATTATTTACTTTATGTCTCTATTTTACTAGAAGACTTTATTAGTCATTATATTACATTTTACTATCAGATTAGCAACCATTATTTAGATTTTTGTTTTTAATTTTAGAAAGTGAGAGACAATGAGAGCAGGGATGGGGCAGAGGGAGATGGAGAGAGTGAGAGAGAGAGAGAGAGAGTGAGAGAATCTCAAGCAGTCTCCTGACACAGGTCTGGATCCCATGACCCCTGGGATCATGACCTGGGGTGAAATCAAGAGTCTGATGCTCAACCATCTGAGCCACCCAGGCTTCCCAACCATTATTTAGATTTAAATTGCATTTTTTTGTGTGTGACTTATTTGCTGTACTGTATTTGTTATGTTCCAAGTCATTGTCTAGTTTAGATTATTTTCCCCCAGTTTTTCTGGAATAATCCTCAATTAATTTTCTCGTCTTTATTTTCTGAAAAACCAAGAGGGATCAACTTTCTGAGTCTTTTCTTGTCTGAAAGAAACACCCTCGTTTCTCTTTACACATGACACAGAGCTATCTTGGTTATAAAATCCCAGGTTGAAAATAGTGCCTGCAAATCCTTATAATCATTTATCTTCTAAAATATTTCAAGTAGATAAGGCAAACATCATTTTCCTCTTTAGACATAAGAGTGCCCATTTTCCAATAAGTCATTCTTTCCTAAATGTTCATTATTGTTATACCTCCAACTGGCCCACTGTAAGAACAAGAAATTCTGATTAATAGTTCATCGGGACATTTATAGAGAGCTCTTTCTATCAATGGCAATCACTTTTCTAACAACAAATTCTATGTATTAGCCAAAAGTCCCCGTTTCTGATGTTGTATTTACTAAGGATACAGTTAGTTCCTGAGTTCTAAAACAAGCTGTGGATTGTCGTATACTTACACCATACATCTAGCCTGCTGGTCCATGAGGATTTCCCTAATGTTTTCTCAGGAAAGGGTACCCTGAATGTCAGTCACTTCCTCTTGTCCTTGACTGTCAAATCTGTAGACCGACGGGTGGGTCTTCTTAGGCTATTTAAAATGTTTATTTATTTTTGAGAGAGAGAGAGGGAGAGAGAGAGGGAAAGTGCAGGCACATGTGGTATGCTAGTGTGCTAGTAGGGGAGGGACAGAGAGAAAGGGAGAGAATCCCAAGCAGGCTCTTCACTGACAGTGCAGAGCCCAGTGGGGGGCCCAGTCTCATGAACCGTGAGATCATGACCTGAGCCGAAATGAAGAGTCAGACGCTTAACCATCTGAGCCCCCCAGGCACCCTCCCTTAGATTTTAAAAGACACTTTTCTTACTGGACTTTGAGGTGTCACTAAGAACTGTCATAAATTCTCTTTCAGTCCACCTGATTTCTTATTAGCAAGTGGCTTCCACACATTTGGAACTTCCCTGTCCCCTTCACTTGAAACACTGAGTCTTAAGTTGCGATGAGAAATACAGGATCATCAGGTAGGAGGTAAAGTCGTAGTTCTGCAGGTTAGATGCACATGAATAATGTTGTGCTTTAACCGCCATGGCCAAGGAGTTTAACCTGCTGCCTAAATACTCCTGTACTTGACGGCCTCCCTCAGTGACTCTGCTGACTTCCCGTGGACCTCCTTTCAAGGTTAGGTTCACTCTAGTACCAGATTCTAAAACCTCTCCCACCCCGAATCATCTTGGGGTCTTTCTTTACGCTCTGTGTCAAGGAACCCACTTTCCCTTAGGGGTTATCTCTAGTTGCTACTCCAGCTGCCTCCAGTGTATAGATCTTGGATGTCAGTGCCCCCACTGGGCCTCTGAGACAAGTTGCATCAAGGTGTGGTTATCTTAGAATAAGAGGCATGGAGAGCACATCTACATATAAAGAGTGCAGACAGGCATGACCGACTCTGGTCATCTGGTCACTCTGTGTGTCCCTCTGTCTTGACCCCTTTTAGGTGGGAGGACACACCATGCTCCCCATCCGTTGGATGCCCCTGAAAGCATCATGTACCGGAAGTTCACTACGGAGAGCGATGTGTGGAGCTTTGGGGTGATCCTGTGGGAGATCTTCACCTACGGAAAGCAGCCGTGGTTCCAGCTCTCAAACACAGAGGTACAGAAGGGGGTAGATGGGAACCTCGATTTGGGTGAAGGCTGATAGGAGATGGCTCAGGCCAGGACTTAGACATAGTATACAAAACATCAGGTGGGGTTTGGAGCCAGCATGGCATATGTAGGCAGAAGCAAGAGCGGGGAGCTTCTTAGTAGGAAAAAAAATTATAGCTGTAGGAATTGTGGCATAATTGTCAAGAGAGCATGAAATCAGATGTTTAAATTGAGATGCGAGTCACGGTCCTGTTTGTTCTGCTACACTTAAACATCACACATGTTTCACTAAGACAGAAAATGAAAACAAAGAACAGCTCTGAGTTCTTCAATTGTGCCATCTTGTGGAAACACCCAAATTATCTGGATTCCCAAAGGCTTTGGGCATCCCAGGGAGGTGCAGCATGGTAGGTCGGGAAGGCACATTTCACGTTCTTGATAGAGCGACGTGTGTGGACTTCCAGGAATAAAAGGACCCATAATAGTAAACATAATAATAATGAACACATTCTATGTTTTTATAATTTTGATTTGTAATAATAAAAATATCGGTAATCAGATTTGAGCAATGGTTAACATTTAGTGCCAGGTACGTTTCTGAGCATGTTAGCTGTAATAACTCAGTACTTTCCACAGATACCTGTCAAGATCCAGGGCAGAGGGAAGGGAACTGTTTGGGGTTCTGGAGAGGACTGGCCAGAATCTCAGAGGTGGGAGCTTCTGTGGCATGGAGAGGGCTTGGGCCATGGTCACAGCAGTCCTGGCTCCAGAGCCAGTCAGGATGGTTCTCACTTGTGTCTGGACCAGACTCATGTTGCCCTGGAGAACTCAGTACAGTTAAGGGGCTCGGATTCCCAACCAAGCAGACTGATAAGAGAATGCAATTATTTTTTTTTTAATTTTTTAGATGTTTATTTATTTTTGAGAGAAAGAGAGTGCATAAGTGGGGGAGAGGCAGAGAAAGAGGGAGACACAGGAGCCAAAGCAGGCTCCAGGCTCTGAGCTGTCAGCACAGACCCCAAGGTGGGGCTCGAACTCAAAAACCGTGAGATCGTGACCTGAGCTGAAGGGGGACGCTTAACCTCCTGAGCCACCCAGGCACCCCCACAGGAGCCTTTGAATATTACGATTTTATCTGAATATTCAAGAAAGTATCTTTGTTTTGGGAAGCTGTGTTCACCTGTGCCCTAACCAGTAAGTTTCTAAGACTGAAAAGAAGGCATTTCTTTAAGTCTGTAGTATCTCATCAATCACACGCTAAATGAGTCTTAACCACATTTCCCAAAGTAGGACAAGACATTTTAATGACCTTTAAAAAAAGAAAGTGTATCCAAACCCATTTGTTGTAGTGTTTTCAAAAATTGTTGCTGCTTTCTTGGGCAGTGGGATTGATGGTAAACACAAAGGTTCCCACAAGCGTGCCCACACATACATGCATGAATGCATATGCCCACCCGCATATGTGCACATGCGCACACACATGTACAAACATGCACGCACACACACATGCATATACCCACCCACATATGTGCACACGTGCACACACATGTAAAAACATGTTTGCACACATATATGTATGTGTGCACATACCCACCTGCATATGTGCACAGGCGCATACACATGTAAAGACGTGTGCATGCACATACATGCACACACCCACCTGCATATGCACACACGTGTACACACATGCACAAACATGTGTGCACGCGGATACATGCATGCATGCATATACCCACCCGTGTACGTGCACACGTGCACACACATGCACAAACATGCACGCACAGAAGCACACACACATCCTGAGCAGAGCCTCCATGTAGTTTGGTGGCTCCAGTAAAGAGGGGATCTGGGTTGAGGGACTATTGGTCTGCCCTGGATACCCAAGTTGGCTTGTAGTAGCCAAGAAAGTGTTTCTGATCATTTTTGTTAAATGTTTATTTATTTTTGAGAGAGAGAGAGAGAGGGAGAGAGAGAGAGAATGTGCAAGTTGGGGAGGGGGAGAGAGAGAGAGAGAGGCATAGAACCTGAAGCAGGCTCCAGGCTCTGAGCTATCAGCACAGAGCCCGACGCGGGGCTCAAATGCACGAACTGTGAAATCACGACCTGAGCTGAAGTCAGATGCTTAATCGACTGAACCACCTGGGTGCCCCAACGTTTCTGATCATTTCTAACACAGTTCGGTGAGACAGTGGCCTTGAAGGTGGGCTGTCTGCCCTCCAGCCACCTGTCCCACTCCACCCTCCAGAGCAGCCAAGTGCTGGCAGCTACTGATCACGGGTTCCTTTATGGAAGCTGACACCCCAGCCAGCCCCACCCTGCAGAAGACGCGACAGAGCACTTTTGGTCGTAGCGTTAACAGCTGCTGCAGTCTGAGCTGGGTCCCTTTCCGTGGAGGTGAAGGTAATGGAGTGTGGAGACAAGGCTCTAATAAGAACGGAGAATATGAGCAGCTGGAGACCTATCGGGCTGGCACAGAAATGAGTCTCGTGGGCTGGCTCCAACCCCCGGGGTGAACAGGACCAGGAAGGTGCTGACACAGTAAAGGTTTGACAGGCTGTCCTGGGGTCAGAGTGACATGAGACAACATGGCACTGTTGGGGTCAGCAGGGGGAGACAAAAGAGAACAAAGGCACTTGTCTTGCCCAACTGAACACAGAGTCACGGGGGCGGAGACACTAGAGGCACTCAGCTAGAGATGATTCTGTGTATTTTTATCATTACAACCCGTCTCCGAACAAGGAAACTGGAGTTTGGGGCAAGTTGCCCAGAGTTAGGGAGAAGTTAAAACCAACCCAAGTCGTGGAAGATAAAACCTTGAAACGTCACGTATTCGAGGTCAGCAAACAAGTGCCTTTGATGGGGCGCCGGGGTGGCCCGGTCGGTTGAGCATCCGACTCTCGATTTCAGCTCACATCATGATGTCGCCGTTCGTGTGTTCAAACCCCACGTCAGGCTCTGTGCTGACAGTGCGGAGCCTGTCTGAGATTCTCTCTCTCTCCTTCTCTCTCTCTGCCCCTGCCTGTTCATGCTCTCTTTCTCTCCCTCTCAAAATAAATAAATAAACATTAAAAAAAAAAAAGAAGTGCCTTTGAGAAATTGGAAATGAAGCTCAAATTACAGGCATGGTCCCCACGTGGCCAGCTGGGGTGGGTCCCACCACACGTTATTTGTTTTCTTCCTACTCCTCCTTAGGCCTCCTTAGGCCTCCCCTTCATGCTTCGTGCTCTTGGCTTCGTTTTCATTTTACGACACTTAGGAGGTAGTCAAGGCAGACATTTGATCCCCATCTTCCAGATGAGGGTGCTGGGACCCCGTGAGGTTAACTGACTTGCGCCGGCCACCCAGCTGGGCAGTGGTGAATCGTGCAGCAGTCTTGGTGTGAAGGATGTTCACAGAAACCAAATATGCGGGTTAGTGCAAAGAGCAGGGGGTGGGGGCTTGCTGAGAAAGGGACCCGCAAGGTGGCTTAGAGATAAGCAAGGTGCTCTACACAGAGGCTGGGAGCAGGAGGGGAGCTGGCCAGGAAGTGGGAGCTAAGGGGAGGGAGGCATGGAGGGGCCAGATGGTGTAGAGCTCCTTCAAGGGGGTTTCAAAGTCATTCAGGCTCATAAGAGGGGAGGGACAGGTCAGATGCCAGACCCTGCTGCTAAGTGGCAATGAATGCAGGGCGGCGTTCAGATGAAATTGAGGGCCAGAGAGGAAGAGTCAAGTACAGGGGAGAGTGTATGTGGGGGAGCCCGTGAAGACCTGACCCAAGGGGCGGGGCACAAAGGGCAATGGTGGGCGCGGCCAGCCAGCCACCTGCACAGGACAGGGGAGAGACTCCGGGCTGTCTCCAGCCAGCCTGCTGCCCGTGCAGGGGGGCACCCCGGCTCTGCACTGGAGCCCCTCCGTGAAGTCGTCGCCTGCTGCTTTTGCTGGGTGTGAGCCGCGGGGCCCCGGCGGGGCTTTGGATGTAACGTCCTGCTGCTTTCCACTTTTTCAGGTCATCGAGTGTATCACCCAGGGTCGTGTGCTGGAGCGGCCTCGAGTGTGCCCCAAAGAGGTGTACGACGTCATGCTGGGGTGCTGGCAGAGGGAACCCCAGCAGCGGCTGAACATCAAGGAGATCTACAAAGTCCTTCACGCTTTGGGGAAAGCCGCCCCCATCTACCTGGACATCCTCGGCTAGCGGTGGCTGGCGGTCACGGATGCGTACTCTGTTGCCTCCTGTCTCCCGGCCTCACATCCTCCCTTGTCACCTCACACTCCTTTCTTCCATCCTGACTGAAGCGAACATCTTCATATAAACTCAAGTGCCTGCTACACATACAACACTGAAAAAAAAAAAAAAGGAAAGAAAAAACCCTGTAAGGCAGTTTGGCGAATATATATATATATACATATATATATTTATATATCTAACTATCTATCTATCTATATCCACAGACAGAGAGATACCTTCTCTAATACAGAGAGAAGCTGCTGACACAGAAACCATAAGACTGTAACAACAACTCAGAAAATCTTAAATATTATAAACACAAATGGAAACCCCCTTTGATGGAAGCTGGGGTCCCTGCTTCCTCGGCTCCGGCTTTTCGGAGCCGAAGACCTTGACGACACAGAGACGGTCTTCGTGCCGGGACAGGAGGAGCTGGGGTGGAGTGCGAATTGTTCAGGCGATTACCTGCACAGGTGCGTTTCCCCTCCCCGGCCCCCCCCCTCCCCGAGCTCTGCACAGGTGCATGGACAGACCCCATCAACTGCACTCAGGATGCAGCGGGAAAGAACACCGGACCGGGAGCCTCTGGAAAAGCCTCATGTCTCCCCTGACTGTTGGCTCCACGCCTTCCCCTTTCCTCTGCTTCAAGACAGTTCTCCCATTTGTCCATTCTGGAAAGTAGAGTCCTGATGCTTTTGGAAGTCAGTGAGGGCGTGTACCAGTCAACACGTAACAACCGACAAGACACAAAACCATCATGACAATGGACTTCATCCATCTTGGGTGTAAACCACGCTCACGTTCCTTCCTAAATTTGAAAGGGACGTGCCATTTATTCTCTGAACCTCAAGAACTGGACGTTCTGGACTTAGCCACAGAAGAAGAAGCTGAAATTCGAACCCTCCCTGGCAAGGCACTGCCTCTCGTCTTTCCCTCGCTGGAAAGACTCCTCAGCCCCACCTCCCGCATTTGGGCCTTTGGGGGAGTTTGGGGGCAAAGGGAACGTCCCGCGTGTTGCCCGCAAATGCGGACGCAGCAGGGTTCCGGTAGCAGGAGACTTCGTTCCTTGTAGGTCGTTATAAAGTGTGCCCCTCTGTGTCCTCTGTTTCTCATCCTGCCTGCCCAGGTACCCAGCCCCCCACTTCCTGGGCCTCTCGCAAGTCCCAGGTGAACCTCACTGCCAGGGAAGGGAGCCAGGTGTAGCGAGAGCGTGGGGCAGCGCTTGTATCGGGGAGCGAGGCGGTACCGTGGGCAGCAGCCAGCAGGGGAGAATCTATCTGGCACCTGCACCGGCCCCTTGGCATTCTCCTCACGTTTCCAGGCCCTGGAAGGATGGATGCATCTGCCTTTGAGCTGCTGTGAAAATGCAGGGGCTGAAAAATCGCTTTTGTGGGCTGGGGGCGGGGGGAGGGGCCGAGGCTTCTCTGGGAGGTGTCCGCTGCGGGCCACGGCCACAGGCGCGGCATCTTAATGAGGACTGAGCCCTGACCAGGGAGAGAGAATGAGGCGTGTGGGCTGGGGTCCTGGCCGCTGCTGTCAAGGGCTGTCACGGGGGCAGATCTCCGGGCCTCCCCGATGCACGACAAGGAAATGCTTCCGGAGGGCAACCGCCTGGCCCCTCCCAGCTCGCCGGCCCCTCCACCTCACCCCAAGCACAGAGCTACCTAGTGGCCTGGCCTTTGCCCAGTGGGAGCCTCCGGGAGTGGGGGGCTCGGACCCGCACCCTGCCCCGCCAGCCGGAGGGGCTGTCGGCGCCCCGGGCGGCCTGGTCAGCTGCAGTGCGGGCATCCCTGTGGGGTTTGGGACAAATCCTGTATGTGTGGTTTGCTTCTTTTTTTAGACCCACAAATGTTTTTATTCCAATAGAAAAGAGCTGTGCTCAGACTGTAGGCCTCTGTTGGGAGTCGGGGATCAGTGGGGCCGCTCAGCTGGGCTGGGAGAGGAGCCGGAGTTTGGTTTAGGGTTTTCACTGTGCTGGGTTCCCAACCCAAAGGACTTTGGAGGAGAGCTGGGTGGACCGACCACCTCAGAGGAACCCTTTGCTCTCCTATGGCAGGTATCCTCCTGTCTTTCCGCCCAGAGGCCGTGGCTCTATTCTGGGGCCTCTAATGCTGGCTGAACTGTGCCGTCTGGTGTTGAGCAGGGTAACTAAGAGAGAGGTGAGCGTGGAGGGGGCGCCTTGAGGGGGAAGGGCCTTCTGGTTAGATGTGAGGCCCCAAGGCTCCCGTTGCTGCCGAAACAGACCTTGTGTGGCCTTCCATCTCACAGGCTGTGTTTCTAGAACCTCATGGTCACTGATAGGCTGGGAAGAGGGGGTGTGGGAAGGAGTTGGAAGCTGCTGGGCAACTGGGAATGAGGAACCTTCTAGGGTTGCACCTCAGGGTGCAGAGTCATCACGGCCTGATGGAAGAAGACAGTTCCTTCGGGAGCCAGGAGCCCTGGAAGAGACGGAAGTTGTCTGATTGGACAGGCCCTCGTGCTGGCCATGGGGATGTGTCTGCATCATGTCCCCTGGAAGCCGCTGCCTCTCGTGAGGGCAGAGCAAGGGGCAGCAGAGAGGGAGGCCCGGCTTTCTTTCCCCCTTGTCGTGCTCTCTTTGTACAGTCTACATGTTGACTTATGTAAAGGCAAGGGAAAAAAAGCTTTCTGGAGGGTGAGGGAGGCAAAGACTAGGACTGCGGTCACTGAAGGGGCACCCGGGGCCCTGGGAGCAAGCAGGGGACGTTATCCCTCCTGTGGTGGGAAGCTCGGCTGAGACTTGCTGTACTGGGTCTCAGTCTCCTGTCTGCGAAACAAGAGGTGCCTGTTGGTCTCCGGCCCTTCAGGGTCTGAAGTGTTTAGATTCTCACAGTGCTGAGTCACTGTGCCATTGTTCTCGGTAGCGCCCCGGAATGCTAGGGTGGCCCTCCAGGGTGGCCCTCCTCGGGCCTTGCGTGGGCAGGGGCAGCTGCCGCCCGGGGGCTCGAGGGCCTGGGCCCACATGGGTCCTGTAGACACTCCTCTCCTTCTTGGTGCCTCCGTCACAATGGCAGATGTCCGAGATGACTTTAGACCCAGAGGGCGTGTTTGGTCTTTTTTCCCCATCCCCAGCCTCTTTGCACACCTAGAAAGCTCCGGCGAAGGCCTATCCATCTATTTATTTTCAAAGAGCTCAGTGTGACTAAATGAGTCTTACAGTGACATCCCATCAGCCAGTGTAGCCACCCCAGTCTGTCCCACTGTCACCCCTCCACACCAAAATCCACATTTTAAAAAAGCATGCTAGAGGGACCGTGAAGATGCGGTTGGATGCAGACACCATCGTGAGCCTTGGGGGAAGCTCCAGGTCCCTGAGGCTGACCTCCCTGCCATGTCTTCCTCATCTGGTCCCCTCCTGGACTGAGTGACAGGGACCTGCTGTTGGGTGCCTACCTTGGAGTAAGGAGGCATGGCCAAGGGTCCTCCCTGTTCTTGACTTTGGACGTGAACCAGATGCCGCCCTCTTATTATATCCCTGACCTCAGTGGATCTCGAGACTCACTGAGCGTTCTCTTGCTAACAGACGAGAGAATCGTCTTCCTCCACTCAGCAGATCATGCCCAGATCCTCCCTGGAGAGAGGCTTCCCTCTGGAGGCCAAGGAGCCTTGGTCCTTCTGGGTTCAGGTTGAACCTTACCCTTCTTCTCTAGTGATGCTTATCTTGTGGAATATACTAGTGCAAATATTTTTGGTGCTAAATACTACAGAAACCAACACCCATAGGAGAGCTGACAGCCAATTTCTGGGGGTGCGTGAGACACCCCCTCAAAAGCGGAAGGATTCTGTTGTGCTGGGACACTACAGGATGCATGGGAGCTTGGGTGGGAGCATGCAGGGATGTGGAAAGACCGTCGAAGTCCCAGCTCTGCTCTTGGTTACCCAGGTGACCATGGCCAGGTCATAATCTCTCAGAGTATCAGATTTCTCATCTGAGACATTTGAGAGACCAGAATAGATATCCTTGGGATTCTTCTCAATTAAAAAAAAAAAATTCTGTTCTGCTCCCACCTATTTTGTTTTCTCTGCTTTTTTACTTGCTTATCAGAAATAAGAGACAAGATGAAAGGCAGGTATGGAAGGGGAGGAGGAAAAGTTACCCAAGGCAAGAAACGGTTTCTGGAAGGCACATAGGGAAGACTGTAGTGATTGGTAGGGTTGAGGGATATTGGGGGGTGGGGGGACAGGCACACGGGCTCACCGGCTGCCGCCTGGCCCCATGGCTGATTTCCACAGGCTTTCCTTCCTCAGCTAGCTGGCTACTCCATTCCACACCGATGCACCGTGAGCCAGCAGAAACCATTCCAAGATAGGGAGACACGCCTGCGTACCTCTCATGCAGGCCACTGGCAATTTGAGCTCAGAAACCAACAGATGTTTCCCTTCAAATGCTATTTCCAGGAGGTAGGATGTTGGAAAGAGGGCAGTATTTTAGGATGCAGACTCTTCACCCAAGTCCTTTTTCCTTTCAGGAATGATGAATGGCATCCTTGCTCCTCTTTTCCCAAACTAAACAGCAGCCGGATTGTCTTGTTCGAGGTGTGGTTACTGCAACAGGCAGTCTTGGGCTTTGAGAGCTTCGCTGTGCTTTGCTTAGAGTCTGAAGCCAAGAAACGCCTCTAGGTGTTGATTGAATGAGCCATGTCCTGACAGGCTAGAGGACCACTCTCAGCTGCCCCCGGGATGGCTATTGTCAGCTTTGGTGGAGCCAGCCTGCTAGAGTACCCAATGGCATTTGCCTTAGAGCAAGAAATGGCACCCTTAGCTCAGGGCTTGGTGCTGTAGCCACTTTGGTGTTGGTCCCTGGTGTGCCAAACTTTTCTTTGATACCAAATAAAATGTTCAGGCTAGCACATAATAGGTTTTAAAGGGAAATTCCAAGTCTTTGTATCATAGACTCCAGAAAATGCTTTGGGATTGCTTAACATCATTGGTAGCATCATCTGAGGGGAAGTATAGGCCCATATACATTGTATGTTTATGTCTCTATATTCAATTAGACTGACTTCAGTGAAGTTCTGCTTGGACTCAGCAAACGGATTCCTTGATGCTTGGTCTCTTTCAGTCTCACATTCCTTGGAGATGAGCTATCCAGAGATGGACTGGCCTACAAGAGACAGAAAGATGCTATTGGGAAATCTGTCATTTTGTAAAATTTGATCATTTGGTGCTCCCTGGATTAATGCTGGTGACAACATTCTGGGCATCTGAAAATCCCTCCTTCTGGCAGTCTGATAGATTACCTTGCAGGAGTGCTTTCTACTACTTTCCATTTGGGAGTCGGCATTGAATTTACCAGGACTGTAGATGCAACCACTCCCTAGAAGGGATGGGACAGAGAGAATGTGAGATGCCGATCATGCTCACTCTTTTGGAAAAGTGACTGGTGGATGTGGTGAACATTTTGTGTCACTACTTTGGGCATTAGGACTTTTGCTGTAAGCATAAACTGTTTCACCCTAAGGAACTGAATCATGGCTTCTGATAGAGTCTCTCTTTCCCTGGTGCAATCTCCCCAAGCATAGTTTTCCTTGACTTCCTAAAAAAATTCTATGCGTTGCAACAAGAGATGTCTCTGGCCCAAGTGTCAGTGTGCCAATATAGATGCTTTCCTATTTCACAAGGAGATCTGTGGAGATTGAGGTCCCCCTCAAAATACTTGGAATTCTTGATCAAAGTAATAAAATTCAGATTCCCCTTCCTTTTTAGCTAAGTTCCAAATTTAAAACTAGGCCTTGTCTGATACTTGCAGTAGGGATGGTGTCTTAAACCAGTGTGCTGAGTTATTTCCCTCATACTGAGGCAGGACAGTAAGCTCTGTTAATTTTTCCTCTAATCACCAAGGTAAACATTGCTTTGTGTGCAGTGCTATGGCCCAAACTTGTAGTTTGCAAGAGACACTTCTGGCCAACAAAGCTAGACGTTTCTAGATATATCAAGAGAACACAGATGAGGAAAGTCCTGAGCATCTGAGGCTCAGGGCATCTGAGAAGTACCTTGGAGCTCAGGTGTCTTGCTTTCCAGTTTGACATATTATGAGAAGAATTGGTTTGTTCTCACTTTAGACAATGACCAGTGTAGACATCCTTCATCAAAGTCCAAAGGAAGACTGAGAACCCTGATATCCACTATATTCTCGAACATTGTTTTGGATGCAGTTTCTCCGAAGCCCAATGAGAAATGTCAGTACTCAAGTCTAGGTCTGATAGTTATTCCTTCATTTAAGAAGAGTGTATGGAAGTCATTAAAAAAGAAGAATTTTGTGATATGTTAACTGGGAGGACACACTCAAATGAATAGCTTCCTTAAATGTTTTGTTTCTTTCTTGGAGAACTCTCCGTGACCCGTCTCCATTTAACAGCTATGTGACGTTCAGCCGATGCTTCTGAGCCCACCTCTGGGGTAAATGAATAAACCTGGTCCAGGTGATTTGATTTCTGTTTTCTGCAGAAGAGAAGTAAATCTCAGTAAAGAAGATTTTCTTTCATTTTTGTGCTTCTTACTTTTTCCTTTTTTTTTTTTTTTTTTCTTTTGGCTGTATCCTCTTGCCTCCATGGGACTGACAATCCAACATCTCCTACTCCATGAAAGTCTTAATGTGAGGTGAATTCCAGGACCACAAACAGTTAGGACTTCAAACAGTGAGAAAATTGGCGCTGAATGATTCGGCACACAAAGCAGAAAACCTTCATTTCCTGCAGGCAGGATGGAATTGACTGTTATATTAAGACTTGTGAAGGAGCCCTGCCCCAGAGTAATTTCGATGCTGTCAGACAACGTTGACATCTAGATTAACCTCTGTGCAGTGAAGTTTACTGCAAAGCTCATTGGGATGCAAGTGGTGTATCTCTGCAAATCCCATCTGGAACCCTCGGTGGCCCATCCCTTCCCCACCCACTGCTCACTCCATCTGTGAACTTTTGGCCCCCAGGAGCAGAGAAGCCATGACTGGGGTCTGAGCCCAGCAGAGGGAGCTTCTTGACCTCTCTCTGACCACAGTGCTGAGCCAAGTTTTCCACTCCGTGGGAGTGACAGTGGGGGTCACTGTCTTGGTTTTTCCCGAGGGGACTGCACATCAAGGCGTGGAAGCCACTCTGCTGATGACAAAATGGCTTTGCAGCATATCTCGACGCTGCACAAAGTGAAATGGTTTATGAAGAATTAGTGTGCACTGCCTCAGTGAACCCTGCTCTCCCCCCTCCCCACCCGCTCCCCGGGGTCCCCCAGCAATTCTTGGTGTGGATGCAGTAGGTCAGGGCTACAGCCAGGTGGCCAGATGGGGTAGTGGGTTCTGATGGACAAAGGGCTTGCCCTGGGTCTGTGCAGGGGTTTCCCACAATCCTTATGGGAGAGAGGCAGCCCCAGCTCCTTCCTCTCCTGGTTGGGACAGAGTGTGTACCTCTCAGAAGCCCCGGTGTGTCAGCTCTTTCCTTATGGGGTGGTGGGCTCCAGCGTGGCCTGGACCCTTTCTGACCCAACTGTGCCATGCCACGTGAAGGCACAGCGGCCAGCGGGAACCTCAAATCTGAACTCACGGCTTCTTTACAAACCAAGGCTGTTAATTACATCAGAAGTCTGAAGAAAAGGCCTTTAGTTTAGATTCCGACTCCTCCACCTTCAGATTCCCTCCTTCGGGCTGCTCCACACCATCCCGGGTGTCTTGGGAAACTGACCTGCAGAGTTTAGAACACCGTGAAGCCCAGAGCGCATACTTCTCCGGGGGTTTTACTGATTCTGATTCTCTCTGAAATTGTTTTTCCTACCTTGCCTCTTGCTTTGAATAGGAGTAACAGTCTCCTTGTATGTTCTCAGATATTTCTTTAGGAGAAATGAAAGCTTCCGGCCAAGGACACTGTGTTTATTGACTGGGGAAAATAGATTTCTGGGCCAACTAATGTCACAGTCATACAGAGGCAAACCTGAGGACGTTATTTGAAAGCAATTATCAGTGTTGCGTCTTGTTCTAGATGCTCAAGCTCACGTAGTGCAAACTACATTCATCCCTCATTATTTATAATACTTGTTTAAATGCACACATGTGCACGCCATCCCCCCCGCCCCCCACGAATGCATCTTCACTCGTCTTGGTCCAATATGACCCAACAAGCCAACGTGCCCTGCACGTTCCTCCCACTGATATCTGTGTCTATGTGCATGCAAGTAAGTATGCTCCAGACATGTGGCTTCTTAAACTTCTCTACAGCTCATCTTTTCTTTTAATATCGTCACACAGCCTGTGACTTTCTCCACTATGGATCATTTTATGAAATTAGGGTGTTTTCAAAGGAGACTGGATCCCAAGTTTTCAGAACCTTCGTATTTAAAGGTTGGACTAGTTTTCTCAGAGAAACACAAAACCAAACTAAACCTTGATATAGATTTTATGTAATTAATTTGGAGGATGGTCGGGCGGGGAGAAGCACTGAATTTTGGCTTGAATAATACGTGCTAAGTACAGATATACATGTGAACAGATATACATAGTTCAAGCAGATTACTGAAGCTATCTTGGAGTTGAAGCCTTTAGATAGGAAACTCAAAACATTCAGATTGAATCAGAACTTGATGAGAAAGGGTCCGATTTTCCCTGGGGAAGTTAGATGTTCCATGGGACATGGAAGGAACACTGGGTTGGAAGTGAGTAACTGCACTGGGTGTTACTTGGTGGGTGGCTGTGCACAGGTCACCTCAATTATCTGGCCCGAGGTGGGAGTGTCCTTAGTATAAATGGGCAGCTGGCAGCTAGTTGCAGACTAGCCCTCTCTCTGATTCCAGTGAGGGCTAAGCCGATCTACTTCACCCAGGGAGGGCTCCGACCAGCTGTCATTAAAGCATACCTTCTCAAGACTCACCCAGAACAAGTGTGCACAGCCTCCCATCCTACAGAGTCAGCCCGGTGTTCATCTTGCAATCAGTTCACATCTCACACCTGCTGTTGAACGCTGTCCAAACTCTGAACTCCTGTGGTCCATCCGCTGTCCCTGACTCCAGCCCTTAAAGTCTGGCTTTTATCTCTGAAAGTCAAGGAAAGCCCTCTGGGCCCATCTCCCTCTTCCCTACCCTGAGCATCAGCCACGATTGAGCCTAGCTAGGTTCCTGGAGAAGAAAACTGTATGTTCTAGCAGCCATCCCTCAGTCTCTTTCCAGCTCCATGGACCAAGTGATTAGCTCCTCATTAGCACCTCATCAGTTGCTTTTGCACCAGAGACTCCGGGACAACAAGCCTATTATAATGCCTCAGTCTGTCTTTTTGAAGTCATCCCTTCCTTCCGGCTTGATTGAGAAAGGAGAGCCTGCTACCAACAGCTTTTCCTTCAAATTTCTCTGGCTTTTTTCCCCCCCTGGCTGTTAAATATACAGATAAATGGTAAACCGTGGCTTTCTCTTTTGTTTTCCAGGCCCCTCCCAGTGTGAGTGTACTATGCCCCTACGGAACAGGAGCACCACAGACCACATGTCAGCACAGTGTTCATTTATTTAGTGGAATGGTTATAATATTGACACAAAGGTTTGCAGCATCTAAATCTTGAGGGGGATAAGAGGCTTTTTCTATCAAATGAGATCTTTACTGTGATGGCACAAGAAGGGTTTATACCTTAAGAACAGCAATGAACCTGAGAACATGCTCCCTCTTTAAGGAACAATAAGGTGGAAGAAATCACTGGAGAAATCACCAGGACACCAGACCCTCTATTCCGCAAATCACGATGTTTCAATAGATGCTTCAACTCTGTCCTTGACATGGCTCTAAAAACACAATAATGAACTATGATCAGCTAGCCATATTTGCTACTAAAATTCATCAAGTCTAACCCAACCCCTATTTTTTATCAAATATCATTTTTTTTTTCCATAACTCTCGGGATAGTTCAATGTTGCTTTTTTTTTCTGGGCCCCTTCTAATATTTTCAGTGAGGTTTGTTTTCATTTTTATTTCTTTAGGAAAGACATGGGGTCTATGTTAAATATTGTCTGTGATAAAATGGCAAGTGAGGTGGAGGGAGGTGATGGGCTGAGGACACAGAGGACCTCTGAGCTCGACTTCCTGCTGAAAATGCCTCAGTTTCTTAAGCCACAGAAAAGAGCCGCTAACAACCCCCCTCCTGCCACGGAGGGTTGTAATGAGCACCCAATGAAGTCATAGCTGTCAAAGTGCTCTGTGAGTGCCACAGGACCCCTTGAAGAGGTAAAGCCCCCTCTCTGGCAGTGAGTGTTGCAAATAGGCTTGCTGATGCCGAGCTGTGAGTGGCTCTGGCATGTGCCTTCTTTTGAGGCACACAAGCAGTTTCTCCTTCAAATTTCTTAAATTCCCCCTGCAGTCCGGTTTCTAGATTGTGGCCTTGGCATTTTCCTCTTTGGCCACTGAGCTTCGAGAGATGGAGAATACCTTTACAAAAATATAAGCAGAAGGAGGATAGTTTACCCATTTGGCTTTGTCATTGAAAAGAGATTACCAGTAGGTTTTGTTTTCAGGCCTGGAACCCTGAACATTTCATAGCAAGATGCCGTCTCCTGCTGCATTGAACTCCAGATCATCCGTTGTTGATTTTATGAGATTCTGTAGATTTAAATGTAATGTTTTTTAACTGAAGACTGTATGAAGCTTCCTTTATAAATTGGGTGGTAAAACTAATCTTGCAGGAAGTACCCGAAGTGATAATGATCCTGAAGCAGCTTTGCATTCATTCTGGGGCCAGCATTTTGTACATGGGGAAATAACTTTAAGATGGAATGAACTGCTTGAGTGAAGACCAAATGCTAAACCACACTTCTGATAGCCTTGAGCACCAACAAGTAGGTGTGAGTGGGATTCCCACTGAGAAACGCCTCTGATTGAAAATGAAACCCCTGACAGTAAATCCTGAGGCCAGATTGCCAAGGTTACAACAGTGAAGTCATTTACAGCCCCTAAAAAAATCCCAGGTGTTTGTAGCATCAGCCACTATTTTAGGTACCTTGCAATGGTGACTACTTGGCAAGGTTAATCTTTAGAGTGTGATTTCCTTTAGATTTCCGAGCCACAAGCAGGTGTGATGTAACTGACTAAGAGCTGTGCATGATTAAAAAAAAGAAGATTTTGATCACTCCAGAGAGGAATCAGAATAAAGCCGAGTACCTGAAATCCTAAGAAATCCACAAATATTTTGCTCAAGTTCAGACTTCTGTTTTCTCTTTTTACCTTGGGCTCAATTTTTGTTTGTCTTACATAAAAAAGCAACATCTCCATGCTGGAATTCTGTCCCCCCCCCCCCGCCCCCTGCGCCCCCTGTAGCTGTGCAGCAACAGAAAGCATTTCAGCTTTCTTTGAAAGGAGAGTCTAAATTGGGTTATGACTAGGATTTTAAATTACGGTGTGAAATTGGAGAAGGCAAGCTAGTTCAGGGCAGTGTTCCATAATTCATTCTGATAATCCCGAGGAGATGACCTCCTTCACAGTACTGTGAAGGCCTGCTTTGAACAAGCCGTTTCACTGTGTAATTTCCTAGTGACAAGACTGATTATTTAAGGATTTCAGAGGTATCATTTGAGAAATAACTCACTGGAAGTGGAAAATTTGATCTAATATGTTAACAGGAACAAGAAGAACTTATTTTAATGCTTTTTTCCCTTTCCTGAGAATTTAGTCTTTTTGAGGGGCTATTGGGATACTTCCTTTTCAAGGCTAGAAAAGATTAATTTTAGTTCATGTCTAAAAGCAAAGACTCCCCCAAGCCCAGTAGAGTCGGAAGCAACCAAAAATGGCCCATGGTAATTTTCTGTTACCCCACAGCATCAAGGACCCTTCTTGTTTATGTGTGTGGGCCATGGTGGGTAAGCTCAAGGGCACTGTCCAAATAAAATGAAAAGAAAGCAAGTCAGGACAAGAACATTCTCACTTTGAATGTGAGAGAAAACAGCAGTCCTGCTTTCTCTGGCAAAAAACTGTGTACTGTTAAGGGAAGAATTATGTTCCTTCTTAAGTAAGTTTCACTTTCAGAGAGAGAGAGAGTGTGTGTTTGTGTGTGTGTGTGTGTGTGTGTGTGTGTTGGCTGAAAGGGGGTGGGTGGAGCCAGTAAAGAAATAGTTCTGGGTTTAGACCTTAGGCATAGTAAAAGCTCTGCTCAGTTTCTCAGAATGTGACAATAAGATTGGGGTGGAGAGAAATTCAGGGGCCCATATTCCAGTATGTGGTAACATTTTACCTAAATATTTCCTTCAGGAACTTTTAATCATAGCAAGTCAAATCAATCCCATGTCTGTAATTGGTATCAGGAAAAAGAAGTATGTAGGTAATTTCTGCAGCCCCTAATGCTTTTCTAAGAATTGGAGGTCCTTGCATTACATGAGGGAATATGTAAGTAGGGACTGAATGGGGAGGTAGATTGGATGAACTACCCCATCAGTATTATGGCAATGCATTAATTCTGTCCTGCAGGAAAACCAGGGTCACTTCAGGGCCACTTTCATTAAAATGGCATAAAAAGAGGCATTTGAAACATGTTTTGGGACCTGCTACCTACAGTCAGCCTCTGCTGAATGAGTTTTCACTTTGATGAAGACACAGTTTCTGGCTGGTCAGTGATTCCTGGGTATCTGTTTTCAGCACCAGGGACAGCAAACACCTCCCTCAATTGAATTAAAACCTATCTTGATTGGCCTTCTAGGCAAGGCAGAGTAGGTTTTTCCTTTACTTCCTATCCATGGGGGCCTCCGCCTGCAAGACTTTATTCTTAAGTTCAGGTGTTCACATCTTTTATTTAGCTCTAAGCCTAGTGGCTTAGCTGTTTTTGTCACATTCATCAACAAATGGTGAAGGCTGGACTAATACTGCCAGGTCTCCTGGCTCAGAGGAATGGAAAGAAAGACGCCTAGACATCAACGGACAGCACACTTAGGCAGAGAAACCCTCTGCAGAAAGTCTTCACAAGGCACCATTGATTTGTAAACTCCCAAATGGGAGGCTGATTATTGGCAATTGCTTCCTTTTTTTTATCTGCATGGTTCCCATAAAGTACAGGTCTACATTTTATCCTGTGTGCATTTGTAGGCGATATTTCACAGGAGCTGAACAGAAGCTATGAGTTTTGGGGGAAGAAAAGGGCCCAGTAATGCTGTTAGTAAGCCTTTTGGAGACGCTAGGTAGGCACTGCTTTGAATGCCAGCAGCCACCCTTCAGATCTGAGTCCTGTTCAGCAGCTAACTTTGCCTTAAACAATGCAAATGGCTCCTTGAAGCCTTCATCAGGCCAGACTGAAGGGGTACCCTGAGAAAATGAGCATAGCAGAAGCAAATGTTTTCATTTGGCATTGTGATTGACCAGTTGTCATTTAGCACAACAATAGTGCATAAATGTCATCGTAGAGGTACCATTGTCTTCTTTTAACAATCAGCTATATCCTCCTCACTTTTGTCAGGATGGCCCCCCCGGGCTGAGAAAGCAAGACAGTCACTGCACATTTCATCTTAAATACTGTCTTCTATTTCATAGACATTGAATAAATTCCACTTCAGCTGCCTCTGGACCATCCAAAGCTCTGAGCACTCCCTCTCTTCTACTTTCTCTCCCACCTTCAGTGTTGCTTATCATAATTCATAACATTTGGTGGTCTACGATCATAAAAGATTCTTTTTAGGATAAATCAGGTGGAAGCAGCAGGCCAGAGCCAGGTCTCACAGGAGCAAGTTCAATGGAACTGTAATGTTTAACCTTGGGGTAGGTCTGAGGAGAAGCCATCCTTCCCCTCCATTCCTTGTCCTCCTGAGGGTGTCCTATTCCAGTGCTCACACTTGCCGTGCAAAAAAGGCATGAGTTCCTCTAGATTATTTGTGTGAAAGCTAGGGGAAGGCAGGTTCATTCTCTGTTAGAGTCCCTTTAGAATGGAGGAGCTTTGTTTTATATTGACATCAAGGAACAATCTTAGTTTGGAAAGAATGTAAATGGAAGATCAACAGCTACAGGAGAGCTCAATAAGAGAAGTGGTTTTTTTTCCCCTTAAAACAGAGAAGAAGAAGTTGCAGATTGCCTGGTGGGAAACAAATGATCTACTGACCAGGGAGAAAAGTGGTCTGAGACTAGAGGTACAGAAGCAGACATCTCTAGAAGTAGAGATGATGCCAATCAAAATCTTGGGAGGGAACAGACCAGAGAATAAAATTGTATGGAGGTTCTCAGTACTTTTTCTGGAAAATTCCTATAATATTCAAGGGCACTTCTAGCCCTCTGCCTACTTAGAGATGAGCTCAGTGCTACTTCTGGGTTCTTAAGGCAAATGTCCTACAAACACCAAAGTCTTGTATTTTCCACTGTCAGTCAACACTGGCTGTCTTGAGTGGGATTATTTCCCCCTTCCCTATGTGAAAGGGACTTGTTTTCAGGAGAAGTGTCCTTTAAACATCCAGCTAAAACTGGAGGTAATTTTTTGCATGAATGGCTTTTTACAGCTAGGTCTAAAGCAGAACAAAACTTGTATTAAACTAAGTGCTACTTTACATATCTTATTTCAAGGGAAATGAAGGATTTATTGCCGTGTAAATGATGTACACTGATTTGTTTCCTACTGGACATTACATGTCCCTTTATCTTTAGGCTGATGTTGTGCAGCAAACTTTCAATATCTGGAAAATCAGCTGGTACCTACTTCAGTGCACTCGTAGGATGTTATATTCTCAGAGAAGAATTTTGCAAATGAAGTTTAGGTGCTGCTATAACTGATTTTCATCCCTATCCCTAAGCTTTCTGTACTAAATATATGTAAAGTGATTATATCTTGTCTGAGCCCATGTGTTTGTGTGTGTTTCCCAATGTTTATATAAACATATTGGCCATCTGAAGCATTAGTTGGATTATGGCGACTGATGAACAATGGTGTACATGGCATGTGGACATGTGATACATACACACACTTGGTCCGAGGCCAAGCTAATCTTACAGAGTTTAGGAAACGATATGTGGCATGGCTTGGGAAACATTCAGCAGCAGATGTAGTACAGCCAAGCCACCATTCACAGTGGAGACCTTGACAGCAGCAGAGCTGAGGTGTGCTCAACTGGATTTTATGTCATTTATTTTAATCTCCATGGATTGTTCTTCAGTTCTGTTTAATGATTTAGACGTATTCCATCATGATAATTGTTTCTTCCCCCCAGGCCACTGGACAGTGCTGATCATGTTTGTTTCCCATCATTTCGATCCCAAAGTTGTTAACTTAAAATGGGTGACTGAGGTTTTAGTAAAACTGAGTTTTACTAGTAGTAACCCCTTCCTTGAGGTACTATTTTTTCCATTCTCTTCATTTATGACAACTAAATCCATTGGCTATGCTAAGTTTATTTGCATCCTAGCAAGTCCTGGAGAATCAATTTAGTTAAAATAATGACTGTATTTGCCTTCAGAGAAGAGGCTTGTGGTCTAAATAAAATCCTTGGGTAAAGGTGTCTTTTATGCAAAAAATATGGATTCTAACTTGGTAAGATGGCCCCAGGGTAGGGGGGATGTGTTCTCAGTTGATATTAAGGGATGTGTTGAAAAGGCAAGTGCCCTCCCTTTCTCTGTTCCCCACCCCACCCTACCTTCCTCCCCAACCTCAAAAGAAAACAGAAAATTATTTTTTTAAATTGTATTAATAATTTATGTTTAATACAAAAGGATGATTTAATGGTATCACCAAAGGTCATTTCTCCCATTGTGCATGTCCTTCACTCAGCCCCGTACCCATCACCCCATTCTTCACCCTCATGCTTCCATCCCGAGGCAAACATGTGTCTTCATTGGAATCTATCAGTGTTGAAGTTAAATGTGGGGGCAGAGATTTAACACCATGACATCAATGAAAACCACCCATTCTTCACTTTCAAATAGTTAATTGCTACAAGAAGGCAAACTCTTTTCTTGGTTATTGCTTAAAAACATTTTATACATATATATGTATATATGTGTGTGTATGTATGGACATATGTATGTATATGCACATGTACATGTATATATGTATATATCCATCTCCAATATAAATATATCATATGTGATAGTTGTAAATACTTCTTGGTCATGTCTGTCTTCCTCATGGTATCATATCTTCAATGTTATGTTAACAACTCCATTTATTGATTGATGAAATCGTGTGTAGACCTGTATCCTCCTGACATAGTTTATGTAGGGTCTCTTCTCAAATAAAGTATAAAACATGAATGCCTTTGTTTTATTTGGATTCATTATTTAGTAGAGAAGTGTGTTGGATTTAAAGGTATGTTGAAATCTGGCAAAGTCCTAATGTGTGCAAAAAGTATAGGATTCAGTACCATCTTGACCGCTGAGACCCTGATTTGCTGAGAGTAAAAGTAGCTTGAAAAATGTTTAAGGTAGACCCTAGGTTGAATATTGGATTGAGATGAGTGTTTCAAGAAGAACATACACACATTTTTGATTTGAGGCATGGCTGAGCTGTATGTCATGGTGGTGTCCTATCATTCCATGTATGTTGTTATTCAACTTCCTAGTTACAATAATTTCAATAACGGTTTTAAGGTGGGATAAGATATGTTCCCTTGGCTATTCTTTTATCCCAAAGGTTTTAGGATTCATTGACCTAATTACTTTAAAACCCCGTCTCCGTCTTCTTTTCTTTCCACTAACCCTTCCTTACTCTCCATCTTTCTCTCTCCTTTCCTTCATATAATGTGTTTCCTATAGTGAAATTTCAAGACTTGCTTCTATTAATTTCTTTCAAAAGCACTGATGGTTGTGGGAGAGAGACAGGGAGGTTCAGTTTGTAATTTCAATCATGAGAGGTCAACAGAGTTGTGGAAAGATTGAAGGCAGGGTTCCCCCACCTCATCACTGTTGACATTTTGGACCAGAGAATTCTCCATTGTGGGGAGCTGTTCTGTGCATTTTAGGATGTTTACCAACATTTTTATTAGAAGCACTCTTCCTTCTCTGTCCCGCTCCCAGAGTGTGTCAGCCAGAGATGTCTCCAAACATTACCCGGTGTGTCCCCCGGGGGGGGCAAAGTTGCCCTGGTTCAAAGCTACCAGTTGAAGAGCTTAGATCTCATCACACAGTATCACACAGTATTAAAAGAGGAATTAAATTCAGGAAAATTGAGAGCCCCAGGTCATGTGCCAGCCCTTTCTAGCCCAGCTGCTTATCTGTACCACATGATAAACTTGTCTGTTTTCTCTAAGCACGTCTCCCCTCAAAGCCTATTGCTGAGGATCAACTTGCAGCATCACATTTGGGTTTCAGAAGACAATAGAAATCTCTCCCTAATCTCCACGTATCAAAAATGTTATCCCTAGAATACCTGCCCATACCAATTTACAAAAAATGTATAATACGTGGGACTCTGTGTGGGAAGAAGCCCAAATGGCCTTTTCGAAGGTTCTATCCCTGTGAAAGAAGCTGGCATAGCCAAAGTACAGAAACATTGTCCTTCAATTGTCCCTTGTGATAAATCATACTTCTCACCTGGCCTTGCTCCGTGGCCATATAAACTACAAGGTCATACTTAGGTCAACAAAAATCCTTAGTATACACATTTCTTTTTAATGAGTAAGCAAACATGCATTAAATCTTTCCAGTCAAGGGCTAATGTTGTCTATACAGTGATATGTGCTTAGTATCTACTTATGAGATGTTTGTTGAGTTGAACTGAATTTCTCATTATCCAAGGCCCAGATCATTTGTACAGCATGCAAAGTGCTGTCGCTATGCCTCATGAACCCAACTTACAAAAACCATTCAGGATCCAGAATTCTGAACAGCCCTGACAATGTGGAAATTATGAGTAAATATCTTTCCTCCCCAGTCTGTGGCTGGTCTTGCATCAGTGGCCTCCCATGGCAGCAACCACTTCAGAACTGGGCTTTTAAAGGCAACAGTAGATGCTTCTCAATGTAGGATTTGGAAGAATGCCCTCTACAGTCTAGGCCTTGTGGCTTGGCTCTTTCGTTATTTAGAGTAGTGATGGCAATCGACTGGAGTGAGTGACAGCAGATCCTCCTACCCTCCTACCTTCCTTTCATCCTTGAAACCCTCAGCCCATCCTCCCCAGAGGGTCCTTCCTGCTCCACACAAAGACCAAAGGTCTTGAGAGCTCACATCTGCATTTTAGAGTGTCCTCACACCCTTGTAACCCATGATTTGTCATTTATTTTGGAAAGAGATTCCAACGATTTGACAAATTTATGGACTTCTGGGCCTGGAAGGTCCTTGACTGATAATCTCATTCAACTACCTGCCTGTAGCTAGGAGTCTCAGGTAAACAAAAACTGGAATAATCTCTCAAATAAAAGCCTCTTTCAGTACCAGAGGATATGGATAATACTGTTGTCTTATAAAGACAACGTGCTTCCAAAAAATCATCACCCCAGTGGTGACACAAAGAAACAATCACCTGACAAACTTCAGAAATAGCAACTGGCCGTCACTGAAACGGAACCTAGAGGCGCCTCTAATGGCATCAACAGAAGTGCTGGGAATGCACTCGTTAGACGCGAGGTAGAGATGCAGATTTATCACAGCTGATGTCCTTGATTAGGGGTTAATTCTTGGCACGGATCATGGACATACATAGGAGGGAGCTTTCAAGGATACTACCTGAGGTTCTCAGAACACATTATCTTAATATTTCAAGGCATGGTGGGTCCCCTTCGCCTGGGCCAACCCCATTCCTTTGTCCTGTTGGGATGCTCAAGGTTACTTAGCTATTAGCCAGGGAGATGTTCTATTTTAACCTCCCTTTCCCTCCATCACCAATGCTTGCAATGTTCTCAATTATTCAAATCGCCACTGCAAGGCTCAGCAGAGGGTCTAATTACTGCCCTGCTTGCCATCGCTGATGAGCTGCAAGGGCCAGGGAATGACTTTAAAGCAGTAAAGTCTGGAGGGGCAGCTTCCTTGAAAAAGTCTGTGGGAGTCTCAGTCTTGTGGAGAGCTAGATGGTGCAGCCAGGAGGATTTGCTGGATAAGGCCATCTCCAGACTACAGCTTCTTGCCAGAGAGCCACACCTCAGGAGAAAGCATAGTCCTTGGCTGAAATCCACGATTCTTTGAGTGTCTCAGCCACAGTTCTTTTTCCCTCAGACTCTTGTGAACATGCACACACCCCCTTAGCCACTCCAGCTCAAGTGTCTTCACGGACAAATGCTACAATATAATGGAAATCCAGAGGCTATGGAATAGGCAAGGTGCCAGGACGTGGTAAGGGGCATTCATACGCAGGTCAAAAGTCGCCATTTGCCAAGCTCTCTGCCAAGATTTCTTTCAGGAGAGCCTGGGTGGCTCAGTTGGTTGAGCATCCAACTTCAGCTCACCTCATGATGTCATGGTTTGTAGGTTCAAGCCCCACGTCAGGCTCTGTGCTGACTGCTCAGAGCTGGGAGCTTGCTTCAGATTCTGTCTCCTTCTTTCTTTAACCCTCCCCCACTTGCACTCTGTCTCTGTCCCTCTCAAAAATAAACAAACGTTACAATTTTTTTTAAAGATTTAATTATTTTAAGAGGGACAGATATTAATATTAATTAATTAATATTGTATAAATGTGCTAATCAAGCCTCAGAGGTTAGACAGTTGTCCGAGGCTTCCCAGTTACTTGAGGGAGAGGCAGAGTTTGAACCCAGCAGTTGGTCTTAATCACCACCGTACGCTTCCTATCACATGGATGGAAACTTTTGCCCAAGACCACAGTGGAGGGTTCTAAGCCAAGAAGACAGAAGAGAAATGCGGTTTGAAGGACTCTTTTAGGATGGTCATTCCTTTATTTATTCACATAATAAATTTAGGAGTGTTCTTATGTTAGATGTACTACAATGTGCTAGAGCCTGGAGACCTTGTCCCATTCTCCAGATCCCACGGTGAACAGAAGATGGTCTAGATTGCTAGAGTAAGGGTATAACAAGATGCAGAAGGAAGGCAAAGGAGGACAGAATTTTAGTTCACTACTTGGATGATGGCTAAGAGAAGAGTTTTTGATAAAGAGACTCCCAGGGCTCCTCTGAGAACAGAGTCAACCTCTCACTCTTTTTGCCCTTATGTTGTGTATGGTAAGTTCTAGGGCTTTGAGATACATCTAACCAGAATTCAGTGGGAGCCGTGACCTTCTCCTGAATTTTCCTCCAGGTGGAGAGCCAGAAGAAGCCTTCTCCCAAGACCTTTTGCACACCTTGACCTAGAGAGCAGGGTGATGTCTCAATCGTGTTCTGACACGAGGGACACACTGGCTCTGCTCATTTCCTATCTCTATGAGATGAAACAATCCACTGTCTCCTGCTACATAATGGAAAGCCCCACTGGCAAAGTTGTGTGCAATGGGGCTGATCATAAACATGATTTATGGAGTTAGTTCATTTACTGCCTCTGATGCTGGCCCCAGCTGCCAGGAGTTTGACTGACAATTTCTGTTTATTTATTTCTCACTATGTAATATCTGACTTCACATTATAAATTCTTCTGATTGGAATTTCATGGCATCTGTTCTGGTATGTATTGATGGCATGCTCATCAGGGACTCTGTCCTTTTTTGGGATGAGCTGGGCTCTGAGACCCTGGCTCTGTCTGTCAGAGTGAGCTAGGGCCCTGACATCCCAAAGTGAGAGGACTTCACTGTTGCTACTTGTGCCTCGTGACAGACACCTGTGTTAGAGATATGGACACCTGTGATGGATATCTCTTACGGTTCAGAACCAGTGGGAATAAATGGCAAAGAGGCAACGTGGTGTTTGGCCAGTTGCAAAGGGTCTGGTGGAGTAGGATATAGCATGCCAGATCCTGCCTGGATGATGGTGGCTGTGTCATTTTCCTTATTCCTCCCTTCCTAGTCCACAGGTGGGGCCAAAAGGCCACTAGTATTCAACTCTTAGATGGGGCATAGGTCCGTGTAGACAGAAGAGAGTTGGACTCATTCATCTTGAGCTGATGGTCTCAACATGTTGAAGTCTCCGCGATTCGAGTATAATCAGAGGAATCGGGGTGAGAAGTCACTTTCACATGTTCATGAGGATTCTCATGCTAAATTGGGAGACAGCAAAGTTGGCCAGAATACCTAGAAAGAGTTATAATGATGTTTTCCTCTCAGTCTATACAGGCAGGGTTTTCCATCCAGAAATAGCCGATCACCAAATTTCGCTGAGATAAGCAGCATTGTTAAAAACCTGGCTACATCTCTGTCATAGGAACTTCATGTTTTTTCTAGAGAAAGGTCGTGTTGTTTTCCCCATGTTATTCCCACAGTTGGGCTTCCCCATCAGCCTTGGTCACCTCAGCTCCCGTAGTCCAGCCTCAGCACAGCTGATGTGGGCCTCTACCCAGAGCTTTCTCGCTAAACCATCATAAACACCCCTTATTTGTATCTTAATATTTCTAGATGTGGAAACTGAGGCGTAAAGAAGCTGAGTCTCAGAAAGATTCACTTCCTTGCCATAGGAAAAAGTCAGGCATGAGGTGAGGGCAGAATTCAAGCCTACGCCTGGCTCATTGCAAAGAAAATTTTGTTCCTACCTCTGAGGATTTCTCAGGTAAATTTTCTGATTTCTTCATGGCCACTTTGTCCGTCAAACAACCAGGATGGAAAATGCCTCTCCTTTTCCCAAAGACTTCCTCATCCATTAACTGGCTGGGGATATCAGACAAGATATTAGCTTCTCTTGGCCTCAGGTTTTTTTCATATGTAAAAGATATATCGTTTTATCTAGGTTTGGCTTACAGTATGAGATCATGTGAGGACATACACAGTGTTTAGTGCAGGGTCTTGCCCTTGGTGGGCCGAAATAAATGATGGGAATCATCATCACCATCACCATCATCAGCATCACCACCCTCATCCGTTTCCTTATCTGCTTTTGAGTGGTCTCCATCATCCAACTCTCTAAGAACCCAGTGCCTCCCTGGCTGAGATTAGATTCTCCCTGGGAGGCTTTTTCTTTACAGAAGTGGACAGGGGAGTCCCTGACAACACCGACATTACATTATTGATTTGTGCCTCCCAAGGCAAAATGCTTTAAAGAAGATCCCAGCTTCCATACTTTTCTAAGCATTGTCCAAATTCAGTCCGTGTCTCCTCAGCTTCCCCCAGCCTTGTCATGGCTGTGTGTCCCTGACTGACACACAAAGAGAACGTCACGGGCAGCCACTAATGAATCCAGGAATAATAACAGCTCCCACAGCTTCACAGCTGGACTAAATGTTACAAAAGTAAAAATTTATCCTGCTGTCAAAAACTAAGTGGTATAAAGGGACAGGGAAAAATTTGAAGCCACTATTTAAGGTTCATCTTAAGGATGAAGCATCCTAAGGATGCTTACATGGACCTTATTATTCTCAGTTTCTAAAAGAGAAAACTGAATCTCAGAGAGATTAATTGACTAGCCTAGTGTCCCTCAGCTAATAAATGGCAGAGATGGAATTTGAACGTATATCCATCTGAATCTGAAGCTCATGCTATTTCTACGATGTTCTGCTGACTTTATAAACTCACAGGACTTATAGTCGGATATATACCTGCACACGATCATAGGTTCTCCCCAAGCCTCCTCTGAAAAGGCAGGTCTGGGCTGGATAGATGAATTAGCAGAGCCAAGGAATCCAAGAACAAGGCCAAGGCCTCTCATGTGTTTTCTTTATAGGTCAGGGTGAGCTCTTTCCATGAGCCCTGAGACACGGTCATATCGCCTTGATGCCTGGAAGGCAAGGAAGAAGCATCGGCAAAGCACGGCTGCCTTGGTGTCAGGCCATCTTATTCCCAGGCAGATATCTTATTCCGACCACTTTACTGGTCTTAAGATAGGAGCATGGTAAGATAATAGTCTGTACTATTAGCTGAAACGCACAGCAGACAACCAACATTGGACATATTTAAACTATGGCCACTCCCTACCAATAAGACAAAGTAAAACATGGAAGTTTTGTTTCATAGCATCAAAGTCAGAATCACTACCAAGGTCTCTGATTCAATGCCAGGGTCAAATTCTCTGGCCATGGTGCTGGAAGTTGTTCTTCCCTCACACTTTTAACCTGGCAGTGGAGTCTCCACAGCTGAGACTCAGTTTTTCGTTCGTTCTTTTTTTTTTTTTTTTTTAATGTTTATTATTTATTTTTAAGACAGAGAGAGACAGAGCATGAATGGGGGAGGGTCAGAGAGAGAGGGAGACACAGAACCTGAAACAGGCTCCAGGCTCTGAGCTGTCAGCACAGAGCCCGACGCGGGCTGGAACTCACAGACTGTGAGATCATGACCTGAGCCAAAGTCGGAGGCTCAACCGACTGAGCCACCCAGGCACCCCAAGAGACTCAGTTTTTCTATCTGCACAAAGCAAGAATTGGGTGATCTCTGAGAATAATTCTATCACTAAACCCCAGGGTCTGTCTACTCCTCTCTAGATACAGCTGAGTTTGGAGGAATGTGTAATATGAAGCACTTACATAAAAGGAGGCAAGCAAAAGACATACTTGTAATTAAAAAAAAAAAGGCAAGAAGAATCTGCTTTTCTCGTAAACATCCAAGGATTCTTTAAAAAAAAAAGAAAGAAAAAGGTGAACAGTGTAAGTTAAGACGACAACCAACGACCCGGCCAAACAACAGTTGAAACAGTAGGAGTAAGCAAAAGACAATGCCGCTCTCAAAGTGAATTCAACTTTGCAACAATTAAAGTTCAGAACAGGTGAGGTAATTACTTGCATTTATACAGCTGTTCAAAAAGTGGCAATTTTACTACTACTAATAATGCTGATGGTAATCATGGAAAGTGTCATCATTGTGTTAAGATGATCATTAACATTGATAACCTGCCATTGATCAATGATCTTGGACATTCATTTTAAAGATAAAGATGCTAAAGTTCAGGGAGCTTTAAAACATTGCCCAAATGCACTCAGCTACGAAGGCACTCAGCGACTCAACCTCAATACTAGGGCACTTTGAGCCAGGCCATCCTTTGCTGTGGGTGGCTTTCCTGTATGGTAGCACCATGGAGGATGCTCTGCAGCAGCCTGGGATTCTACCCACCAGATGCCAGTAGAATCCCCCAGTCATGATAATCAAAATTCTCCGGATGTTGTCAAACGTCCCTTGGGACAGGAAGATCGACCCTTGTTTGCAAACTACTGTCATAAGCGATCGAGATGGGTTTCACACCAAGGTCGGCAGACCATCTAAACCCAAGGCCATTATGTGGTTTAAAAGAATCACAAACTAAGAATATCTGTATAAATGTGACAAAGTGAAGCACAGGCAAATGCTGAGATTTGCAGATAAGTGGCCAAGGGAGTGCAGGGAGGCCAGGGGCAAACCCTGTGGTGTAGAAGCCCCTGCAGACTTGTGAGATTCTCAGCAGAGGCAGGAAGTTGGTTAGAGCTCCCTAGGGTCCAGGGCTCCACTCTGGAGAGAGACCCAACCACACCTGCAGGGTGTCCAGTCATGGCCGGGAGAGTAGCCAAATATTCTGCCACAGGACATTTGCACCCCCTGCCTAGTCCTCCCAAAACTTGGTTCCTGCTGGGCAGTACTTCTGTCCTCCTTGGATTTCTATAGCCAAACTGATGACATACAATACTCAGCCCCCAAACTCTGGGTGATGGATGAAGATTTCAGTGAAGGCAGGAAGGGTGTCAAGGGAATTCACCCACTCTGGCTCAGAATAAATAGAAGGTCTGGACATAATTGCCCATGTTAAGAAGGAATTAGTAAAAAAAAAAAGTGCGATAATGTGCTAGATGCATCTGTGCATCTACGTACGCATATCGCAGTATTATGTAGATACACAGATGAGAAAATAAAGGAAATGGATTAAGGTGGATAAATAGATGGGGGAGAAGAAAACAGCGCACAAAACGCATTCGGAGAGCTAAGTCTCGAAGAGAGAAAATAGAAAAGAAATTCTCTAAGAGTGCTTAGAATTATAGAACAAGAGAAACATAAAAATTTAATAAAGTAAGCTTTATAATTAGATGATACACAGCAAACTTAAAGAGGAAAAAGTGACCTTCAGGAATGAAGAGAGCCAATTAAAAAGCAACAGCATCATCCTTTCCGAAGTAATACATCAAAAACAGCAAAGAACGTAGGAGATGAAGTCAAAATCAAAATTATGACACAAAAGGGAATTCTAAGGAAGTCACTATGTGTACGAGGAAAAGGAGCTATAATGCCAGGACAGATAAGGGAATAGATATGGATGTCAAAGGTAAGTCAGCTCAGATTAAGTGCTGTTTTTGAAGAAGAGAATCCAACAAGTGGAATAGAAATGATATTTGAATTTATAATAAAAGAAAATTATTCTTAAATTTAGGAAGAAATGAATTTGTTCATTGAAAGGTCAAACTGTGTTCCAAGGGAACACAAAGACAATTTCTGCTTAAATTGCTAAATTTCATGTTAATAAAGAGAGAGTTTTGAGGTAGCCAGGAATGAGAAAGAAAGCCCTCTTCAAGGAGGGAAAATCAGTCTGGTCTTGTATTTTTTCACATCAAAATCTATGCACAGAGGCAATAGGGCTGTGTCTACAAGATTTGGTGGGAAAGAAAGTGTGACTCAAGGAAATTATGGGCAGCCCTGTTTCTAATCCAATTAGGGCCCCCACCAGGGCAACAGTGGGCTCTCCTTAAAAATGGAAACAAACAAAACGAAGCTCTTTGTGGATGAAATCCATTCATTCAAAAGTTAAACACAGAACTACGGTTAAAATAGGAAATGCTCGAGCAGCCTAGATGGCCCAGTCTGTTGAGCATCCAATTCTTGGTTTCAGCTCAGATCATGATCCCAGTGTCATGGGATCGAGCCCTACGTTGAGCTCCATGCTGAGCATGGGGCCTGCTTGGGATTCTCTCTCTCTCTCTCTCTCTCTCTCTCTCTCTCTCTCCCTCTGCCCCTCCCTGATGTACTCTTATGCTCTTGTGCTCTCTCTCTCAAATAAAAAAATAGGAAATTCTGGTTAAACTCTCTGTGTTAGAAGATGGTGGAAGGATTGTCTCAAGATTTAACAAAGAATGCATGCCCGAGGAATTTTATAAACCCAGGCAAATTGTCATTCAAGTGGAAAGTCAAAGGACACAGAGGATCACTGTGTTACTGCTCTGTCTCCCCTCAACAAAGATAGGAAAACAATTCTGGAAGAAGAACCTATTGGGTTAGCAGTGAATTCCTGTGAGTATGGAATCTAAATTATAGTTATTTGAATTATTGTGCAAATAATGTTCTAAACATTGAATTGAAATAATATAAAAATTGACAATATAAAAATTATGCTGTAAGTAGCAAAAATTGCTGGGAGCCATTGTAAGAATTTTTTTCATTTCTCCTGGTGGGATGTTAGTCAATATCAACTAAAATGAAACAAATAATTTCAAAAATATCTTCAACTTTAATGTTTTACATAAAATTTTGATATCCACTGTGAATTAATTTTTAGTAATTCTTGTTTCTTACGTTGAATAAACATGAGCGGGGAAAGTTCAGTTGTAACTCAGTGCACTGATTTTATGTAAGGCGTTCCTGGGTGGCTTAGTCAGTTGAGCATCTGACTTTGGCTCAGGCCACGATCTCACAGTTCGTGAGTTTGAGCCCCGTGTTGGGCTCTGTGCTGACAGCTCAGGGCCTGGAGCCTGCCTAGGATTCTGTGTCTCCCCCTCTCTCTGCCCCTTCCCCACTTGTGCTCTGTCTCTCTCTCTCAAAAATAAATTTTTAAAAATTTCTAAAAATTAAAAAAAAAATTTTTAAACAGAAAGTATATTAGAGTGCATTAAAACGCCTTATCTATATACTGTGTATGAATAGAGGGAGACTTGTAGCAATGCTCATCTAGGGGGGTATTATTTCTGGGTAATGAGATATTGGGTGATTTTTTTCACCCTTTTATTTTTCTATATTGTCTAATTTTTTAACGTGCATACATCATATTCACAAAGAAGAGTTGAATTTTTCAAGAAAGTATCAAATCAAGGGGGAGAGAGAGGGAAGGAAGAAGGAAAGAAGAAGAAAAAGAAAAAAGGGAGAAAGGAAAGAGAAAAGGGAGGAAGGAAGGAAGAGGGAGGAAGAGAGGGAGGAAGGAAGGAAGGAATGTAAGCAGGGAGGGAGGGAGGAAGGAGGGAAGAATGAAGGAAAGGAGGAAGGAAGGAAGGAAGGAAGGGAGGAAGGAAGGAGGGTAGGAAGGGAGGGAGGAAGGAAGGAAGGAGGATAGGAAGGGAGGGAGGAAGGAAGGAAGGAAGGGAAGGAGGGAGGAAGGGAGGGAGGGAGGAAGGAAGGAAGGAAGGGAAGGAGGGAAGGAGGGAGGAAGGAGGGAAGAATGAAGGAAATGAGGAAGGAAGGAAGGGAGGGAGGGAGGAAGGAAGGGAGAAGGAGAGAAAAGAAGGAAATAATACAGATGAGAGATGCTGCAGAAAAACGTGTTCTATTTATTCTGATTAGGGGAGCTAGTAAAATATAGTTGAAGATGTAGAATGTGTATGGGCTTTGGAGTTTTATAGACCTGGGTATATTCTATACCTGTTACATACCTAGAGTTTCACTAGACAAGTTCCCTGAACTGAAGTCCGAAGCTTCCTCATCTACGAAGTGGGAACAAACACACCTGTTTATAAGGGTTGCTTTGAGTTTGTGATAGATGTATCACACTGTGCCTAGAATTGAGTCATCCCTTTAAAAATGCCAACTTCCTTTTAAATTGTCTCGTAATCTTTTCCCCATCCATCCATCTATCCATCCATCCATCTCTCTGTACATCCATCCATCCAAGAAGCTTTTACTGGGCAGGTGTTTGCCAACTGCTAGTAAAACTCCGTGTGAAAAAATTCAGTCCCGCCCTCGGCAGAGCAGGCACGTCAGGTGGGATGAGAGAGAGACCATGAGGATTCAGGGCCAGAAGATGCAGGTACTTCTGCAGAGAAGCTCCCCCCTCAACCGTTTATCAACCTTCGCTTCAGAAGAAATCTCCCGCGCCCTAGCTTGGCTCATCAGAGTGGTATTGTTCTGGGATCTTGGGAGCCAGTTGGACAATGTGTCATTTAAATTTTGTTTCCACCGCCTCTTCTGCCTCTGTTCTGACTCCCACTGTTAAGTGCTGTGGCTCTTTATCATGGCTTTGAAATCGAGAAAGACACTTTGGAATTCAATTAGCCACATGGTTGCCACAGCAACGAAAACATATAAACTTAAATGATTTATACACACAGACAACACTTCAGAAAGGAATAAATTTAATCCCGCAGCTGGGAATGAAATGGATTGTACAATAAGAAAATTGTATTCTTCTCTCCCCCACGAGAGGCCTCATGGTCTTAATGTGATCTCAGTGAGGACGGAGCTAAGGGAAGACAGCAGGCCATGTGCAACTCCTGCTTACTCCTGAGGTTCACGCGGGGCACTCAGCCTTCCTCTGCAACCACTGGGGCATTCGGGGGACAGCAAAGCCAGGCATAGGGTACATATTAGTCCATGGACCATATGCATATCTTCCCATAGGGGCATTGTCCTGTCTTTCCAATGCTGTGCATAGGTTTGTACACATTCCTGCCCACAGATCCTGAGATGGGCTTCACAGTAAAGTGGGAGCCTTCACAGAGCCACCGAATGGAAGGGACAGCCTTACAAAACCCAACCGTTCTCTGCCTCACTCCTGCTCTCGCATCCTGTTATAGGTCAAGGATCAATGCAGCCCATTGGTGTCTTTGGGCTATAAGCACATTTTAAGGTAGATTCATATCGACCTGGACAGTATCAGGACCTATAGAACTTTATTTCTGCTATACAAGAAGCCTTAGTCTTCGTAGGCTAAATGAAATAAATGAAAGCTGACGTATCTTGAAATAGTTATCTTCCTTTTTTAAATTTTGCTTTCACATTTTACATATACGGACCTTTTGTAATCATCTAGAACAGAACTTTCTGGATTTCTTTTACTGCACACGGATATATGTGTATTTACTCATAAATATATATATGCAATACTGTTGATTCATATATATTGAAAGCCAATAAAGCATAATTAATTTTTTTAAACGATGTACTGAAGCTTTAATATTTTCTCTCATACCGAAATGAATCAGTGTGCATTCCACTTTGGAAACCACTGAGCTGGCAGGCTCCACGTTGCTTAGAGAAGAATTAGGGTGGTTGAAAGGGGAACAGCAGAGAAAAAGAACTGTATTTAAACTTCCAATATAAGGGGCACCTGGGTGGCTCAGTTGGTTAAGCATCCGACATCGGCTCAGGTCATGATCTCATGGTTCATGAGTTCGATCCCTGTGACAGGCTCTGTGCTCACAGCTCAGAGCCTGGAGCCTGCTTCGGATTCTGTGTCTCCCTCTCTCTCTGGCCCTTTCCCACTCACGATCTCTCTGTCTCTCTCTCTCTCTCTCTCAAAAACAAATAAACATTAAAAAAAAAAAAACTTCCTGGGGCGCCTGGGTGGCTCAGTCGGTTAAGCGTCCGACTTCAGCTCAGGTCACGATCTCGCGGTCCACGGGTTCGCGCCCCGCATCGGGCTCTGGGCTGATGGCTCGGAGTCTGGAGCCTGCTTCCGATTCTGTGTCTCCCTCTCTCTCTGCCCCTCCCCCGTTCATGCTGTGTCTCTGTCTCAAAAATAAATAAATGTTAAAAAAAAAAAATTAAAAAAAAAAAAAGAAAAAAAAAACTTCCAATACATGATCTTGAGGATAAAAAACAAACAAACAAACAAACCCATGATCTTGAGGACCAAGATGGAAGATCCCAAGGGGACAGGGCATAGTGTGGCTGTGCAAATAGGCTGGAAAAGTTGAGGAACCACGTGCAGAAAATACTAACCTTAATGTTCCCCACCCTCCTAGGGGACTGTAAAGGTTGGGGGAGAGGAGAGCACGTGAAAAGACCCCCACTGGTGTTTGGTTTTAGGGAGCCACTGGACACAAAGCCATTCTCTCCTCCACGCCCCACCAGGTGGATGGTCGCTGTGGCACCTAGACTGAGGAGCTGTTCGACAGGTAGGTCCCCGTTCCATATGGGCTCTCCATCAGTAGCTACTGCAGGTGACCACTGAGTGGTCCAGCTGACCGAGACCACCCAAGCTCCCAAGGCTTTGCTGAGTCGATCCAAACTGCCTCGTCTGGACAATTCCATCTTGCGGTGCTTAGGACATGTAAAATTACTCCCTACTCACATTACCCATGCAGAAAATGGTGCAAGGAGATACTCATAGGATGATGATGGCTGCATACTAGACTGTTCCTTGATGGGACTGAACAGTGATGAAACACCTGTACCACACATCACTAAAACCTCACTAATTGTTCTCCACTAACTTAGCACTGTTGACTTTCCATATTCTCCTTTGCAAGTACAGGTGACCCTTGAACAACACGGGTTTGAACCATGCTGGTCCACTTTTATGCGGATTGTTTCTTTTATTATTAAAAAAAATTTTTTTAACATTTATTTATTTTTGAGAGGCAGAGACAGAGCATGAGCAGGGGAGGGGCAGATAGAGAGAGAGGGGGAGAGAGAGAGAGAGGGAGACACAGAATCAAGCAGGCTCCAAGCTCCGAGCTGTCAACACACAGCCCGATGCAGGGCTTGAACCCACGAACTGTGAGATCATGACCTGAGCCAAAGTCGAAAGCTTAACCAACTGAGCCACCCAGGCACCCCAGTTTTTTCAATAAATATATTAGAAAAAATTTTGGAGATTCGTGACAATTTGGGAAAAACCTGCAGTGAACTGCATAAACTAGAAATATTAAAATATTAAGAGGTTGGGTATATCATGAATGCATAAAGTAGACGCAGATTCTAGTCTTTTATCATTTACTACCATATTATATATACATATCTATTATAAGAAATTAAAACTTATCAAAACTTATGCACACAAACGCTCACAGACCATACACGGCACCTTTTGCAGGACAGAGAAATGTAAACAAACATACAAACGCTGTGTTAAAAAATAAAGGAATGAAATGAACTGTAGTACAGTTTCACAGGCACCTCCTGTTACCTATTACGGTGAGTCAAAATGTTGCCAGTATCTGTGGGTGAGGCTTACCTCCACCAGGGCAGTCGATCTCTCTAGTAAATTGCGTATCACAGTAAAAAGGGTCTCCAGGACTCTCATTATTAGTAGTTAAGTTTGGGGGAGGTCAAAAGTGAAATGCAAATTTTCGACTGTGTGTGGGGTTGGCAACTGCAATTTCTTTTCCAGTAAGTGAACCTTTATGCCACAAGTCAGCACATAGTTCCAAACAAAGCTTAGCATGCAGTTTACGTGGAATACTTCACATCTGGGGACTCCTATCAAGAAACATTCTATTTCCACCTTTAATTAATGTATTTGGAAAAATTCAACCACAGTAATTCATTTGTATTCTGCAATTCAGGACTTTGTCTATTATGGACAGTCCTTTCCCTACTTAGGCATGGACTTTGAAGTTGGAGAAAGGGTTTTAGAAGCCTTTTCTGCCGTGTATCAACTTGGCCGTGTCTGGCAAACCACTGTACCTCTTAGACTCTCATTTTCCCAATCTGTAAAATGGGGATGATAACACCAGCCTTGCTGAATTGTTGTAAAATATATATGTCATCAAAAGCACCTTGCCTCATGCCTTAGCCCACAGTAACCCCTCAAAATGTAGCTGCCTTTATGGTAATTAGTGTGAATGAAAGACAACTTTCTCTACGTGCACCTACACCCCCATTCGAAGGTGTGAGTTTCCCCGCATTCACATAGGGGATGAGCGAACCCTGTACTTTCGCATCTGTGAAGGGTGGGTAGGTTTTAAAGGGACAGCCTCCCTTTACCACTGCTCATTCCCTGGAACGAGGTTATCCTAAGCCTTCAGGAGGCTTTTGAGCAAGGCTAGCAAAAGAGGGACACAGCACTGGAGAGCTTCAGAGGGTATCTGCAAGTAGGGACAAGACCCTCTGCCAGTGTGGTAAAAGTGGACTGCGATTTTTATCTTTGCATTCTTTTTATTGTGGTAAAATAAACACACATAACATTTGGTATTTTAGGGGCGCCTGGGTGGCTCAGTCCATTAAGCATCTGATGCTTGATTTCTGCTCAGGTCATGAGCTCACGGTTTGTGGGCTCAAACCCTGATTCAGGCTCTGCACTGACAGCATGGAGTCTGCTTGGAATTCTCTCTCTCTCTCTCTCTCTCTCTCTCTCTTCCTCTCATTCTCTCCCTGACTTTCCCCTGTTCACACTCTCTCTGCCTCTCTCTATCTCAAAACAAATAAACATTAAAAAAACATTTGCTATTTTAACCATTAAAAATTTTTTTTTTCAACGTTTATTTATTTTTGGGACAGAGAGAGACACAGCATGAATGGGGGAGGGGCAGAGAGAGAGGGAGACACAGAATCGGAAACAGGCTCCAGGCCCTGAGCCATCAGCCCAGAGCCTGACGCGGGGCTCAAACTCACGGACCGCGAGATCGTGACCTGGCTGAAGTCGGACGCTTAGCCGACTGCGCCACCCAGGCGCCCCTATTTTAACCATTTTAAAGCGTATCATTCAGGGGTGCCTGGGTGGCTCAGTCAGTTGAGCGTCTGAATTTTGATTGTGGCTCCAGTCATGATCTCACAGAGTTCGAGCCCCACGTGGGGCTCTGCGCTGACAATGCGGAACCTGCTTGACTCTCTCCTCTGCTCACACACACACTCTCTCTCTCAGAGTAGATAAATAAACTTAAGAAAAAGTGTAAAACTCAGTGGCATTAAGTACATTCACCATGTGTACAAACATCACCCCTATTTAATTCCAGAACTTTCTCATCTCATACTCATTAAGCAGTTACTCCCCATTTCTCCCCCCCAGGACCCCAGCCTCTGGCTACCTCTCATCTACTCTCTGTCTCTGTAGACTTGCTTCTCTTGGACACTTCATACAAATGGAATCATATAGAATAAGGCCCTTTGTGACAGACTTATCTCATATGTTGCCAACGACCATTCACTGTGAAGCACGTGTCAGTACTTCCTTCGTTCTTATGGCTCATAATGTTCCATCGTGTGGATGAACGTCCTTTTATGGGTCCTGGGTTTGGTTCTTAATCCTCTCCACGCATGTGGATTCACAATGCGGTGGACTTGGTGTCACACAGGCTTTGGCTCAGTGGCACCATCTCAGGCGCTCACCTGTTCGGAGACGTTGGGCATGTGTCTTAGCCTGTCCAGGCTACAGGTGCCCCTCCTGTGACACGAAGGTAATGACGATGGTCGGGGACAATCGTACTGGGACATTGAATGAAATGCACAGAATACAGGTGTACCTGGAATATAGGAAGTGTCTTAATCCGTTATTTTGTTTGTGTTGTCTTCAAATTTCTTTAGCTTCATTAATGTTCCTGATAAAAAGAACCACCATGGAAGCCAAGGGTCCCCGATGGGGGTGCACCCTGCTCAGTCTTGGCTCTCTGCACCCCACTCTGGTGCGTGTGGCTGGGCTGGGCCCCTTGCCGAGCCCCAGGGAGCTGCCCCCTTTCCTGTCAGTCTCTGACAAGCCACCCGCTCGTTCTCCCTTCTCCTTCCTGCTTCTGGAAGCTTCCAGAAGCTCTCATCAAGCATCAAGCAGCACCAGGTGGGAAGCTGACAAGGGTTGCGGGGCGGCCCCAGCCCTGGGCTGGGAATGGGCAGCAGCTCTATTCTGGGGGCAGAGGCCTGCCTCTGGGGCTCCCACTCATCCCTCAGGGCCAAGCGCTGGAGACCAGCCTGGAGGCAGCTGTCCCTGCATTTGTGATGATCCAGCACACAGACCATCCATCACTCTCCTCCCCACGGCCACTGGCATGCCTCTCTGCCAGGTCCACGCTGGAGAGCCCGGGAGAAGCAATGCTTCCAAGGAAAGAGTCACATCAAATGGCCACAGCCCAGGGTGGCTGGGCCCTGGCGGATGAGTAGACGGTCCTGCTGTTCTGCTCTGATTTTCTTTCACTCCAGCCACTCATTTCGATTCTGCTTCCGGACTTGCCCGCTCTGGCCTATTGAACAGGCTTTGGCCATCTGGACTCCAGACCACCGTGTAGACCACAGTCCCGTCCTGGTGCAACACCCCACCCCCTCCAAGTTTGGGGCCACCGGTCATGCTGACTGCTGCATCTAGTGACGGTGCCAGGCAGGACCAGGCCAATTGCAGTGGATGCATTCCTTGGGATGGAGTGGACAGGGAGGAAAGCCAGCCCACCAAGCCAAGTGCACAAGAAGCAGGCAGTGCAGGGGCAAATGGTGAGTCAGGGTGGGTGGGAGGATCTACTGCAGAGTCAAGGGGTCCCAGCAGAAGGGCAGAGTGTGGTGGGGGGAAAGCCACTCAATGGAGCCAAAGCTCCCCAGGAAGCCAGCACCTGGGACTTCCCAAAATCTGGCCACTTGACACCAGCTTCTAGATGGAGGTTCAGGGCAAAACGCTGGCCCCAGGGGTCAGCTGATAGGAACAAGCTAAGCTGGGGTGTGGAGGGCACACCTACCAGGCAGAAATGAAATGTACTTCCCTGAGTTATAAGGGCTGGGGTAGGGACTTGGTGTCTCAGGAAAGACGGAGCCTGGTTGGCGCTTGCCACTCTCAGACTCTTCCTATCTGAGGTCAAGTGGCCTGGGCTGCATGTCATCTCCTGGGAGAGACGTGAACTGAGAACCTGGGTACCCTGTGGGGCCTGGCCATGGACCAGGAAGGATCACCCACCATTCATTCATTTATTCATTCACTCACTCCCCCAAGGCTTCCTGACTATCTTTTCTCCGTGCTAGGTTCCTGCTAAACTCTTTTTTGTTATTTAAAATAATTTTTTTTAACGTTTATTTTATTCTTGAGAGACAGAGAGAGACAGAGACAGAGTTTGAGCAGGGTAGGAGCAGAAAGAGAGGGAGACACAGAGTCCGAGGCAGGGTCCACGCTCCGAGCTGTCAGCACAGAGCCTGATGCAGGGCTTGAACTCACAAACCCATGAGATCGTGACCTGAGCTAAAGTCGGATGCTTAACCAACTGAGCCACCCAGGTGCCCTGGTTCTGGCTAAGCTCTTATGTGGCTTGATGTGGTCACAGAAATATACAGGACAGCAGAGCCACCCTACTCCCTAGGGACTTAGGTACAAGCCTCCCCCCGCCCCCCGCCCCGATCTATATGAAGTTCCTTGAGAATACAGTCAGGATCTTAATAATTATATTTCTAACAATGGGCACACAAGAGGGTCAGTAAATGTTTATTGAAATAAAACCAGCTTATTTAGATCAAACTCTATCTCACAGTTCTCACAGATCTCACCCTGATCAATTTTAATACGATTTCCAATCAAGGTTAATGTGTCCTCCCATTTTGTCCCCAGCCTCATCCAACACACACACACACACACATGCACACAAACACTCACATGCATGCATGCACACCCTGAAAACTGGGTCACTTGAATAATTCTGGTCTGTTGCATATTTATTCAGAATGCTGAGTTTGGAAATGCTAATGTGACCCTGAGTAAGCATCTTATCTATATAGTATTTCAAGTTTAAAATGTATAATTATATATTAGTTAATATATATATTAACAATATATATATTAACTATTATATTAATACAATATTATATATTAACTAATATATACTTATAACTAATATATATTATATATTAATATATATGAACTAATATATAATGATACATTTTATTATTTTATGCTACATTTATATATGTTATAATTCTGTAATCTAATGATATATTTTATAATACAATTATGTTTTGTAATATGTAATTACATATGCTATATTATATGTCTGTATGTATACACATTATTTGATAGGATGTAAAATAATAATCCCAGTCCTAACCACCTCCTAAGCCTAGAATGTGTATATGAAATAGAGGTGTGGGGGCATTTTGAAAGGGAGAACATACTAAGAAGATTCTACCTGTCCACAGTGGAGTTTCAGTGCTGGTGCTGAGGCTGTTTTTCCAGTTCCATAGATCTTGTCTACCGGGAGGAAGAAAATTCCGTTGCCTAAGCCCCTACCTGGAAGGTCACATGAGTCTACCGAGCTCCCAGGAGAGTCGTGAGTATCAGTGGATGAATGTATGTATATAGCCTCTGGCACTCAGCCAGCCACAAGAAAATTTATCTTTAAATTTGTTTTAAGTTTATTTATTTTGAGAGAGAGAGAGAGAGACAGAGAGAGAGCAGGGGAGGGGCAGAGAGAGAGAGAGAATGCCAAGCAGACTCCATCCACAGTCAGGGCAGAGCCTGATGCAGGACACAAACTCACAAACCATGAGATCATGACCTGAGCTCAAACTAAGAGTCAAATGCTTAACCGACTGAGCCACCCAAGTACCCCCACAAGAAAGTTTATTACCTCCTTTATTACCCCTTCCTTCAGGACAGCAACTGGGGCTTATTCACCTGTGTGTTCCTCCCAGGCCTCTAGAACAGGACATCTCACACAGCGGGTAGCCCCTGAAGTGTCTACACCAGGGCCTCTCACACAGCAGGTACTCGGAGGTGTCTAGACCAGGCCTTGCACAGAGAAGCACTCCCTAAAGTTTTGAGTTAATTGAGGTGAATCCGTAGACCTTACCAGCTCAAGCCTCCCCCTTCCATCAGCATGAGCCAGGTGGCTCTGTCTTCTCCCTCACGGTCGGGACCTCAGAGCCAGGTGGGGAAGGGCTATGCGTCCCATGAGGCCCTTCCCTCTCAGGAAATGTGTACAGGTGAGTCAACCTAACACAGCAATTGCCTCGGGAGCAAGGGAAGGTCAGGCAGCTCGAGCAAGGCCCGGGCTCCCTGGGAGGGCAGTGCTTAATGAGGTCCTTTGGCACAAGGCCAGGGACTTTTGGCCATTCCCGGGGGTTGGATTTGCTGCATCTTGTGAAAAGAAGCGTCACTCTGCAGGAAGGTCAGGGGGGACAGGTGCACGAGGAAGGCAGAAAGCCAGCAGAACCCCAGGCTCTCCAAGCCGGGACAGCGCTGCCAGCAGGGGTGCTGGCCACACTCCAGGGCCCTCTGGCTGCGTCCTGTGTGGGCATCACCTCGGCGGCCCAGGCAGGCCGGGCTTCCTTGGTCTTGCTTTGAAGAAGGCCGCGGGCCGCGAGCCTGTTATTTCCCTGGCACCCAGGACAGGCCCACAGCGCCTTATCTGCAATTCCACAAGAGCTCAGAAAATGGAAACTTTTTCCTAACGTAATTGGCGGCAACACCTGACCTCACCCGAACTCCTCTGGCTGCAGAACTTGACCTTCTCTGACGTGAGGTTATCCGTTCATGGTGAATATTCATATGTTCATTCTTAGTGCCTCCTGTGGTTTTTCCATTTACACGCCGGCCTTCAGGAAGGAATGGTGTGTTCATGTTCTAGACTCTGCTTTAGTTTGAAAAGGGAGTTTATAGTAAAGGCACAGGTTTGTGGGAACTGGAGGAAGAGCCGAAGTGTCATCACACATGGAGGCAGCTTTAGGGCCTCTCTCTCTCTCCCACTTCTCCTTTCTCTTTCCTGGGGCTGCTGCATGGTTTCTCTTCCCTTCCCTGTACCTCCCTCCCTCATTTCCTCCCTCTCCTCCTTCCCCCTTCCTCTTCTCTTCTCTCCTCCTTTTCTTCTCTTCTCCCTGCACCCCTGCTCCTCCCACCTGTCCTGCCAGCTTCCTCTGCTTCCTCATCATTTTGGGCTCTTGTGAGTTTGGCTTGCACGTAGCTCATCTACACTTGACTGTGTCTCCAGGCTTCATTTCATCAAGCCTCCTGTCGCGGTGCGCTCCGTCTTTCTGTGTGTCCCCGTGGACAAAGAGAATGCTCATTGTCTCAGCTCATCTTTCACGCTAAGCTGCTGGCCAGCTTGTCTGTTTATACCAAGTCCATGGAAGGGAGTACCCTCGTTAGGTGCCCACCTTGCTGCGCTCAGTAGTGTCAGGGGAAGGTACCATGCGATACAAAATACTGCTGCTTACTTTGACCCTTGAATGGGTGCTGACATTAGACGGTTTCCCTTAGAAGGGGCGAAGGTCAGGCAGGCTCCAAAAGTCTAGCACGTGGTCCAAACTCCAACATTGCTGGGGGATGCCAAGAGCACCAGAGACTGGAAGTGTGTTAGCAACCTCCAGTACCCTAGTTACAGCCTTCCTGTTTCTGCCACCTACCCCCCAGCAGATGCACAAATGGTCCAAACATTCAAATTTCCCTAAGATGACAGGGCCCCTCCCCATCTTTAGCTAGTCGAAACCACATGTCCCCAGGTGTCAGTGCTTGTCAATCTGGATCAATGCTTGTCATTTCTATCCAACCCTGCTGTCCTGGTATCTCTCATTGACAAAAGACATCGGAATCAGAGCAAACACAAAATAAGGCCTTCTGCTATGATAGGTGTTTATTTTTTTTAATTTTTATTTATTTATTTTGAGAGAGAGAGAGAGAGAGAGAGAGAGAGACAGAGGCCAGGGGAGGGGCAGAGAGAGGAAGAGAGAGAATTCTAAGCAGGCCCCAAGCTGTCAGTGCAGAGTCAGATGTGGGGCTCGAACTCATGAACTGCAAGGTCATGCATGACCCGAGTGGAAATCAAGAGTCAGATGCTTAACTAACTGAGCCATCCAGGCGCCCCTAATATGGTAGGTGTTTAATGAATGTTTGTTGAAGTCATTTGGATGAATACATCAAAGAATCAATGGATAATAATGGCTCTGTGTCCACATCTATTGTGCTTTAGCAACTCCTACCGATGTAGGAATCTGATGTGGGAACAATGGGTTTTACTGATGGAATGGACATCACCAGAGTCCTTTAATGGCACATCCAGGAGATCGTTCCTTCTGCATCTGCGTGTGAAGCCAAAGCCAAGGGGAGTCACATGCAGCCTGACCTTGGAGAATCTTCTGCCACCCCCTCCCCTCTTCCACTCCCCACCCCCCACCCGTCACCCCCACCCCCACACAGCTGGCTGATATGGGAGACCTGGGCTGACAGGGCTGGCAAAGCAAAGTCACAGGCCAGTTATATTGGAACCTGCTGAGCAGGACCGTAGCCCCAGACTGTCATTGTCATAAGGGGACTGAGAGAATCCTCAGTGGAAGGGAGAAGGCTTGCTGTGTCAGCAAGAGCTGTTTAAATAGATTTTCTTGCTGGCAGGGTGCTAATGAGGTGCTAACACCGGGGAGGGAGGCAAGCAGGCGGGGCTTTCTGGGAGAAGCAGCAGATCTGAACAAGGCTTCAAAGGAGTTGGTCTGGAGCCTGGGAAGGCGGCCCTGCCCACCTGCCCCGAGTCCATCTGAGGGCCCCTCTTTGGGAGCTGAAGAGAAGGACGGCTCAGATGTTCTGAGAACGGATCCTCTCATTCTCTCTCACTGTTTTTAAATCATCCTCCTCGTCAGTTTTTAGAAGGCAAAGTGCTAAGTACCGTGTTCCCCGCCAAGTCCTGTCTTAGATCCTGCCTGCACGCCGGGTAGAGAGAGGGCTCCCCCCTCACTCCAGGCTCGCCTCACGTCGCAGAGGTGGGCTCTGGGCCCCTTTTCTCCCCTGGTGTGGGGGCTCCCCTTCCTGGGGTCCCCCTCCTTCCTTGCCACCGGGGAAGGACATACCCTTCCACAGCTCCTTCCAACTGCATTAAAAAAAATTTTTTTTTCTGTTTAAATTATTTTAAAATTTCTCTTCTGGAAAGCTAGCAAGATAGTCAGTTTGTGTCTGTCGATTCTAAGGACAAAAAGAGTTGGCATCTATTAGATCAGGCCATATGAAAGTCTCATTTTTGTAGGTCAGGAACAATTTTCTATAGGCAGTGTCACGTAGTTCAAACTAATACATCTGTCTGGAGCTGAGCATTATTACACAGACTGGAATCCGGCATGCTGGGTGTTCTCAGGACGGTATCTATGAGCACCGGCTGGAGGACTCACGGGGCGTGCGGGGGGCGGTGCCGTGGCATCGGAAGTTGAGAAAAAATATAACAATGGTGGTGCGACAGAGCCGGTGGTCATGAGTGGCGTTAACAAGGGCGGTAACCCTTGCTATGTTCCACGATAAGACCGTTGGATGTCATAATTCATTTAATTCTTGTGACATCATCATGGGGCAGTTATTGTACAGGTGGGGAACTTAAGTCACAAGGAAAATTAGGTCACGTGCCCAAGATGGCCCATGAGGATGCCAGGATACGACCAGGCAGAAGGGTCCCGGAGGCTGAGCCGTCTGCCAAAGCTGTGAGGGAGGAGGAGGAATTGCAAATAAGAGGGAGGTGTCCTGGAAACCTCGCATCTTCCCCAGAGGGCGGTTCCCCTGCTGAGCTGGTAGGAAGTCAGCAGCGTGCTGCAGGGGACAGAAGAAGCTCTTAAATGTTTTATTTACTTTATTTTATTTTATTTTGTTTTTACATTTTTTATTTATTATTATTTTTTTAAATATGAAATTTATTGTCAGATTGGTTTCCATACAATACCCAGTGCTCATCCCAACAGGTGCCCTCCTCAATACCCATCACCCGCCCTCCCCTCCCTCCCACCCCCCATCAACCCTCAGTTTGTTCTCAGTTTTTAAGAGTCTCTCGTGTTTTGGTTCCTTCCCTCTCTAACCTTTTTTTTTTTCCTTTCCCCTCCCCGCTGGTCTTCTGTTAAGTTTCTCAGGATCCACATAGGAGTGAAAACATATGGTGTCTGTCTTTCTCTGTATGACTTACTTCACTTAGCATAACACTCTCCAATTCCATCCACGTTGCTACGAAAGGCCAGATTTCATTCTTTCTCCTTGCCAAGTAGTATTCCATTGTGTGTATAAACCACAGTTTCTTTATCCATTCATCAGTTGATAGACATTTAGGGTCTTTCCATAATTGGGCTACATTGGGTGTGGGTATCAGCCCTGCTCACACTGTCTGCATGAGTTGAGCAAATCAAATCGATTCACATGGGTTCCAGATTTCCCAGGTTTAAAATGGGGCTGATTATGAATAAAAAAGGCTGCTATGAGGACCCCAGGAAATGCTGTTCTCCTTAAACTTGGAACTCCCTCTAAGCAGGTCAACGTCATTCCTGTCTGTGTCCACGCTGGCCCATTACTCTGGCTCCGGAAATGTTTATTATGGAGTGTCTGTGTTGGAAAGACTGAGGTTGGACAGGTTTGAATGGTGTGGGACACGTGTAAAGGTGCCGTGAGTTGTTAGCGAAGAGGAAAAATTGAAAAAGAAATGACAGGGAGTGAGAGGGGAAACTAGGGAGAAGATGGGGCAGGAATCCATCCAACCAAAGGAACTGGGTTGGAGGGGCGTCTGGGTGGCTCAGTCGTTGAAGCATCTGACCTCAGCTCAGGCCATGATCTCATGGTTCGTGAGTTCGAGCCCCGTGTTGGGCTCTGTCCTGACAGCTCAGAGCCTGGAGCCTGCTTCGGATTCTGTGTCTCCCTCTCTCTGCCCCTCCCCGACCACACTCTGTCTCTCTCTGTCTCTCAAAAAGAAATAAATGCTGAAAAAAATTTTTTTTACAAAGGAATTGGGGTGGAGAAGCTGTCCACTTTTTGCTTCAATAGCCCCGAGACGTACGTTTACTCGGTATAGTACATTCCTTTCCTGCGGCTGCTGGCACAGATGATCATAAGCAGCGTGGCTTAAAACAATAGAAATGTATCCTTTCACAATTCTGGAGGCTAAAAATCTGAAATAAAGGTGTCTGCAGGGCCATGCTCCCTCTGAAGTTTCTAGGAAGGAATCTTTACTTGACTTTCCTAACTTCCAGTGTGTGCCAGTAATCCTTGGATTTCTTGGATAGAGGCAGCCTAATTCTAACCTGTGCTTCCAACTTTACCTGGTCATCTGTTTTGTGTGTGTGTGTGTGTCCAGGTGTCCAGATTGCCTTCTTACAAGGACACTGGTCATTGGATAACAACACACCTCTACCCAGTGTGATCTAATTTTGACTTGATAATATCTGTAAAGATCCTATTTCCAGATAAGGCCACATTCACATTCACAGGTTCTGGTGGATCTGAATTTAGGGGATACTAGTCAGCCCAGCACACTCAGCTAGCTACCAGCTCTAACTTAAAACAAATTCCTTCCTTCTTTCTTTTTTCTTTCTTTCTTTCTTTCTTCCTTTCCTTCCTCTTTCTTTTTTCTTCTTTCTATCTTTCTTTCTTTCTTTCTTTCTTTCTTTCTTTCTCTTCCTTCCTTCCTTCCTTCCTTCCTTCCTTCCTTCCTTCCTTTCTTCCTCTGTTCAGGAAACATTTACTAAGTACCTACTGTGTCAAGGACAGTGTTACATGCTGGGGATACAAGTTTGGTAAGTCAAGGCTGTTCTGCATAAGGATCTTATTCACTAGTTGAAGAGATAGTTGTGTTCACAAGAGAACTCAATAGAGGTTTATGGAGCCAGTGATTGGATCCTGTTCGTAAGGATTGTGGCAAAGATAAAGTGAACCTTGAAAGAGCGTTGGTCAGGGAAGGTTTCATAGGAGAGGCGGTGCTTGTGCTGAGTCTTTCCCGAAATCATTAAATGGACAAAATGGGGAAGGTGCTCTAGGTGGAGGGCATGGTATATGCAAAGACTGGGGGCCCTGAACCTCCCTTTTGTGTTTGGGGTTCTGTAGATGCTTTGGTACTGATGCTAGAGCAGAGTGCAAGACCCACTCACAGGGAGAAAGGGACAAGCCAAGGGAGGCAGCGACTGACTCTCAAGGCCATTGGTGGGTCATGTGGTGGCGTCCATAAGTCTTGGCTGGAGATGGGGCAGCAGGTGGACCATGAGCATCCTGTCCGGAAACAGCCCCTCTCACTTGGCAGGTTTGCCCTAAGAAATAAAAGGAAGGACAAAAGAAGAAGGAGGAGGGAGGCTGTGTAGTCATTTAATCACCATGACAGTTCATTTCACAGGTTGGGGACATTGAGGCACGGAGTGGTTAAATGGTTTGTTCTAAATCACAAAGCAAATAAATGGCAGAGCGTCAACCCTTGATTATGGGATTCACTCAATGGATTATTCCCAGTGCTATGCACTGTCTCCCAAGGGAACCTGATAGAAAATTTAAGAAAATCAAATAGGCCAATTAAAAGGCAATTATTTTTATTACATAACAAGTCTTTGGCTTATCCAGGGATCTGCCACAGAATTATGTTTAAATAGCAACCACTTAATACCAGCCTCCCCAAGCAGCTTCCATTCCTGGGTGTTTAAATGTGTCCTGATGGATCACAAATCGCTTATTTTAGGGAAGGAGAATAGAAAACCAAAAAGCCAAAATGCTAGAAGCCATCAACCAGTTAAAGATCAATCAGGAATGAAGAGGCATTAATGCTTCCTGGGAATTATAATGGAAGCCAATGGGAAAAAAAATGTGATTTCATTAAAAAAATTCCTGTTGGTGTTACCCGTGGATGCTTCCTCCACCACAGCCACCACCACGGCTACCTCTCAGTGTGAATTTTTTATTTTTTTAATTAATTAATTAATTTTTTAGAGGTCAATTTATTTTTGAGAGAGAGAGAGGCAGAGAGAGAGGGAGAAAAAGGGAATCCCAAGCAGATTTGGCTGCTGTCAGCACAGGGCCCAGTGTGGGGCTTGAACTCATGAACCATGAGATCATGACCTGAGCTGAAATCAAGAATCAGGTGCTCAACCAACTGAGCCACACAGGTGCCCCTGAGTGTGAATTTTTATGTATGTATGTATGTATGCATTTATTTATTTATTTTAAAGTTTATTTATTTTGAAGGAGAGAGAGAGAGAGCAAGCAGGGGAGGGGCAGAGAGAGAGGGATAGAGAATCTCAAGCAGGCTCTGCACTGTCAGCACAGAGCCCGATGTGGGGCTCGAACACATGAACCACGAGATCATGACCTGAGCCGAAATCAAGAGTCAGATGCTTAACCGACTGAGCCACCCAGGCGCACCCCCAGTGTGAATTTGTTAAAAGGAGATTTGGACCCAGAACATATCTGAATCAAGTTTTCATCAGACATACAAGTGTTTTAGAAGCACACCTCTTGCATCAAGCTAGATGCAAGTTCAGCGTTAAAAACAGTAACTTTCTGTAAGGATCTGACATCTTAAGACGTGCAGTTAGCTCGGGAGAAGGGAGCTTGGCTGGAACTGCTGACATGTGGAGGTTACCCACAACCCCAGGACAATCAAGGCTCCAAAGTCCCCAAACACCATTTGGGTCTCTTGTACTCAACCAAATTACCCCTTCAGAGGGCTGCATGGCCCGTGGCAGCCCCAAATAGGAATATCTAGAGTCAGGATGGTTTTTGCTTCTAAAATGGAATGAAGAGTAGAGGACACTGTTGTAACGTGAATCAGACTCAAAAAGCCCTGAGTTCAAGTCCTCGGTCCATGTTAACAATCTGGGTGGCATTGGGCAAGTCTTTATTCCTCTCTTGATCTGTATTTGCACACCTGTCAGACGAGCAGGTAGGACTAGATGCTTCCTTTATCCCCTCCTGGCTTAGACGTTTTATGATCGATGAGCAGGTAGCTGTGATGTCCGAGGCCTTCAGCGGAGCAGCGGGGACTGACTGGGGCTGGAGCCCGACCCGCTCTGCCGCCCATAAACACGCCAGCTCTTGAGGCTGGCGGCCAGGATGGGGACGCAGGCTACTGCAGCTTCTTTAACTTCAGGGCTGGGAGGAAGCGATCGATACAAGTCAGATGGAAAGGACATAAGCAGCAGGGGAAATGTTATTGGCAAAGGGAGACACTTAAACCCGTGAAACTGGAAACTATAAGGCAAGGACAATGAGGCCTTGAAGCCCAGCGATAACGTCAGCACTTGGCCGGCTGCGCCGAGCTTCGGCAAGACAGGGAGACGGGCCCTTGGAGGCGCCGAGGGTGTTCGGCCCCATCCTCGTTCGACTGCCAGCACGTGCTCCCCTGACGGGGCCTTCCTGTGCTCCAACCCATGGCCCCTGTCCCCCAAGCCACCCTTCATACACACACACACACACCAGATCCTTGATAGGAAGTATTGAATATGTGATTTTCTGTCTTAAACAAGACATATTTTCATTATTGGAAACGATGCTTCCCTGTGATTCTCAGTGATACAGGGATGGAAAAAGAAGGCCTGCTTTTGCAGCTGGGGTGCAGGGGTGCATAGCTGGGGCACAGGGGTACACAGCTGGGGCGCAGGGGTGCATAGCTGGGGCACAAGGGTGCATAGCTGGGGTGGAGGGGTGCATAGCTGGGGCACAGGGGTGCATAGCTGGGGCACCGGGGTGCATAGCTGGGGTGCAGGGGTGCATAGCTGGGGCACAGGGGTGCATAGCTGGGGTGCAGGGGTGCATAGCTGGGGCACAAGGGTGCATAGCTGGGGTGGAGGGGTGCATAGCTAGGGCACAGGGGTGCATAGCTGGGGTGCAGAGGTGCATAGCTGGGGCACAGGGGTGCATAGCTGGGGCACAGGGGTGCATAGCTGGGGTGCAGGGGTGCATAGCCAGGGCACAGGAGTGAAAGAGAACCTGGCTGCAGGCCTCCCAAACACCCCAGGCCCGGCCACTCACCGCTGACCAAATCCAAAGGCAGAAGGATGAATGGGGGTGAAACAGGAAAGGAATGTATTTCAGGGACGAGAGCGGACTAGTGTCTCAAAGACTGTCCCCCAAGTGCTGAAGATACTTCCAGGTTTATGTAAGGAGGATGTGGGAAGAAGTTCAGTGCGTGTGTGCAGGTAGGCAGTGAAGGTCATGTCGATCACTCTCCTGGGGTCAATCATATGGGGTCTTGTTGGCACGGGACAGTCCTTATTGCTTGAGGGGATAACCTCAGTCCTCATCATGGGGTGCTTTGCCCACTGGGTCTTTTGCATGAATTAAGAGATCAGCTAGAAATTGGGGTGCCTGGGTGGCTCAGTCGGTTAAGCGTCCGACTTTGGCTCAGGTCACGATCTCGTGGTTTGTGAGTTTGAGCCCCATGTCGGGCTCTGTGCTGACAGCTGGGAGCCTGGAGCCTGCTTTGGATTCTGTGTCTCCCTCTGCCTCTGCCCCTCCCCCGCTCATGCTCTGTCTCTCTCTCTCAAAAAATAAATAAACATTAAAAAAAAAAAAAGGGCGCCTGGGTGGCTCAGTCAGTTGAGTGTCAAACTTCGGCTCAGGTCATGATCTCCTGTTCTCGAGTTTGAGCCCCACATCAGACTCTGTGTGGAGCCAGCTCAGATTTGGATTCTGTGTCTCCCTCTCTGTCCCTCCCCGCCTTGTGCTCTGTCTCTGTCTGTCTGTCTCTCTCTCAATAAAACAAAACAAAACCAGAGAGAGATAAGCTAGAAAGAAGAACCTCATCAATCAAAAGTTTGAGGTCACATGGAGGTGGTTGAAGTCCTCATTCACTTTTAATCAACAGCCACGGACCACTTCCAGGGTGAAGAAGGACAGATCCAGTGCCTCTTCTAAGGGCACCCAGCAGGGTAACCAAGGAAGCTCACGGACACATGCACCGCCCTTAGGTACAATGACAGATGTCACCTGCAGCGTCTGCTCTGCACCACACAGCGTGCTGGGTGCTTGACAATTGCATATGGGGTTGGGGACACCATTTTTGTTTTTTAAAGTTTGTTTATTTTGAGAGAGACATAGAGACAGAGCGAGGAGAGAAAGGATCCCAAGCAGGCTCCGCACGATCAGTGTGAAGGCTGATGTGGGGCTCAAATCCACGAACTGGGAGGTTATGACTTCGAAGTCGGGAGTCAGAGGCTTAATCAACTGAGCCACCCAGGTGCCCCTGTGGGTTCTATTTTTAAGGCAGCCTAGGTCTGCTGTTCACAGCTGTGAAAGAGTTCCCTTGAGGAGAAAGGGGAGCTTCTTTTTTTTTTGGTGTCCACTTTGATGGGGTTGATGGTCGTGAACTACCAGCTTGTCTGGGCAGAGTGAGCTGAGATTAAGAAAGAGTGGCATTATTCTGCCGAATAAAGCAACAGGCCCAAGAAGGGAAAGGTAGGGGTGAGGTCTGTAGGAGAGAAAGGTAGGGGAGAGTTCAGTAGAAGCTTCCAGGAGCTCGGGGGAAGAAGGCCCCGTGACACCTGCCATTAAATGTCAACCTGTGTTCGCTTTCCTTTATGCCAGAGCCTAAGGGTTTTTTCCAAGGGGAGGCGATTTTGTTTTCCAGGCATTTGGCAACGTCTGGAGACATTTGTGGTTGTCATGATGGGCGTGGAGGTGTGTGCCTACACCATTGAGTACGTAGTGACCCAAGGGTGCTACCAAACCTCCCCCACTGCACAGGTCAGCCTCACAACAGGGAATTAGTGGGCCCCAGGTGTCCAAACTACGGCAGGCTGGGAGGTGTGAGAGCAGCCACAGGGGTGAGCTGCCTGGCTGGATGGCTGGGATTCTACCCAGTGGGAGGACGCTGAAGGAGCAAAAAAATGAATATGGCACAAGTGACCGTGAGATCTAAGTGTCTGCTCCCTTAGCTCTGAGGACCCTCACGTCCCCCTTTCCAGGAGTGGATGTGCTCTCACTATTTTTTCTGTATTTCCCCCCACCTGCTACAAGCCCTGAGGGCTACTGGTTTAAACCCACACTGTCTCTTTCTGCCTTTGTAAAAACCCTGAGTCTTTTTGTGAGTGGGCTTCATTTTGTACTGGAGAGAAATGAAGGTTTAGGGTAGTGAAGTAGGTTTGTGATCACTTGACGAGGCTGGATTGGGTCCAGGTCTAGCTGAGTACAGAACCCCAGCCGTCCACCATCCTGGACGGTCCCCCGAGGCACAGGGGAAGGCCAACCTGTGGCTGCACGTGGAGCTCAGCAGCCTTTTGGGTGTCCAAGTTCACCGGTTGGTGGTGAGTTTCCAAACCACTTTCATGTCTGGCAGGACTGACCCAGCTATCACCCTACGCGGGACTGGCGATGGTTTGCATATCGGATCCAGTGAAATTTTAGTTACTGCCCCGGTTGTATAATTTCTCCAAAATGCTTTCAGGTCAGTTATAGTCACTCCTGATCTGACACCATCATAGCAACTTAATAATTTAATTCATTGACTAAAAAGATGACACCAGTGCGCCCAGTGGTGTTTTTAAACTCATTTATGTTCTATTGATCGCAAGGTCAAGTACAACCAAGTGGAACACCGTAGCACATGTATGCACACATCCGGGTTTTCGGATGTCTGGTGGTAAGTCTTTGACGTGGACTTCACCCCCTCCTTGTCTAGCCTCCGCCTTCCGAGCTTGCAGATTGAGAGGACTGTGTTAATTTTCAGCTTTGCAACCCTACATCTCTACTATTCCCCAGGCAGAACCTGGGCTGTAGGAGCTAAGAACCAAATGGCTCGTTTGTGTTTATGCTTTGTGACACCAGCGACGTATGGTTGTTGTCAAACTTCAATTCTTCTTCATTCTGATGGCTCTATTTTTTTTTTAAATAGCAAAAGGAAAGAACATCTTCTGTGATGCTATGGTAAATGTCTGTAGGTTTTAAATAAGATGTATTCCTCTCCAGCTCTCCCCTCCTTTATCTCCACCTCTTTCTGTACCGCGGTGCAGGGTTTGCAGTTTGGGTACCCCTGTCATTTCAGGTCGGATGCTTCTTTGTTATGGGAGTTGTCCTGTGCATTAGAGAGTATTCAGCAGTATCCCTGGCCCCTCCCACTAGACCAGCAACACCTCTTCAGTACTGACAACCATAAATGTTTCTAGACATTGGCAAATGTCCCCTGGGAAGCAACATCTCCCTCTAGTTAAGAACCACCGCCATCCTGGATTGGCCTTCTGCAATCGCTTGCCTTATGTAGGTCATGAAAATTAAACGCTTTAAATAAGAGTTTCAAATTTTACAGATCTCAAAGTAAAGCTTTATGGTATGTTACAGATTGGACTTGGAATAACACTCGGCCTTGAATCAGGATTCTGCCACGTATTAGTTAGGTAAGTTAAATTCTCTGAGTTTCAATTACCTTAGAGTAAAATGTGGACAATACTCACCTTGCAGAGCTGAATTTGGGACTGGATTCATTCCACTGGATACAGTGAATGCTGCCATCTTTGTTCCCAATATTGTGCCAGATGAAACTTGTTTAAGTAGTGTATTTCTAGGAACTTGCTAGCATAATTGAGAGGAATTGATTTCTAAAAACAATTATTTCAAAGTGAATCTGAAAGCTCCTAATCTCATAGAGTCTTAATAATGGGAGGAAATTCAGCAAAATTTGAGTTGGTTAAGTCAGGTTAAGTGAGGTTATGTGCCTTGGGAAATTCCCTGAATTAATGACCGACTGGCTTGGGGGTAATATCCAGCCCTGTAGACAGATGATCATGACCTTGACCTGTATCTCACTATATATTCAAACCATGGACCTGCGAGCCGAATGAAAAGGGAATGTTTCATGGAATGGTTCCCTTCACTAATAAAAGCCTTCTAGAATATGCACATTATACCCAAGAAGATCCTGTTTCAGCTCTTACTATAGGCCTTCAAGGTTAAAGATGCAGCTTGCATTTTCTAGGTGTAGGAGACTTCAGATTGCCCTGTGGCCCCAGGCCCTGTCTCTTGGGTTGGCCTCTTGGGCACAAGCCTGGCCTGTCTGGGGCCTGAGGTGGCCTTCAATGCTGTAACTGAATTACTTGGCTGATGGTGTGGCTTTAAACAGTGAGACCACCTGAATCTCCAGTCTTCGGCTGGGTGGACAGAGATGTGGTGTGGACACAGAACAGTCACAGAATACATGAAAAGGATAACATTGAAAGAACGTGGATTTTGGACACAGGCAGACGTGACTCAGATATTGATCCTACTGCTTACCGGTTGGGTGGGATGAGGTACTGACCCGCTCTGAGCTTTGGTTTCCTTATTTGAGAAGCTAACATTCAGAGGTGTTTCGATGCTGGGGGTTACTGCGGGCACAGCGTGCGATGCAACACGTGACACACAGTAGGTCTTCAATAAAAAGTTCCTAATTCTATTATTGCCATAGCCAAGGATGGCCTTTGAAACAAGGAAATTTGCAGGAAGCCTGCTCAAAAGCTTCTTTTGTGATATGTGAATGTCTTAATATGAAAGTCTTGTGGCAAACACTTCCAGAGGAACACAGATGTGGTTGTACATTGATGGTGCCCCCTTCAACCAAGTGAGCCAAGTGCTTGGTGCTGGAAGTGAACAGGAAAATCACGGGACATGGGGACTCCAGGGCCAGATTCAGTTAGAGAGCCTTTGAAGTCAACTCTACGGTGACCTAAATCACATTGGCTCTCAACCTCTGCCTCGGGGCCACGTTTCTCTCCTCCCTCAGATTTCCACCTGCAGCCCTCACCTGAGCAGTCTCCAGATCCCATACTGCAGAGAATCCCTTAACAAAGACTTTCATTCCACAGAAGCGGAGAGCTCAGCCTGAGGGCATTAACAGAAGGATTGGAGGTAAACTCCAGCTTTTCCATGCACATCTGATATTTTTGTTAACAGCTACAGGTTATTGCTTCTGAAAACTGTGCCTGACTCGTTCCGTCAAAGCACGCAAACTCTCAGGCCCTGGCTTCTCTCTTATTGTTGACAGAGTTTGCTTCTCAGCTTTTTCTTAAGTTCCCTCTAATGAATTTGAAGGCATAAACCAATGCTTCCACATCAGAGGAAACCATTGTATTCTAACTCATTTTACAAAGAAAAGGGCCCTGTTTGAAAGGAAGAACTTCTTTTGTCTGAATTGATAGGATCATTGGTAGCCAGCTGAGCCCTGATCCTTCTTTTGCAGGGAGAGTCCTAGTTGGGTGCTTGCTACTAGGGCTCTTGCAGGATTCAGGCTTAGCAACTTGTGGAGTTGGGAACCTCCTTTCATTGTTTCTTTTAGCATTTTTTAGAAAACATTTCAAACATATAAAAAAGTTGAAAGAATTTTACCGCGAATACCCGTATCCCTACCATCCAGCTAATACCAAACATTTTTACTGTATCTACTTTACCAAATAGCTATTTGCTTATCCATCCCACTCATCCATTCATTTGTCTCATTTTTGGGGCAATTCAGAGTACGTTGCAAGGTCAGGGTGCACTCCCCTAAATATGTCAGCATTTGGTCATAGCTATATACAGTTCAGTATGTGTTTACAGGAATTTTTTTTCTTTGAAGTAAAATTTACATACAATGAAATGTGAAATTCTTGAGTGTACATGAGTTTCAGTAAATATTACCCTTGTGTTAGCCCAAACTCCTATAAAGGCACTAAACTTAAACATCACCTGGGAAAGTTCCCTCATCAGTCGGATGGTTACTATTATTATTATTAAAGTTTATTTATTTTGAGAGAGACAGAGAGAGAGAGAGAGAGAGAGAGAGATTGAAAATCCCAAGCAGGCTCTGCACTGTCAGGATAGAGCCTGACATGGGGCTTGAACTCAAGAAACGTGAGACCATGACCTGAGCTGAAACCAAGAATCAGACACTTACCCGAGTGAGCCACACAGGTGCCCCATTAATATTTTTTACAATGGATTAATTTTACCTCTTCTTGGATTTCATATAAATGGAATCTCACAGTATGCACTTTTTGTGTAAGACTGCTATTATTCAGAATAATGTCTCTGCGATTCATCCATAAAGTTGTGGGTATCGATAACCCATTCATTTTTATTGCTGAATATTACTCCACTGTTTGAATATATCCCTGCATATTTATTCATTCTCCTATTGGTGAACACTCGGACGGCTTCCAGTTTGGGGTTATTATAAATAAAGCTACCAGGAATATTACTGTACTTGTACATCAAGTCTTGTTGGGTATAAACACTTTTATATCATTTATTTCAATATGTAGTAATAGAATTACTGGGTATATGGCTATAGTAACTATATGTTTATAGGAAACTGATAGACCTTTTTCCACAGTGACCGTGCCATTTTATATTCCCACTAATTGTCTGAGAATTCCAGTCCTTCCCCAACCTTGCCAATACTTGGTACTGTTGGTCATTATAAATGTAATAATTCTGCCAAGTATGTAAAGGCATCTAATTGTGTTTTTAATTTGCTCTTTTCTAATACATAATGATGCTAAGTGCTTTTTTATCTGTTTTTGGTTATACATATGTCTTATTTTGTAACATGCAAATTACATACCCACAGTCCTTTGTCAGGTATGTGACTTAGAAATATTTTCTCTCAATCTGTAGATTTACCTAAGCATTTCTTTAATGGTATCTTACGATAAGCGAATGTTTTTAACTTTGATAAATATAACTAATTATTTTTTCTTTTATGCCAATTGTTTTCTGTGGACTAAAAAGCTTCTGCCTACTCAGACATCTTTTATATTTTACCCTAAAAGCTCTATGGTTTTCTCTCTTACATTTGTGTCTATGATCAATTTTGAATTAATTAATTAACTAATTAATTTTTGTGTTTGGTGTGAAGTATCTAGTTATTCCAGAATGGAATAACTTTTCTATCCATATTGCATTGCTTTGACATCTTTGTCAAAAATTAAATGACTGTAAGATGTGGGTTAATTTCGGGCTTTCTGTTTTGGGCTTTCCACTCGATAAGGTATGAATTGAGGTTAATTTTTTTGCATATACATATCCAAATGTCCCAGCACCATTTGTTAAAAAGGCCATTCTTTCTCTATTGATTCCATTGTATATTTGTCAAAAATCAATTTACCTATTTTAGTGATCTAATTCTGGGATATTCTATTCTAATCATTAATCTAAATGTGTATCCTTTAACCAATACCACACTGTTTATATGACTGAAGCTTTATAGTAAATTTTGAAATCAGGTAGTGTAAGTGTATCCATTTTCCCCTCCCCCCAAATCGGATATTTGGATATTCTAGGTCTTTGCATTTCCATTTAAATCTTGGAATCAGCTTGTCAATTTCTACACAAAAAGCTTGCTAAGATTTTGATTGGGAATTATATTTGTAGATCAGTATGGAGAGAATTGACATGTTAATAATATTGAGTGTTATGGGGCGCCTGGGTGGCACAGTCGGTTAAGCGTCCGACTTCAGCCAGGTCACGATCTTGCGGTCCGTGAGTTCGAGCCCCGCGTCGGGCTCTGGGCTGATGGCTCGGAGCCTGGAGCCTGTTTCCGATTCTGTGTCCCCCTCTCTCTCTGCCCCTCCCCCGTTCATGCTCTGTCTCTCTCTGTCCCAAAAAAATAAATAAACGTTGAAGAAAAAAATTAAAAAAAAAATAATATTGAGTGTTCTAATCCATGAATATGGTACATCTCTTCATTTATTTTTCTTTTAAACATTTTCTTAGTTTTTTTCTTTTAGTTTTCAACGTACAACACTTGCACATCTACTTAAAACTTATCACTAAAGGGGCACCTGGGTGGCTCAGTCAGTTGAGTGTCCGACTTCAGCTCAGGTCATGATCTCATGGTTTATGAGTTCAAACCCTGCATTGGGCTCTGTGCTGACAGCTCAGAGCCTGGAGCCTGCTTTGGATTCTGTGTCTCCCTTTCAAGCTGCCCCTCCCCTGCTTGCACTCTGTCTCACTCTGTCTCTCTCTGTCTCTCAAAAATAATAAACATTAAAAATTTTTTAAATTTATCACTAAATATTTTACATATTCTGAAGCGCTTGTAATTGGGATTTTGATATTTTATATTCTAATTGTTTGCAGCTAGAATAGAAAAATACACCTTACTTTTGTATACTACCTTTTATTCTATGATCTGTCCAAACTCACTGATTAGTTTTACTAGTTGATTTGTACAATCCTTGAGATTTGGTATGTAAACAATTATGTCATCTACAGTAGAGGAACTTCTACTCATTACCTTTTTGGTTTTTATGCTTTTAATTTACTTTTCTTGTTTTATAGTAGTGACTAAGATATCCTGTATAATGTTGAATAGAAGTAATGTCCCTCTTTCCTTGTTCCTGATCCTTGGGTGGAAGCAGTAACTATTTCATCATTAAATGTGGTGTTAGCAGGGCACCTGGGTGACTCAGTGAGTTAAGCTTCTGACTTTGGCTCAGATAACGATCTCACGGTTTGTGAGTTCAAGCCCTGTGTCGAGCTCTGTGTTGACAGCTTCAAGCCTGGAGCCTGTTTCAGATTCCATGTCTCCCTCACCCTCTACCCTTCCTGCTCTCTCTCTCTCTCTCTCTCTCTCAAAAATAAATAAACATTAAAAAAAGTTTTTTTTAAAAATGTGGTGTTAGCTATTGGTTGTTTTGTAGGTCCCTTTTATCAGATGAAAGAAGTTCACTTCCAGTCCTAGACTGCTAAGAGCGTTGTGAATAGCTGTTGAGTTTTCTTTATACATGGTCTTTGGGACTTTATCTCTCTCACACTCTCCTCTCGATTCCCTCTTTGCCAGTCTCTTGGGGGAGAGAGTTTCATGCCCTTGTTTTCCTTTTCATTTAACTGATTGCTTGGGACATTAACATTTTTCTGTCCCAATCATTTTTATTGATTTGTAGAAACCATTACTGAATGATGGATGTTAAATTATTTTTCCATGGCAAGAAAATATTTTCTCAAGTCTGTTTTTTCTTTAAACTGTAAAATTTAGACTACTGTAATATTGATGTAGTCACATTTTCCAGTTGTTCCTTTCATGACTTTCCTGGTTTGTATCTTGTTCAAAATGGGTTGTTGCCTTGTCAAGGCTAGAAATGAACCACAACAGGGGTATCATGTAGAAAACACGATGGCTAAGTGCCAGAGGAAAATCTATATCTTCAAGTGCATTTGTTAGTCAATAAGATCAAATTTTAATAAACAGTTTCACATTCAAGAGACTATCAGGAAGACCAAGGAGGGTGCCCGGGTGGCTCAGTCAGTTAAGCATCTGATGTCGGCTCAGGTCATGATCTTGTGGTCCATGGGTTCGAGCCCCACATTGGGCTCTGTGCTGACAGCTCAGAGCCTGGAGCCTGCTTCAGATTCTGGGTCTCCCTCTCTCTCTGCCCCTCCCCCCCTCTTTCACTCTCAAAAATAAACATTAAAAAATTAGAAAAATATTTTTTAAAAATTACAAGTAGAGAAAGTCTTGAGCGGCGCCTGGGTGGCCCAGTCAATTAAGCTTCCAACATCTGCTCAGGTCATGATCTCCTGGTCCATGTGTTTGAGCCCCACCTCAGGCTCTGTGCTGACAGCTCAGAACCTAGAGCCTGCTTGCTTCAGATTCTGTGTATCTCTCTCTCTTTGCCCCTCCCCAACTCATGCTCTCTCTCTCTGTCAAAAATAAACATTACAAAATTAAAAAAAAGGGCACGAAAAGATAAACATTAGAAAATTATTAATAAAACTCAGTACACTAACAGATAAAAGGAAAATTATTTGCTTATCCCAATTCATATAAAAAATGTTTGTTATCCTTCCACATTCATACCAAACAAACAAAAACCCCAATAATCAAAAGAAATCTCATAGAAAACAAGGAATAAAAAGTAACTTCTTTTAAGGGATAAAGATATCTGTGAAAGCATAGATTTCCCCAAAACCCTATTTAATGAAGCAAAACAAGAAAAATTTAAGAAGTTCATAGATATCAGAAAAGCAGAGACAAATATTTTTCTTTTTTTTACTACAGACAACAGAATCTTCTACAGAAACTCCTGGCAAATATTAGAATTAAGAAGAGCATTTAGTAATGTGATTCAAGATCAACAAAGAAAAACAGAGTTTTGAAGACAAGAAAGTGTGAAGAAATACAAAACTTGATTTAAGGACATATAGGAGACCTGGAGGAAAGGAGAGATGAACTCACTCATTTTTTTTTAAACGTTTATTTATTTCTGAGAGACAGAGAATGAGCAGGGAAGGGGCAGAGAGAGAGAGAGAGAGAGAGAGAGAGGGAGACACGGAATCCAAAGCAGGCTCCAGGCTCCGAGCTGTCAGCACAGAGCCCAATGAGGGACTCGAACTCACAAACCACGAGATCATGACCTGAGCCAAAGTCGGATGCCCAACCAACTGAGCCACCCAGGCACCTCAGATGGAACTCATTCTTGATGGAAGTATTTAGTATTGGAGGGATGAGAACAGGATTCAAATTTATCTCAAATTTTAATGCAGTCCTAATACAATCTAACAAGAGTTTTCATGGAACTTGACAAACTGTCAAGGGCATAGAGAAGGGAACATTGTAGAATCAATGCAACTCTAAACATGGACAATGAGGGGGAAACATGTCCTGCCAGCGGGGGTATGTTTATCATGTAGCAAATGAAACTTAAACCTTAGGACCCTCATTTCCTCATTCTTCTCAAGGACCTGGGGGGAGCCTGGCTGCATACTTCTGTGGTCTTATGTTTCCATGAAAACTGCCAAATTAAGATTTCCTAACCACGTATCTCTTTCTGCTCTGCCTTTCCCTCTGCCACACTTGTGTCTGGTGGTATTGGCTCTAGACAGATTGATGATGGGGTCATGGACACAGGGGCCATTGTGGGAGGCTTTAGCTACAGGGGGACGGCTTCACAGTAACCAAACCATATGCAGGAGTGGCCGTGAACCCCATACGTCTGCCCCAAACTCAATTTCCCCTCAGCCAGAAACCCAGTGCCCAAGCTTTATAGTATAGGTACAGTGATATTTCCAGGGCTCTACATTTCATTCTGGAGAGAGAAACCAGAAAGCAAATGAGATGCAAAATGTATTCATAAAGTTGATAAAGCTTGAATACACTCTTCTAACTGCAATTTGGAAAGAAGTTTTGGAACATTTCAATAAAATAGTGAGAAATTATAGACTTCTGATTTGGGTGGATATAAAAGGTAACTTCTTTTGTCATCTTTATTTATTGCAGAATAAAGAAGTCAGAGAAAGACTGAAGCAGGAAACCAAAGCAATAAAGTTGAGTTATAAAATTAACAAAATTGTGCAGACACTGAGAAGAAAAGTATAACAAAAAAAATTGCCAAATTATATAAAAAGTCATAATTATACCAAGAGAAAGAGATATGGTTTAAATAGAAGTTACAGATAAACTCGTGGATTGTTTGATAATCTAAGTAATCAGGATATTGAGTTATAGGAACACACTGGAAAATATTTACATTTATTGCTGATTTGACACAATAAGTCAACATCAACAAAAATAACAATTTGCCACAAACAAAAATATTGACATGAAACTGGTGAAGGAGTGTGTCAGTTCAAAGAGTTTTTCATATTTCACATTTTCACGAGAAACCTTGAAATTCTCTAAAATCTTACAGGTTGTATACAAAAGAAGTTATGTTGATGTTTTCCCAAATTTGACAAAACTCTTACACCTTTACCGGTCATTACCAATAACACGGACCCTGCTGACAGAGACTTTTGGAAGCAATCGAAAATAATTTTTAAAAACCCTAAATTTTAATGAACTGTGTTAGAAGAAAGTTTGAATAACTTTTTTATTTTCACTGCAGAAAATATTACAAAATTGTTGTTAGGTGAAGAAGGTGATAAAGGGTATATAGCCCCCAAAATGTAGAAAAAAAGTACCACACGTGTCAGTTGATACAGACAGTATATTATATGGACAATATGTTATTTTTGTGGATTTTGTGATGTTTGTAGCATTTGAAAACTTTGACAAATATGTGATTTGTCATAACCTTTCACTCATTCTCAATAAATACTCACTTTTATTTTTTTTTAAAAAAATTTTTTTTTCAACTTTTATTTATTTTTGGGACAGAGAGAGACAGAGCATGAACGGGGGAGGGGCAGAGAGAGAGGGGGACACAGAATCGGAAACAGGCTCCAGGCTCTGAGCCATCAGCCCAGAGCCCGACGCGGGGCTTGAACTCACGGACCGCGAGATCGTGACCTGGCTGAAGTCGGACGCTTAACCGACTGCGCCACCCAGGCGCCCCAAATACTCACTTTTATAACTAATTTTAACTCTAACTTGGTATTCATTTAAAATTTTTATTTAATTTTTTAAAATTTATTTCAGAGAGAGAGAGATTGTGTGTGCATACACAAGTGGGTAGCCGGGAGGGCCAGAGAGAGAGAGAATCCTAAGCAGGCTCTACCCTCAGCACGGAACCCATCTGGGGGCTTGATCCCATGATCCTGGGATGAGGATCTGGGCTAAAAATCGAGAGCTGGATGCTCAACCAACTGAGCCATAGGGGTGCCCCAGTATTCTTTTTTTAAAGCAGTTCCCCCAAATTATGTAAGTGTCGGACCCCCACAAAACTTGAATCCTTAGCACCTACTAAGTATCACAACATTTTATGAAACTAGAGTAATTAAAACCATGCTATACCAGTACTGGATTAGATCAGTGGCGAGCAAGTATTTTGTGTAAAGATGGTAAATATTTTCAGCTTTGTGGGTCATTCATATGGTTTCTGTAGCAACCACTCAAACCTGCCGTACGAAAGCTGCCATGCGTGAGATAAAACAAATTAAGGTGACTGTATTCCAATACGATTTGGTTATGGACCCTAGAATTTTAATTTCAGATATCTTTCATGTGTCAAGAAATAGTCTTGTTTTGACTATTAAAAAAAAAAACTAGATAATGTAAAATAGGGGACACCTGGGTGGCACAGTCAGATAAGCACCTGATTCTTTTTTTTTTTTTTTAATTTATTTTTGAGGGAGAGAGAGAGACAGAGCATGAGTGGGGGAGGAGCAGAGAGAGAGAGGGAGACACAGAATCCAAGGCAGGCTCCAGGATCTGAGCTGTCAGCACAGAGCCCGATGCCAGGCTCGAACTCACAAACCATGAGATCATGACCTGAGCCAAAGTCGGATGCCCAACCGACTGAGCCACCCAGGTGCCCCAGCACTCGATTCTTGATTTTGTCTCAGGTCATGATCTCATGGTTCATGGGATTGAGCCCCTTGTCTGGGCTGATGGTATAGAGCCTGCTTGGGATTCTCTCTCTCTCTCTCTCTCTCTCTGCCTCTCCCCTGCTCTCTCTCTTTCTCTCTGTTTCTCAAAATACATAAAATAAACTTAAAAAAAAATGTAAAAGGGTTCTTAGCTCACGGGCTGTACAAAATCAGGAAGTGGGCCCGACTGGATCCCTGGGCTGTGATTTGGTAACCATTCGCATGGAGAAATTTAATGGCTGAAGAAAGTAGTGAGTCCTCTAAAAGACTCTACGGATACTTTTGGCATGATAGATTGGGCATCTTTAAATCAGTGGGCAAAGAATGCCTCGGTCCCCTTCTCTACTGTGTACTTCTCTCGTTCGCCTTCCCTCAGCCCGTGCTCAGGAACCCGAGGCAGAAACTTGTTTTGACAGAGCAGAAAGGGATGTTGTGGAGCAGTTAACGGCGACAACAATGACAGCGGCAGCGTATCGCAGCGTAAGGGCACTCTGGAGCATACGTCAGGGGAAGGATGTTAGAGTTTCTGTTGCGAACAAAGGAATGTGAGCGGGGCCCCTGAAACCGTGTTTGTCTGGTGACGCAGGGGGCGGTTTGGGGGAGCAGGGCCTGGGAGGGGGCAACCCTCGTGAGTGCGCTATGTGGCCGGTGGGGAGCACCGGCAGGGGACAGGGAGCTGAGCAGAGGTGGATGGGCACCCACGTCTCCAGAGATGTGACCTGCCTGGCTTGTCACCCCCCGCCAACGATACACTGGTTTCCCATCAACGCCCCGTCTCTCATACTGGCCCGCTTTGTGCACTGAGAAATGATTGATTGGAGTAAAAGACAGCAGCAAAAGAAATCTCCTATATGTTGCAGGATGGATCCAGCAGAGGAAAAAAGGAAACAACCCCAGACCCCAAACCTTCCCATGATGAGAATGAGAGCTCTGTGTGGATCGATCATTCGTGGAATGAGGAACCCCTTGTGCCTGAGAAAGACTCTCCCAAATGCGGGTCGGGACAAAGGCTGAGAGCAGATAGGGGCACCAGGGGGCACTGGAAGAGACAGAGATGGTTTGACTCCCAAGGCAAAGACGAGACCGCGGTGTTCCCGCGCTTCACCAACACGTATAGTCCTGGAACCACAGATCCTGAAGACTCCCCCAGCTGGTATCTTGTAAAATAACCAGGGAATCATCCCTGTGACAGTCTCTAATCCAGAAGGCGTCTCTTGACTGTATTCCACCCTCTCGTTCTCACAGAAGCGATCCCCAGCCCCCCTGTGTGTCTGCTCAAGATCATCGCAGGCCACCGCCCCAAGCACAATTCATTTCTTCCTCTTGCCGATCCCCACCCGTGTACCCTTGTTCCCCAGTACAGGGTTGCGGAACCCATGGGGAAAACAATCAGGCTCTGCCTCTGGGTCGGGAAAGGCAAGACCGGCGGCCCCCTGCCAGATTCTGCAGCACCAGGCTCTCTATTACAGGCTGTTTTGTTTCAGATGAACTTGATTTAACCCTCCGTTTATTTAGAATCTATGAAATCATAAACTCTCGTCTATTGTATTTGCACTCAGCAGATGCCTAGGGGAGAGTTTCTCTCGAATGTTTATATCAGAAGGCTCCAGAGTTCCACTTCACTCCCTGCACATCCATCCACGAGTTATGCACAAGCATACACATCCCCACCGCCTACTCTCGCTGCCCCACCCCATCCACATCCAGCCCCTACCTACACACTCCACGGACACTTGTTCACCAACACCTCAGACCACACTAGAAACTCACTTCTGCTCTGCAACTGACACCTATAAAATCCTATAAGACACGTCTACTTTCTCCCCAACTACCCATGACCCAACACACACACACACACACACACACACACTCACATATACCCAGAAACACACACCCTGACGCTGGCATGTCAGCGTGTTCCAGGGACTCATCATTTCTTCTTGATGTCTCTCTGACTTCTATGGCTCCCTTAGAGTTTCTTTAAAGGTTCCCTAATTTGGAAAATGCTTGTCGAGGCAGATGCCTGGCTTTTCTCCATAGCAGATCCATATATCTCAAGGCAAAGGGACCAGAGTGGCTGACAGCTTCACAGATGATGTACTTCCTTGGGCGAGGCTGAGATGGTAACATGAAGGCAGCTTGTGGATTCAGTTCATGGGATTCCAAGTTCTTTACCATTAGGGCACTTTTTGTTATTTTCCCCACATAGACCCCATGCCTTAAAATACTTTGTCTAATGAGCGACCTGCAGGTATGACTAATGGAGTTGCCCCTTGCTCATTCATCAAAGGCACACATGCCTTCCAAGTCCAATTTGAGATCAACACCTGGTAGTTGGGGCCACACATTGAACTGATAGGATACAGCCAACAGCGGCTTGACATTTTAGTTAGCCTACGCAGCCTTATCTCAGATAATATACAGTTTCTGTCAGGCTTTTGGAAATATTGAAAATAGCTCAAAGAACTCCACTACTCCCTTCATGGATCCCTACAGGTCTAGAGACCTCAGGTTGGGAACCACTGAACTGAACCTTTGACCGTTTTGCCAAGGTGAGTAACCGCGTAAAATAGGAACGGGGCAAAAGAAAAGGATGTGATTAATTTTAGAACCTGTGTGGCTTCTGGGAGGTAGTTAGGCTGGCTGGAAACTCTGTACTGGATTTCTCTTGTAAAGTCCAAAGCCTCCACAGTGAATGGAGATTTATTCACCAGACTTCCTTTGATGCCAGGCCTGTGAATCGTGTCCATTCTAATAAGAGGGGGTTGCCTGACCTCCCACGGGCAAAGGAAGGTGGTCAGAGGCCTGGCCGGCCCTGAGCAAAGAGCGGGCCCACTATTAATGATTGAGAGTTTGGGGGCCCAGCCCGGGATTCGAGCGCCAACCAAGATACGTAGGGAGAGGTCCCCCAAGGCTGTGTGAAATCTAAACAGTGGTTAGTTTCAATCTTAAAGCCTGTGTGCATGGGCTAGAAGAGATGTAGAGATCCATCTAGTCAAAACAATTTGCATTGTGGGGGACTCAGAGACTGGAATGACTTATCTAAAGACACAGAGGCAGGAATCATGACAGAGACCATGCTAGAACTCCACTCTGTGGATCCCTTGGCTCTGGGGAAATTTCCACAAGGGGGATGGAACAGAGATTTGGTATCCACGGTACGGATTACTGAAATTTTCCTTGAGCAGTTCCTCCCTCGGTCTTCAAGTATAGATGTTCCAGGCTCTGGAGATATGGTTCTTGATTCATGCTTTCAAATTCAGGAAATGGAAAGTAGAACAGAATGAAGGGGCCTGGGCCTTCCCTGGAAACAGAACACTCCCATCTAGCCACTTGCTGGAGATACCTTGGGCCAGAACTGGATGTCACCAGCTTTCCAAGAGGGTCCTGAAAGCAAGCACCTGGCAGGAAACGAATTTGGGATTCTTTTTTTAAAAATTCATTTTGATGTTTATTTATTTTTGAGAGAGAGAGAGAGAGAGGCAGAGAGAGAGGGAGACAGAGAATCCGAAGCAGTCTCCAGGCTCTGAGCTCTCAGCACAGAGCCCGACGCGGGGCTTGAACTCACGCTGGGGATCATGACCTGAGCCGAAATCAGACGCTCAACCGACTGAGCCACCCAGGGGCCCCGTGAATTTGGGATTCTTAAGGAAAGATGGCTAGGCAAGACACAAGAGGTTAGCTTTGTTCTTTCTTCATTTCTCTGAATGAGGTGAATGCAGGAAGAGGAAGGTTTTTTCATCCTGTCACATACCCCCACCCACACCACTCATGGCCTCCCCTGCATGGGGACAAGGAGAGAATGCAGAATTTTCTTGAGAAAGGGGAAGTAAGTTATTTATCATAGGTTTGTGTAGCTAAAGAAACTCTGGAGTGCAACTAAGTCATGACTCCCATTCTCCAGCCTCAGAGAAGAAAGAAGCCATTTGAATGTCCCCAAGAATCACGGGGGCTCCCCTCTCTGCAGCAACCATAGTTTGAGAGTCCACCTCCGTCAGCTCTGGGAGATGACTCACATGTGACCGGCATCACAAAGTGAGTCTTTGGCTTCAGTTCCCTCCCCTCAGGTGGATCAGATGTCTTTTACTCTTCGAATCCTGGCATTCATGGGAGTATCAAGATTCCACACAGTTTCGACAGATGAAAGTATAGATGGACATGTGCCATTTGGTTAATATCAGTGGCATATGGACAAGGGAGGAGGAGACACACTATTAACTTTCCTTCGTGCCTATCTGAGTGATGTGATTTGTTACAAGAAGCATGTGCGTTTGTAACAGAAAATTTTTAATTAAGAAATTAAAAGTAGATTCCTGTTCTGGTACAGACCATGTGTTAATCAGAGTGCTTGGGCCTGTTATTTAATCTACTTGAACCTCAATTTTCTCCTGTATAAGAATGGAGCCAATAACACCTACCACCCTATGCTCGATGGATGTTGTGAACTTCAAATAGGAACCCTAGGCATTATGGACAATAAGTCAAATATTATTAGGATTGGGAAGAACCAAAAACTGTAAAATTGTAAGGGGCATGATTGCATTGCCTCAACTCCTTTATTTTTCTCATTCTTTTAATCATCTTTGCCACTTTCTCTAGCCAGAGGGCTGTTTTCATTGATCCCACGAAGATTTATATCCTTTATCTGGAGGCTGTATGGAAGATGAGAATGGGGAGAGGTCACCCTTACACCCTAACGTTACGTTCATTCTGATTGGAGAGGCCCAGAGAAAAGAAAACAATTTAAGACAAAATAGAAATTGATATAAGAGAGCTATCAAACGGACCGACTTCTTCAATAGGAAGGGCTCCCAGTTGATTTGTAGTTTTTGATCAATGTTTGCTTGGTGAAGTGGTCGTTCCTGTTGAAGGAAACAAGATAAAAAAAAAAAAAAGCATGGAGATGTAACCGCATTAAATGCAGAGGGGGATAATTAACCTAAGTAACCTTCAAATACTGTGTTTTGACCGTATGCTCTCAGGCTACAGACAGAAAGAACTGTAAACAGATACTGAACTATAGTTAGTAGATTTGTTTACACAGGAATATGGGTTAGCAAACCCAAGAACTAAGTACCGTTAGGGTTGAGCAAATATGTAAAATATTTTGTGGAAATGAGAGTTAGAGTTCTCAGTGTCAGAGAAGGGAGTTACCACATGAAAAAGGAAGATTAGAATACACTCTGTGGTTTGGCTTGGGACTGGACATATTAGCCTGAAATATTTTAACCTATATAGATACACTTGGATAAAGATAAATGATAGATGTGTGAGTATGTATCCAAATGAGAGGGCCCTGTAGTAATGAAAAATATACTAGATGATCAGATATTAGCTTCTAAATATTATTGTCCAATAAAATAAAGCAAATCAGGAAATGGCTGATTCCAGGCACAACTGGGACAGGAAAACCATAAGTTGAGCCTAGAACATATTGTGCCAGAAAGCAGGAAATTACTCAAAGAATGATGGGGATGGGTCAAAAAGACGCAGGATCAGGAATAGGATTAAAGTGGCTCCCACTGACCACAGTTTGGACAATTTGAGGTCAAAATCAGTAACGTTATAGATTAAAACGCATAAAGTCAGAATTCATGAATCCGTCCTGATTGTGGGAGACAGAATAATGGTCCTCAAAGATTTCTACATCCTAATTCCCAGAACCTGTGACTATGTTACCTTGACATGTCACATAATAAAAGAGACTTTGCCCGTGTGATTGAGCAATTTGAGCTGGGGTGAGGGGATTCTCCTGGATTCTCCTGGTGGGTCCAATTTACAAGTGTCAAGGGTCCTTATACATCCATAAGAGAACCAGAGGAGTCAGGGAAGGAGGTGTAATAATGGAAGCAGAGTTGGGAGTAGTGTGACTGCTGTAAAGGGCTCATGATCCAAGGAATGTGGGCAGCCTCTGGGAGCTGGAAACAGTCAGGAGCGGCTCTCCTCTAGAGCCTTTAGAAGGAACGAAGGCCTGCTGGCACACTAACTTCATCCCTAGAAGACCTATTTTGAACTCAGCCCCTGGCACTTTAAGGAAATAAGCATGTATTTTTTTTTAAGTCAGTCAGTTGGTGGTTATTTGTTACAGCAGCAATAGAAACTAATACCTTGCTATACACACATACACCCTCATCCATATGCATACATGCATAAATGATGGAGAAGTGCAAGCTCTTCTCTCTAGTGGGATCCCAGCTAATAAATAGACAATGATGGAATTTGAAAACTACCATTTGGCAACCACTACAGTAATCATTTCTTCAGGCAAGAGTTATCAACGAATGCTAAATGTAATGAGTCGAATTTTCATGAGAAAATGGATGCCTACTTAGTCTCCGAGTACCTCTCCACAAGGCACTTAACACAGTTCAAAAGAAAAATAATGCCATACAGCGACACCGTTACAGTCTCATCAGTGGTATTGATGGAAAGCCCCTTAACCAAGGGATCCAAATTAACTTCACCAGCGCTGGGACAAGGACACCCCACGTGCCTCCTGATACGATACGATGCACTGGGAACACAGCATCACTGCAGTGTTATTTTACTAAAAACGCACAACTTGAACCAACTCATGAGGAAACACTGGACAGACCTACACTGAGGGACTATCTGAAAAAGAATAGTCCTGTGCTCTTCAAAAACGTGAAGGTCACAAAAGGCAAAGGTCAAGGAACTGTTTCAGATTAAAGGGGAAAAAGACATCATGACTGAATGCAAGACAGGGCCCCCCCCAGATTGGATTCTGGATCAGGACTTTGCTTTTTTTCTTTTGCTACAAAGAATTCTCATGGGAAAATCTTAGTGGTGAAATTTGAATAAGGCCTGTCAATTAGATAATACTTCATTAATGTTAATTTTCTGGGTTTGAGAGCTGTACCGTGGTTATATAAAAGGATGTCCTTGCTTTTATGAAATACATACCGAAGTATTTAGCTGACAAGGGGCCCCATGTCTGCAAATCCTTCTAAAATGCTTCAGAACATGCCTATGTATATAGAAAGAGGGAGAGAAGATGATAAAACCGATGCGGTAAAAAATTTAAAATTGGGGGAATCAGAGTGAAGAGTGCACATCAATTATTTGTGCTATTTGTGTAACTTCTGTAAGTCTGAAATTATTTCAAAATGAAAAGATTTTTAAGCAGGCGTGGAAGGCTCAATAACCCTTGTATGGAACACAGAACTGAAGCTGGAGGCAGTGACAGGTACCGGGGGTTTGTGACGCAAGGACAGCTAGCAGAGAGGCTTGCACAGGACAGTGGCCCTGTCTTGTCGCTCCTGGCCCCTGAGTGCCAAACACACAGTAAATATTCGTTGAATACAGGGAACGCGGAAGGGGGAAGGGAAGAGGACCTTTACGCTCAGGCTGAGTATGGGCAGAATGTGACCACCTCCATTTCCAGGCCCATTTCCTGAGCACCACTTGCGTGGACTGCCCAGCCCTCCTCCTGAACACGGGCTCTCACCAAACTTGTGATACTGGAGGGTCTCCTGCTGGAACTGGGGAGGGGCTGATGCTGCCTCCTCAGAGAAAATTCTGACCGCCTGGCCACGACTGATGTCAGTGCCACTTATTGAATTCATCACCCAAAGGGTGGAAAGAAAAAGTTTTCAGAGAGGCTTGTCGACTGCACATTGGGGAGGGGGTCTGGAAGCTTCACACTGTAAAGTCAAAAGATCACTGAAGAACTGAAGGTGGGAAGAAAAAGGAGACTCAACTCGCTTACTCAAGACTGTCTGAAACAGAGCTGCTTCATTCCAAGTCAAACATTCATCAATTCAGTTATTGATTGGTGGAGGAATGACGACCCATCAATTCAACACTACTTCACCAAGCACCCATAGTGAGTGAGAGGGAGTGCACAGTTATTGAGGACCTACTGTGTGCCAGAGCAGAAGTGGGCTGATACTCGTGTAACTGTCTCATTTAACCCTTCCAGCCACCTCTTCCTCTTCCTCGTCTCCCCTCTAGTCGTCCTTCAGTTCATTGAAAACTTACCATGTGTCAGGCTCTTTGCTAAAATCTTCGTATTCTTTCTATCGCTTGGTTCTGCCCCTCATAGCTCTGTGCAGACGTAAGAGACATTTAAATAATATACCAAGGGTTGCAAAACTTGTAAGGGGCAAAGATTTTCTCTGAGGTCCACAAGCATTTTAGTTCCAGTACTTTTTAAATAATGGATGAAGATACAGTGTCCAGGACATTAACCCAAGGGGAGGTTGAATGCTGAAAACTTACAGCCACTGAAGGTCACCTGATTGCCTTGTTGACCCTAAGAGGGTAGGTTCTCCAACCCCTGAATCACACGGTTAGAATTGCAGAAAGGGCTTGCATCATTGGTGAACTTTGCTGATCTCTCTTTGGTGTTTTTGTGGCATCTTTTGAAAAGGATGACTGTTCAGACCCCCATCTGCACACGATGTCTCCCCTTGTCCATCCATGCTGGGTGCTAGAAAAGCGATTGTCATGTTCAGACATCTTTTTCAACTCAAGTACATACAACGCAACAATATCAACTACCTACTATGTGCCAAGCTCTGTGCTGAGTTCTGGGGACACAAAAATAGATGGAACTTTGCTTTCCGGATTTTCCCAAGTTGAACAGAGGAGGTAGATCTGAATATAAATGACAGTGTGAGAAGAGCCAATAACAGAAGCACACACAAAGTGTTTTTTTAAAAAGAAATTATTTTAGGGGCGCCTGGGTGGCTCAGTCGGTTGAGCGTCCGGCTTCGGCTCAGGTCATGATCTCACAGTTTGCGGGTTCAAGCCCCGCATCGGGCTCTGTGCTGACAGCTTAGAGCCTGGAGCCTGCTTCGGATTCTGTGTCTCCCTCTCTTTCTGCTCCTCCCCTGCTCATGCTCTGTCTCTCTCTCTCCTTCAAAAATAAATTAAAAAGTAAAAAAATTAAAAAAAAAAGAAATTATTTTAGCTAAGGGCTTTTTAACAACAAAAAGATTAACTAAGAAAACTATGTGACAGAATGAATAAGGATTAACAGTTAATGTAAGCAAAAAAAAAAAAATGTGTACAGTAAACAACCTGTAAAATACAAATATACCTAAAATGTAGCCCTGGTGTTAATTACAGATGCCCTGTTTGCCACATCAGTGGGGAAATCTTTACTCAGAATAATGTTGTCTGATTCTTGTCTGAATCATCCTCTTCCTCCTCCTCCTCCTCCTCCTCCTCCTCCTTTGTATTCTCTTGTTTGTGTCTCATTGATTGATCTCAGAGGCTATTCTGTGTTAGACCTGTTCTTTTTTTATTTTTATTCTTTACAGAACCGACATCCTAATAGCTGAGTACTCTCATTCTCTATGTCAGCAGTTATTCAGTGTTTGAAGTATAGATTCTTTCTATTCAATGATTCCCGTTGACCAGGTGTCTATTTTTTTTTTTCTTTAGAGTTCACGATCCCATAGGGCAGATGCTAAAAAAGGCTACTGAAAAATCACGTATCTTGCTATTCTAATAAATTTGTTCTTGGGGAGGTGTTTCAGTAAGATCTGTAGAGCCCGCCTGGGCCTTGGTGACCCCAGGAGAGGAACATTTAAATCTCATTTAGTATATAACAATATGGAAACTAGGTGCTGCTTCATTCGAAGGAGAAATCTGCTCATAGGTTATGTGGACATGTGAGCAGTGTTTATTGATCTTTTATAATATTCCAAGTGCTACATACTGTACCCATGTTACAATATTAACCCTCACAGTAATGCTATGAGGTTTTGTTTCATTATCTTTCCGATGAGGAAACTAAAGCTTGGAGAAATCGATAGGTTCCAAGGCACAGTTCCAAGGCTGGCCAGTAATGTGGATGAAAATCCAGATATATTGGACTAAAACCCCAGGATCGTTCTACTAACAGTAGTTATCAGACCTTACATTTAGGAGGTCTGGGGTAGGGCTCCAAGTTTGCATTTGTAATAAGTATTCCAGATGAGTCTTTGGTTCAGCACCAAACCATCTTAGAGCTATTTCCTTACAGAGAAGCACAGACAATTACGTCAAACCAAAACAAAGTCAACCCAACAAATTGTGACTCAGTAATGACTATGTGAGAGTCTCTATATCTGGCTTGGAGGTTGTGATATTGTGACTTATAATAAGAAATATATATTGACTCTTGATCCTATTTCTGGTGTAGAGCTCCTAAAACCTTTGGGATTTCCTAAGTGATAAAAATAAAGGTGTCTTCTGCTATGTTACCGAAGACACTATTGGACCTAAAGATGGGGGCTGGTTACCAGTGGAGCCAGCTAGCTATGTGATGAGTGGGTTGGAAATTTAGGTCCTACCCCCTGACATCCAGGGAGGTCGAATCAATCATGCCTATGTCATGAAGCCCTCACAGAAACCCAAAGCGTCTTTGGATTAGTGAACATATGGATGTTTGGGAGAGTGGAGCCCCTGGAGAGAGCATAGACCCTCTGACCCCTGTCCTCATACCTTTTATGCGTGTCTTCTATCTGACTGTTCCTAAGTTATATCTTTTTATAATAAACTGGTAATCTAGTGAGTAAAAGAGGTTTCCTGAGTTCTATAAACTGCTCTAGCAAATGATTCGAACCCAGGAAGGGGGTCGTGGGAACCTGTGAAGTATAGCCAGTTGGTCAGAAGTGCAGAGAACAACCTGGGCTTACAATTTGGCATCTGAAGAGGTAGGGCCAGTCTTGTAGGACTGAACCCTTAGCCTGTGGGATCTGTTGCTGTCTCTAGGTAGATAGTGTCAGAATTGAGATGAGTTATAGCACACCCAGCCGGTATTCTTGAATACCAAAGAATTGCTTGGGGGGGGGGGGCAGGGAAACCTCTTCTGTCCACAAATTGGGATCTGGAGAATTTTAGAAGCAGATACAAATATAATGGTTTCTTCCTGCCAAGACTTTTTCTTTTGGTATAAGATGTGAACAAGGTAAAAAATTAAACAGCAATAAAAGATGTAAATGTCAGCTTAGTCTATCACTACAGGTGACATCATAGGGCCATAGATGAGTTGCTGACAAATGACATGCAAGGATACTACCTTCTTGAAGACTTCAGAAGGGAAACAATTTGAGTGTTGAGGGAGAGATCGAATGTGAGGTGGGAAGTGATCTGGGTTTTGGAAAATGAATGGACAGGAATCAAAGTAGGGAAGAATTTGATTGTGATAGTATGGACTAAATCCCAAATAACCCTCTTGCTCACATACGGCTGTCTTTACACCATGTGACAGTCAAAGAAACAGACCCTAACAGCCAAAAAAGTAATTAGAGCAAAACTGTGGCTTGTGAGAAACTTGGTATTTCTAATAAATTTTAACATTTCTAATTAAATTCAAACACTTCTAATAAATTTTAACTTGATAAACGGGCAGTGTCTTGCAATATGAGTAGTATGCGACACTGAATGTCACATGATCACCACTAAGCCAATGGTTCTTGAAATTCACTTTGATATATAAGTGCTTTGGATTACAAGCGTGTTTCTGGGACGAATTATGCTCGCAAACCAAGGTTTTACTGTCTATGGAATTCCTAATCCAAAGAATATTGAAGGAGACCAATTCCCAGATCTGCTCTTGGGATCTGGGTGGCCAACTGTTCTGGTTTTCCCAAAACAGAGGGCTTGTCTGAAACGTGGGACTTTCATTGTTAGAGCCAGGAAAGTTGTGTGCAAGAGGGGCAAATTGGTGACTCAACGTGGAAGACATGAATTCTTTGTGATCTAGGAGACAGAAGAGGGTGAGATTCTGTGTCAGTGACCTGATCCTGGCTTGACGGCACTAGGAAAGGGTTTGCCTCTGATACCTGTGCAGACTATACACCAAATGTTGTAGCCTTGCCACCTGGAGGTTCTCCTTGTGGTCAGCATAGAAGAGAGCTGTGAGGGGCACCACGGAAGCCTGCTCGGAACAGGAGTGCCTGACATCCTGGCCTAAGAGGAAGATGGTGTTGACAATGCCATTGTGCAGCAGAGGGGGCAAATATAATGACAGTGACCATCATGGACCAAGAATCGGCCTCCTTTCTGCTTACTTGGAGACACTTAAGGTCAGGAATTCTTTTATGATCCAATGGAGGTGGAGAAACAACCCAGTAATGTTATAGTTTGCTAGTCTCTGTAGCCTTGTCAAGTGGGGGTTCAGAGCTGGCTTTGCTCTGAGAGGCAATATAATAACATTTAATATCCAGGGTGGATTCCAACCCTGCTACTTTATTAGCAAGGTGACCCTGGGCAAGTTACTTAATCTCTCTGAACCTTGGTGTCCTCTATAAAGTGGGGCTACCTCATAGGGCTGTGATGTGGATTAAATAAATTAATATTTGAAAAACACTCAGAATACTGCCTGACACATTGTAAGCCCAATGTAAGTGTTTGTTAAATTAATTTAGAAAAGAATGTGCCGTTCTTTGCTAAGGATTGGGAAACAAATTTATATCCATGAAATCATGGGAAAGCCATTGAATTTGTGATTAGGAGGTCATCGGTGACCTAATGCATGCAGGAGGCAAATTGCGATGACTTAAGAAGGAATGAATGGTAACAGAGGCTCCTTTTACGTATTACACATGGAATAATGGTGTGGAGGGAAAGGGGGGACGGGGCAGGAGACACAAGTTGCCTAGAGGACAGAAAGACACTTGTAGTGCTGCTTCTCCAGGGACCAAAGATTTGTCTCCCCTTCCCTCTAGCTCTCTTTTCTGTTTGACTGCTTTCCAGATGAACAAAACCCCAGCTGGGCTCCTCCTGGCCTGGAACTAAGCTGGGATGGAATCTAGTCCACCCAGTGTGCAGGGTCCTGTTTGTGTACAATAGCTTAAGTGCTTACAGAACAGAAAATTGTGCACACCTCACAGACCAGTCACAGAGATTCTGCTTTCAAGGTCAGAAGCACATTGCCTCCCTTGATTTATGATTTTACTGACAGGAGACACAATTAGGGAGCTGGGCCCCCATTGCCCAGTGCCCACATAAGGAGGACAGTAAGGAACAAGGCTCTGACCATGAAGGAGAAACCCTGGTGCCCTGGAAGTAAGGGAAGCCATGGGGCACAAACCTGAAGACCTACAGTATCTTACGTATCAACTGTTGCCATTTGTTGAACATATACTATGTGTAGGCATCACGTAGAGATGTAAATTGTACATGTATTATGCATCAACTATGTGCACATAATTATGTATCATATTATGCTTTATCCTAAGCCCATTTGTCGTCTTCTTCTTCTTTTTCTTCTTTTAAGTGGGCTTTACACCCAGTTCAGAACCCAACGTGGGACTTGAACTCATGACCCTGAGATCAACACCTCAGATGAGATCAAGAGTTGGATGCATATCTGACTGAGCCACCCAGGTGCCCCAATAGCCCATTTTTCAAATGGGATAACTGAGTCTCAGGGAGGGTAAGTAACCTGTCCAAAATCACAATGAGGTACATGAGCGAGAGCTAAGATTTGTTTTAATTGAAAACTTCTGTCCTGTTGACTCCAAACTCCACAGTTTCCAAACCGTGGTCTGTTAATCAGTTCTGGAATGGCCATTAGAAGGCCCATAGGAAACATACTAAATCACTAAACTCACACCCAGCGATTCTAGTTAGAGGGTCCAGGAGAGACTCTAGAGTCTGTGCTTTTAAAAGCTCATCAGGGAATTCAGTTGTGCAATCAGGTTTAGAGAAGCCCTACCCTTGGCCACCTGGACTGCCCCCGAACTCTGGCCAATCTCCCCAACTTCGTAAGGACCCTGGAAGAAGGAAGGAGCCACAGTATCCCAGATCTACTGCTCTCCCCTTGTCCACTTCAAGGAAAGCAAGAGGAGAGAAAGAGGAGAGTAGAGAAGGCCACAGAGAGGCAGGAAGAGGGAGCAGAGAATGGAAGCTCCCTATATACATATTTTGAGCCTTTAAAGGCAGACACAAATTCTGGGGCGGGGGTGGCTGAATTCGTGCCAGCGTGAGCCAAGGGGGAACACAGGCTTAGAATGAGCAGCAAAAGTGAACTTAGGATTTCTCCAGGAGCCTGGACATCTTGGTGCTGACCTATAGCTCCAGTTATGTGCCCTTGGGTCATTACTTACCCCCAGAGCCCCAGCCGCTAGCACTGGAGAGAGATTAGACTCTGGTGGTCCCTCCCCCCACTGTCATTCTAAGATTCTGGGGGTTTTTTTGTTTTGTTTTGTTTTTTGGGTTTTTTTTTTTTTTTTTTTTTTGATCCTGAGGTTCTCAGTCAGCAAGAAAATGCTGTGACTTTCCCCGCTCAGCCTCTAGAGGGATGGAAAAACAAGAGAAGGCAGAGGAGAGGAAAACAGACAGCTTCTGTCTCCCAGAGTGAGACCCTGCATTGTCTGGGCAGATCAGCGGCCAGGGAGAGGGTGGGGGCAAGGCTGGGGTGATGCGGGATCAACCAGATGACGTTTCCCTGGCGACAGAACTCTTCGCAGCTAAAGAAAAGTAATTGAACTTAATGTCCAAACACAAAATCAGTCCATAAATCCAGGTGCTGGCTATTGGAAATTTCAGAAGGGCTCTGCTCCCCTTAATCTTATCTCTGCCAGACAGTTACTGTGTTCTTGATGTAATTAGGGTGATAAAACAATGTGACACAACCACTGGTTTCTATCACGGCATCGACACTGTTGACTTAAATGACAAGGTTATAATTTTATAGGAGGCTCTTTATTTTTATTTCTATCTCCATTGTGGCTGGGTCTTTTCCAAACAGGGAACACGTCTCTCCAGATATGTTCACCAGACACCGTACGTAAGGACTGCTTCATTCATCACCAATTGGTCAAGTACCCACATCTCCGAAGGTGCCATTGAGATTGTTTTTAGTAGTTAAAAATCACAAGACTAGCTAGGGATTGTCAGAACCATAGCATGTTTGTTAAAGGGCTGGGGGATTTATACATCCTTTAAAATTAATGCTGGCGAGGACAAGTCTGCCTTGTCTACATGTTTCTCTTCTAGTCGACAAGAAAGACTAGATTTGTCTAGACCCTGTGCCCACGAGAGAGCTGTCCAAGTGGTTATGTCAAAAGGCAGACGTTCGTGACCTTTTGGGGTCAGGCTCAGAACCCAGAAATCAGTGCTCCTAGATAGTGTGGAATAGATATTAAAGAGCCAGAACAAGTTTTGTTTGAAACCAAGAAGCCATTCTGAGTCCAAGGACCAATTCAGACAGTCTTTAGAGACACAAAGAGCCCAAGGCCATGACTGGGTCCAATTTGCACTTCTCTGAGAAGGCACTTTGGTAGAAACACACATTCCAGCCAGAACAGCCATGGGCCCATGGTGACAGAGACTCAAAGCTGTCTTCAGCACTGGAGCCCCAGCACCTTTCCTGTCGAGAATAAAATATAATGCACAAAGGCAATGTTTAATTATTTGCAGATACCACGGCACAGTTTCTGCTTCATGGCTGTGACGTGTTTTCTGGGGACCCCCTTCCAGCTCTCTCACAGCCCGCAGGCTGCACGGCTAGGGATGGAATCATCTGGCTCAGGGACAAGAGCAGTCAGCAGCCTTCCTTTCTTCTACCTTCTTTATATCAACTGTGGAAAAATGTCCAGTCTTCCGCCGTATGGGTGGCTGTGGCTTCTCCATTTTTCAAGAGCCGGCAACGAGGACTCTTTCCCATGCCGGGGAGCTATGAGAAAATGACAGGGAGTGTGGAGGCCTGGAGACAAGCGGTCATATAGCTTGAAGGGCTCAAGGAGGCAATTTACCCTCCTAAATACCGGGGGACATCTGTGGATTTGCCTCCATGGTCTTTTTTGACATTTTAACTAGGAAGATGGCTTTTTGTGGAGGAAGGAGGGGAAAGCTGTCATGAAACCCATCCCCAGGATTAAAAGTGGTGACCAGGCAGCCAACAGGAGCATTAGTTACCGTTTTTTCACAAGGAAAGTCAGGCCTTCCAGACAAAGGCCTAGGTCTGTAACAGGTTTCTAAGCTTCTGGGATTCTGGAGCCTTCCTCTGTCATTTCATAAAGTGAGTTGTGTGCAAAACCCTTGACACCAAAAGGATTCACGGCCTTGTCTTAAGTGCTAGGAGGAAGTAGAGAATTGGGGATACCATGGCCCACTCTGATAGCCTCAGGGTCTGACTGAAGAATCCCCATGGAAAGACTGCATTTGGAACCTGGAGAAGGAGGAGGGTGGTGAAAGCTTTAGGGGGGCACGGAAGAGGAGGGGAAGAGATGCAGGCAATTGGCCCATATCCCAGAAGGAGACAGAGTTGAGTCAGTCTCCCTGAAGCCTTTACCCATTAATTGTAGCCACAGACTATGTCTCTTTTGCTCACAAACTATCTTAGACAAACAAACTATACATTTGATTTCTCAAAATTTACTCAAGGGAACTGAACGAAACCTGAACCAAGCAATAGTCATTAAAGGTTATCAGGGAAGTGACTCTTTTTCTTCTATGCACATTTCACCAGGGGAAAATAAGGGGGAACTCTCCCAAGTAAACTTTTTATTTTTATATTTTTTATTTTTTGAAGTTTATTTACTTAGTTTTGAAAGAGATTGAGAGAGAGAAGGAGAGACGGAATCCCAGGCAGACTCTGCTCCATCAGCACAGACAGTCTGATGTGGACCTCGAACTGACAAACTGTGAGATCATGACTCGAGCCGAGATCATGAACTGGAAGCTTAACCCACTGTGCTACCCAGGCGCCCCTAAACTTTTTATTTTTAGGGGATGAAAAGGCCACGTAGGGATTGTGTAAGAAAATCTTGCTCAATTGAATGCAAGAACCAGGTTGCGATGAATTCTAAAAACATTGACAAATAAATTTAAAAGTGTGAAAAACAAAATAAAACAAAACAAATACAGTCTTGGAGTACATCCCAAAAGTGCAAAGTTGGCTTAGCATCAGAAATTCTATTAATCTAATCTATGAATCTATGAATCTCTTTACCATATTATCATATTACTACCTAAATATCATATGATTATCTCAAGAGATTCTGAAGAAAACCTTTTGAGAAATTTGAAAATATATTGATGATTAAAAAGATATCATAGCAAGCTAAGATAAGAAACAATCTTCTCTATCATGATAGAGAGAACCTACTAAATATATATTTACTGGTGATACTTAGAAGTGAGTCCATTAACATCAGACAAGGATGTTCTTTCCTTATTATTATTATTCAATATGCACTGAAGGGCTAAGCCAATGCTCAAAGACAAAATAAAGAAATGAGATATAAGTAAGGGTTATAAAGAAGGAAAATTTTATCATTTGCAGATATATGAATGAATATCTATATAAAATATAAGAGAATCTACTGAAAAATTAGAATAGATATAAAAATGATAGGTACAAGCTCAACAGTCCATAACTAATGGATTCTCTACTCCACCAATTAGATAATGTCCTTTATAAAGAAATCATTCACAATACCCACAAGAACGATAAGGTAACAAGAAATAAATAAAAGAGATGCAGGGAAAATATGGAGAAAATTATAAAACTTTATTAAAGGACATAAAAACCTGAGTAAACCCAGAAATATACCATGGAAACGAATGGAAAGAACCGTATATCACAAAGATGTGAATTCTTCATATAATAATCTATGAATTCAATAAAATTCTAAACAAAATTCCCATAAAACTTTACGTAGAACTTCATAAACTGATTTTAAAATTTGTTTTGAAGTATATAAGTCTAAGAATAGCTAAGCCATTTTTGCAGGATAACGAGGAAGGGGGATTTGTAAGTGGGTTGCCCTATTTAGTATCAATACTTATAAAGCCACAGTAATTTTTTAAATGTATCATAGAAGTGTGTAAGTTGAGGAAAGGGACCAACATTATAGGCAACTCCAATAGAATTTCCTACAATGATAGAAATAGTAAAACTCTAAGCTGTCCAATATGGTAGCCACAGGCCACATGTGGCTATTGAGCACTTGAAATGTGGCTACAGAGACCAAGAAATAAAATTACTAATATTATTACATTTTAATCCTTTTAAATTTAACTAACCACATGTGGCTCACGACTCCCATAGTTGGCAGCATATCTGAATAATAAAGGCACTACGAGCTGACAAAAACAAATATGGTAGCAAGGTATCAGACTGAAGTGTCATTACAGACCAGTGGGGGTTGGGGGGGAGGGAGAAATTGGCTGTATATAGGAAAAAAATATATATGTATATGAATTTAAATCTCCATCTTATCACATTGGCAAAAATAAATTCCAGATTTAAGTCTAAAAATCAAAACTTTAATAAAAATTTTAGAGGGGTGCCTGGGTGACTCAGTCAGTTGAGTGGCTGACTCTTGATTTCGGCTCAGGTCATGATCCCAGGGTTGTGGGATTGAGCCTTGGGTCAGGCTTCACATTAAGCAAGGAGCTTGCTTAAGTTTCCCTCTCCCAGAGGCACCTGGCTGGCTTAGTCAGTTAAGCATGCAACTTCAGCTCAGGTCATGATCTCACAGTTTGTGAGTTCGAGCCCCGCATCAGGCTCTGTGCTGACAGCTGAGAGCCTGGAAGCTGCTTTGGATTCTGTGTCTCCCTCTCTCTCTGCCCCTCCCCAACGCACAGTCTGTCTCTGTCTCAACAATAAATAAACATTAAAAAATTTAAAACAAAAAGATTCCCTCTCTCTGTCCCTTGTTCTCACTCTCTCCCTAAAAAAAAAGAAAAAAAAAAAAGAAAGAGAGATTTAGAGGTAATATAAGGAGACCTTCCAGGGTTTTGACTTATGAAAAAAAAAATGCATAACTCTTAAAGAAATGTATCGATAAATTTAACAATATTAAAATTAAAAACTTCTGCACAACAAAAGATGCCATAAAATATAGTGAAAATACAAGCAACAGAAGAATACATTTGCCACATCTAACTGACAAAAGATAATTATTCAGAATATGCAGATGACTACATATCAAATATGAAATAGCAAACAACTTAGTGAAAAATATGGAAAATATATGCAGAATGTTTTCCCAAAAAAAGAAACTCAAAGGACCAATAAAAATATGAAAAAGATGTTCAAACTCCATAGTAATAAGGAAATGCAAGTAAACCACAACAGCATGACTTTTGCATTCATCAGAGCATCCGTGTAATGGGTACTTGCCAATCTTGCCCATCTAGCATCTAAACCCTCTTCTTGTTTGGGGGTCCTCCCCATTGTTTGAGGTAAAGCCAACCTTCCTCTGAGAAGCTGAAAACGTTAGATGTTTCCAGGAGGTAGTGAAGGTCACGGGACAATAGATTGCTGGGTCCACATGGTGCCACGACAGGCGCCTCTAAGCATGTTAAGCGTCAAGAGTGTTAAGTGGTATTGTTGCAAGGAGCCGCACTTGGAGTTGATGGCAGCCTGAGAATGGTTCCTTCACAGGACTGGGTTTTGGATGCATCCTGGGCCGAGTAGCCATGAACCTGGTTCCCAGCCCTCCCCGGTGGGTGCTTCTGTCAACTACCTAGTCTTTCACATATTTTTTTTTTTCCTACTTGAATCAACTCTATGAATCAACTCGAGTTTGTTTCTACTGAGTATGACATTAACAATGCCAAATGTTGGCGAGGATGAGGGGACGTGGATCTGGCATACATTTCTGGGGAGCAGGACATTTGTTGTAGCCACTTTGGAAACCAAATGCCAATACATACTGAAGGTGAAGATGCTGGTGTCCATGACGTTAACTTTACGCTTGTAGGAATACGCCAGAGAGAACATTTCCCTCTTGGATTCCCAGCTGGATGTGTAAGCACTGTAGCAGATGTTTTCAGTAGTTTACAATTAGAAACTATTTCTATCAATGGGGAAATGGATACACAAAGGGTGGTATATTCACATGGTAGATTTAACAGTGATTATAATAAATGAAATTGATCTACGTGCCTCATATGGAGGAATGTCACAAAAATACGGACTCAAAGTTTCAGTATGATGCCTAAAACAATCTTTTTTTAAATTAAAAAAATATTTTTTTAATGTTTATTTGTTTTGGGGACAGAGAGACCCAGAGCATGAACGGGGGAGGGTTAGAGAAAGGGAGACACAGAACCCGAAGCAGGCTCCAGGCTCCGAGCTGTCAGCACAGAGCCCGACGTGGGGCTTGAACGCAAGGACTGTGAGATCATGACCTGAGCCAAAGTCAGCCGCTCAACCGACTGAGCCACCCAGGTGCCCCTAAAACAATCTTTTATGCGCATTTATATAAAAGGATACTCTGGGGTTTGGGGGTAAATACACGTGTATTGATGTATCTGTAGCAAAAAAACAAAAGGATGCAAACATATTTCAGTAGGGAGGTTGTCTGGGAAGGGAAGCAAAGGAATAAATGAAATTTGAATTTTATCCATTATGGATTTTTTTAAATCAAAAAAAAAATACCTGGAGCAAATATGATAAAACTTTGATATTTAAAAATTCTGGGTAGTGAGTATATGGAGGCTTATTATATTCCTCTTTCTTTTTTACTGTGTATTTGGATTATTAAAGAAAACCCCAATGCTTTTGAATTAAAAAAAAGTTTAAGACCCTTAATTTCATTTTTACACTGTTCAGATTACATGAATCAATGATCATATACTTATTGGGTGTTTAGTATTTGTCAGGCAGTGCCCTAAGTGTTCTATCTATATGATCTCAAGCTCCATCTAATCTTATGCGTAGACCAGTGGCTCACTGAAACCACATGGGGGGCTGATGCCTGGACCCCATTCCTGGAGATTATTCTAGTCAGGCCTGGGAATTGGACATTTTTTCAAACTCTTCCAGTGATTTGACTATTCAGTCAGGCTTAAGAACCCCCGAAAGGGTGTATAGATGTGTTTCCCAAACTCTGCCTGATGAAAAGAATCACCAGGGAATACTTAAAAATATAGATTTTCAGGTCCCATCCAACTCCATGGAATCAAATTCTGTAGGGAAGATGCCGGAATAGTCACACTGGTATCAAGTGCTCAGATGACCCCTATGATCGGGCAGGTTCGGGAGACCTGAGGTTAGTGCTTTCCATTCTGGAAGGCCTCCTCAGCACATGCCCATCCCTCCTCGCCCACATCCTTCTGGAGATTTTCATTCAGGAGGTTTTCTGGGTTTCTGAGACCCAGAAAAGAACTTTCTTTAAAAAATTCTCCAGATGATGACCAGCCATAATGAATATCCACTGAAGTAGTATATTGTTATTATTATTATTATTGTTATTATTATTATTATTTTACTACTATTACAGATGAGTAAGCAGGGACTCACAAATGTGAAACACCAGGTTGGCCTGGTTCCAAAGCTCATGCTAACTTCTCTGCTTATTGTGTCGATGTCCCCGCGGTTGGGATCAGTTTCCCCAGGCTCTGTCTCTGTGCTGCTCCCGGCTCACATTCTCTTTTCTGCCAGGATACTCCAGCGTCAGCGACAAAGGTGGACCGTCGCAGTCACTGGGTGGAAATGTAAGTGGTGGAATCTAGCCCCTTGGGGTGGGACTGGTGGGACCTCCATAGGGCCTCAGCTCGACAGCCTGTGCACTAGGACGTGGCTTCTCGGAGCTGGGGTGCAGGCGGGCAACCGGAAACAGAGCCACTGGCGAGAGGCTGGACCAACCCGTGGTTGTCAAGGCAAAATGTGACTCGCTGAGCTGCTGTCAATGTAGACTCCCTCCTGGTCCCTTCAGACTACCGTGTGTGTGTGTGTGTGTGTGTGTGTGAGACGGGGACAGAGCACAGGGAGGAGCTGAACTTGCGGATCAAGAACAGCGGGGTGAAGCGGAAGAAAACTAGGGCTGAGAGTCCTTTCTTTTCCAATTCCCCCTTCCAATACAAGCACCCTCTGCCACCAGGTGAATCATCCTGAAAGTACATCTTCCAATGTGTTCTGTAGAACAAGAAGCCTAAGAATGAGTTCTTAGAAGAAGAGGGAGGAGGAGGAGGAGGAGAAGGAGAAGGAGAAGGAGAAGGGGAAGAAGGGTCAGAGGGCTTCTACTGGAAAGTGCTGCACATCATATGCCCCTCTGAAAGAGTCACCATGCTCATTAGCATTTAAAAGGCCCCCAGGAGTCCTCTGGTAATCTGTTTCACTTGATATAACCCACTGATAAACCAACCACTCTTTGTGATACAAACACCTTAAAACTTTGTAGCTCTGGTGTTCTTGGGAACACACTTTAGGAAACAATAGTATAAATAACTGCCTTGTAGGTCTATATCCTCAGGTTATTGAATAGTGCCTCATATTAGGAAGGATTTCTAATGATTTTGTTGAACAAGTGAATGACATCCAAATTTCCTTGCTTGGCACCTTTTTTGACCATTCTGGTGTGTACCTGAAGTACTTCTGCTGTTTTTACCTGCCACAAATTTATAATTTTTGTTTGTTTGTTTTAATAACACTTCATGGGGCGCCTGGGTGGCTCAGTCAGTGAAACGTTCAGGTCATGGGTTCAGGTCATGATCTCCCATTTCGGTGAGTTGGAGCCCCGCCTCGGGCTCTGTGCTGAGAGGGCAGAGCCTGGAGGCTGCTTTGGATTCTGTGTCTCCGTCCGTCTCTGCCCCTCCCCCACTTGTACTCTGTTTCTCTCTCCCTGTCTCTCAAAAATAAATAAAACATTAAAAAAAATTTTTTTTACAAACCACTTCATTTTGGGGGGAGGTTGGGGTGAACTCATTCACATCCCAATTTTAGTCCAGGCATCCAGGAGGTGGTGTGTACATGATCTATGCCTTGCCAATAAGACCATTAAATCTGCTCAGTTGGGCCAGGTATGGGCATTTTGACCTATGTCAGGACACAAGAAACTCAGTTCTGGGACTTCTACGGAACTGTGGAGACAGTCAACTCTTTTTTCTTTTCTTCTGGGATTCTTGGTTATAATAATATTGTAAGTTTGAAATGCCTGGGGTCTTAAGTATAGAAAGCTTACCCGAGGGTGAAACTAACATAGGAGAAAATGGAGCTTGGAAATGAAGAAAGTGGCTGATGTTCTTTAAGCCCCTAGATCCAGCTATGCCTGAAGCTAACATTGGCTATGAAGTTTTCATTTGCAGTGAGCTAATGACTTGCTAGTAATTTTCTTTGTTCAGCCAGTTTGTGGTGAGTTTTTCTCACTTGCGGTCAGAATACTGTTGTTCTCAAAGTGTGGTCCCCAGGCCAGCATCATCGACTCACCTGTGAACTTGCTTTCAACCTGTACTTCCCTCTTGTCTCCTCCACTTTCACTCATCTGAGGCCCAGCTCAAGTGACCCCCTTTTGAAACCATCTTAGCCACATGGCCATAGTAGTCTGTGTTTTTTTTTTAACCTTAATAGCACTTACTGGAATCTGCTTCTATTACAATCATTTGCCTTCTGTCTCCTTTCCTCTGCTAGAGCATGAGCCCTACAGTAGAGATGCTGTCATATTTACCTGTGGTTCCCTCACTGCCCCACAAACAGGGTCTGGAAATCAGTGAGAGATTGCTTAAGGCTCCCAGTTTGTATTTTCAGAGAGCCTCGTCTTCAAGGGTCCATTTAAGACGCCAGCACCCTCTTAATTACAGCTGTTAGCACCCAAAAGTGGGTTTGCAGATCCTGTCTCTCTTGGGTAATTTAAGGCTATGAAGCACAGGCCCTTGTTAACAGTTCTTGGGAAGCAGTTATCTTAACTTCAAACATGGGTCGCTGTAATAAATGGTGCAGGAGAGACACAATTCAGGACCTTGCTAATTGTTCTTGCCTCGCCGAGTTAGACATTACGTCTGCATATGACCAGGGGTTGATGGGATGAAACAATCCCTCAAGGAAGCTAATAGAAAGTCAATTACATCCGCCCTCTAAATTGCTTTTGGAACAGGCCATTGCCGGGCCTTGAGGGAAGCTTTTCGCACTCATCTCTGATGGGTGCGTGAAGGGTCCAGGGGATCTCTTTGGCGCCTCGTCTCACGCTGCACTAGGAAGCTCCTTTCTATCAGCAGCCACATCATCTCTCCCACCGGCTCACCAGTCCCAGCTTCGCGCTTCGCGTCTAACTCGACAGAGGACTTGTGTGTTCGCAGGCCTCCCTTTGGCCGAGTCAGATAGGAGGTCTGTCAGGGGTTTCCCAGAAGCAAGCAGGGCGGGTTCCTCCACGCCCGGCTGGAGGCTGCTTCGTCAGGCCCCTTGGCCAAAGGGACCGAATGGGGAATCACCAGCAGGGTATCAATGCCTTCCCCACACGGACCGCCCGTGGCCTTGGCTTCGCGTCCCCCATCCGGTGCAAGGACGCAAGGCCCCGGTGGGCAGGGCTGGGCCCGCTCCAGGAGAAGCGTGGCCCCCTGCTCTCCTCACCCAGCGTGTTTTGGTGCTGTTGAGCTAAGCGTGAAGAGCATCTTGTTTCAGCGACTGCTCCGGACACCCATCTTTTGTGTTTGGGAGAAACGCAGCAAAGCAGTCTGGAAATAAAGCCAGCCTTTGGCCGAGAAGTTCTCATTACCCAATCAGAGAAGTACCACGGGGCGGGGGGGACACCCAGACGCTAGAGGAAAGGGCACTCCGCGTTGGCTTGAGGGACACCTCAAATGGTTGCTGTGTTTTATTAAGAAGAACCTTGCACTCTTGGGGGCAAAGACATTCACTTTTATTTTCATCTGGCTGCAAACAAGCCGACAGCAGTGAGCATCTCGGCCTCTTTTCTCAGCCAGTGAATTTTACCCACTTTGAGCTAATTATGGCATTTTCTTTTCTTTTCCTGTTGTCTCTTTTCTTTTTTTTACTCACTTTGAGCTAATTATGGCATTTTCTTTTCTTTTCCTGTTGTCTCTTTTCTTTTTTTCACCCACTTTGAGCTAACTATGGTATTTTCTTTTCTTTTCCTGTTGTCTCTTTTTTTTCCCCCTTGTGTTCTCTATCTCTCTTTTATTATTATTATTATTTATTTTATTTATTTTTTGTTTGTTTTTGGATTAGGGAAAACTAAGGGTGAGGACTATTCAGCAGCTCAGATATCAAGGACCATGCAGGGATTTGGAAGAACCCAAAAGGTCCTAGAAGTGGTTTTCTGGATGTGACAGATCTCAGAGGGTTTCAGCTGGGGTATGGCTCTGCTCAAGGGACCTGGTGGCAGTTCCCTTCTCATCTTCTTGCAGAGAGGATAGAGCCTCTGGGTCCTGTGGAAGGTGGAGTGGAATGAGCTCCTGTTCTCCCAGAGTCTTTCCCAGTGCAACCAGGTAGGAAGAAACGGATCTCTTGGGGCCCCACATCCATGATGTATCTTATTCTCTGGGTCTTTGGGGGGTTAGGATGGGCTTCCCTCTTCCGAGGACCTGGAAACAGTGTCCACCTAAAGAAAGATTAAGCCTTCATTGCCTCTTGATAATTAAAAAAATTTTTTTAATATTTATTTTTGAAAGAGAGAGAGAGAGACAGAGCATGTTCAGGGGAGGGGTAGAGAGAGAGGGAGACACAGAATCCAAAACAGTTCCAAGTTCTGAGCTGTCAGTGCAGAGCCCGATGCAGGCTCCAACTCACGAACCAGGAGATCATAACCTGAGCCCAAGCTGGACACTTAACCAACTGAGCCACCCAGGCACCCCAACCTCTTTGAGTGCATCTGGCTGTCCCTTGATTATTCCATCATGCACCCTTGCCGCTGTGTGCATGCATCACGTGTGTATGTGTGTGTGTGATGGGTGGTTATGGGTGATTCTGGGTAAGGATGGCTCAGCCCCCACCTCATGGATCTGACTCCTGCCTTCCCTATCCCTCTATTCCCACCCCAAGCTTAGATTGTTCTCGGGGACACGGTCAGGCACTTCTATAAGTACACTGCCCTACCTCTTCTCCGCCTCCTCCTACAGATTGAGGTGGGTGGGGGGAGGGAGAATTGTACCTGTCACTAGTACTGTGACTAGCCATGTTCTCCTGGGTCCCAGAAACAGTGGCAACAGGTAAAGTAAAGCAGCCATCAGAGGTAGAGGTCAAGAGGACAGAATGAATGACACTCGTGGAGCCCCTCTGATGGGACTGCCCCTGGGTCTGAAACACTCTCTCCTCTTCCTTCCAAGAACTGGGCCTTTTTGGGAGACTGTAGGCACCTTGCCATGCATCTGGAAAAATATCGTTTCCTGTTCGTATGGGTGGTAATGAACTTTGCAGAATCTTTAAGTGTTTTGCTCTCAGCGTGGGTCACCTTCACCTCGTGTATATTCCATACGCAGACCGGGGTTTCAGGCATCTCAACCAGCGCATTTTAATTTGGCCGAGCTGGGACCGACAGTGTAGACAAACTTACCTCCCCCTGTAATGCCCGAAGTTCCTAAACCTCCCATAAAAGACCACCAGAGTCGTGAGTCAAAGCCAAGCGGCAAGGGTCGTTTATTGCAGGTTCGAACCTGGTCCTCTGCGCACTCGTCGCCGGTGACGCAAGAGGCCCCGATCAGAGTTAGTATAGGGTTTTTATAGACAGGGACAAACAGCATAGGTGAGGTTTCAAATTATGAGGGGCCTGATTAGTCGATTTTAAAGTACGGACATTTGTGGTTTTCTGATTGGGCGTCCTTTGTCTGTCCTTTGGCGGGAAGGCTTTGTCCGTTACTTGTGGTGGGAGAAAAAAGGGGAAGGGGATAGGTGAGGAATGTGCTAAGCAAGCAGGTTTACAGAAGCGAGAAACGCCGGTTAGTTTATGTACAACCACTCATTCCATTACATATCAGACTACATTTAGGAAGGTTTACAACCCATTCTTCTACACAGCGGGTTACATTCAGGAAAGGTCTCACAATGCTCATAGCAAACAGCAAGCAAAACAGACTTCTCAGCAATTGTATTTCTTATCAAAGATCCATAATAAGCAGAAAAGAGAACCTAGCTTTAAACTAAGGTAGGGCTGTCATTTGGATTGTTCCTTTCACCCCCACCCCAGCCTACTGATGAACAAGGAGGTGAGCAGGGGTTTCGGGGTGGGAGAAGGCCTTTTGATTGAGGGAAAAGGGGAAAAGATGGGGAGGAGAGATTGGGGTGGGATACTTTCCCACCTGCCCTTGGGGTGCAAGTCAAAGGCTGATATGATTGGTCTGGACACACTATGCAAGGCTCTGGGCCCCAGTAGGCTGCTTTGACGCCAAGGGGCCCTAGGGTGTATAGGGATGAAAGCAGGCTGGGATTTCCCTGCAGAGACTTGGAAGCCAGGAGAGTCCTGACTCCCTGAGGATTGTAAGTTTGGGAAGAAGAGGCACAGTGGGGTTTTCTTTTGCAGAGAGGCCCCCTCAGGCCGCGGAAATTGGCACGTGGCCATTAGAGGAGGAAGATAACCAAAGGGGCAATCTGTGGTAAAGACAGCCATGACCACCTTGTGGGCACCTGTGAGAATCTTCTGGGGGACAGCGGACACTCTGATGGGGGTTAAATGCCTATATGGGCTGCGGGAAGGGAGCTTGGAACCATTGTAAGCACAAACGTCAATGTGGATGTGTCCTTTCCTGGCCCCAGGTGATTGGCCAAACCTGGGAAACCGGAGTCCCAAAGAAGACAGGCGGGGTGGGGGAGGAAGATGCTGGAGGTTTGCAGTGAATGGGCTCGCCTGCGGCGGCTGGGATGCTGGCTCCAGGACCCAGACCCAGGCAGGTTTAGGAACAGCCCTGGAGCTGAGGAGCAGGGCTGAGGACCTGGGCTCTTTGTTCTTCTGGAAGGCGGTCATTACAAGGTGTGTATGGGTATACACCTGTATTTGTATGTATATCACGCAGAATTATTATTTTTAAGTTTGTGAGCCTGAAAGAGGAGACACAAACAGTGTCCTGAGACCATCACGCTTGTTTTGTAGCGCCGTGATCGGGTGGCTTACATTTGCACCGTCCTCTTAGGCTATGACGAGGCGTCTCCTCCGTCCCCGGCCTCCATGCCTTCCTTTCTCACCTGGTCTCATTTCCTTTTTTTTTTTTTTTTTTAAATATATGAAATTTATTGTAAAATTAGTTTCCATACAACACCCAGTGCTCATCCCACAAGATGCCCTCTTCAATGCCCATCACCTACCCTCCCCTCCCTCCCACCCCCCATCAGCCCTCAGCTTGCTCTCAGTTTTTAAGAGTCTCTTATGCTTTGGCTCTCTCCCACTGGTCTCATTTCTTTAAAACCTCCTTTCTTCGCCCTTAAGCCCTTCTTTTCCTCACCCTCCTGGGCTTCCTCTTTCTCTTCACCCTTGCGCACATCAGCTCTCCGTCCGCCGCCCTCCTCTTGGAGAGGCCCAGTTCATAGGGGTGATCCTTGTGGCCCAGCTCCATGCATGACTCATGGCTCTGAGGGGGCCAATCGAATGATCTCTGCCTTGACGCCCTTCGCACGTGTGGCCTCCGAAGTTGCTTCCTCAGGGGAAAGGGAGCGAGGGAGGAAAGCTATCACGTGCGACACTAGTTCCCATCTCATTTGCTGGCCTGGCCAGGGGCCCGCCTGGGAGCCACAGAGGAATGCATGGCTGTTTGGTGAGCACTGCCTCTCCCTGCCACACAGTTTTCAGTAGATGAGGAAAAAGGAAAAAGAAAATCTTCTCTTGGATGCAGCAGTGTTCACGCGATGAGAGTGGCTCTTGACATGAATATTTTAAGGCCAACAGAATCTTAGAGCAAAGCAAGATATAAGATGAAAGATATTATTTTGTTTGAATTCAAATGTGCCAGAGCAAAGGTAGCCACTGGTATACCCCCTACCTCATCCTTCTGATTGCTCAAAAGACAGCTAAGCACAGCCCGTAGGAGCCTCCCACCCTACAGAGCTGAGATTGGGGTACTGGATGAGGCTGGGGGGATGCTCCCTAAGTGAGATGCCCCATCTGCGGCCATAGACCCAAGAGGATGTGCCTTGAATCATCAGGTAGCTCCCGACACCCCACGTGAGACAGGGGGCAGGAACCGTGAGACAGGAGGGCGAGCTGGGTGGAAGGGGCAAGTGCGTGTAGGGGGTCGGGCTGGGGAACTGGGGGGGGTTGGTGGGGGGCTCCCTGATGCAGGCCGGATGTGGCCCAGGAGTAAGTGGGCACGATGGGGGAAGACTTCCTACCTGGTGACTTAGAAAGGGAAGAAACTGGCAGAGGTTTGGTGCAGCCCTTTCCTGGAAGCCTCTTGCACACGCCGTGTAGTTGCAGGGTGTGCAACTCTGAGACCAGACAGACCAGAGAGTGACCCCTTTGACTCCCACCTGGCTCACCTGCCTTAGGAGTTCGGAGGCAAGGGCTATGTTGTCTTCTCTTAGGATTTATTTTTTACATGCCTTATATTGTGGCCCTTACTGTAGAAAAATGCCAAGACAGGGGCACTTGGGTGGCTCAGTCAGTGGAGCATTGGACTCTTGATTTTGGCTCAGGTCATGACCTCACAGTTCATGAGTTTGAACCCCTGTCGGGCTCTTGGCTGACAGTGTGGAGCCTGCTTGGGATTCTCTCTCTGTCTCTCTCTCTCTCTTTCCCCTTCCCCTTCTTGTGTGCTCTCTCTTTCTCTCTGAAAATAAATAAATAACTGAAAAAAATACTAAGAAAAATAATAGAGTATTTTCTTTAATTCCTGTTTAACTACAGAAGGAGAGAATTTAGCTCAGCAGCTAATTTTGTTGATGAAAATTTCTAAAGATACTTTAAAAATTTTAAATGAAGAATCTCTCTCACTGATCTAGATTTTTTTTTTTTTTCTCTTAAAGAGAAATTGACTTCATCCCAGTTAATATCACTGGCACCCTCCTTCCCTCCCTTCACTCCATGCCGCCTCCTTCAGGGAAAGCTCATTGTTTGGAACAGATACTGGGTTTCAACTCTCAGTGGAAGGTGGGTTTAGTGGGCAACATGTCACAGCAGGAGAATACAGGTATCAGTCAGAGGTGCTTGAAATTAAGCCCTGGTTCTGCCCACGATAAGGGTAAATGACTCGTTTGCTTCCTTTGTGCTTTCAATTTCTCGTCTCTTTCAAGGGACTAGGATCCCCACAAAGCATTTAGCACAATCTCTGATCTCCGTGGCACAGTTAGTATGAAACAAATAGAAACTAATGTTGCTTTATTTGGGGGTAGAGCTGGGGCTTCAGGGCTTCTGGAAACTGTTGACCTCTTCATCTTTGCAGAATAATTGTTTTAGAACTTATCTGGGTCACAGTCTCTTTGGAGAGGTTGATGAATGCTCCTGGTGCCTTTCCCCAGAAAAGGGAAATATGCAGATTATGCAAAATTGTGCATGCTTTTATTGATTGCTTACTGTAGCTCAGTGGTCCTCAAGCCGTTCCGCTACGAATATCTTTTTTTAATGTCAGTGTGTTTTGCTTTTTACTCTCCTCCCCCAACCTGATAGTAGTCACACTTTTCATCTCGTTGATTGAGAAAAGTATCTGATGATACGCAGCAGAATTCCGTAGCGCTTTTAAGAGATTTTGCATTTTGTTAATCACAACAGCTCAACCCGGATTTGAAAGGAAAAGTTGTAAATATATCTATGGGCTGCATGATTGATTCCACGTGCATTCAGTGCTTAGTGCCCATGTGGATCCCTCCATTGTTGGAAACTTCTCCAGGCAGGTTTATGGAATCAAAGGCTGCAAGGAAATCAAAGGACCATTCAATCCAGCTCCATTATTTTGCATAACACGGAGGTCAAAGGAGGGAAGCCAACTTTTTCAGAATCACACAGCCGGATGGTATCTGGGAGGAGACAGAAACCCAGGGTCCCCACAGCCTAACAGCTACCTGAAGCAGACTCTCGCTGGCAGTTCTGAGTTGGTGAAGTCTTCCTCTGTACCAGCCAGTGGGCACCGGTCTGTAGGGAGTGAATTGGGAAATGAAACTCGGTAAGTGACTGCAATCTGAAAGCTAGGGTGACTGTGTGATTTATCTTCCAAACTGGGACACATCTGAGAGAGAAAGGGAGCACTATTAATAATTATTTCGGGGCAATAGGTATAAACCAAGACTATTCTGGGCAAGGCAGGACATAAGGTCACCCTGCTGACAGCCCACCTCAGCTTACCAAGGGCCAGTTTCAGAGTACTTTAAAGGCCATTCAGCAATTGGGATGATTTGCTCGAAGGAATTTGGGCCAAGCATCCGACCAGCTTTGATCGGAAAGCTTTGACCAGCTTTGACTTCTGGAAACTCCCTGGGGATTGATGGAGACCCTGGAGATTTTTCAGCTCCCTATTTCCCGACCCCAATGTAGCAGCATTTGCCACTCTTCATTCTTTCTCATGAGAAGCAGCTCCTTCCCAATCCCTCTATGGGGGTACTGTAGGCATCTGTAAGGCAGCTTGGACAATTGTATCTTCAGACCTTGTCAGCATCGTAAGGAGCCCTGTATCCTGGAGAGGGTTTGGTTCCGGATGCTCTGCTGGATAACCTCAAGCAATCCCTTCTACTCTCTCTAATTCCCATATCTGTGACATTAGAGGTGGGACTAATTCACTGGGTGGCCAGAGTGGGTTCTGCTCGTCACAGACTTCCAAGCTCCAAGGTAGGGAACAGAAAAATGGGATCCAAGCAAGGGCAACTAAATACTTTCACCTAAAAGTGACATGTGCCATTTGCGCCTCACTGGCCCCAGCTTGTCACGTGGTCACACCTAAACTGAAGGAGGCAGAGGAGAGTGGTCTTACCGCGGAGAATCAGAATATTCATTCACAAATGCTGCCATGACTCCTTCACCCTCAAAGTTTTCTAGTTTGATGTTTACAGTGAAACAACAATTTTCTCTCCTTTCTCCTGCAAAAAAGGAAATCTAATCAAGAAGCACACAATAGAAAATGGGTAGGATTGAAATTGATTTGGTTGAAATGAGAGGTGGTGACTTTACCCTTTTGTGGCAACATCCTCACTATAGATGACCTAAGGTCTTGGGGATGCAGGGCAGACCAGTCAAGTGGGTCTTTAAAATTTTCGTGACAAGGGAACACAAGAGCGGTGCAAGAGGATGGAATGGTGTGTGTGTGTGTGTGTGTGTGTGTGTGTGTGAGTTATCTATTGTTACATAAAAATTACCCTAGAAGTTAGTGGTTTCAAATAATACACATTCAATGTCTTATAGTTTTTGTGGCTCAGGAGCCTGGGCATGGCCTAGCTGGGTCTCCTGCTTCTCGGTTTCCAACAAACTGCAGTGTAGGTGTTGACCAGACTACTGTCCTCTTGAGATCAACCTGGGTAGGTTCTCTTCCAAGGTCTCTTGGTGATTGTTGACAGGATTCGGTCTCTCACGAGCTATCGGACTAAGAACCTCAGTTCCTTGCCCCATATCTCTTTCCATCAGAACAAGCAGGTGAAAAAAAGCCAGAGAGAGAGAGAGAGAGAGAGAGAGAGAAAGGGAGAGTATATGAGCAAAATGGAAGTCATAGTCTTCAGCAACCTAAGGACAGAAGTGACCTCCTATCACCTTCTCTCTCTTCTACTGGTTAGAAATCACTAGGTCCAGCCTACACTCGTGGCGTGTGGATGACACAAGGGTGTGGGGATCATTGGGATCCAGGTTAGAAGCTGTTTACTACAGAAGGATTTGGGAGACGTTGAGGAAGCTGATGGGGTGTGTGTTATGGGGATAAAGAAGGAGCGAATGAAGCCTTCGGAGCTTTAGTTGGAAGAAAGATGACGGTGGTGCCATTATTTGAAAGGGGCGTGTCAGAAGAGGAGACGGAGGCACTGAGTCAGGCTTGGGATAGTGATCGCCCGCCTGTGCATGAATCAGTCCGGGTCCCTGGACACCCAGAAACCCTGTCGAAAGGATCTCTTGACCACTAGCTGGGTACCTGCACACATCCTGTGCACCTGTCCCTTTGTCCTCTCTCTTCCTTAGAGCTTGAGTGGCTGAAGCAACACAGGGGGAGGTCCACAGCAAGCAGAGGGGATTGAAGTGAATTTAACACTCCAGGCTTTTCCATGGACGTTATCAGGCTCTGACTCCCCCTTGAACATCCCCCCATTTGCTGTTAGAACGAAGGAACCAAAGAGGCTACAGGGCCAGACCCTGCGTGAGGCTTTAAGAGAAAAGGAAAAAGGCACAGGATTGTGCACATGCAAGCCTGCCTGGCCCGGTTTTCTTTGAGAAATATGGCAAGTGGCTGATTTAACATTGTTTTCCATGTGTGTGTAAATTTCCTAAAAGGTTGACCTAAATGAGTTCTTACCAAGATCTGATAGCCCAGGACAATGGAATAATCCTTTTTAATAGGATTACAGGCTGTGCTAAAAGAGACTGACAGCTTTTAGGCTCAGCATTGTAATACGTGCTCAAAGAGAGCACCGGAAAACGAAGACAGAAAACAGGTTTCCTGTGTTGTTTTACACTCCCTGAACTACTAATATCTCTAACTCACAGTATCCTTGGCCGCTCAAACTGAGCACATCTGGGATCCCCTTCCGGCATTTTCTCTAACTAGTTCGGAGTCCTTAGGCTTCTCCGGACCTCTGTGAACTACAGGAAATCTTGAGGATGGTACCAGTCACAGGGGCCAGATTTATGCAAGTTCTTCTTCTCTTCAAGGTCACTTCCTGTCTCCATCATTTTGGGTTCTTTGTTCCAGGGGTCAGCCCCGACGCTGGAAGTCTCCAGATGAGGCACCGGGTGTTGGATGTGGGCTCTGCATGGGGGTGGTGACACTGGACATGGGTGGTCACTGCTGTGAAGTTTCCCTACGTGGTGATCAGTGTAGAACAGCATAGAACGTGGTCTGCATTTGGGGAAGGGCCCCCTCTGAGTGTTTAATTTACATTTGAGAGAGAGGCAGGCAGCCACACGGAGAGCCTAATTTGAATATTAAAGGAGATTCCTTCTAGGATGTGTTCTGTAAATGGGAAAGCCAATCAAGAAAAAAAAAAATTAGATTCCATCCTCACAAAGGCAGGTGAGACCAGTGTCAGAGCAACCGTAAACGTTAATTAAGAACATATTCTGCAAAAGCGACAGTGCACCAAAATGCCTTAAGTCAGCACGTTAAAGGCAATAAAGCTAATTTGAAAATACATTCGCCGAGTGATAACGAGTGAATGAAAAAATATTTTGTCAAAATTTCATTCAATTAAAGAAACCCAAAGAGGCTACCTCATTAATCGCCAGTTTGAATGTTCTGTATATCAATTATGTACGCATTTACAATTTTTTTTAATCTTTAATCAAGTATTTTTTGCGTCTAACAATTCTATGAAGATGCAATCTACTGGTCTGAAGATTTTTCTTTTCTTCTCTTTTCTTTCCTTTTCTTTTCTTTTGTTTATTTATTTTTTTGCATATGGACCTCACTCATGTTAAAGAAGTTTTCTCATTCACCATGGGCTGGGCACACACTTTGGGTTTTCCCTGCATCGTCCTGAGGATGGCCCACACACCGCTTTGCCCACCACAGCTCAAGATGGAAAGTGGATATTTGGGAGAAGCCTGAATGAGTTTATAAGAGGAATCTGAGGTTGGGGGTGGGCAGAGTCTGGGAGCCATGTCAACTAATTACCCAACAAGCTTTTATTAAGCCCTTGCTTTGCACACAGCACCCTGGGAGATATAGAAGAAGCTTAAAGCAGTATGTCTGCCTCAACTGGCTTTTAGGGAAAACAATGTCTGTGAGCAACAAATCTCGTCCTGGCGGGAAATGCAAAAGATAAGGAGGTTTAAAGAGTCTTAAAAAAAAGGAGATGTGGGTCTGGGCTCTGTAGTCAGAGCATGTGCCAAAGACTCAAGTGCCCTGAGCATAACTATTCTGTACCTAGAATCGTGCTCTTCCCTCATCATCAAGGGAAATGCCCTCTGGGCTTTTGTTCTGCCCACCAAATTCATCCAGTACTTCAGGGGCTCCTCTGGCATTTTCTCCAAATTTGTTCCTTGATCTTGAAGCCAAAAGAGATGTCCCACTTCTCGGAACTCCAAGAGTTTTACTTTAGTTAGTAATGAATCATTTGTATTACATTTCACTGGGGAAGGTGGGCAAAAATGAGCCAAGCTTTTTTTGAAAATCTCTCATTTAATCTTTAAAATAACCTCGGGAAAAGGTACAATCATCATCATATACGTATCACATACCCAGATGCCCATTTTAACCCTGCAGTCCTCATCTTCCCCTTGGTATAGGCTTGGTCGATTCACATCTTGGACCGCAAGTGGTTAAACTTGCGGAGGGCAGTGGGCATGGCTGGTCTCATAGAGCACGTCCACTACTTTGCACAAGATAGATACTCCCGCTTGTCTGCCAGATCCACAGAGGATAACACCAACCACGTGTCCACAGTCTCTGCATTTGTCCTGATCAGTGCCTTCCCTGCTTCCATTGTTCAAATGAGGTCCCCAACCACCTCTTCTTGCCAACCTCCCCAGTCTCAGCTGGAAAGGCAATCTGACGTGGGAGAAGGACACTTACTGAGGCTGGAGCTCCGTGTACGACTGACCTACACTCTGATTAGTGCATAGAGCTGATATGATGAGTCCAATGTTATATACCTTTTAGAATTCCAAATTCAAATCCAACAAATATTTACTGAGCACCAGAGACAGATTAAAAGAGAGGGTGAGGGGAGTGGCTGGGTGGCTCAGTCGGTTTAGCGTCTGACTCTTGATTTCAGCTCAGGTCATGATCTCATGATTGTGGGATTGAGATCCATGTTGGGCTCTGCGCTGAGCATGAAGCCTGCTTGGGATTCTCTCTCTCTCTCTCTCTCTCTCTCTCTCTCTCTGCCCTACCCTGCTCTCTACCTCTCAAAAATAAATAAACATTAAAAAAAAGAGAGAGGGCAAGAAAAATGACAAAGAGGATTTTGTGACTTCCTGGAGGGTAGGGGGGTGGCAAACATCACATCAGAAGGCTCTTGAAGGCCGATTTAGCATCCAGACCTGTGCTTCCTGAGCTTCAGAATGTGCTGCCTGGGAGCTGTTGGTGTGAACGCTGATATGGGGTTGGCTGTGCTTCTCATTCAGCCGACCTGATCTTCTTCTTGTCCAGGAGGTACATTTGGGCACATTTGAGAGGTGGCTTGTCTGCAGTCACTGGTCAGATGACATCCCGTGGCACTGGAGGGATGGAATTCCAAGTCTTGGCCTCCTTGGGGCTGTGCCCAGACAGTGAAGCTTTCACTATAGAATGCGACCCTGGCCCCATTAAGGACCAGAAGGGTGAACCCAAGAGTTCTGATGTGGATGAAGACCATCTTCATTGTTGCCGTCCTCCCTCGGATTCCATGGCTCTCCAGGCCAACAGCTAGGTCTTCTGCCCATCCGTTGCTGGTTTGTTTTGGCTCTTTCCTCAACCGTCATCTTTAACACTTTGGTTTCTGTCTCATTTCTAAACCAGTCTCTCCTTCCCCCAAGGTTAACTTGGACTCCTATTTGGAAGAGCCCCTCTGCTCTTCTAACCATGTTTGCTTGTACTTCTGCTCCGGACTCCAAGAGTCAGACTCTGACTCTGGCTTCAGATTTTGTGCTTTGGGAAAGAGCCCTCTTTACTAAAGCCAGCACTCCTGTCCCAGCCCAGCTGCGGCCCCTGTAATTACTGCCTCTTTCTAAATAGCCCATCCCGGGTGTCCTCATGCCTCTGTGAGCCAGGCCATTCTTCCCGCCAGCCCCGCTCCAGCCAAGTCTGCTTTGTCCTTGAACTTTTTTTGCTTGGGTCATCAAGAAAGGAACCTTCCCTGCATTTTAATCCTCTAAGACAAGTTTGCAAGGATGCTGCCGAGCTCCTTCTCAGTGATGATTTATGCATGGCGAGTGGAAAAGCATGCTGTTTTCATTCCTTTTAAAACCAAGTAATGACCTAGGGGGAGAACATTATATCTATATCTGTACCTGTTCCCTTCTCTGTATCTGTGTCTCTTTCTTTGTCTGAATCTGTATATCTACGTGTATGTTTGTATGTGTAGGGGTACAATGGCGTGGATTTAGTAGTCCAGCCCAGCCTTGCCATACCATTGTCTATTATTTATATTTGACCTACTAGAATTTGACACTTATTTGCAATGCAAAGATGCAAAGTTGTAGCGTGTCCTTTAAGAAATATCTATGTAAATATAGGCCCACCCCTTCAAGCAAAATAAAAATAATGGTGTTTGTCTTTGTGTTATGGAGATGCAGATATTCAAATCATCTCAGGCTAATGCCCCCTGGGAGAATAAAAAGAACCACTAACCAAATGACATTGGACAAATCCCCTAAACCCTCAGAGCCTTGGATTCTTCAACAGGAAAAAAAATCAAAGATTTAGATTAGCTGATCTCTAAGGGAAAGCCTACCTAATCTATGATCAAAAGGCTTTTGGGGCTGCCTGGGTGGCTCAGTCGGTTAAGCCTGACTTCAGCTCAGGTCTTGATCTCACATTTCGGTGAGTTCGAGCCCCGAGTCAGGCTCTGTGCTGACAGCTCAGAGCTTGGAACCTGCTTCAGATTCTGTGTCTCCCTCTCTCTACCCCTCTCCTGCTTGCATGTTCTCTCTCTCTCTCTCTCTCTCTCTCTCAAAAACAGGCATTAAAAAAAGAAAAGCTTTTGATTTTAACTGGTATCATTTAATGAATCATTTTTACTGCAAATCTGGTCTTCCAGATTCTTCTTACGAAATGACAAGAACAGGGCCCTTCCTGGTCTGGGTTGTGTATCAGTCAAGGCTATAGTCAGGAAACTCATGCCAGGTAGTTCAGCTGAGGGAATCTGATGCAAGGGACCAGTTACAAAACATTGGAAACACTGCAAAGCCAAGTGGGGTGGTGAGGAAACCCGAAAGTGAGCGCCAAGCAGGGATTCCCTGCCATCCCCACGCTGTAGGGACAATGGGGAGAGGTGGTTTTGTCAGAACAAAGATCCGGAGCATCTAGGAGACTATGGGACAGGGGACAGAGGGACACACTGGCCAGAGCTGGAACCACGTTGGGACACAGCTATTGTCACCATGTCCCCTGAAGCAGAAAGACAGAGAGAAGCAGAAACAGTGTGGCTTGATTTGGCCTCTTGTCTGCCAACTGCTTCTGGAAGCTAATGGAAGCCAGAAGGCAAGGGAGTCTGGGAGACACTTTTTGCGGGGACCTCTACCCCTGTAATACAGGGCAGGCAAGGAAGGGGCAGGGGCAAGTCTGAGGACAAGCAAGCCACTGATTGGTACAGGCGAGCTGGGAGGCACTCTTTAAAGAATTTGGGATCCCCAACTTGGCCTGGCTCTTCAGGGACCTGGCTGCCTGAGGCAGGGGCTCAGACGTGGAAAGATGCTTCTTAGGCCTTTTCAACCCCCATCACCTCACGTTTGGATTGATCTAGTAAACAACCTCTCCGTTCTCAGTGACAACGAGTTTGTGAGTTTCCTAATTAGCAACTACAATTTCTTATCATCTACCATGTGCTAAGCAGTCTTTAGACAAGAACTCCTTCTTTCCTCTGACTACTCGGCTGGAAGATATAAACACACATATCTTACAGATGAGAAAACTGAGGTCAGTGAGACAGGGCAATGTGCCCAAGGGCCACAGCTGGATGGGTAGAAGGTAGGATTGAACCCAGGGCATTCCAGCTCTAAAGCTCCCTGTCCAAGAGGGGCAAGGCCAAGTCCAGTGGAACTCACTGTTCCTTAAGGAATATCGATTTGATTTCTGCAAGTAAGAGCTTTGAAATGCTAGGAAGCAGTAGCAAGAATAAACACTTGGGGAAGGAATCAGCCCCGGGGCTCTAACCTTCCAAGAAGCATCTCCCTGGAGGGCAGCACCCCTCCCTGACGCCCCTCCAAACCTGGGGGTGCTCCAAGCTTCTAATTCTTCCTGGCAGCTTGTTGGGCTTATGCGTTTCTTAGCCCCTATAACCAGACTTCTTTATTTACAGAATCACACTCGGATGGTAAATGTGGCTGTGGAAAATAGGATATTACAGATGCGATTTGGAAGAAGTTGCTGAATCAGGCCATTAAAGCCAAGAGTAAAAATGAAGAGCGAGAGATAAGTGGATGGTTCCCTCCCCCTCGAAGAGAAGGAAGGTTGGTGGCGATGGCAGTGAGGAGTGGGAGTGTCGAGCGGCTGAAGGTGGGGAAGGGCCGGGATGGAATGGAATGATGCTGAGTGATAGATGCTCACACCCACATGAATCCCAGCAGCTGGCGGTCTAGGAGGTAAAGGCAAAAAGCAAACGGACAGCTGTCTAGAATCTGGAGCACCCACGGTTTATGGACTCGTGCACCCTTCCCGCTACAAGAAAACGTTGCTTGGATGAGGATAAAAGGGATATACATTAGGGCTGACCTGGAAGAAGCTTCCAGGAATATTCAGGAATACTTGGGAAACATTGTGGAATCAGGGTTCCACACTGCTAAGTAGGGTCCCCATAAGCAGGGTTCCTCGCCTCTCTGATTCTTTTCTAACTTGATTAATGGTGTTAATAATACTGATCTTCTATGGTGGAGGTTGATGGTGGAGTGAATTCCCTGACACACAATTGCTCTATTAATTGGAACAAACGGTGCAGATGTTACTTCTGAAAATGTCTCCCCCGCAGCCCTAAAACTGCTTCTCACAGTGGTGTCCAGAGGGTGGGAGGTGACATACCTCTAGCATGGGTCTCATGCTAGTCAGACCCAAACTGGCCTCTGACACATTTTACAAGGGGTGTGGCTGAGCGAGAGGATGTGTGGGGGACTTGTCCCCTGATGTGGTGGCAAGCCCAGCGGCAGGTGGGGGCAAAGGGGTCAAGGGCATGAAGGACCACGTATGGTAGATGCTGTGAGTTGGAGTGGTGAGCTTGGCAGGATTAAACGATCTGTGCAGCCACATAGTGCATAATTATTACCAACGCTTGGCTATTTGGATATTTTAGACAACCGAAGGAAGACTTACGAATCAATTAAGCAACCCAACCATTGGGTGGGTTACCTTGTGAAGTAGTGAGTTCCCCGCCATTAGAGGAATGCAAACTGAGCCTGAATATTCTGGAAGAGATGCTTGTCTATAGCCCTGAGATGTCTAGATGGGGTTGGAGACCTCTCATAATCGTAAGTTACTGTTTTGTTTTGTTTTTTTCTGACTCTTCTCCATGAGGATCCACCTTGGAGGGTAGGAAGCGATCCAGGTAAAAAAAGGCATAGGGATGTGAGAGGGGGCTGGGTTGGCTCGATACAAGCAGTGTGGAGCTTTCATTTGAGGCAGTGTAGTGACAGTGGCATCCCAGGCTGCTGGGACTCACGCTAAGAGCTTTTCCAGCCCTCCGATGTAATATCCATCCGAGCTACGCCACTTCAAATCGCTTTTGTATCTATCACAGCTTCTCCTTTACAAATATCTCGGAGAATAAAGTCAGCAGACAGTAATATTCCCATCTAACAAGTGAGCAACTCGGAGCAGAAAAATGTACCACTTGAAATTGCAGGTTGAGCCTGGCTGGGGTCTGAGGAGGCCCATTATTCCAAACTTCTCATTTTCCCGATGAGAAAACTGAGGCCCAGGGAAGCAGAACCAACTGCGGTTGGTGCCAGGGTCAGGGCCTGGTCACTCCTTGGTTCCGTAGTGCACGGGATCCCCCGGTTTCATCGCTGTGCATTGGCAGGAACGATCTGCTATGGTCTCTCTGAAGCAGGCAGATCAAAGAGAGACCATGGCTCCTCTTTCCTGGCCTGATGTCCATTCCTGAGCCTTTGTGGGAAAATGTTCCCACTATAAATGGAGGATTTCAGGAGCCCAGTGGAATCTGAAGCTTGATGGAGAAGAAGCCACAGAAGACAGGGTTGGCCACCAGCCCAGTTGACCATGCTTTCCTGTGCTTTGTGAGAGGGTAGGAAAGCCACCGATGTGCCCCCGGCCATTGGGTGATGGCTGGCGTGGCCGAACAGGTGGCTGGCGGTGGGGACAGCAGCCGGCTGAGGACCACCACCATGCTGCCCAGGGTTATCAGTGTAATTACATCAAGAACAGGTTTTCTATTTGGCAAAGGAGCACAAGGATGGGGTTCCTGGGTGGCTCAGTGGGTTGAGCATCTGACTCTTGATTTTGGCTCAGGTCGTGATCTCACGGCTCGTGGGTTCAAGCCCCGTGTTGGGCTCTGTGCTGACAGAGATTCTCTGCTTGAGAATTCTCTCTCTCTCTCTCTCTCTCTCTCTGCCTGTCCCTCGCTCACGGTTTCCCTCTCCCCAGCCCTCTCAAAATAAATACATAAATTTTAATAAAGAAAAAGAAAAAGGGGCACCTGGGGGAGCAGGTGAGTTAAGCATCTGACTTTGGTTCAAGTCATGATCTCGCGGTTGTGAGTTTGATCTCTGTGTCGGGTGACCAAGAGCCCTGCTTCTTTGTCCCTCTCTCTTTTCCTCACTCACTTGGCCCCCCCCCCCCCCCCCCCGTCTGTGTATCTCTCTAAAAAAGAAATAAAAAAGAAAAGGGAAAGAAAAAGAAAAAAAAAAAGTAAAGAAATAGAACTAAAATTCTGGGAATAGGAGGTGATTCCCACCTGAACAATGGCCATTCTGGTGGTACCTGTCACTCTTGGAATGGCTGGTATGTTGGAACGGCTGTCCCTGTGGACCCCGACTGGCAGATGGGCCCGGAGGCCTCCCCTCCGCTGACCCCAGGACTGGACACAGCAAGGTCGGTTTCCTTTACTCCCTTTCCGGCCTGATCAGACAGAGAGACAGGGGCGGCGAGAGGGCAGGGTATTCTATATTCCAGGGGAAATCGGCAGGATGGTAAACCCAGGAACCCCAAGAAATGCACCCTTCAGGACGGAGGAGGCAGTATTTCTACCTGGAGACGGTGCCATGAAGGAGAGAAAAGACGTTATCCACAACAGAGTGTATATTTATATTATATATACACCATTCTTTCTTTCTTCCCAGGATGAACAAGTGGCCTCAGCAAGATGACCTGGGCCCCGAGGGAGCGTCCGGGGTGCTCCCAGGAAGGCACGTAGGGAAGCACAAGGGTGTGGGGCAGAGAAAGCCCGGCATGTGGTCCCTGCTGTGTCCGTGGCAGGTGACACACGGAGGGAAGGTGGAAGGAGGCTGGGGTGGGGGGACGCCAAGGACTGGGTGCCGTCTCCCTTGAAAGAACTAAGTGCAGCTACGAAAAAGGAGCCGGCGACCCGGATTTGAATGTGACCTCTGTCACTCACTCACACAACAGCCTGGGGCTTCAACTCTTTGAATCCTGGTGTGTTCACCTTTAGAGCTCAATTATGCAGTTCTTTTTGTTTGTTTGTTTGTTTTTTAACATCTACTGGAGAGACAGAGAGAAAGCACACAAGTTGGGGAGGGATAGAGAGAGGGAGACAGAGGATCCAAAGCAGGTTCTGTCAGCACAGAACCTGACTGGGGGCTTGAAGTCACCAACCGTGAGATCATGACCTGAGTCAAAATCAAGAATCAGACGCTCAACAGGCTGAGCCACCCAGGAACCACCTCTCACCCCCCAACTTAAATTTTTTTTCTTTAACATTTATTTATTTTTTTTTTTTGAGAGAGAGAGAAACACCGTTCTACTAGCTGTGTTATAAAGCAGCTTTCAGGATTAAATTATATTTAACATGCAAAATGCTTTTCAGCACATGCGCCTAGTTTAAGTGTTTTTATACGTATTATAAAAATAAAACTGGGTTATCAGTTTCCTTCTACCAATTGAATGCAACACAAGTCAGTGAACTTCAACGTGTAAGGACCCAACACGAACAAATCATTGTGTTAGCTTCCTTCAGTGAAACATGCCAGTTGGAAAAAGTCGGAAGGACTTGGTGCTTCTCTTAAGAGGCTTAATATTTAGGGCATGGGGATGGGGGATAGAGACACGTCCATGTTCACAGCTGACCATAACACTGGGCCGATGGTGGCTGTCGGTGGGAGAGCCACATGCACAGGAAGTATGGGAGTGTTGAGAAAGGGCTGAATCCTGGCTGGCAGGATGAGGAAAACTGGATGGACAGGATGTTATCTGAACCGGCTTTGAAGGCAGGGGGAAGGGTGGAGGGCATCATTCTTTAGGGCCATGGCCGGTGTGGGGTTCTTCTGGGGATGCCAGAAGGAAGGAAGGAAGTACCATTTCTGGGCTCTCTAGCCCCACATCAGCAACTCGGTGGCATCTTCTCTGCAGCCATCCTGACCAAATATAACCATAGAGGGCACCGTCATTCTCCTCAGGCACTGTGAGCACTTGAGACTTGACCTTGGTCTAAGGGATTACAGCTGAATCCTTCAGACCTGGGTTTTGCATCCTGTCTCTGCCTTCTGTGGACTGACCCTGGGACTTAGTTTTCCCTCCTGTCACACATACATCGAAGTGCTGCTGTAGTGAATAATACAAGAAACACAACCAGGCAAATTTTAAACAGTGGTGCATACATGTTACTTCCCTTTGGGAAGACACAAATGAGGGTGTGAGACTAGATTACACTGAACCAGCAGTGGAGCATGGAGCTAGGCTTTGTTATTATCAGGAAGGACTGTTCCTTGCTGTTTTTGTTTGTTTGTTTAATGTTTATTTATTTTTGAGAGAGAGACAGAGAGAGAGAGAGGAGTGGAAGAGGAGCAGAGAGAGAGGGAGACACAGACGCTGAAGCAGGCTCCAGTCTCCAAGCTGTCAGCCCAGAGCCCGACACGGGCCTTGAACTCACGAACCGTGAGATCATGACCTGAGCCAAAGTCAGATGCTCAACCCACTGAGCCACCCAGATGCCCCTGTGTTGGAGGTTCTACCTCTCAGTTTATAGACAAGCTGTTTGGAAGGTGCAGTTATTTGCAAAATTAATTTTGAGCACTTGTACTCGTTGTCAAGGACAATAAAAATAGGGGGGTCTTTTTCCCCCCTCTTGTGATGTTTTGGGGGCAGTTTGCAATGGATGAGCATTTTATTTAAAAAGGAAGCAGTTACTTTTCTCTCATCCACAAACTCTGCCTAGGTAGCAAAAAGTAACTCCAGTCTGATGTGCAAACGCTGCAGATACCTTGCTCTAGAATTCCACACACATCACGTTCAGCTCATGAAATTTCCTCACCAGATCTGAATGAGGGAACAGAGACGATCTCAAACTGGCTCTTGGATCCTGTCCAAGCTATTTCAAGTATTCGTTCTGACATAATATGAGTGGGGTGTTTTATTCCCCGAGGGCTCGAAAGAGGGAAATTCCTGACCATATAATTACATCCTGACCTCCTGAAATTTCCCCTGCCCTTGCACTTTGCATGGATAATGCTATTCTCTCCTCCTGACTGGGAGCCTTGTGCAGGACAGAAGGGAAAAGTAGATTTGTTTTCACTTCATCCACCTACCCCAGGGCCAACGTGGCAGGCTTCTACTCCAATGGCAGTCCTCTCTACCTTGAGAGGACTGAGGGCATCTTCTGTGTCTGATGTTAGGTGCGCTCTGACCTTGGTGAGTTATAATGGACCTTACATGCCCTGAAACCCAGGCTCCAAATCAGGACTCAAATAGTACATGTTGAAAGCACCATTTTGTCCAGATGTAACGGTTATGATTTCTGGAGTCAAGTATGGATTGTGCTGGAAAAAGAGAGAATTCAGGTAGATAAAGGGTTAGCTCCACTTGCGTTTGACTGAATACATCTTGTTCTTAAAATAACAGCACAGTTGGATTTGAATTGTTTTCTTTCTTTTTTTTTTTTTTTTTTATGTTTGGTTTTGTTTACGTTGGTGGTGCTTTTTTTTTCAAGTAGTGTTTTCAAAGGATAATTTATGTCTGTAATCACATTCTTAACAAAACTGGCTAATCACCCAATTAAAACACACATTTCAAAAATAGGTAAAGTGAAAAATAGGTTGTTTTCATTTCTACCTTAGATTGTTTCAGTGAATACTAACCATGACCTCCTTCCTTCAGATGAAAGATTCCCCAGAAACCTAGGAAGCACAGACTAAATGCACCCCAGCCGTGGTTTCGGAGTTCACTGCTTTTTCAATACCAGGGGACTCTGTCTTTTTTAGGAGACTGTTTCCTGGATACTGTTCTTAAGTTTGTAATATGTTTACAAACATAAGATATTTTAAGAATAAAGTTGTACTCCTAAAGTAAGCCTTTCATATGCCTCATTTTCCATTCCTTGCGTCTCTTCTCCAATCAGATTCCCCTCAGTAGAGGAAACTACTATGGTCAGATTAAAGGTTATCCTTCTAGACTTTTTAACATACAAACATTAGACCTGTTGTGTATGTGTGTTTCAGCTGTACATCATGCATTTTTCATTTAATGATATATGTAGGAGTTCTTTTCATGACAAAGCATCTAAGGCTTACTTCTTTAAAAACAAACAAGGAAGCACCCCTTCCTCAAAAAAAAAAAAAAATCAAAACCAGTATATTGAGTTCTATGGTATAAATAGACCATATTATCAAGTTATTTTCTTACTGACGGACATTTATGATGTTTTAAACTTTTTCCTACTGTAATTATGCAGTGAAAATCCTTGTCTGTGCCATTTTGCATCAGTGACAAAATGCTGCATCTTTTTCTAGGGTAGGCACCTAGAAGTGAAATTCCTGAGTTGAAGGAGATGCATATTTTAAATTTTAATAGAAACTGCCAAAGTTATCTCTAAAAATGTGGTACCAATTCATACTCCCATCAACAGTATTTGAGGACCTGTTTCTGCACACCTGAGCCAGTGCTTGTCATTATTACTATTTTAATATTTTATAAACTGATGGGTGAATGCGAGATCTCATTGTTTTTTAATCTATCTTTTAATTTGGTTACTAATAAAATTGAGCAGCTTTGCAATTGCCAGGATCTCTTGAAGCTGAACTTTTAAATTATATTTTGTTTTGATAAATGAGCTCATGACCATAGTATAAAAATAAATAGTGCTAAAAGGGTTAAAATAAAAAGAACACATCAGCCCTCTCTGGTTCCTTTTGTTTGTTAGTTTGTTTGTTTCTGTTGTTTTCCTCCCAGAAGACAAAGCCTTTCAAACTTTATGATGGTTTCTGCTGGGTTTCCCCCCCATATTTCTAAATAACGTGCATGCATTGCTGTCCTTTGATTTTCCATTTTTATTTATTATCTGAAAGATTTCCGAGGCAAACATGCCAAGTTTTCTGGACTAAATTCATTCTCCCTTTCTTGCTTAGCAACAGATCCTTATATAGTAGGGGGTGATGTTTTCAGCTAAAAAGCAATATTTTCCTGCTTCCCTTTGCATGGTAATCATTTAAAGGGAAAAGCTTTAAAGGGAACTCCCTCTGGGGCGCCTGGATGCCTCAGTCAGTTAAGCATCCAGCTCTTGACTTTGGCTCAGGCCATGATCTCATGGTTTGTAGGTTCCAGTCCTTCATTGGGCTGTGTGCCGTCGGTGGAGAGCCTGCTTGGGATTCTCTCTCTGCCCCCACCCTTCCACCTCACTGCTTGCACATTTTTTCTTTTTCTCAAAATAAATGAATAAACTTCAAATTTAAAAAAATTATATATATATATATATATATATATATACATATAGATAGATAGATAGATAGTATAAAGGGAACTAGATCTGGGCATGTAGGTGAATTTTGGCTTTCTCCTTTTTCTCCTTCTTCCTGCTTGGAACACAGATGTAATGGCTGGTGCTTAAGTAATTGTCTTGTGACCATGAAACAGCCAGGAAGACTGAATTGTCACCCTAAAGATGAAGAGCAGAAAAACATAAGAAACCTGAGCCTTCACTTTCCATGGCACTCCGCTGACCAGCTAACTTAACTTTGGCTTCCATAAACTCTGCTAGTCAGTTTTTGTTTTTCCACTTGTATTTTGATGTCATGTATTACGCTTACATTTAAAGATGTTCTCTACTTTCATGGAAAATGGAGATTTTAGTCCCATCTCATTTTCTTCATGTATTTTTTATGGTTACTTTCAAGAGACTAAAAGGCAAAAATGCCTTTTCTTCACTCCTTAAAAGTAGAATTTTGGTATTTTTTTAAAAGTTTGTATGCATATTATAAATTGCTTTCTATAAAGCTTAGATCTTTTTTTAAAAAAATTTTAATGTTTATTTATTTTTGAGAGAGAGAGAGCATGTACGAGCAGGGGAGGGGCAGAGAGAAAGGGAGAGAGAGCATTCCAAGTAGGATCTGCTCTGTCAGCACAGAGCCTGGTGTGGGGGTTGATCTCAGGAACCAAGAGATCATGACCTGAGCTGAGGTCAGACCCTTAACCAACTGAGACACCCAGGTGCCCCCAGATCCTTCTTTTTTAAGTGTATGTATTTATTTTGAGAGAGAGAGACTGAGGGCAGGGATGGGGTGGAGATGCAGAGAGAGAGAGAGAGGGCGAGAGAGGGAGAGGGAGAGAGAGAGAGAGAATCCCAAGCATTGAATGACTCAGAGCTCCAATTCATAATTCATGAGATCACGACCTGAGTGGAAATCAAGAGCTGGTTGCTTAACCAACGGAGCCACCCAGGTGGCCCAAAGTTAGATCCTTTCACAATTCCAACCAGGGGTGTATTAACATGCCTATCTTAATGCTATCAACATTAATATTATCATTTAAAAAAACATCTTCAAATCTGGTAGACTAAGTCTGTATCCTTTAAAAATTTTTTTTTATTATGGGCGCCTGGGTGGCTCAGTTGGTCAAGCGTCCGACTTTGGCTCAAGTCATGATCTCGCAGTCTGTGAGTTTGAACCCAGCATAGGGATCTGAGGTGCCAGCTCAGAGCCTGTAGCCTGCTTGGGATTCTGTGTCTCCCTCCCTCTCTCTGCCCCTCCCCCACTCACACTATGTCTGTCTGTCTCTCTCTCAAGAGTAAACATTAAAAATTTTTTTTCTTTTATTACTAGCAGGATTTAAACATTGAAAAAAATCTCATTATAAGTCTTGTATTTCTTCTTTTGTGATTTTTATTTTTGTCTCATTTGTTCATTTTTTTTTTTACTTTCTATTTTTATCTTCCTTATTTTCTTATTGGTTTTTAAGAACCATTTACATATTAGTGTTATTAGCCTTTTTCTTATTCAAATTTCACAAATATTTCTCTTCAATTTCTTACTTAGGTTTTCATTTTGCCCATTGTTATTTTTGGTGTGTACAAATTTACATGTTTTATAGAGTTACACTTCTTTGTATTTCCTGTCTTTTCTTCTGTTGCTTTTTTGTTTGGGATATTTTTCACATTCAGAGAGCTTAAAGATATTTATCTATATCCTTTAATCGCCTTTGCATTTAATTCTTTAATTTACCTGGAGTTTATTTCAGTCTGTGTGCCTATTAAGATTTCATGTGTTTTTTTAAATAGTTTAACATTTTTTGCTGCATGTTTCATTGACTAATAACACCTTTCTGTGTTGCCCCTTTGACGTTAACTTGTCACTCACTTTTGGACGATCCAGTCAATTTCACTGGACTGTCTCTAGGTTGTTTGATCAGGTCATGCTTACTAAATTACTACAGCTTTACAACGTACTTTAGTATCTCTTAGGGCAAAGGGATACCTCGTTCCTCTCCCCCCAATATAGCTATTTCTTTTCTGTTTTTCTAGGACACCTTAAAATCATTTTGGCAAATATTCAAAATATCGAAATGAAATTTTGATTCCTTGACTTTTGAAATTTTGATTTAGATTTATTTAATCATTTATTTAATAATTTAATCTTATTCCTTACTTTTATGAAATATGAACATACTGGAAAAATTCTGTCCTCTCATCCAGGTGCATTGCGTACTCAATTTGTTTAATCTAACCCCTATTTTGTAGCCTCTTTTATATAGAGACCTGGCACACCTTTTTAGCCCTTTCTTTTTGGTAGGTAGTTGGTATTTTTTCCTTACTTCTGTAAGTGTAATTTTATTTCCATTATATCTGAAATTATTGTTGCCAGCATATAGGAAATCTGATTTTTGTTCACATTTTTCATATTTTCACATTGCATATGGCCATTTATGGAATGCTAATAAATTCTAAGAGCTTTTAAGTTGATTCTCCAGTGTTTGCGGGGCTATAATTAGATTTCAAATCTGGCTATCTTTTAGCTTGGGATAGGTTTATTAATTGTTCCTGAGCTGTATATCTGCATTTCTTTTTTAAAAAAAAATTTTTTTTTAACGTTTATTTATTTTTGAGACAGAGAGAGACAGAGCATGAACGGGGGAGGGTCAGAGAGAGAGGGAGACACAGAATCTGAAACGGGCTCCAGGCTCTGAGCTGTCAGCACAGAGTCCGACGCGGGGCTTGAACCCACGGACCGCAAGATCATGACCTGAGCCGAAGTCGGCTGCTTAACCGACTGAGCCACCCAGGCGCCCCTATCTGCATTTCTTTTGTGCCGCCATACTGTAGCAGAGGGTGGGGGCTGCTGGATGGCCTTCAGTGTGGCCCTCCTCAAGAAGAAGCTGGAATTCAGTGCTGAAGGAAGATTAAATGCTGGCACGAGGAACAGGATGGGCCCATTCCAGGCAGAGAAAACAGGGTACGCAAAGACACAAACTCATGAAAAAGCCACATGTGTGGAGAAGACTGCCGGTAGTTTCCTACGGCTGGATATAGAAGCTATGAATCAAATCCACACTCCTTAGTCAATCCTATCTTTTCCCACCTTGCTCGCCCTTTCCATTCTGGCTCCATCTCGGCCCTTCTCAGCAGATGATCTGTGCACTGGCCACCGCATGCTCCTTGCCATTCGGGTTGCCTTTCCTACTCATACACATGCCACAAACTCCTATTCACTCTACAGTGCCCTGCTCAGTAGAGTTCTGGGTCCCCAGTGAACCTGGAAATAAAGCAATGATTAGTAATATAGTAATATCCTTTTAAAAACGTGAACATATCTCTCTTCCATTCTAGCCAGTGCGCAAAAACTATGTCCTATTTATCTTTCTATCTTCCAGCATCTAGCAAATGTCTGGCGCACAAAGGGCAGAATTAAATCGAATTTGGACTTTTATAATTAGGAAAGATTGTTCAGTTGCCTGTTTTATGCACATGGTGTTTCTTTCCTTAATTCGGTTATCCCAATGGAAACCCACCATTTTTACACCACGTTTTGTTATTCGTCTCCAGCCTTCTTATCAGATTTGGGTTGTTTATAGCATTTCCCGTTGTTTATCAGACCCTGGTTTCTGAAATGTTGGTTCTCGCTTGTAAGGTAAAAGGAGGCAGAAAAAGTTCTTATTACTTTTCTAAACATGAGAGAGATGAGACTCCTGTATTAGGAAGGCCGGAAAGGAAAAGTTAATGAAATGCCTGTCCCCAGCAGGGAGGGCAACTCATTACAGAGCACTAGGAAAAACCAAGGGCTTTCACTGTTTAAAAAAAATTGCTTTTAGGAAGGAATTCAGCTTTGTTCAAGGCACAAAAGTGAAGTCCACACACGAAATAAAGAAAGGAAGGTGTTTTATTGGATATTGCTTTAAGAAGAGAAATTTCCAATCAGCTACACTTAAAAATCCTGCATTACCATATCTGCAAATTTGGGGAAAAAAGAAGCTGGAAGGTCTAACACTGAATCAAAGCCATATCTATCTCTATCTATCTATCTATCTAATCTATCATCTATCATCTAAGATATATTATAGTATGTCTAATCTATCATCTATCTATCATCATCATCATCATCTAAGATGTATTATAGGTATGCCTTATCTATCTATCTTTCTATCAATCATCTATCAATCATCATCATCTAAGATGTGTTGTAGGTATGTCTAAATAAGACAACATAGACTGGTTCAAAATAAATTAAATTGAGTGGCCATCATCTCTACCCAGTGCCAGGAAACAGTTGGGCTGGATATTGGATTGAGCTTGACATCTGTTTTGGAGTTCAACCAGAGGGAGCTGGCTTAACCATGATGCTGGCTAATTCTCCCTCCTGAGAGGCAGGGCAGGCTGGAGAGGTGGCTGGCCCAGGAGGCTGCTGGCGGAGTGAGTTGGGTACCAAATGCACGTGGAATGGAGACTGAGTGCAAAATCGTGTTCCACTCGAGTCGCAGGTCAGAAACAATGACATGTGAGGGGCGTGTTGCACTAAGACATAGGGATCAGGGTTTCTCCAGGGACAGGGCCCAGGTGCCAACGCAGTCTTGAGGAACACAGGCTCTGGGGTATGAGGTCCAGCTCTGAATGAAAAGATGCCGGCTGATGTCTGGCTGATTGATGGTCATGCTCTTAATTCTCTGCCAGAACCTTGATGAAGACATTAAATCATATTGGCCCTTACAGACCCACTCTGAGGGGCATTATGTTGTTTCAACTAGATGATAGGTACTTCAGTTCACTGTGCATTGGGTGAGTGTTTACCCAGAAGCTTAACATTAAATTAAGCGAGCAAAAATAAAAGAAGGCAAGAAGTCCACTAATGTGGACTCAATTTCTTACCTATTTATACTCAGTTTTATCAAATATAGTCACCAGGATTCTATTGCCAAGAGCTGGTTATTAGCCAGATTAGTGAGAACGGGTTGTCCTATGGCCCAAACAGAAGTCTAAGCAGTTAACCTGACACAGAAGAGACAGAAAAGCTATAAAAGGAACATACATGTCCCTACAAAGCTCTCCCAGGATGTGGAGAAGAAAGAAGCAGTCTTAGGTTTCAAAAGCCACTGTGGTGTCACTGTGTGACATTGCATGGCATTTATTAATAACAATGCGATTGCTAACATTTTTTGGATGCTTATTATATGCTAGCCAAGTGATCTGCATGTGTAATGTTAATCTTGAGAAAACCCCTAAGAGTTAGTTCCTATGATTCCATTCTATGAATAAAGAAATTGAGTGACGGGGAGGTTAAGAATCTTGTCCAAGGTCACACAGCTGGTAAATGACAGTGCTAGAATTGGGCTCTGTGCTAAAAACTTTTCAAACATTCTCTAATTTAAACCTCTCTTAAGAGAGATATTATTATCATCCACCTTTTATAAATTTTGAAGTCCAGGCTCAGAGAGGCCATGAAAACTGCTGGAATTCACATAGTAACTATGATGATAGAGCCCCAAATCAAAGCTGGATCTGAGTTACCACCCGATGTGACACATGGTTCAGTGAAACAACTGGACCAGACTCTTCAAAAGAGTCAATGTCATGAACAACAAAGAGGGCTGGGGGCTCTAGGTTGAGAGAGAGAGAGAGAGAGAGAGCAAACACACGTTGGCTAGATGCAATGTTGTTCTGGATGGAGCCTAGGTTAAAGATGGCTCATGCAGCAAGGAGAGGGTTGGGAGCATGGGGGAAATTTAAATAATGAGAGTTTGTGAGATCGTAGTATAGTGCTAAGACGACATTTCTCCAAGTGCAATGACTGTATTATGGTTTTACAAGAGAATGTTCTTGTTCTTTGAAGATACTTGCCGAGGTATTCAAGAGTTGATGTGCACAACCATCTCTTACATGGTTTATCAAAAACAAAATGTGTGTGTAGGTGTATATATATGTGTCTGTGTGTGCATAAGTCTCTGTTGGTACATGTCTATGCCTATATACACATTTATGTTTATTCAGAGAGAGAGAGAGGGAGGAAGCAACGTAGCAGAGTTTTAAGTGAATTGGTAACTAAGTGAGTGTTCACGTTTTACTCTTGCAGCTTTTCTGTAGGTTTGGGTTTTTTACAGTATAAAACTTGGGGGAAAAATCTATGTCTGTGTGACCGCCCAGTTCCACTCCTTAACCTCTACTGTGGTCTGTCTGCTCTAAGTCAACACTGAGGCTATGGGTCGCCAGTAGCAGGATGGATCACCGATAACTCTAACGATAAGGCACATCACTTAATATGTACTATGTGTTCAGTCAATATTTTGTTGAGAGTTTACTACATATCAAGCATCCCTCCGGGGGTATCCCTTATCCCTCTGAGGATAAAATAGTGGCCTAACAAAGTCCTTGACTTTGTGGAGATGGGAGATGGGAAAAGCAGTGCAGCAGGCAGAAACTAAGTAGTTAAGTGAATAAATGGTTAATAGAGTTCCAGACAGAGATGGAGAGAGATGTAGGGCTGTTTAGCTAAGTGTCGTCAAGGAAGGCTTCTCTGAGGAGGTGACTTTTGGGCCCAAACCTGAGTGAAATGAGGGGACCAGTCTGGGGCAGGCGCAGAGGAAGTGCTTTTCAGGCTGAGGAGAGCTAGCCCCTCAGTGAACCATCACGCAAGCCATCCCCAGCACTCCGTATCTTGTGTAATTTCCCTGCTATCCTTCCCCATTTTTTGTCTTATTTCATGTTGTTTATTTTTCAAAATACATAAGAAGTTTTGTATCAAGGTTCTCTTGGACCGTAAGATAAAATTCCCTTTCGATGCAATCTTTTGTTTTGTTTTTTGTTTTCAGAAAATGTAGGCAAAGAGATAGGTGTCCTCTTGCAACACGTTCAGGTGCAAGAAATGCCACATTTCTTTCCCTTTTAAAATGAAAGCTAATAGATTTTTCCCCCATAGTTCAAGTTTGAAGGGAAATACAGCGATTTTACCAGAGCTGCTTGGATCCACTGGACCCTGTAGAAGCCTAGACACTCACGTGGTAAAGAGGTCGCTCGGGGAGGTGGCTCTGTGCCTGGGTCATCTGCCACCTGCTTAAACAACCCACCTGTCCCCACATTTTTTGTATATTAGGTGGAAAAGCACTTTATACGCTAAGTTGGTCAATCATACCTGTTACAGACAATCTTCCCCATGAGTTGTTCACCATTTAGCTTTGGCTGTGAGAATTACTGCGTATGTTCTGTCTGGTTTGTAGGTCCTAAAATCTACCACCGAGTTTTTTTGACTTTAGCCTTTGATCATCTCCTTTCAAAACTATAGAAATAATCATTTATGTTTTTTTCTATAATTTTTGTAGTTTTGCTTATGACAATCAAGTCTTACACTTATTTATAACAGATGTTGATGTAAGGGACATAGGCCTAATTTTATTTTACTTCAAAAAACCCCCACAAAATTTGTTGAGGATCAATATGGACATATGCAAAGAAATAAAATTTTTATAGAACAGCCTCCTTGCTCATAAATGCCATATTTACAACAAAATCTTGTATAAGGAGAATTTGGGGTAGGGTAACTTGTATTTAAAGACTTGAAGGCCTTTTCAAGGAAATAATGCTTGAGGCCTGTAATCGTGAGTGAACTACTGTTAACAGGACACGGATAGTTTTCATTCCTTGAAAATAAAGCAATAAAGTCAAAAGCATTAAGTAAAGACACCATCAGTGACATTTTATACTATTAACAAGTAATAGAAGGCAGTCAATTTTTCCTTTATCCTCCTTTGTTAACCTAGAAACTTTTTAAGACTTCTATTCTTTGCAAATTTAATGAGGTACTTTTTATCTTTTTAAAACCATGTTTGGATATTCTACAAGGGAAGAGACATTAATGTGGGAGCCTGGTTGTATATCCAAATTTTCACAACGCCTTCTTTTGTATTGAAAAAGTATTTTACTTGTTCTTGTAGATATCACAATATGTCTTCCCACAGAGATCGTAGAGGCTACGTACGAACACTGGATAATGAAAGCGGCTTATATGACCAGCATTCAGAGACACTGAATGCTATTCATGTTGGCCTATGTTCTTCTACTCTCTTTCTCATGTACATACATTCATGCTCAGTTCATAAAGACTCAATTGTTTGTTTCTGTAAGCCAAGTGGTGGGTTGGGGCAGCGCAGTGGGAGACGTGGAACATGCAGACAAATGAGGAATCACTGCATGCCCCATGGCTGGTGACAGTAGGTGGCCCATGTCAATGGGATGAAGGAGAAAGGAGGTTTAGCACCTTCTCGGAAGACTATCCCTGGCATATTGCTCGCATAAGATGATAGACATGCAATGTTTTGTAGCCTGAACTCTTGTAGAATATGTTTTTAATATACCATTTATTGTGTGCCATTTAATATACCATTTATTGATAGCCATTTATTGTGTGCCTGCTGTCTATACAGGGCTTTTTACATACATGAGTCCTAAGCCACGTAATCACTTCCAAAGTAGGAAAATTATATCCCATTTCCCCCGGCTGACCTAGATAAGAAAAAAATGAGACAGAGAGAGATTAATAATTGCCCATTTTGCTACTTTTGGAGGCAATGTTCAAAACAGCTAACAACTTGACATTCAATCAAAACCAGCATCTGACCAATCTGTGCCTATCATGTCCAGTCCACAGGACAAGGTATGATATTGCTACCAGGCCTATGATCATAATTTTCTTGATTATATTTTATATGCTGTTTTGGTAGTCTATTTAACCCAATTCAGGAACATATTGAGACATCTTTCCATGTTATGAGATGTTATTTTACTATGTATATTTCTGTTTTTTCTTAATTTTTTTCTAATGTTTATTTTTTTAATTTTTTAAATGTTTTTATTTATTTTTGAGACAGAGAGAGACAGAGCATGAGCAGGGGAGGGGCAGAGAGAGAGGGAGATACAGAATCCAAAGCAGGCTCCAGGCTCTGAGCTGTCAGCACAGAGCCCGACGCCAGGCTCGAACTCACAGACCGTGAGATCATGACCTGAGCCTAAGTCAGAAGCTCAACCCACTGGGCCACCCAGGCGCCCTTAATGTTTATCTATTTTATTTTTTTAATTTTTTTTTCCAACGTTTATTTATTTTTGGGACAGAGAGAGACAGAGCATGAACGGGGGAGGGGCAGAGAGAGAGGGAGACACAGAATCGGAAACAGGCTCCAGGCTCTGAGCCATCAGCCCAGAGCCCGACGCGGGGCTCGAACTCACGGACCGCGAGATCGTGACCTGGCTGAAGTCGGACGCCCAACCGACTGCGCCACCCAGGCGCCCCAATGTTTATCTCTTTTTGAGAGACAGAAAGAGACAGAGAGAGGCAGCATAAGCGGGGAAGGGGCAGAAAGAGGGAGACACAGAATCTGAAGCAGGTTCCAGGCTCCGAGCTGTCAGCACAGAGCCCCACACGGGGCTCAAACTCACAAACCATGAGATCATGACCCGAGGCGAAGTCCCACACTTAACCAACTGAGCCACCCAGGCACCCCTACTATGTATATTTCAATGCATTTTTATTTAATGTATCAGAATGACTTGTGACTTCCACATACTCAAACTGCAATTCTCTCTAATGTGGAAAAAGTACACAGAATTAAAATCACATATACTAGAATTTTGCATAATGAGAATTCTCAGTGGGGAGGGAGTACTGTAATGGAAATTAGTAGATACTAAGTGGAAGAGAAAACTTTGTTACAGGCTGAGCACTTCCTGTTGGGAAAAAATTATCAGGTGGTTTCTCTTTACACAAATGGAAAGTGTATGGTTGTGTGTGTGTGTGTGTGTGTGCGTGTGCGTGCGCATGCAGGTGTATGGGTTCCTAAACAAGCTACCTCTTAAGAACATGGCCTCCAGCTCCGGCCTCAGTCTTTTATTAACGAGAATGTGGGCGCCTTGGCAGCTCACTTGGTTAAACATCCGACTCTTGATTTTGGCTCAGATTGTGACTTTGTGGTTCATGAAATCGAGCCCAGCATCAGGCTCTGTGCTGGCAGCACAGAGCCTGCTGGGGATTCTCTCTCTCTTTCCCCCCCCCCTCTTCCCCTCCCCCACCTATATCTCTCAAAATAAATAAATAAACTTAAAAAAAATAAAAGAGAATGAAAAATAGCAAAGTAAGGTGATTTAGGAGGGAAAATAGAAATGAGTCGATATTGAAAATAGGGCTCCTCTAGAAAGGAAAACAAAGGGAGTTTACTTAGTTTAAAGGCAGAAAGCTAAGAGGAAATTTAGGAATTCCTGAAAGGCTTATAGTCACATAACTGCAAGATAAAGTAAAACATGATGTAAGTTGCAGCAAGGCACAGGTCAGGTGGTTTAAGGATTAACTTTTGAATCATTAAATTCAATGCTAGAATGTAGAGCCCAGAATCTTTAACTGGAAAAATTTTAAATTTCATTTTCTTTAAAGTTTATTAATTTTGAGAAAGAGAGAGAGAGAGAGAGAGAGTGAAGGGGCAGAAAGACAGAATCCCAAGCAGGCTCTACACTGTCAGCACAGAGCCTGATGCGGGGGCTCGAACTCACGGACTGTGAGATCATGACCTGAGCTGAAGTCAAGAGTCAGACTCTTAACTGACTGAGCCACAGAGGCACCCCTTTAACTGGAAATTAAAAAAAAAATTAGAATCTAGAAATAGGAATCTTTATATTTTAGGTCCCTGAGTGTTTGAGTCAAGAGGTAGATAACAACCTGTAGAAATAACTTTCAGTTATAAAGTGTACATGTTTACTTTAAAAGCTTTGAGATGTATAAGGGTGCCTGGGTAGCTCAGTCAGTTGAGCGTCCGACTTCGGCTCAGGTCACGATCTCAATGTTTGTGGGTTCGAGCCCCGCATCGGGCTCTGTGCTGACAGCTCAGAGCCTGGAGCCTGCTTCGGATTCTGTGTCTCCCTCTTTCTGCCCCTCCCCCCCCCCCCCCCCCCCCGTCAAAAATAAATAAACATTAAAAAAAATAGCTTTGAGAAGTATAGAAAGTTTGAATTCTGGAGAACTAAAGTACCCACTGATGCAGACATCTTTCAGCCAGTACAGACTCTCCTACAGGGAAGCTCATAGCACAGAGATTTGTCTAACTCCGTCATTTGTGTTTTAATGTAGCTGCATATCTGAGGGAACTTCCTCTATTTGTCAATGCTGCCGCAGCATCACTTTCGAACAGCTGTGTAGTGTTGCACGGCATGGCCAAACCTACCTTACTCACCCTTTCCTTTCATTTGCCACTTAACTGTCGGTCGTGATGTGAGAGTTTGGGAGGGTTCTGGTGTTGGTGCTGGGAGGACCTTTGCTGCCTTCGGTGTGATCCTGCCTCTGGGACCCACTCCCCCAGCAGTTCCCAGAAAGAGTGCTCTCTGCAAGCCTTCTTGGCTGCATGCACAAGCACGCATTTCGTATCCTCTTTAAAAAGCCATCATAAGATTAAGAAGACTCTGTGTCCATCGTGGCCTCCGAGAGACTGACGGGGCTTTGGGGAACCCAAATGGGTTTCAGACTTCAAGACGGGTTTCCCTCTGAACAAGGCTCACTCCACACTGGCCTTCTTCCTGTATTTCCTCAGGGGGGTCTCCAAAAGTCCCTTGTTTGCCTCTGCCGTGTATGCATTTAACAAAAAATGTGTTTCTATTAAGAATTTCCATATCCGGGTTTCTCATTCATCAACCCCTTTCTGCACGAGCCATTCTATCACCAGGGTAAGTGAAGAAGAAAAAAAAAAAGTGTGGTCAATTGAGAAACCACTGGTTAGCCACCAAAGCTTCGGCCACAGGATTTGATGGTGCCGTTTCCAGAGTTCTGCGACAGTGCTGTTGGTGACATTAGACACAACCCTGCATTTTCTGCACTCGATAGAGAATGCAGGTATCTCCTGGTTTATTAAAATCCAAATATCTCTCTATAGGAGAAGGAAATGTTCCACTAATATGGCCTAATGGTGTTTTGACCCTCTGGTGCCCGCAGGACCTTGGATATTTAATTCAGTTTGTAAATGAGAATCCCACATGGCTTTTTAGAGTGGATGTATTGCAAACAGTGTAATGTCCCTGGGGTACAATAAAAAGAATTACACCCAAAGCTTAGGGAAGCATCCTGGGTCAGAGAAGATTCCTGGCAGAGATCGACATATACGGGCAAGGCAGTTGGAATTTCTTTTGAACATTATAGGCACTTCTGGTTGCTCAGATTTAAAACAATGACCAGAAATGGAAAACCAGTGGGAGAATTTAGGCTAACCATAAACAACGGTTAACCCAGAATATACGTGATTTAATATGAGGAGTTTGTGTATTCCCAAAGCCTACCATAGTGCATGACACATAATAACACCGTATATGTTGATTTGAATCTAATTCTAATATGTAATTCAGTATTCAGAAAGTCAAAGTTTTACTGCCCTACCTCTAAATGGCCTGATCTCTTTTTGGAACTGTGCTCCCTCATTTCTTCCATAAGGGATGGGAGTAGGTCAGGGCTTGCCTACGTAGATGTCACAGGTCACTGCCTGCTTCTCTGCTGTGTCCAATAGCTTCAAAATCTTTCTCAGCCCAGAGCTCCGGAAAGCTGCTACCAATCAATAGAGCTGGTGCAAGGTGAACCCAATTTCTAAAGTCTAGACTAAAAGGGCCCTTCCATTTCTTTATGTGGTATGTCATTTGGTACTGTGAATTCTCACTTCTTGTACCAATATTTTACCTATTTGTCAATTTTCTAGCTATTTGGGAAAAAGACAACTCCTTCAGTGTCTTAAAATGGCCTCTGAGTTCTGGCTCCAGACTCTTCTGGAGAGATAAGAGGTTTCTTTACTTTTTTACTCTCCACTTCTCCCTGGTGTAACCCTGCCCTTGACAATGATCTAGTGCTTGATGTTTATGTATGCTATCTTAAGATAGTGACTCTCAAACCCTGACCGCAGGTGTTGGGATACTGAGAGCTAGGCTGAGGAGCTCCCCGACTAAAACGAAATAATCCCATGTGCTTTTCAAGTTCAAGAAACAAATGAATTGACTGGATAAAAATGTTAAGTACCCACATTTTGTCTTCAAACCACGGCACCTTATACTGTGTGTTTCGACTGGTATCTAGTGTGATGGGGTTATAATTTAATTTACTTCAAAAATATTTATTTGGTTACTACGAGTTTCACATATTGATGTTTAAAAATGTTCCAATAAGTACATTCCAGGTGCTTTGCAGTGGAACATGTTTAAGAATCATTTCCCTGGATTGTTTGCTTTTGGAAAGCAGAAGCCATGCTTGGATGAGCTTTGAACCAGAGAAAGCATCATGATTTTTCCAACTGCTCTCTACTTGAGGGTGGGCTGCCTCCAGCCTGCATGGGGGCTTGGCTGGAAGGCCAGGTATTCAATGTGTTTCAGAAGCAGGAGTGGCTGATCCCATTCAGTGACCATGACCATCCTGGTTATAGAAGTTATGACAGGCCCCAGTTAAAGATTATGGCCAGCCCTATCTAGGTCACTGGTGGAAGAGACAGTCACCTCCATGTTCAATCTTGCCTAAACCATTAGACTTGCAGAGATGCTGTCGTTCATAGCCCACCACCATATTGAGAACATGGCCAATAACTTATGACTCCCACATTCTTAGTGTAGGAATTTAGGCTTTTAATCCCTGACAGAAGTACATTTTCAAGAGAACTCTCCAGCCTCTGTCAGTTGTGGTGACTCACCCCGAGGGTCTATGATGGCTTCTTTCCCAAGCCCTGAATGCCAACTGGGAAAATCTGTTACAAAACTGAAGAAAATGGCTTTCTCTTCCGATTGTTCAAAGATTTCGTTTTTTCATGTTGAAAACAATTTATTCCTTGAAATAGTGGATTTTTCCCCCTTCAATACGGAATAAAATTTACTGGGCTTGCCCATAGGCCCTAGTTGGCCCCGCAGATACCATGGCCATCCTGGATGTCTTCAGCACCCAGGGGAGAAAATGCTGCTTCTGTTCCCTGGTCTTTTTTTCCTCCAGCACCTACCTGGCACCAAATCTTTTCATGCCTTCTCCAGATTGACACGACCAACAGATAATATATAGTCATCATCTTCCTGGGAAGACCCAGATTTTGTGCATGAGAAAAAGTAAGTCATTTTAGGAAGTCAACTAACACACATCAGTCAAGTGAGCTATCTGGACAAGTGTAGACAGCCCCTCTCATTTTCTCTTGGCCTGCGATAACACGTTTTGATTGGTGGGTGAGCCCCTGCAGATATTGAACCAGTCGGCTATTGGCACTGCTGCTTCAAGCTTCAGGCTGCCATGTCTCAAATTGTGCTCTTCAGATTCTCAAACGGCCAGGGACGCCCCTTCAACTGTCCCACTTGTGATTGAAACAGAGATCATTTTGAAAGGCGATCTTTGAATTTCGAGTGTCGGTGATCACCTACTTTTTCCCTCTTAAAGATCCGGTTCAAGCTTCCTCATCACAAGTATCTTAGTAAATGCTGTCATGAATGGGACTCCAGTGTTAGGGGGCTATCTCCAGCTGAAATAGCACGGGAAAGATCTACAACACTTCATATTGTTAGTACGGCTGCGTGCTTTTTCCTTTGTCTGAAACACAGAGTATGGTAGGTCCTTTCTTCTCAAAGAAGGGTGCTCTGTTTCTGCATATTATGCAAGGCATAGACTCCCTGCAGGAAAACAGCTCCCTCTGTCCTTATTCTACTCCCTCAAGATGTTCAAGGGAAACCTTGATCATTCCTCCCCAGATACTTTTCACCTTCACTAGAGATCATAACAGCACTAGCTAGGGTGGCCATGGGGGTCAGGTCCTGTTCTAAGATGCTAAGATGCATTATTTTACATAATCTTTGCAACAGCCCTATAAGGAATTCCCATTTTATGAATGAAAAGACTGAGCTACCAAGTGATAAAATCACTTTCTTAAGAGCACTGGGCCTAGGAATGGCAGAGACAAGGTCTGAACCTTGCACCCTTGAGCCTGTTGTTGGAACCACCATCCAAACTTGCCCTGCACTTCAAAGTGCTTCTTGCTTTGGTTTTCCAGGAACAGGACAGGGAAGGGCACCTAAGATCATTGAACCCCTCCTTTGTTATCTTCATATGTACCATTTAATCACACCCTCAAACCCCTGTTCTTTATGTGTCTTTGTTGCCATTTCATTGTTGGGCAACCTCATAGGAGACTGGCCAGGTGGACCTGTCCAATGGCACAGATCTAGAGAATGGTAGAGATGGGTTTTGAACTCTGATCTATCCACATGTGAAAAACCGTGTCCTGCCTCACTGGAGCAGAAGAGAGAGAAGACAGGATATTCTTATTAGCCTTTTCATACAGGGTCTTCATCTTGTCCTCCAGCAAATATTTTTGGACACTGAGATGCTACTGACACTTTTCTAGGTAGGTGAGATGCACTTTTAACGGCAGAGTCTTTGTGACTCAACCACCTTTGTTTGACAATGGAAACATTTGCAAATAACAGGTAGTCAACAGATTTTTGATATCACAGAATAGGTGGAACTTGGTTCTGTTTAGGGGTAAGGGGAAATGAGCTGTATTCTCTAGGATTGATAAGCTATGTCTCAAATGAGAGAAAGAACCCCAGAACTTCCGGTTTCCCTGGAGCTTTCCAAGTACTGTTGTCAGAATGATTATTATTTTATTCACATTCCTCAGATCTGATTCCCTTTAGCTCTTCCTCATCCTGCATAACTCTTTAGCTCTGAAGCACTCCCAATAGATTCCACCACGGAAGATTTCGGGCTGTGTTTTCATCCAAGAAGGAGGGAACACAGACCAGGGAAAGGAAAGGAGGAGGGTATCTGCCCCAGATGTGTTTATACACAAGCCTGGAGAGCTGCATGGATACAGGCACACGGACAGACTATTGAAACACACACACAGGTCGACAAATAAACCCGCCGATCCCTACAGTGACACATACATAGACACACACGGGCACTACAAACACAATTTTGCAATGTCTAATATGCACCCAGTTGCTCCAGGCCATTTTTTTTTTCATTGAAGTATATTGACATATAGCATGTTAGTTTCAGGTGTACAATGTAATGATTTGATATTTGTATACATTTCAAAGTGATCACCACAATAAGTCGACTTACCATCTGTTAGCATACCAAATTAAAAAAATTCTTGTGATGAGAGGTTTTGAAATTTATTCTCTCAGCAACTATCAAGGACACAAGATGATATTGGCTCTAATTATCATGCTGTACATTATATCCCCAGGACTTATTTATTTTATAACTAGAAGTCTGTACCTCTTGACCCCCTTCACCCATTTCACCCACCCCCAAACTTTCCTCCCCTCTGACAACCACCAATCTGTTCTCTGTATCTATGAGTTTTGTTTTCTTTGTTCATTCATTTTGTTTTTTTAGATTCTATGTAGAAATGAATTCATCCCATATTTGTCTTTGTCTGGTTTATTTCACTTAGCATAATACTTTCAAGGTCTACCCATGATGTCGCAAATGGCAAGATTTCATTCTTTTTCATGGATGAGTAATAGTATTCCACTATGTATATACATGTATATATGTGTGTGTGTGTGTATATATATATATATATATATATATATATATATATATATCACATCTCCTTTATCCCTTCCTCTATGATTACTTAGGTTATTTTCATACCTTGGCTCTTGTAAATAATACCTCAGTGAACATAGGGGTACATACATCTTTTCAAATTTGTGTTTTCATTTTCTTCAGATAAATACCCAGAAGTGGCATTGCTAGATAGGGTAGTTCTATTTCTAACTTTTTGAGTAACCTCCATACTGTTTTCCACATTGGCTGCTTCCCCAATTTACATTCCCACCAATAATGCATGAATGTTCCTTTTTCTCCACATCCTTGCCAACACTTGTTATTCTTGTCTTTTTTAGGATAGCCATTCTAACAGCTGTGAGGTGATGTCTCCTTGTGGCCTTGATTTGCATTTCCCTGATGATGAGTGATGTTGAGTATCTTTTCATGAACCTGTTGATCAACTCTATGCCTTCTTTGGAGAAATGTCTGTTCAGATCCTCTGCCCATTTAAAAAAAATGTTTAATGTTGGGGCACCTGGGTGTCTCAAAAATTAAAATAAAGATTAAGAAAAAATTACAAAAAGTTTTTGATGTTTACTGAGAGAGAGAGAGAGAGAGAAAGAGAGAGAGAGAGAGAACACCAGCAGGGGAGGGGCAGAGAGAGAGAGAGACGGAGACACAGGATCTGAAGCAGGCTCCAGGCTTTGAAGCTGGCAGCACAGAGCCTGACTTGGGGCTCAAACCCACGGACCTCGAGACCATGACCTGAGCCGAAGTCAGTCGATTAACCCACTGGGCCAGCCAGGTGCCCCTTTTCTCTGCCCATTCTTAAAATCAGATGTTTTGGGTCGTCATTGTTGTTTTTGAGTTGCATGTGTTCTTTACATATTATAGATAGTAACTCCTTATTAGATATATGATTTGCAAATGGCTTCTCCCCATTCTGTAGGTTGTCTTTTCATTTTGTTGATGATTTCCATTGCTGTGCAGAAGCCTTTTAGTTTGATATAGTCTCACTTATTTATTTTTACTTTTGTTCCCCTTGTCTTTGAATTTAAATTTTTTTTTTTTTTTTGAGAGAGAGCTAGAGAACATGCACACAAGAGGGGGAGAGGGGCAGAGGGAGAGAGAGACTTCTAAGCTGACTCCGTCCTCAGCATGGAAACTGACACGGTGCTCAGCCCCACGACCCTGGGATTAGGACCTGAGCCAAAATCAAAGGTCAAATGCTCAATTGACTGAGGCACCCAGGTGCCCCCTCCGACCCCACCATCTTTGGAGTCAGATCCAAAAACTCTTTGTAAAGACTGACTGCAAGAAGCTCACTCCCTAGGTTTTCTTCCAGGAGTTTTATGGTTTCAGGTCTTATATTCAAGTCTTTAGAATCCATTTTGAATTAATTGTAGTGTGGTCCAGAAAACGGTCCATTTTCATTCTTTTGCTTGTGGCTGTCCAGTTTTCCCAGCACCATTTATTGAAGAGATTGTTCTTTCTATATTGTATTTTGTTGCCTCTTTTGTTGTAAGTTAGTTGGCCATACTATGCATGGGGCTTTTTCTGAGTTCTCTATTGTGCTCCATTGATCTACGTGTCTGTTTTTATGTCAGTACCATACACTTTTTTTTTTTCACTATAGCTTTATAATATAGTTTGAAATCAGAGTGTGATGCCTCCAACTTCGTTCTTCTCTCTCAAGATTGTTTTCGCTATTAGGGATCTCTTGTAGTGCCATATAGATTTTAGGATTCTTTGTTCTATTTCTGTGAAAAGTGTCATTGGGATTTTGATGGGGATTGCATTGAATCTGTAGATTGCTTTGGGTCACGTGGATATTTTAACAATATTAATTCTTTCAATCTATAAACACAGATTGAAAGAATTGAAATGGAAATAAATCTTTCCATTTATTTGTGTCATCTTCAATTTCTCTTACTGATGCCTTCTAGTTTTCAGAGTAGAGGACTTTCACCTCCTTGGTTAAATTTATTCCCAGGTATCTTATTTCTTGGTCATTATTTCTTCCAATATTCCTAAGGCTGGTAAGACGTAATAAGGACAGAACAGTGATTGAAAGAAATCCCTCAAGCATGCTGTCTTTTCTATTCACCAGGGAGGTGTCTGCTTATTATTTTGTGGGGATGGTTGTTCTTGTTTTAAAAAAGGGACTGTATCTTCTTCAGGCATAGGGATATCCATGCGAAGGGAATGGAGATACTGTTCCTCAGTCATACTTGTCCCCGATCCTGAGGACACACACACCCTGGGGCTCGGCCACCCTTCCTCTTCCTCTCACCATGGGCAGGGAACCACTTTCCCCAGGACCCACAGCAAATGGACGTTCGTCCCATTCCCTAGCTCTTACCCTCCACAAGTAAGGAAACGAGTCTAGGAAGAGCTGGCTTTAGAGTTTTCTCTTCCTCTAGGAGTCCAGCAGCACCAACATTTCAAAGACCTGCCCCCATTAATTTCGCGTTTGCCAAGCCTCCCTGTCAAGGCTGGTCACGACCCAGGGTGGGGTGGGGAACCAGTGCCCTGAAACTTGCCATCACAGGAAAGGAGGGAGGCCCCATGCGGGGGCCAAAGCCCTCCCTGTCCTTCGAGAGACCTGCTTGGCCTGCCTGGAAGCCCAGCCAGTGTTTTCACAGCTGCGGGCTGGGACGCCCCCCTCCCCCCCAAGCCTCTTGTGCACAGTTGGCCTGCGACCCAGCAGCTGCGCTCACCCCGGCATCACTCGGGTCCCCGCGGGGTCTGGGGGAGCCTGGGCCAGGGGGTCTGGCCCCGAACTGACCAACCTCGCCAAGGCCGGCTGTATCTCGGGCTCCTGATCCACTTGGTTAATGCGGCTATTAAGTGGTTCTCACATGGCTTCCTCAGGCTTCTATTAACTCCCCAGGCGGCAGCGACAGCCTTATTAACTGCAAATGGCTTCTCGTGGCAGTGTTCCATTTCTAATATTAATAATCAGCGTTTAATAAAAACAAAGAGGGGGAAAATACAGGCGGCAAAAGCAGACTGCTTTGCCCCCTCCCCGTTTGTCACCCTGGCAGGAGGCCATGAAAAATGGCAGCCGTAGCAGCAGAGCGGGCAGCCCGGTGACAGTGACACACGGTCACGGGCGCGCTCACGGGTACATGTGCACACACACGCTCACACACGCTCACTGCCCTCCCTCCTTCACTTGGCCCATGTCAGGTTCAGAGCCTACTCTTCCTCCCTGCCATCCCCAGCCTCTAGATCCCCAGCCTGGCCATCTACGGTGACTTCCATGGCCCAGAATGACATCCTTAACTGATGTCTTTCCACAAAGCGGGGAAGGGGAAGGGCTCAGGCTCTGGCTCTGGCGTTGCCTTCCTTTCCCCTCTTCCTTCCCCCTCTCCATCAGACCCTTCATCTGCAAGACAAATGGCTCCCGCCTGCCAAGGCTGAGGAGAGTGGAGTTAAAAATGTAGTTAATTAAATTTACTCAAAAAGATCAACTCTCAAGATTAGGAGCTGGGTTTATCGCCACTAAAAATAAACAGGGCTGGGGAGGACAGGATGGAAATTACGGAGCTGGAAGGCGGGTGGGGGCGAAGAGGGACTTGGGGCTTTGGATCCTTGGATGCTGGGCTGATATTTAAAGACCTTTGACGTTGTGAAAGATCTCAGTGAACAGCTGACATCTCCTGGGGACCGAGGGAGGTTTTTGTGATAAGGAACCTTCCCACTTGGAGGGTGAGGGGACTGTTCCCTTTCTGCACTTCCTGGGAGTGCAGACACTGTAGGAAAACAAGCTCTTGGTGCGTGGCGAGGAGCGTGGGTCTTCAGTTCCCTCCTCGACTCCCCACCCAACAGCCAGCACCCCATTCTCTTCCTCTACTTAAGGGTTATATGGAGAGGCAGGTAGCTGTCCCAGGGGAAAGTGTTTTTCGGATCCTCCCTTTCCCAACATGTCCCAGACCCTGAATGATCAGGACACCTTCTCTACTCTTCTCAGGGGCTGGGAAGTCTCCTGACTAGGGTCAACTGGCAAAGGGTATGTGGATGCCTTTAAAGATTCACTCATCCAGTCTTGGTGAGTTGAAATCTGGAGCTGGAGGGAGAGCTCCGGACATACCAACTCACCCGTGAAGCCATGGTCTGGTGGTTCCAGCTGTTTCACGCTTCCGTGACCACGCATAAGCTGCTCTCTGGCTGCAAGACTCCTATTCCTTCTTCAAAACCCTACACACGTGTCATTTCCTCTGACCCTTCTTCACCAACTCCCGAGTCCAAGCTGACCTGTCTGTCCTCTGTTAATTCAGTACTGACTCTTACTATTACAGGTTTTATCTTTTGGCTCCCTACTAAGCCTTGAGCTTGCAAGGGCATGGATCCTATCCACATGCCTTTACATATTCCCAGCACCCCATGTAGTGCTCCTAAATGGAGCTCAGATGCTAGGCTGTGGTTAGAGAAGCCAGGGAGTTGAGATCCTGGGGGGAGAATGTAGGCAGCATCTGTGGAAATCGGCTTATGTTCTGATTTAGCTATGGGTGGGCGTGACACCAAGGAGCCCCCTGGGCGCGTCAAAATGCCAGTGGCTATTGACAAAGGACTTCCTGGCTTGAAAAATGGCTGTCACTCTCTCCTATCCTGAGCTTGACCTTGGAAACAGCCACAGAATAAAATCAGGGCCTTTCAAATTAATACACTCATCACAATGTCATTCTGCAAAAGCTATTTGCTAACTTTGAGGCTCTCCAAGTTTCCCCTGCTGTGAGCAGGAGGGTTTTCTACAGCCAGATGTAAACCCAGAGAAATGCCTGGATTTGGGGCCCTGGCATTGGGGGCTCAGAATCCCTGAGGAGGAGGGCTACCCTTGACCAAAGCTCTGGCTTCCAGAAGTACTGCCATCAAGGCATTTGTCATGCAAATTCCCTTCGAAGGAAGGCAGGAGGAGAAAAAAAAAAAAAGGCAGAAAAATAAACTTTGAGAGAAAGAAGAAAAAAAAAGAATAATTTCTGTGGAGAAGAGTGCATATCACATCAAACTTGTTGGTTTTTTTGAGACAGACCTAAGCTCAAAAATCCCTGATCTACCAGGATATTAATGTCGTTACTTTTTAATTTCTTATATTTAGCAGCCAAGGAACCGGGACAGTGTAATAAAGCTGCACTATGGAAACGCCAGAGCGAGGCAAAGAAGGGAGGGACGGGCTTTCTTAATCACAGTCAGCCATACTCTGTCATCCCAGTCACGGCCACACACCAAAGGGCAGTGTCTTCAGCCCCTGCCTGTGTTCTGCAGAAATGGAAAAAAGCGAGAACCAATCTCACCTTCTGCCCCAACTCTGGGCAAGTGCCTTCAGCTTCCTGGGGAGCGTGCCAGACAATCAGGACACAGCGGAACACAGCTTCTCTGAGAAAACTGCCATGCTTTCTAGACCCAGAAAGCTCACAAAATAACTGTCAGAATTTACCCGTCCTGGACCCTGCAGTCCTCAATCGCTGGGTTGGAATCTGGGCCTCGTAGCGACGCTGAAATTAGAGCCTCCTCACCTGCCTTCCTGGTTCTAGATACACCATCCCCCCCATGTCGGGGAGATGCTCCCTGCAGGTTCCACCTCTGCATCGGGCATTGCTTATTCTCCACATGTGCACGCGCCTGTGTATGTGTGTTGAGCATACCAAGGACCTAATGTGCTTCAGAGAACCCTGAAAGAGGAAATAGCAATCAATATGCCTGTCTAAACAATTAGAAAGAGATGTTTCCGAGTCTCCTAAATCTATCTGGCATGTGTTAGATGCATGCTGTCAGGCTGGCTGCCATTAAATAGCTTCTAAATAATGCAAAGACAATCAGATGTACAAATAAGCAATTCAATTTGGGTGATTGATTATTGAAATAATGCTCATGCACCCAAGGCGTGACATTTCCAATCACATCTCCATTTCATTTCTCAGGCGGTAATGATCTCTCTGCCTCTACTCGCAGAAAGCGATCTCATGGCTGGAGGATTTGGGCACGGGCTCCTCTTGGGTTCTATGGATTGACTGTCCATCTCGCCGGAATGTTCCTTGCACACATGCAACAGATGTGTCTCCTTTGCTTCCTCTCTGCTCTATAAATGCCACCAACTGCATGCTATATTCTCCCAAACGCATGGAGAGCACTTGTTTAGGAATCTTTGAAGGGCAAGGTCTTACAGATGACCTTCATATGGCTTGGCTCTTCCACTCGCTGTCCATCCGAGCCCCTCAATGTTCACAGATTTCCAAAAGGGCATATATGTAGTATGAGAGTCTCCATAGAATTATCTCTGTATCTTAGATGATAATGAGACAAGATCTCATTGTCTGTGATGAATGTAGAGACCCTAGTTTCAGCTGTGTAAACCTCCAGACCTGACCCCCGACTTTCAACGTTGGTGTCAATGACCGAAGATACTTCTCTCACGAAAGCCCATCTTGTATAGTCAGTACCCTTTGGAAGGTTGTGTGGTGAGACCTCCTTGCTGATTTGAGAGGGATATTCGTAGAAGCTAGCTCATGACACGGCATGGCTCGCCAGCCCTTAGGATCTGATGTTTGCGTTTGGCAAGTATCCACTGGCACGGCCAGGTAATCCAAACAGTTCAAACCCCGGTTTCCATGTCTGAAGAAAGGAAACAGAATTTTATAGCATGCTAGCCTTTAAGGAGAACTGTTCACCTGGCAAAGGGACATTTGTCTAGGTTAGCACCTCACTACTCAACAACTAGCTCTTGAGCCAGTGGCATTGACTGTACCTGGGAGATTGTTTGGGGCTGCTCCCCAGACTTGCTAAATCTGAATTTAACAAGGTCATCAGGTAACTCATAGGCACATTAAACTTTGAGAGGTGCTGCTCGAAGACCTACGAGGAGTGTGGTAGAAAAAGCCGGGCCCTGGGTTTACTACATTCTAGCTGGTAATCTAGAGTAGGTTATCTGTCTTCTCGAAATGTCACTACCTTGGGGGAGGGGGAAAAAAAGTTAGAGAGGGAGGGAGGCAAACCATGAGAGACTCGTAAAAACTGAGAATGAACTGAGGGTGGATGGGGGGTGGGAGGGAGGGGAAAGTGGGTGATGGGCATGGAGGAGGGCACTTGTGGGGATGAGCACTGGGTGTTGGATGGAAACCAATTTGACAATAAATTTCATATTAAAAAAAAAAAAAGAAACGTCACTACCTTGACCTGTAAAAGTTAACAGTAAAGATGAAACCTATCCTTTAAGGTGACTGTGAAGCCTAATGAATTAATGCAAGAGATATTGTCAGAGCCTCGACCATCTTGGGCTCTCCAGGAGAGGGGGATTTTTTTTCTTTATTTTTAAATCAGGTCTCTAACTTGTAAAAAAAAAAAAAGAAAAGTTGCTGTTATCTACTGACCTACAGTTCTTTACAGATATGGGATAGGTTAACATCAAACGTTAAAAATATTCAGTAGACAAGGTGCTAAGTAAATCTCTTTTTTTTATTAAATTTCTTTTTACATTTATTTATTTTTGAGAGACAGAGTGCAAGTGGGGGAGGGGCAGAGAGAGAAGGAGACAGAGGATCCGAAGCAGGCTCCAGGCTCCGAGGTGTCAGCACAGAGCCCGATGTGGGGCTCGAACCCACAAACCATGAGATCATGACCTGAGCTGAAGTCGGACGTTCAACTAACTGAGCCACCCAGGCGCCCTGGTGCTAAGTAAATCTTAATCATCCTCCTTCCCTTCTCTGGATGCGAAATGCCACCTGTTAGCTTAGTAACTAGTAGTTCAGAAATGAACCGTGTGGCAGAACCTCTTGAATGTGTCCATCCCTCGGCTTTGTGGTGGGTTTTCTAATGTGCGGGCTGACCCCGGTGCTTTTTGCCAAGCAGGTGAAAGCCGCAGGAGAGTTCACACGGCAAGACTCTCTCCAAGTGGTGCACCCAAGGCACACTTCGGCTGGAAGCAGACAAAGTGGTCCCCATTCCTAGGCATGCTACCCGTTCAGAGTGTGCCTCTCCATCTCCCCAGACCTGGATGTCACCGCCCCTGGTGAAATGCTGCCAAGGTTTTTTATGTGCCCGACGCAAACTCAGTTCAGACACTACTTCCTCCAGGAAGCCTCCCCTGACCTATTTCCCAAACGCAGCCCAGTGCTCCTGCTTTCGACTCTCAGAGCACCCGTGGTTGCTTTTGCTCAGCCCCCAAGCAAAGCCGTTTTGGCTGGCTTCTCCACTGTGCCGAGAGGCCCTAAGGACTGACATCATGATCGTGCGTGCCTCCCGCAAGGTGCCTGAACAGTCTAGCCAGAGAAGGCAACCGTGGGTCTGCCCCATGCCCTCGTCTCCAGCCCATCAACTGTCCCTGGTGGTGTCAGAATTCTAGGTGTTTTGAGCAGTTTACTTCTGCAGCTGCATTAGGAATGAATTAGGTATTAAGAAGGAACGGTTCCTCAGTGCAGAGAATGTAATGCCCACTTTGCCCTTCCCAGGGCCCCTTCCCAAAACATCCCACCTCTTGCTCTCTGCACCTGCCACAAGCCTTGTACAAATTCAGAAAATGAATTCTCCAAGTCTTTCACTGTCCCACCTCTTCTCCTTCTAGCACAGCCTGGTTTCCTCAGACTCTTCACTTCCAATCAGTGCCCCCTCTCCTCTCCTGCTCTCCATATCTTGTCTCCCAAAACACTTCAAACAGAAGCAAAAGGAAATTACACGACCTACGTTCCTAGTGTGAGTTGGGTAAATAAGCGTAATGTCTTCAGCCAAAGGAAATCATCTCTAACTGGGAATATCTGGTTTCGGTAGGCCCTTCGATAGAATAGAAGATGAATGGTGTCCTCTCAAGTTATTCATCACCATGGCCCTGCTGAAAGCATACTATTGTAAACAAGGTACTTATATTCTTGCCCTCATGGAACTTACATTCCGGTGGGGGTAACAGGAAAATAAACGTACTAATAACAATACGCTTGATATTTACACTGGGAAAATTTTCTGAAGGAAATAGATGGGGTGATGCGATAGTAACTTGGCGAGGCCTCTCTGAGACGGTGGCATCTGAGATGAATCCAGAAGGATGATGATAGTAAGCCAGATATGAGAAAAGCACTCCAGGCAGAGGGCAAAGCAGGTTCGAAGCAAAAGGTTGTAGCACCTGAAAGGAACAGACAGGAGGTCGATCTGATCAAAGCAAGAACAGAGAAGATTTGTGTAAGATGAATGAAGTTGGAGCAGTGGGTCCAGATTATTTTGGACCTTGGAAGCCACAGTCGAGCTTATGTTATTTTGAGAGTAGCGGGAACCCCATGAGGGAGTGACGCGATGTAGTCTGCATTTGTAAAAGGTCACGGGAGGCCATATGGAGAGTGGGTGGTGGTGGGGTCTACAAGGCGGGTGTGAAGCCTGAGGATCTTCAGTAGCTTGAGCGTGATAGAATTAAAGCAGACTTGAGTAATGTGTTTGTGAGCCGCCCTGATCAAGACTATGGCTGCCTTTGAGCCCCTGCACAGAGGATCAGTGTTTTGACCTTTGTCTGCAGACCCCCCCCCCACCCCCCACCCCCGGACAGTGGAATTATTTCACAAAGCCCTGGAATGTCTAGGAGCACCAATCATTACAGACAGAATAAATAACATGTCTCACCCTTATGTTATTTATAATTTATTTTTTCTTAATTCAAACAGAATTGTGATTAATAAAACATACCTCTTCTTTTCAAAGCGTTGTTGAATGCAAAGGAACTTTCTGTCTTTAAGTGTATAGTCACATGAGTGGAATCTTCTAACTGGTATGGAAAACACTTCATGAGCTCAAAATATATCCTGCCGAGTGGGTCAATTTCCAGAATTCATCCTTGACTCAAAGAACCTCACCACACCGTCTCTGCCTCTGGGTACCCTAGAGGCTTGTATTTCCGACCCGCACTTGTGGCTAGCTAGGTGGGGACCAAGGGGAAAGTGAGCCGATGCTATGTGTGACTTCCCTTATGAACTATATGAACAGGGATGTGTCCTTACGTGGTCCCTGTCCCCATGGCTGTAAAGAACTCCAAATCACGGAGCTGCGGACTGGAAGTTGCTGGGATCGGGGGTCCGTGAGTCAACGTCGGAGGAGAGCCTGACCTGATCCGCACAGGACTGGGAAACAAAGAAGGAAACCTTTTGTTGCCGAGATGTTGACCTTTGTTTGTTGCCGCCATCTAGTTAGCCAAGGCTGACTGACACAGTCCTTCGGGTATCCCGTACCTGTGACCAAACAGGCACATACACCCAGGTGACCATTGCTGCAGCCTCGTGATGAGCAAGAGAATGTAAAATGTCCGTCCATGGGAGACACTTCTTACAGTGGAATAGCATCCTACCGTTATGAGGCAGCTCCATAAACGATACTGTCAGGTGAAAAGTGCAGGGTTCGGTAGACAGGTATAGTGTTTGGCCATTTGTACGTAAGAAAGAATATCCCGATGTAGCAGCAGCTAACATATATTCGGTTCGGGTGCCATTTGGTATCCTCAAGCTTTGCAATTATTAACTTATTTAATCCTCGCAATGGCCCTCTCCCAGGCCACGCACGGTGTCCTTCTCCCTGGGCTCCTACCCCTTGCCCCACCTCTGAGACACAGAGACAGGAACACTGTGCCACTGTCTGAGAATTCACTCCTTGTTCGAAGAGAAGTTTGCTCTCAAATAGATTTTTGCCTTTTGCAATTATGTCATTAAAAGCGTTCTGAACTTCAGACTTGAAATGAACTCCAGAAAGGGTTTGCCCTTTCAGCTTTCTGGCTTTACATAATTTATGGTTTCGAATCTTACCAAAAAATGCAAAAGGGATTCAGAAAAGGCAGACATGTATGGCCGCACATCCCTCTGCCCCCTCCCAACAGTTTTCATAAAATTCCCCACACCCACCCCTGCCCACAGTGGAGGGACCAGCATCTTCAGGATGAGAGGGCTTTATCTGGGTCACAGAAAGAACAGAGGCATGTGGAATTTGTCACGCAATCCACCTCCCTCCCCGACCTTTCCTTTGGTTTAGCTGTTAGTAGCTATAATGTTCCCGTCCCACATCCGCCTCTCATGGGCACCTCCTTCCCCCTCTTCCCTCCTTTTCCCCCATCTCTCTCCCCTCCTCTTTCTCTTATCTATCCCTGCCTCCTCTGACTCACCTGGCCCTGAAGTGTCACTTAGCTTTTAAGGGATTAAATAGGACCAGGGGAGGGGGATGTTTGAAGTTAAATTACCTACTTCCCATTCCAAGCTCGGCCACTTTTCAAACTTGTATTTCTGGGCGACTCACCTTAACTTCTGCGGCCCCGTTCTGCACATCTGTGAACTAAGGTAATGGTTGTATCTATCTGCTAGGTCGTAGCTTGGATTAAAGGACGCCCTGAACGTGAAGAGTGTGTAAACACTTCATAAATATTGGCTTTATCATTTTGGGAGGCAAGATGGTGTCCGTATTCTCTGGCAGCAGGCTGTCGAGTTTGAATCTCCACACTGCCATTTAATAGTTAGGCCATTTTCAAAGTCACTTCTGCTCTCTAAGGTCAGTTTCCTTATCAGTGCGATGGGGACAACGATGCCATTTATCTGTAGGATCGCCGTGGGGAGAAAATGAGATGAAGCATGTAAGGTACTTAGTACAGGGACGGGCACATTGGAGACCTCCAGGAAATGCGGACTTTTGGTGTGGAAATGTGAAAAAGCAAAGGGAAACAAACAAACAGTTTTCCCGAATCCCCTGAAAATCATTGCATCTAATTCTTTAAGAGAAGAGGTGGCCTCACCCCAGATTCTTGGCTGCAAGTCGAATACCGGGCTGAATTCATTGGCCTTTGGCTGCACTGCCCACCACAGAAGGCTGCCCACCCCGGACCCACGCCAGTTTTCAGGGTCAGGAGGATGTTTGCGTTTTCATCTGGCAAACTCCATCTCTCTCCTGACTTCTGGTGGATGAACTCCTCCCAATTTCTCTCCTTCTGTGGCCTCCCCTCCCTCTCCCCTGGACTCCAGTTCTAGATAAGGAGGGCACTGACTGAGGGGGGGGGTGTGTGTGTGTGCGGGGGCTGGTTGGAGCAGGTGTAGCCAGAAGGGAAGACCCAAGCCTCTGAGCATCTCTCAGCCTGGGACAAGCTCTGTGGGGATTGTGGCTTCTGACCCACCATGCTCAAAACCTAGTTTTTCCCCTTCCAGCTGTGAACTCAGTTAGCATCTCTCCGCCAGGTTTGGTTTTCTCTACTGTGGAACTGGAAAAATAGCAGTGCATTTCTTCGAAGAGTTGGTATTGAGAACGAATGCCTGTGGAGTAGCTGGCTCAGCAATAGGTAGACGGGTTATTACTGGGGTGACCTTGAGTGACCCACACAAAGTCCAGGTGGGTGGGTCCAGAAAGAAGTAGCCATCATTTCAAGATCTGAGGCTTCCGGTGCAATTTTTCCTTCTGAAATCATTCCTGGAGTGTGGCCCTCTAGACACAGCATGGATGGTCTGGGGTAGGCTCCTGGCAGGAAGAAGCCCAGGAGTGAGGGGAGAGGCAGGAAGGAGCTATACTGGGAGCTATACTCCAGCTCTCTGCAGCTCTCTGGACTCAATGGGCCTTCCTTCTCTGGGTGCTATTCAAGCGAGGAGCCAGAAGTCATTCTTGCCACCACCCCCTGGACTCGATCTTGGCCAGCTGCCTGCCTTCCCAAGCCAACGAACAAGCCTTTGTTGTTCATTTTGTAAAACAATTTAACCTGTGGGAGTGTCACATTTCTGCAGCAGGGACAGACTCGGAAGCTCTGCCTGGCATTGCCCTGCAGCCCCTGGTTCCAGAAAGTTCCCGAAACTCTATTGCCTTGCATGCTCTGAGATCCATCCTTACATTTTGTTTCCGAAGGCTTCGGAATTCTCTCATTTTCTGAGTGTCCCTTGGAGCAGGAGAGAGAATCACGGACTATTAGAGCAAAAAGGAACCTCAACAATCATCTATAGAAATGAAAAACCTGAAGCCCATGACAAACCTGACCCACCACCATATTTTGTGTGTATGTGTGTGTGTGCGTGTGTGTTTGCGTGTGAATGAGTAACATGCCAACACATAAAGCCTGGCGTTGTCCACTTTTGTTGCAAAGTCATCCATCTGGCAGTGCTGGCTTGCATTTCATCATGGCTGCAAACAGATGGACAGGACAGTGGCTGCCCCTTTGCGCTGACCTGAGTTTCTGCCCACGCAGTCCCCACCCCTCCCCGTGAAATCACACTTACCCGTTTGGTTCATCTCCACATCTGCATGGCCCCAACTGGCATTTGAGCTCACGACTTCTAACCCAGTTTGACTCCTCATTGTGTAAATGGGAATTCTGAGGGCTGACCGTGAGAGGTGACTCTGCCAAGGTCATCAGAGCATAAGTGCCAGGAGTGGGATGTGAGCCCAGCCTTTTCGAGGTCAGGCTCTCTTCATAGAAGCCCAGCCTGTTGAGGACCTGGAGAGGCCATTCGTACCCGTGGCCCTTGGTATCAGTATCCTCTGGATGACCTTGTGGGGTTTTGGGTCCCCCTCTCTGGTCTTCACCCCTTGGGGGTCATTGCTTTAGGTTGGAGGAGTTGTTGAGGGCGGGGCTCCTGAGTTTCACTCGGGCCTTTCTCCAGAAGGCCAGAGTCAGAGAAACAAGTCCAGAGGTGACTCTTGTTTCCTTTTGCATGTTTCACTTCTGTACTTTATTACCTCTCCTCTTGTCCTTTTCTGTTAACCCCGTTAGACGAGGCTGGAAAATGTTCTCGCTTTCTCCTGCAAACTGTGGTCAGGAGAGAATTATCGTGCCCGGCAGCCCAGAACTGTCTCACCGCCTCTCACGCCCGGGTACTGATGGGGCGTCAGGCTGCAGAGGGGACATGATGTTGGCCCTGCAGAGCCAAGATTTTGACTAAACCCTGGCTTCGCTTCTCCAGCACTCAGTCCCCGGGGTTGTATCAGATGATGCCACGGATGACCAGAGCTGACTCGAAACAGGCACGAGGAGGCTGGCAGGCGGCCCCAGCAGTGACCTCAGCGTCCGTCCTCAGGGGCCCCAACGTTCTTCAGGGCCTGTGACGACAGGTGGGGACTGAGGAGGGCGAGATCTCAGCGCCTGGCAGGTCTCGTGCATTCTGTGGGTGCCCGGAGGCCCTGGGGGCTGGGTCTGCATTTCTATTCTCTCCAGTCAGCCGCAAATCCCCGTCTCTGAAAATGAAATTAGAAGGAACGGCTGGCAGATAATTCATATGGTAGATCCCGATGTAAAATGCCTCCCTGGCCCTCTGATTAGGCCGCTTCTAGGACAAGCAATGAGGACTACACAGTAATCTTATTATATGGGGTCTGCCAAGGGCAAAGCAGGGGTCACATATTTGTGCATCGTAACCCCATCCCCCTCTTCTCTTCCCTAAGCCACCAACCCCTCCAGGGCACCCGCTCTCTATCCTCTGGACGGAAGGCACGGTCATGCTGGGGGATTCTTGCAGGCCAGAGGAATTTCTGGTTTCTTCCCTGCCTCAGGATGGCTCACCTGTTGTCTCCAGCCTCAGAGACCTGCCCCACAGTTTGAACCTGCTGCTGAAGTTTGGGTCCCACTGTTTATCAAAAGAGAATGCTGTACACGGAAGTTTAAGTGCATGGAAGCCAAACACTCCCAGCGTCTGGCCTGTCCAGCTCTCCCAGTAGCAGAGGGCTTAGCTCTCTCTTCCTGGGACAACGTGGCAAAGCAAAAGATCCTTGATGAGCTTCCGTCCAAAGACGTAGCATCAAGAGGAATGAATGTGGCCATACAGTGGGTGACGAAGTCTTGCCCCCTAACTTCTGATTCAGCTGCCTGCGTAAGAAGAAACTAAGTATTAGGACATTTTTTTAAATTTATTTTTTTAACAATTATTTTTGAGAGAGAGGGTGGGGGACAGGAGCGGGGAAGGGGCAGAGAGAGAGGGAGACACAGAATCCATAGCAGGATCCAGGCTCCGAGCTGCCAGCACAGAGCCCGACGCGGGGCTCAAACCCATCAACCATGAGCTCATGACCCGAGCCGAGGTCGGACGCTTAATCTACTGAGCCACCCAGGCGCCCCAAGCAACGAAGTATTTGGAAACCATGCTTGGCCACCAGCTAGTTTCCTCCTTCTTGCTGTCAATAAAATTTAACCCCATCTCCTTTACCTATGGAGCATAACTCTGGGGAAATGTCTGTGTGTGGTGTGGGGAGCGGGTGGGGGTAAATTTGGCTGTCAGGGTAAATTACCTAACGATTGGAAAATACACAGATTTTGGCTAGTGAAAAGTAACAAGATACGGTATTTACATCAATTTTTATGTACAAAACCCAGGGCAGTTTATACTATTGCACTCTGATCGGTTTTCTGTACCCATGGATGGGGAGAAGTAGACAATTTAAGAGAACGATAAAACCATTGTTTGGAGTTTCATTTATATTTCATTGATATGTGACACCAGAACACGGATTGATGCTTACATTACATAAAGTAACGTTTCATGTGCCCTCATCACACAATGCCACCTCCGGCTGTGGCACAATGACTTGGACGTAGCAGGAGCACTCTCAGGACTCGCTAAGTGAACGACTGTCATCCCGTTAGTCACGTGCCCACAGACGCACCGAGGCTCTCCTCTGTGCTGAAGTCCTTTGAAGCGCTAAAAATCATGTGGACAAGGAAGGATCATAATTTCCCTAGGCTCTAAACCAAGAGTCAGCAAACTTCTTCCGTAAAGCCTCGGAGAGTAAATACTTTTGGCTTCGCAGGACAGAAGGTCTCTTCTGCCAATCCCCGGCTCTGTTGTTGATGCACGAAAGCAGCCACACACACCAGGGAAACAAATGGGTGTGGCTGCGTTCCAATCACACTTCACTTACACAAATAGGTGGAAAAGGACCTGGCCCTGGGGCCAGAGTTTGCCGACCTGTGATCTAAGGCTTTGGTAAGTGCTATCAAGGGCTGTGTTGAAAAACAAAGCTGGCGCTTTGGCAAAGTTTGGTCACGGATTGAAAGCCTGACCAAGCATGTTACCATGAAAACAAGCATAAAGCTGGTTGTCAGGGAAACTGGATTCTTTTCCTGGTTCATTCACTTGGAGCGAGACCCTAAGGAAACCTCACTTATATCAGCCTCAGTTTCCTCATGAATAACGTGAGGGTTTCTTCTATTTACATCAGAAGAACTTCAAAACCTTTTGCAGAATGTATAGGACTTACTTCCACACGCTTACCACTTTTTTAAACTTGGGTGAACTTTTATGAGCTCAGGATCGGTCTCGTGGGAACAATCAGTGTGTTGTGCAGGAGAAAAAGCCAAATCGTGTCTGCATTTTGTTTCCGGACAGAAAAAAAAAAAAAATAACCATTTTTATCTATAAAGTTTGTTCATGGTTTGTTCTCTTTTATTTCTGGATATTAAATACCTGTATCACAACTTTTTTAGGGACTTGATATCTCAAACACCGTCCCTACAGCTGAGGACTTTCTCATTGCCTGCACTTTGATAGAGGGCAGTGCTTAATCCCCGGTAGCTAGGATTCTGGCACGTGCACCACGATCTGAGAATTGGACAGTCTCCCCTCTGCTCTATGAATCTTGGGAAATGAGGTAAAGACGTAAGGCCATTAGTAAGGCTCCAGTGGGGATTCGGTGGGAATCTATTAAGGACAGAGCCAGCAGCGGATTCTAACCAGACTCTTCCTTTGCCAGACTGTGGCTCTGATTCTTGAGCCCGGCCCCTCTTGATTTCATTCATTCATTCATTCATTCCCTCATTTATTTTATCAACATTTATCTAGCACCTACTATGCGTTCAGCATGACAGAAGGCCGTGTCCCAAGTGAGCAACACAGAAGGAACTTACCACCGACGGGGAGAACAGACACACACTTGTACAACTGATTATTTAATTGCAGCTCCTTATAAGGACCGCCATGGAGAAGTTGAGGGTATTCCTATCAGGGATAGCAGGGAGAAATTCCCTGATCTGTGAGGAAGGGCAAGAAAAGCCTTGCCAAGGAATAAACATTGGAGGTTTGAGCTGAAGGATGAATGGGTATAAACTTTTGAAAGAGGGCCGGAAGCAGAGGGGACACAATGTGGACAGACCCTGAGCAGGCAGGATCCTGTGCACTTAGGAACTGAAGGGAAACCAGGGGCTCTGGAGCTGTGTGAGTCTGAAGGTCCTGGTGGCAGACTGAGTTGGAGAGGCATTTGGGTCCTGTTGGCCAAGGTAAAGATTGGGGCTGTTCTTTCCTAAGAGCAACTATAAACCCCGGAGGGGCTTTAATTTGGGTGAGTGAAATGATTGGATTTCCATTTCTCAAGTCTTGCTCTGGCTGCTGTGCAAAGAATGAATGAGAGGGGTAAGTGGGCTAAGAAAAGGACAGTTCAGAGGTTATTCAGTGTCCCCAGCAGTACTGAGAGTAGGGTGGTGATGGGACACAAGTGAAATGATTCAGGAGAAATATGAGAGGTAAACAAGCTAGAACTCCACGACCAGTTGGTGGTGAGTTTCTGTTATGAACACGGGGTAGTTGGAGGCCATCTTGATTGATACAGGAATTTCTGCAAAAAGAAGGATTGGGGTAAGGTGGAGGAGTTTTGTTTCAGTCATATTGAGTTTTGTTACTACCTGTTGGCCCCTCTGAATCTTTAATCTTCTAGCTTGGCTGAATCAACTGAGATAGTATTATTACTGTTGCCTTTGGTTCCTACTTGGGGATACAGGATGGACTTCATGCAAGGATACTGGGTTCCTCTCTCTCCTCCATGTGTTAGTTTCTTCACTCCTGAGTTTCCTGGCATGAGCCCTATGGTCATTTATCCCCATGGGAGGCTCAGGACAAGCTATTCTTTTCTCCTTGCCTATTCATCCTTTTGCACCTCCCCAGTGAATATCAGTATCTCCTGATAAGCAATCCAACTGTGACTCGCTCTTGACTCCTCTGGTTTTTTTCTAGGAGTGCAACTAGTCCTGACCTTCCAAAATCTTCTCAATGGGCCATTACACCTGAGCCTATTGTGACTCTTGGCCTTACTCATTTGGATAGCTGGCCCCCAAGCTATGATCAATATGTATGTAAACACTCTCAAAAATTCACTTTCTTATCAACCCATCTTTCTGGGTTTTTTTTTCTCTTCTTATTCTTTGGGGTCAAGGTCCTGGTCAGTCATCCCAATGTGTACAGCACCTCACCTGAAAACAGAAACATGTTATGAAACTACAATCATGAGGTTATTATCAAGACTGTATGGGGACCTGTTTTCTGGATGACCTGTGAGCACCATTTCTCTGTCCTTTCTCTTTTCCTCATTATCTGTGAATAATTGGGGCTGGCTGTCATGATCGACTCCATGATAATGATTGCCAAGTCCTTAGAAAATGTCAAACACTAGATATAATAATAAATTACATCGAGGGAAACTCTAAGGGTAGGTCTTAGCTCTTTACAAAAAACTTCTGAAAATCTTTACAAAAAACTTTAGAAAAATCCGGTAAATGGTGCAGATGAAGATCTGAGTCCTTTCTTCCACACCTTGAGGCACCCAAACATCATATTCTTTCATTGCACCATGCTTTCCATTTTTCCCTCTACTGGGACCAGCACTACGTTAAAAAAAAAAAAAATAGAGCATGGTTGCATCTGAAGGACACATAAGGAAAAAATGCCCCACAGGCAGAAGAGGGATGGAATGAGCAAATACATTAAAATATTACTGAAGGTCCGGAGGAACAAGGCAAAATCCCATCAGCTCAGCAGTCCTGGATTATTTCACCACATGACACTAAAAATGAACAACTTACTAACCAATTAGTTTCTTCTTCTTTTTTTTTTTTTTCTTTCCACATGACTTTTAGTTAGAATGGGAACATCTGGAGTTTGGAATCAATTGTCCAGAACTAGCTGCTGTGCTAATTAATATTCACACAAATAGCTTTCCTGCCAAGGTGTCCCTACTTCAATCTCTGTTCCCTGCAGGCGCCAGTGCTTCCCTACGAACGGTGTCCGTCTGAGGAACATTCTGGTTGGCTTGTACAAGGAAGAGGGGGAGCAGAGGAGGGTGATAGAGAGGCTTGCAATATGGCCGCCTGTTTGAAACAAGGAACAGCCCATTGGATGAAGTGCTGAGAAACAACTCAGGAGAAGGAAAAACTCCTGCTGCTGGAACAGGGAGATGTAATGAAATGCAGGATTGCCTTCCCAGTCTCCCTAGAGTAGAAGAAGGTGAGTCTCAGAATGAGTTCATGTTTCCATCTTGCTGGATGGTGGCAGCATTAAGAAACTTTCTTTCACATAGGGGCGCCTGGGTGGCTCAGTCAGTTAAGTCTCTGACTTCGGTTCAGGTCATGATCTCGCGGTTTGTGGGTTCGTACCCCACGTCGGGCTCTGTGCTGACAGCTCAGAGCCTGGAGCCTGCTTCAGATTCTGTGTCTCCCTCTCTTTCCGCCCCTCTCCCGCTCATACTCTGTCTCTCTGTCTCTCTCTCTCTGTCTCTCAAAAATAAATAAAACATTAAATTTCTTTCTTTTTTTTAAGAAACTTCTTCCATTGTAGACTATTCTGGCCTCATTACAATTTCTCTTTTCCACGATGAACTGGTAGAAATTCTAGAATTTCCTGGGAAGGTCCCTACCTGCAAGAGTCTATCCAATTCTGAATCTACCTCCGTGGGCTCTCATGACGGCTTGCTTGTTTCTTTTTCACTTTTACTCCGCAGCACGGGACTTGACAAGATATTAATGTAGGTATTAACAACCGCACTGGCCACTTCATCCAAGCCACTGGCTTGTTGGTAATTCACTTTGCAGACCTGCACTGGCCAATATGGTAGCCAACTGAAATGCGGTTGGTCCAAACTGAGATGTGCTATAAAAATGTAAAATGTACACCAGATTTCATGTTTCTTTTTATCTTTTTAATGTGACTACTAGAAAATTAAAAAATTTTTTTTTCAATGTTTATTTATTTTTGGGACAGAGAGAGACAGAGCATGAACGGGGGAGGGGCAGAGAGAGAGGGAGACACAGAATCGGAAACAGGCTCCAGGCTCTGAGCCATCAGCCCAGAGCCCGACGCGGGGCTCGAACTCACGGACCGCGAGATCGTGACCTGGCTGAAGTCGGACGCTTAACCGACTGCGCCACCCAGGCGCCCCTAGAAAATTTTAAATCATATATGTGACTTACATTTGTGGCTCGCACTATTTCTATTCAATAGCAGTGATCTAGAGTCCTGAATCAGAACACATGGAATTCTCCTCAGCTCCCTCTAATAAAATAGCTACTATTTCCTGATAATCTCCTACGAAACACTGACCAGGGGGCCTGCCCCTATTTTAGGCATTTGCACATTATCTTTAGTACTCACGGCAGTCTTATTATCTAGGGATTACCAACCCCATTTTACAGATGGAGACCTTGGGCTAAGAGAGGACATGTGACTGGTTGGACCCATGTGGTTCAAGTCAACGTCATCGGCTGCACCAACAGTGTGCTCTACATTGTGTCACACACTGGGGACAAGTTTGAGGAGTTATCATCCATGACCAACTTGACTGAAACCTAGGTCCCTCTTAAACCATCTTTACCCTTATAGTTTTTCAATGTACAGAAGGTAGAGATTTCTACTTGCTTTCATCATTTCATGTTCAGCTTCTCTTTTTCACGGGACTGGTTATGAGGACAAGGCAATGGATATAGAATCAGAGCCCTGGTCTGAATATGACTCGTTGGAGCTCACTGTCCTTGCAAAGCCTTTCCAGCACAAATGGTATTCTTAGTGGTCTACAAGTGTGATAAGCTGAAGCGTCCAGCCCTGGGTTTGATATTTGTATGTCAGCACCAGGATGATTCACAAGGGGCCAGGACATGATGAACTCTATGCAGTCTTAGGGCAAAAGGTGCATCTGGGGGGTCTGGGCAGAAGAGCAATGAGGCATAAGAACATGAAGACACTGTGAAAAGGGGGTACGGTCAATGGCAGGATCTGAGACTGGACGGTCAGAGTGGTTGGAGGTTCAGGCTCTGACTGACAAACGGGCTTATAATCCAAGGCCCAGCAATGTGTGAGGGCCTCTGAACATACAGGAAGGAAACAACAGAAGTCAGAATAAGGGACCAGACAGAGAATGGGATCTGGAAACAGAGATCAGAGATATTCAGAAAAAAGCAAATATGTCCATATGTAACATACCCTGATTATGAGCTTTGCATCTTAGGCAAAGCTGCCCTGGTGTTGAGCCCCAATCTTGGAGTAGGCAGATGCCAAAAATAGTGGCTTTATACTTAGTTGTAGAGAGATTAATGTTAAATTACTTATTTTATTCTTATATGAACTTTAAGAGGCAGGTACAACTTTTATCATCCTCCCCATCTTACAGATGAGGAAACTGAGGCACAAAAATAACACACCATTGATGAGAGGTAGAGCTGGGGTTCATTTCTAGATAGTGTACTAAGTGATCTATTGCTGCATTACGAATTACCAGCATTTAGCACTTAAAACAACACAGACTTATTATCTCACGGTGTCGTGAGTCACAGTTGTGGACAAAGCATGGCAGAGCATTGCTGTTCAAGGGCTCTCAGGGCTGCAGTCGAGATACTGGCTGGGTGGGGCGCCGGGTGGCTCAGTCGGTTAAGCATCTGACTCCTGATTTTGGCTCAGGTTATGATCTCATAGGTGTGGGATCAAGCCCCATGTCAAGCTTCACACTGAATGTGGAGCCTGCTTGGGGTTCATGCTCTCCCTCTCTCTCTGCCCCTTCCCCCCACACCCCCCACTCTCTCTAAATATAAATAAATAAACATTAAAAATTAAAAAAAAGATGTTGGCTGGGCTACATTCTCATCTGGAGGTTTAGCTGGGGAAAAATCCATTTCTAAGTTCATTACGGTCACTGTAGAATTCATTTCCTTGTGTCTATTATGACTGAGGTCTTTGTTTTCTTCCTGGCTGTTGGCCAGTGACCACTCTCAGATCCTAAAGAGACCACCCTCAGGCCATTTCCCCAGGGTGCCCTCCATAGTCTCTCTCGGAGCCTGGTAGCTTCTTCTTCAAGACCAGCAGGCGAATCTCTCCCCCTAGTCTGCCAAGATAGAATCTTACGTAACATACGTAATCGTGGGCGTGACTACCTCATTATCTTCATATTCTCCTAGCCAGAAGCAAGTCTCCGGTACCACCTGCACTCAAGGGGAAGGGAGGATACAAAGGTGTGACTCACTGGGGATCATCTTAAAATTTCACCTGTCAGTGTGTGTGCCAGTCACAGTAATGACAGGTAAATGCTGAGCGGGCTGCTTCATAGAACCAGGCTGAGCCTCTCCTGCCCTCCCTGCCTCATCTCTGCCCATTCCTGTAGAGAAGATCCTAGGGTCACCACGCTAGCTTTGTCCAGTCCCTTAGTCTATGACTGCTGAGCCTAACAGCACTTACTATCAGGGGTCCACCTCACCAGTGAATGGAGTCTGGGATCATCTTGTGTCCTGAAATCTGGAAGCTTCTGTGCTTCAGATGACCCAATAGTCTTAGATGCCATCCATTCATCTTTTCGTTTCCCTGCATGAACCTGAACCTTTGCCAGACTCTGTGCCAGGTGCCAGATGCATAAAAAATGCTCTCCCTTGGTAAGCCAGACTCTGTTTTCCAGCTGTTAGACCAACTCATAAGATACCTTGAATGCCAGGACTAGCACCCAGAGACTCCTGAAGCTCTTCGCCTGCCCATCATGATGGATTCCTTAAAGGTCAGCACAGCCTCCAATGTGTTTTTGACTATTGTCCGTGGTCTTCAGAAGCAGATCATAGCTGGGTTAGTTGAGGCCCAGAGGACCCACTTCTTTCCTCCCCTTAGATCTCTTTTTCCCGTTCCCCCTCCTGTCCCATGGTTGAAGTCCCGGGATGCCTTCCATCAGGTCCTAGAAGCGTTACCATAGTCCCCCTGTATTTGTGGCTGGGGGTTGTTGCTACAAGAAGTTCGGCTCAGTTATCTCTAGCAATTATCCTAGTATAAAATCATGGTTGTGTTTTGTTAAGTATACTTTTACCTTTCTGAGGTTGATGAACGCGTAGCTCTGTAATTATAACAGTGGCTCATATAGCAGAAGTCTGACCAAAAGCTGACAGGGATATGTGCCAGCTCCTTGCGGGGGGTTGGGGGACAGCAAGAAAGTCTCTGCCTGAAGTCTCTGTCTCTCCCAGAAGGATTCAGCTACAAAACTGGCCTGAAAGAGGGAGGCTCCAAGTAAGACAGTAAGCAAATAGCTTCTACCCTGGCCTTGACGTTCAGAACTTTGGCTGTTTCTGTTAGGCAAAGTAACCATGCCGGCTTGGTTTTTAGGATATCCAGCTATAGGATAGGACCCGGTAAATATTCGATATACACACATGCTGGGGTGAATGAAGACATGAATGAAATAATGATTATATCATTTCATTTATCAGTCACCTTTGTATACTCATTCATTAAAAAGATTATTAAGTGTATTTCTTTGCCCTGCTCACTACCCCCAATTTTGCCAACTGCTGAGAGGCTGGAGTTATTTTTCCCTCCACGGATCTATGGTCTTTATTTGCTTTAATATAAATTAAGTGGCCATCTGTCCTTAATTCCTTCTGGACCCAGGTCATCTTATTAATCTCTTTGGCCCAAATAGATCCTATCCTACCTGACCCATTCTGTCCCTTATCACCATGCTTCATTGTGCTAATATTTCTGGGTCCTTCCTTAAACCAGGCACCCAAGATAAGAACCATGAAATTATCAAACCACTAGGTGGTCTGATATGAATATACTACAATTCTCTTGCTTTGGTGTAGTTCTTCTTTTTTAAAAAAATGTTTTATTTATTTTTGAGAGAGCACACGCAAAGGACAGGCAGAGAGACAGGGGCAGAGGATCTGAAGGGGGCTCTGCGCTGACAGCAGCGGGCTCCATGTGGGGCTCGAACTCATGAACCCGTGAGATTATGACCTGGGCTGACGTCAGATGCTCCACCAACTGAGCCAACCAGGCTCCCCTCACTGGTGTTATTGTTTTTTAATGGATGTTGAAAAACCTTGAGTGGGGGAGGGGTGGTCCACAGACAAATTCTTGAGAGCTCTCTGAGCTCTCCATCGTGGTATTTAAAATGTGCGATTCTATATTTATGCCAAATTATGTGTTGTAGGCATTTTCTAGAAGCTTGGCATAAAACTTAAAAAAAGATATTGCCACCATTTCAGTGACTACCTTTACACTTTGCTTAGAATTACATCAACGCCAGCTAGTACTATTCCAATCATCCAGGCAAAGGAGGAAAAGACAGAGGTAGATCAGACTATAAGGGATGCTTTGTATCCAAGTGATGTCACTGCGTCCTGAACCAGGGATGGTTTTGCAGTCGTGTGCAAGGAACAAAAAGAAAGAATCAGAAAATTGAGTCACTACAGAGCCCACATTCGTATTAGCATGCTAGATTCAAAATAATTCATTCCACAGCAGTCAGTATCATATTCACATGGGGAGCTGAAATTTAGTTTTAGCAAAAGAACCATATCTATCACACTAAATTAATGTTGTTAATTTAAATATTATTGGCTTTGTTTGCATTTGATTTGTGACTTTGTTTTGATTTTAGCGTTGTATAAGAATTAGAAGAATAAGGGATATGTACTTAGTTTTATGTCTCTACATGTTTTGGGATGTCAGCAATAAAAGAGTAAAGTGTAAATACTCACTGTCTTTTCATGTCAAGTATTGTCTGATTGCACCCAAACCTCCAGTCTTCCTGAAGTTGTCTCTCTAGGTCCCCTCCTGAAGAGCAGTGGGTTCTCTTGGATTGGGAAGGCCCCTCATCTGGGCCACTGGACAGATCCAGATTTGGGGGCAAGAAACCCACTCTGCAGGACACGGGGTTCATGAGTCACCTGCAGTGGAATAAGCTGTCTATGAATTCCATTGCACACAGGTTTGTAACTTGGTTGAGTTTGACAGCTGGAGGTGGGCTTGCTGACCCTGCCCAGTCGCTACCCTAGAGGATTCTCCCCCTTCAAAGAAAAACTACAACAAAAACAAGAATGAGTAACAAAGTGAAATTAGGTCCCACTTAGGGTAATGTTGGCTTGGATCAAGAGCACATGGTCAGCTACATGGCTCTCGAAAACGGACTGGAAGGAAGGATGGGGAGTGTCTACTAAGAGAGGTGGCACTGCATTCCAGATTCACGAAGGAATGCGGAAGGACCTGATCAATTCTGCTGTCTACAGATTCTGGTCTCTAGGGTTGATCTAGGGCCTCTAGGGTCAAAGTGATGATCACGGCTGCACTTAAACCCTGGGAAACAATGCCGATGCTGATACCTGGGTCATTTCCAGTGCTGGCTTTGTAACAGGGCACAGAAGGAAAGGAGAGTGCGGACATCCAAGTCAGCCTACCTCCTGGACGTTGGGTCTCTGATGTGTGGGTGCCTTTAGATGAGTCTTCAAAGGAAGAATGATCGATCGACGCTTCTAGGGCACTGGTCTGACCTCAGACACCCCTCCTTGTCTACTTCCAGACCTACCTGGAAATGATCCCACCCCTCAGAGCCCTGGGCTCTAATACATGCTCTTGCTCTCTCGTTCTCTCTCTCGTTCTCTCTCCCTCCCTCTCTCAGTTCTCTTGAGGGATCGGAGCCTGGTCTGGAACTTTCCTTTGAATTTCAGAAGCGTTAGCTAGAGGAAAGACCTCCACGATGAGAGGTCCTTCACTCCTTTCCCCTTGAGGTTCTGAGACCTGTATTCAGTTGTCTCTGAGCTTGGGGAAAGCTTATGTCCGCATAGATCACTCTACCTACCCTGAGCAGATCATTATTATACACCAGTGCTCATGTTACCTCACCCTCGCTCTCTACAGATGGTGACAAGCAGCAAGAATTTACCACATTGGACTTCCGGAAAACCAGCGATGTAATCCAGGAAGTCCCATGTTTACTGGGTACCTCCTAAGTGCACCCACTGTCATTTTACACGTAAGAAATGTGAAGCTCTGAGGAGTTCACAGAGGAGGGAGAGCTAGGATTTCATCATAGACGGAGTTTGCTCCAAAGCTCCCCCGTTTCTGTGGGCGCCCCTACCTGTTCCTGGTGAGATTCTGCATCGCATGGCCTGGGAACAGTGTAACACAGTGGCCCTGTCGCCACAGGGGCCACACAAATTGTGCCACACACAGGCAGGCTTTCAGCACGCTGTCAGCCAAGCACGCTGGGGGCCCATACCATTGCTCGCAGACTGACCCCGCAATACTTTGTGGATTCCCATGAAACCCGAGCACCTTTTTTAAGCACTTTACTGTCTCTGGATATTGGCCAAACCTTCTTCCACTTGTCTTGTTTGAGTTGCGACCGCAATAAAACCTCCCTCCTTCAGGGAATGAGGTGGCCTGATCTGAGCTCACCATCCTAGAAGTACTTTCTGAGACGTTGTGCTGTCGAGAGTACCTTCCGTCACTTCCACCGGCACATTTGTTTTTTCCCAGTGTCCTCAAATCTTTGGAGGTCGTATTGCTAATGTAAACTTAGAGCAATCACCTACCTAAGCGCCAAAGAGAAGTCTCACTGGCCTATTTATAAAAGTCTCCAAGGAAATGAGAAAAAACCAGGATAGACTCCCCTGCTATTAATTGTTAAAATTCCCATGATAATATATATTTGCTCCTCATCTTCCTATCCACTTTAGGCTGAATTCCCTTTGCGCAAGATGATGGCATAAAACTGAAATACGGCCGTGAGAAATTCTGGCAGATGGTTTCAGCAATGGCCCCTTTAACATTTAACATCAGTGGATTCTTACCCCTTTATTCAGCACCACCCTTTTTCTCCTGCCTCCAGCTAGCTTCCCTAGGCTTCACGGGTTTTTAATAATCTGTAACTCTGATCACTGTAAGTGGCTCAGCACGTTAGCCAATTTCCTTAATATTCCAGGAGCCACGTCATCAGAATCCAGTGATTTGTATACATTCATATCCCCCATGTTTTTTTATTAAAAAAATTTTTTTTAATGTTTATTTATTATTGAGAGACAGAGAGAGCATGAGCAGGGGAGGGGCAGAGAGAGAGAGGGAGACACAGAATCCGAAGCAGGCTCCGGGCTCCGAGCTGTCAGCACAGAGCTAGACGCGGGGCTCGAACTCACAAGCCGCGAGATCCTGACCTGAGCTGAAGTGGGCCCCTCAACCGACTGAGCCACCCAGGTGCCCCTCCCCCATGCTTTTTCTTACCTGGTTTTTGACAATCGCAATTTGGGGAAAGATTTCACTACTTCCTATTTGCTCCTGTTTCTTGTCTTTATTTCCTCTTGTTAAAGACGCATTTAGAACATGAGATCCTCAGCTCAGCTTTGGATCCCTTCCTTCCTTCTTCATTACCTGGGCTGGCATCTCTCCAGTGGCCAATCTACTCACTCACTTTCTTTAGTAAGTAGAGAAAGCTTGGTTCTGCCTTTTGGATTTTATTTTTATTAAATAGTTTTGGACAAAGAAGAGCGTGCTTTTCAAACTTGCTGCCCCTCCGTGTATTTCCCTCAGAAGCTGTTTGCAGACCCTTCTCCTCTATCCTTGCATTAGTTAATGTGCAGCAGGGCTATTTAGAGCTGAAGTCCCCAAATGCTACAAATATCATGTTGTACTTTAGGCCCTAGGTTTTGAAATAAGCCTTGTTTTCAATCCCATTTTTTTTCCAGTTTCCATTTGCTGTCAGTTCTGAGCAAACACTGCCGAAGTTTTCAAGGAATTCTATCGTTCTCGCTTCTCAGAGCAGAATGCCCCAAATGGCAGAGGTAGAGACTTAACTTTTCTAGACTGGGGTAATTTTTTGAGTTCCGTTAACAGTCAAAATCGCCTTCTTCAGGTGCTCACAGATTGTTACTGTGCCGTAGGTTAAAATAAACGAGGTATCTTCTGAAATATTTTCCTTCAATCTTTGTGTGTGCGTGTGTCCCCACTTGGTAACTCAAACTGACTCTCCCTGATGCCCACATCTGCATGAAATCAGTCATTTTTTCAGCCAATCCGACCAGAAATTCCAAACACCTGGAGCTTTAAAATTTGTGACTGGACCTTCTGGAACCCTGAACTGCTCTTTTTTCCTTCTGGTTTTCATCCCTAGGCTTGGTGTCAGTATAGGCACGGCCTCGGTGCTTCCTCCTGTAAACCAGAACCTTGCAGTGTGGACATGTTACCGAGGTTAGCCCTGGAAAGAGAGTCATGGGCCTCAGAGGCACGTTGTTGGACAAGCCTCAGACTGTGTTATGAAACAAACCCTTGTTTCTAGGGCGGGACACTTGCTGAATGGGCTGTGTTACATGGTTGCAAACAAGAATGACAAAAACAAAACATCCTTAATTTCTGGGAAAGTCAGTGCTTGAACTTTCAAGAATGAGTTATTGAGGGAGGGAAAGACATCTCCTGGAGTGGGAGATCTAGCAGAGAAAGTCCAATAGCTTCCCCAACGGGGGCCACTTCATCCCCCCACCCCTTCCAGGGGACCAAACTCTGTTTCTGGGCTGGAGAATAGAAGTAGCTAGTGGTTTATCATATTGACAGCCAGGCATGGGGGCCCTGAGGCCCATGTCCCCAGCCACAGTGCTCCTACCTTCTCTGACCTTCTTCTTGGGTGAGATTTATACCTTCAAATCCCTTTCAACCCCCCTGGAGCCTCATCTCTGAGGCTAGATATCTGTGTCTACCATAATCAATTTCTCTTGAGACTTGATTCTTGACTTTTGTTTGGTTCTTTGGCCTGGGATCATTTCTACTGGCCTTCTTTGTTAAATCTCAAATTCGTTGTCTCTCAAATAAGCCATAACTTGTCAGATTTCGAGGTCCCTAACATTTCCCCAGCCTTTCAGGTCTGCCTAGATCGTGGAGGAAGACCTGTCCCATAATGATTTGCAGGCCACCCTTCCGACCTGTCTCCACTTGCTCCCCAAAGCACAGATCTAACCCAAAGACCTTAAGACCCAAATACCGTGCCAAGTCACTACTAACGACACGTAAAGCACTATTCTCAACTGGGGGTAATTTTGACCCCAGGGGACATTCAGCCATGTCTGCAGACATTTTTGTTTCTCACAACAAGGGGAAGGAAACGCTGCTGGCATCTAGTGAACACAAAGGCCAGGCCAGGGATCGCTCTACACTGCTTAGGACAACGTCCACAACGAAGAATTAGGGGACCCCAAATCTCAGTGATGCTGAGGGTGAGAAGCCCTGCCTGAGAGGAAGAATCAGGTGAAAATTATGGCCTTACAGCCAAGCAACAAGCAAAGATTTCCTCCCCGGAATCAACTACCTTTCTTTACATCCCGCTGAATGTGAGTCAGTGGCAAGACCACTGGTGCCAGCAGACTATGTTGTCAGCTTCTCTAACTCGCTTTGCACCTGTTCCCTAATTCAAGCCACTATGTTGGAGCGATGTTCAGGCTAAGCAATTTTCTTGGCACACACGCACACACAATACATGCATGTATGCCTACGTATGTGTATATGTGCACACATGCATATGTATATGATTTCAGTAAACATTTCCTGAACTCTACCTGTATGAAGAATACGACCAGGAGCTGAGAATACAAAAATGAATAAGACAGTCTCTGCCATCAAAGAGGTTAGTGGGGGAGCTAGCACGTGACCCAAAGGTCACAATGCAATGAGACAGGTGGAGTAGCCAAGCCAAGGGAAGAATATTGCTGCCATGGAGGAGGCCAGCAGGGCTTCCCATGAGAGATAGATGTGAGCTGAATCTTAAAGAGTGTTTAGGGCTGGTCCAGGCCAACAGAAACAGCCATGGAAAAGCATGGGATATGCAAGGGCAATCATTCTTTAAGAGCCTTTGATTCTTAGGGGCACTTGGGTGGCTCAGACTTTGGCTCAGATCATGATCTCATGATTCGTGAGTTCAAGTCCCATGTCGGGCTCTGTGCCGACATCTCGGAGCCTGGAGCCTGCTTCGGATTCTGCCTCCGTCTCTCTGTCTCCGTCGCCCCTCCCTTGCTTGCGCTCTGACTCTCTTTCTCCAGTATAAATAAAACATTAGAAAATAATTAAAATCTTTAAGAAAAGAATCTTTGATTCTTAGAATAACCTTTGATGATACATAAGGTGAGAATTATTATGGATGGAGGAGTAAAGAAGGTAGATAGCGTGTCCAAAGCACACATCAGTGCCAAGGCTGGAATAGATCCTGACTGTCAGATAGAACTCATACAATCATTCCCCCACTCAGTTCTTTAGTAGGCATTTATTGAGTCTTCAGGCCCTGTGTTCAGTTCAAATTCCAGTTCCAACACAGACTTTGGACAAGTTACTCAAGCTCTGTGAGCCTTAGTTCACGGTCTATAGGATAGAGATGAGAGTGGTAACTCTCTCTTGGGGGCTCTCGTAAAGATTAAATGAGCTAATGCTCACGGAGCCTTTAGCATACACTCTGCAGGGGAGGCGGTGGCTGTCAGGTGCTGGAGTCAGCATCCCCAGCCCCATTATTCTGTTACTTCTCTCCCTCCCTCCCCAGCTCGTGCTTCCTGCTCTGGGGTTCCCACACTGCCACCCGTGTGGTGAGGAGGCTCCCGGAGGCCCCCAGACATCCAGGCACAGAGCACTTGGCGTTCCGTTTATCTTTTGTCGGAGAAGCGGCTTCTGAGCAGAACAGACTGCTCATTCAGCCTGCCATTCGCACGTTTCCTGTCTCCCTCCCTGTAAGCCGCTAAAAGGTAGGGAGGAAGCTGTTTCCTTACAGTCTCATTTACACTTCTTCCTGTCTCCCCACTCCTTCCCAGGAAAGTCAGTCTCTGTGTTCTGGTGTTTCTACGTACAAGCAGAAGCCGGCATACAGGATTCCAGGCCATGCCTTCTCGGGGAGGGCTCATCGATGTTGTTCCCACTGCACTGCCCCGGAGGGGAAGCGATCACCCCATCCCCACCCCACATGGCACTTTTGTGTGCTCTATGCTTAGATAAATGCCCTTTGGGCAAGAGCCATGGCGAGTTGGCCAGGCTAGACGGCGGTAATGGTTGGGAGCCCTGGCGAGGATCGTTGTGAAACTGACTCCTGTATGGCTACAAATTGATCCCAGACTTCTCAGAGCAGGCAAATCCCCATCGCTTCCTGTGTACAGGAGGATAATGAGGGCCGTAGACACATGAGCAGACTCACAGATGGCTGGATGTCACATGTTTGGCCATTCGTATAGAAAGATGGCTCCGTGCGGTGGTCCTCAGGTGCTGCAGCCTGTGACATGTCTGAGAACTTGCTGGAATGTCCTCCATGAGGAAATCATTTTCCTGTCACCCGTGCCAGCCTCCATACCCCATTGCTCTGCCTACATACACACATACGATAAAAATTGTCAAATACATTTGAGAAAATCCCAGACATCGTTCCTGATGGAATGCCACAGCTCACTGATGAAGAGAGAGTGGTTGGGAATGGACATGAGCGTTGGAAGATGCTAGGGTCTCTGTGACCCGTATTGAGGATCGCCACAGAAAGAAGGAGGCAGTTAAGGCCATCAGCCCCCATCTCTGGACACTCAGGCCCCTCTGGAGTCTATCACCTATCTAGAACTGTTGTCTTCAAATAATGGCATGCACAAGAATCACCTGGAGGGCTTGTTAAAACACAGATTGCTGGGTCTCCAGTCCCCACCCCCAGAGTTTCTGATTCGGTAGGTCTAGAATAGGACCTAGTATTTGCCTTTTTAGCAAATTCCCAGGTGATGCTGATGCTGCTGGTCCAGGGATCACTGATCTACTGGCTATACCCGGCCTCTGGCTTTGGTCAATGAAAAAAACTGCTTACAGATGCTGATAAAATGAGGAAGACTCAGACAAGGTGGAGCAGAGTGGGGAGTTCTCAGCGGTTCCAGAGCAATAGGAGAGACTTCCTCTCTCAGATCTGTTGGAGAATCTGCTGCCTGGACCTCTTCTCGCCAGGAGGTCACGGACCCCAGACTGAGGAATTCGGCTTCTGGCTCTAGAGAGCTTTGTTGCTGCACCTGCAATGTTGCATCCATCTATCTACTCGGGATGCCCTCTGTGTCAGTCTCTCCTGCTATGCTGGCTGCCCTCAAGAGCTAGGGACAAGTTCTGGGTAGTTCTCTCTGTGAGGCCTCAGTGTTGACGTAGTGCCTAAGTCAAAGTAGGTCCTCTTGACTGGTCTGATGAATACAAGAACAAGAAGTTCCTTCCTGTTTATTCTGCCAGGTAGGTGGATGACCTTTCTGAGGTCAGCAGGAAGAAGAAAAGAGGTCTGAGTGCAAACCCCCAGCATCCGCAGACCCCTATGTCTTTATTCATGCTATTTCTTATCTTTAGTAAACATCCTGCTCTTCTCCTTGACCTCTTGGAATGCCACCAGCTCTAACCCAGCAGGAAATTGCAGTGGAAACACTCAGACCAGGGTGGCCTAAGTGTGGGGTAACAGTAGAGATAACGGAGCAGGGGTGAGTAGAGGCCCTAGTGCAGGGAGCCTCGGGTGCCAGGCTGAAGAGTGTGCAAGTAGATGAGCAAAGTGAGCTGTGGGAGGTTTGGGCTGCAGGAGGGAACTGATGAGAGGGGAAGTCCTTTAAAGTAAAACCACAAGTCCTCATCCTCAGTGTGGGTTTTAACTCTAAAAGTAAAACTCTCATCTAGGTCCTGTAGAGCAAATTTTTGAAAATAAACATTTCCTCCTGATAGATGCTCCCAGTCTGACCAGGGCCCATTCATCAAGCTCCTGACAAGCCTATTGTCCAGACCAAGTGGAAAGACACCCAAGACCTTCGTACAGGTTGGAGGGGGAGGGGCCTTTAAGAGACTACCGAGGGCATCGTCCTTGATGTCAAGGAAAACTCAGTGCCAAGGGAAATGGCAGAACAAAAAGGACACATAAAGAATTCATACTAAATAAGAAGCATTAGAGGGGGAGGGGAAGAGGCAATTATTAGATATATACTTCATGCCTGGCATGGGATTTTAATCAACAACCACACAGCACAGACGGTAACGACACTTGTGGTGAATATAGCATACGTATAGACTTGTCAAATGGCTGTGTTTTGCACCTGAAACTAATGTCACATCGTGTGTCAACTACACTTTATAAAAGGGAAACTACACAGTGCGTCAGACCTTCCTATTCTCACTTTGCTGATTAAGGAATAGGCTCAGACAGGCAAATAACCTCTCCACGATTCCGGAACGAGAAAGTGGTAGAAATAGGCTGGTTGTGTGCCAAACCCCATGCTTGTTCCACTGCTGGGCACCGTCACTGTGTTTAGCTACACGAAGATGGTCACAGTCTAGTCCTTGTCGTGGAGCAGCTTGCTAACTTGTGAGAAGGGTCAAATGCAACCAGATAGTGACTGAAGATGACCAAATATAAGGAGAAAACTAAGGAAGGTACAAAATGCTGGGCAAACTCAGACCAGGGCAGGGGAGGTCATTTCCACCCAAGGGTATAGGGAGGATGTTTCTAAAAGAGCATTTGAACTGCCTTGGGGGCTGGTAGAATTTTGTGGGGTAGAAATAGGGAGGAGAGGCACTAGGAATTTCAGGCCAGGGGAACCTTGAGGGAAAGGTATAGAGGTAGGAGATGCCAGGGTATTTGGGGATCAGGCGATGAGTCATGAGAGAGAAATTTGCAAAAGCAGGTCAGGCAGGAGAGGGTTTTGAAGATCATATCGCAGCACAGGGGGGCACTTTTCTGTAGGCAAAGGGGACTCAGTGTGCATATCAGAGCAGGGACGTGGTCAGCTCAGACGTGGCCTGAGCGGGGCTGAGGAAAGATTAATGTGGCCACTTGTGCAGACCAGTGAATGGAGGCCAGTGTTGGAGGGCTTGATGCCTCTGCAGTGTTCAGGGGCCTCTTCGCTTTGCATTAATGAAAACAGTGGAAGCAATGGATGGGGTCTGGGCTGAGAATGAGGATCACGGAAGAGGCTGTACAAATAAGTTTGGGTTTTAATTAGGTTGGGTCCCCATAAGTCCTCAAGTAAGATCAGATGTGAGAGCAACCTCTTTGCATGGTGTCACCAAATGCAGGGAGGAAATTGGTTAAAGAGGAAGTGAGAGTCACCGAAAGCTCAGGGCAGCTCAGTTACCTCTTTTGCAGGGTGTTTTCTGTTTCTAAGAGTCTCTTTCCGATAGGAATAATCTCTCAGAAAATTCTGAGGGTGTCCTTCTCATGAGGCCTAGGACTGAAGATAGCTGGTTCCTGGCCACACTGCTGGCAGCCCTTCCATGTGAGGTCAGAGACTGCCATGGACGAGGTGGGAGCCTTCTCATCTTAGATGAGGCTGAGGATGAGGTTCTGGGCAGCTGGACTGACCTTCCTGTGGCCTTCATCCATTTGTTCTTTGGATTTATCACCCATCTGCAATTATCTCCCCACTTGCACGGTGCACACTCAGTGCTGGCCCAGATGGGAAACCTTATCTTCCCCATCATCTTAGGCAATTAAGTTTCAAGGAACGTGCAGCATGCCCCTTGGCTGTGACAGGGAGAATGATGGATGGCCAAAGTCTCATTTTCAAAATTACGAATTTGGCCAATTTTCATGATACTTGGAGAGAGAGAAAGAGTAAGAAGGCAAGGGAGGGAGGGAGGGAGGAAGAGAGAGAGAGAGAGAGAGGGAATCTGAAATGTTTAAACTCCTGACGTTTGGTAAGATACCTCAGGATGGGTTGGGTATAGAACAGGCTTGGGTCAAGTGTGGGATGGGTAAGATATATACTGGAAGCACCATTAGCAATGTCATGAGCCTGAGGAACACCTTCTCATGATTCATTTCCATGAGCAGAACAAAGTTCTTGGTCTAGTTCTAAATTCTGCAGTGCTCAAAATGCCTTCAAGTCCAAGCTGGATTCTTGATGGATTCTTGACGTTGCGGTGCTCAAAGTGCTCAAATATAAAGATGACTGCTGTTAATCGAGCACCTTATATGTGCCAGAAACCGAGCACGTTTGTATACAAATCCAATTTAATCCTCAAAGAAATCCTGAAGGTCAGAAATCCTTCCCAATTATAAAATTCTCATCCTGGAGCTCAGAGACTGAAGTGACTCGCTTGAGTCACAACATCACTAATGGAGTCTCCTATTCCCAAACCCCTGTTGTTTCCGCTATAAGGAGCTGCTTCCCAGGCTCCTCTTCCTCATTTGTTGAAGAGCCCCAGAGAATGGGGGGAAAGCAGCAGGCTTCATTATTAACCAGGGCTTCCATATCGCATGACACCAGGAGGTCTCCTCCTGGAATAATAATGTGCAGCCCTAGGGTCTGTTATGAACTTTCTTTGTTTTAGAGCAGGGCCAGAAAACTTTCTTTGTAAAGGTTCCTGTAGTAAATATTTTAGGCTTTGCAAACCTTAGGGTCTCCATGACAACTACTCATCTCTGCTGGTGCAGTGGGAAGGCAGCCATTGACAACAGGAAAATGAATGAGCATGAATTGTGTTCTAATAAAACTTTATTTATAAAAATACGCCACAAGCTGGATTTGGTCCACGGGCTTTATCTGGCCTGTGATCTGTGTTGTGCTGACCCTGCTTCAGAGTGAAGGCCAAAGAGAGGTAGACATCTACCACGAAGAACATCATTTGAGAGAAGTTTTTTCCTGAAAGCTACATCCTTCAGGACAGTGTTAGTATAAGAACAGGGGCATTGAGTGCAAACTGATAGCTGAAAGGCAAGTACGGTTTGCAGATATGACTTACTTAGCTTGTATAGTGTTTGAGATTCCAGACTGACTGCTTCCAGATAAAGATTGAGAGAATTCACATTGAAACTGAAATGTTTGCATCTTAGGAAAAACTGGAAGATCTTCCCTTGTGGGAGAATCTGCCACATTTCCCCACGGCAGAAGCTGGCTGGGGATGAGTGGAGCCTGTCCCTGTTAGGTGAGCAGGGCCTGCGTGCTACCATTGGCCATACCCTCCACGTGACTTGCTTCTCACACTTATATTACCTACTATTTGAGTTTGTGACCCATGCTTTAGAGATACTTGTTTTGAAAGAGAGAATGGGTCCCTACTCCATGTGAGGCCTTACTATCTTATGTTTTGTTTTTTTTTCTTATTGCTATTCTAATGTCAAAATTCCTATCTCTGGGCAGAGTGGGTGATAGCCAAAGTCAGGTCCTGGGGACCAAAGCAGTGTAGGATGGTTTTTCATAGCAGTGGGAAGAGGGAAAGGCCAGGGTGGATATAAGTCACGTCCTAGAGAGCTCCAAGGATGAAAACCACAGAAGTAAATGTGTATATATATATATATATATATATATATATATATTTAATGTATATACATATACATATACATATACAGATACATATATATAATATATATATATATATATATATATATATATATATAATATATATATATATATATATATATATATATATATATATATATCAATGAAAAATCAACAGCTGGGAGGAAGTCCTGTAAGCAAGACCTAGTAGAATGGGTCTGAAATGCTTGCAGCAGTGGTGTTGGGCTGGGGCTGGTCTCTGAAGAGTTTTCCCCAGTAGCCAACTAATTGGATGTGGGTGGATCAACCTTATCTATAGACCAGGATTGAAACAGGCAGCTATTAAACCACATGCTGGTTTCCCAGACTGCGTCTATTCCCCGAAAGCTTCATCTCCCTCCCTCTGCTGCTTGTTTCTGTGTTAGAAATTATACATTTTTTTTGTGGCATATTCATTAATATGGACTATCTTAGCAGGCTGTTGGCACATGGTATGCTTTTGAGAAATATGCCTGTTATCTATCCACGTCAGCATTTCTCTGTCTCTTCTTCTTTCCTCTCTTCCTGGGTTTGCTTCTTAGGGAGAAGCGTCCTTCCTCCTTGCCAACACTTAGTCTTCCTTCCTCTTAAAGTCTTGTTCCCCTTCTCTCCCAACGATTTCTCCCTCTCCTTCTTGCCTCCTGTTTTGCTTGCAGATTTGCTTACGTGCCCCCATCCCAATAGGTACAGGATAAGGCCAACCTCCCTCAACAAGGGAAAATTATGCTTCTGTTTGGTTGTTTCCCTTTTCATTACCTTCAAACTTCTCAAAAGAGAGGGGAGTTCAGACTCCCAGGTAAATATTGTGCACATGTTCAGGAAACTCTTTCTGGCTGTTGCCCTACCACTATTTTAAACCTGCTCTCCCAGGACCATTATAATATTCACTTCCAGTGATTTTCCTCAGTGGACAGACTATTGGTTAATAATATAATAATCAAATAATGGTGATTGGAATTTGTTGAACCCTTTGCTGCATACACAGTGTTTTCACATACACAATCTCCTTTTAAAGCAAATAGTAGAAATCTTATTTGTTGGTGAAGATATGAATTCTGTAAGAGAATAAGAGACAAGGTACCCAGGATAACACCATAAGCTCAGCTACTTTGATCCCAAACTTTACTCCCCTTGCCTCACTGCCCCACCATTCCCCTACAGTGCTTGCTTTATTCTGATTCTCCTACTTTTCTGTGACATCTCCTTGCCCATTTCTTGGATTTCTTCTCTCTCTCTCTCTCTTTTTTTTTTTTGCTCTTGGGTTTTGTCCTCACACTCTTCTCTTGGGATAGGGTCATCAGTTCCCATGGCTTCAACTTCTGTTTCTATGGCATACTTTAAAGTCTCTGCTCTACCACTGTGTGTTTTTGGACTAGTTACTTATATTCTTTGAGTCTCAGATTCTTCATTTGAAATATAAGAGCTCTGTGGTTGATGTATGCTTTTCTCCTCAGCTCCAACTTCACATGAAATGAAGAATGTTAAAGTAATTTTTAAAGAAAAATCAACACAGAAGTATGAGATCTAATGAATAAGTTTAGCAAGGTTGTAAAGTCAAGACCGATATACAAAAATCAATTGTATTTCTATACACTAACAATGAGAAAACCAAAAATGAGGTTAAGGAAATAGTTCCTCTTACAATGTCATTAAAAATGATAAAATATTTAGGAATAAATATAACAAAAGAGGCATAAGACATATATTGAAGACTGTAAAATACTGTGAAAAGAAATTAAAGATGATGTAAATAAATGGAAAGACATCCTATGCTCATAGATCATAAGATTTAATATTGTTAGGATGGCATTATTTCCCAAACTAATCTACAAATTCAACAATCCTTATCAAAATCTCAACTGACTTTTTTTGGAAGAGATTGGTAAGCTGATTTTAAGATTCATACACAAGACCCAGGGTAGCCAAAACAATCTAGAAAAGGAAAAAAAAAGCTGAAGGGCTCACACTTCTTGATTTCAAAACTTATTACAGAAATAAAAACAGTGTGATAGTGACATAAAAATCAATGAAATAGAATTGATAGTCTAGAAATAAACCCATACATCTATGGCCATTGATTTTTTTTACAAGTCTGCCAAGACAATTCAGTGGGTGAAAGAATTGTCTTTTCAACAAATGGTATTGAAACAATCTGATATCCACATGCGGAAGAATGAACTTGGACCTGTACTTCATATGATAACAAAAATTAACTCAAAATGCATACAAAAATAAGTGCATGAGCTAAAACTGTAAAGATGTTAGAAGAAAACACAGAGTCCATCTCAGGGACCTTGGGTTAGGCAGCAAAGAATAGATACAACAGAAAAAGTATAAGCAACAAAAGAAAAAAATAAATTGGACTTTATAAAACTTAAAAGCTTTTGTATGACACAATACTATCAAGAGTAAACACATAACCTACAGAAAGGAATAAAATATTTGTAAGCCATTTATCTGATAAGAGGCTTATGTTCAGAAAAAAGAATGTATATATAAATATAATATATATTATAATTCAAAAATAAAAGGTAACCTGAATCAAAATGGGTAAAGGGTCTGAACAGGCATTTCTCAAAAGAAGATATACAAAAGGCCAATAGGCACATCAAAAGATATCACCATCATTAATCATTAGGGAAATGCAAATCAAAATCTTAATGAGATTCTATTTTACATCCGTTAGGATGGCTTCAATAAAAAGACAAACTGTGGATGAAGATGTGGGAAAATTGGAATCCTCATACATTGCTAACGGGAATGTTAAATGGTGCAGCCTCTTTGGATAACAGTTTGGCAGTTTCTCAAAAAGCGAAACAGTTACCATATGATCCCCAGTTCCACTCCAAGGTAGTCAAGAGAAATGAAACCATATGTCCACATAAAAAACATTTATAAGTGTTCATAGCAGCATTATTTACAATGGGCCAAAGTGGTAATAACCCAAATGTCCATTTAAGGATGAATACACAAATGAAATATGACGTATCCAAAATGTGAATATTATTTGACAGTAAAAAGTAGTGACATCCTGATACATGTTACAATGTGGATGAAGCTTGAAAATATCATGCTAAGTCGGGGTGCCTGGGTGGCTCAGTAGGTTAAGTGGCTGACTTCGGCTCAGGTCATGATCTTGCGGTCCCTGGGTTCGAGCCCCGCGTCGGGCTCTGTGCTGACAGCTCGGAGCCGGGAGCCTGTTTCAGATTCTGTGTACCCCTCTCTCTGACCCTCCCCCGTTCATGCTCTGTCTCTCTCTGTCTCAAAAATAAATGAACGTTAAAAAAATATATTGTGCTAAGTCAAAGATCCAGTCACAAAAGATGATCTATTATGTGATTCCATTTATGTGAAATGATCATAATAGGCACATCAATAAAGAGAGAGTAGATCAGTAGTTGCCTAGGGTTGGAGGTTGTGGGAAAATGTGAAGTGACCACTCAGGATTTGTTTTGGGTGATGAAACTGTTCTAAACCTAGAACTAAACAGTTCTAAACTGTTCTAAACTTAGATTGTGGTCATGGTCACAAAACTCTGCGGAAGTACAAACACTGATTTGTATGCTTTAAATGGGTGAATTGTATGGCATGGGAATTATATCTCATTGAAGCTCAAAAATCACTGTATAAAGATGATGGTTGATATCATTATTCAGACAATTATCCTCATGTATATGTAATTTTGGAGTGAGAGGTATCTCTTCCTAGAAGTTAGTGGTTTGCCTGGGAATTATTTCTATGCACCGCCGAGAATACATGGTGCACAGTCACCACATCACAATATGTTCTAGAGCAAAAAGACCTGGGTTTAAATCTCCACTCTGCTACTCTCCAGCTGGGTGATACCAGACAATTTTGAGCCTTTCTATGTCTCAATTTCCCTGCTTTCCACAAACAAAGACAACAATACTGTCTGAACAATGCTAAACCAAGGGATATACTTAGAACTGTTTTAACAAAAAGCCTGGGGTGTTATATCTGCACAATAAATGCCATTTCCATCTTTTGTTTCAGAAAAGCTCCCCCAGCTTTTCCACCCTGAATGGGGCAGATAATAACTACTGCCTGGGGTTATGTGGCCAAAGCTTTGGGTAGAGGAGAGGCTGGAATGACCCAGATTTCCTCCTATGAGGTGTGTTCGTGTCTTTAAAGCCCTCCAGGAGTGATGAAAGATGCCATCAAAAGCTAAGAGCTTTCTCAACTGATTGCTTATTCTATAAAAAATTAATTAAATGGACATCATGGAATGTTTTTCAAAGCCTGGAACTTTTCTTTTCAGAAGCTCTGGAGGGTTAGAACAAAGGGTTTTCCCGGGAGGAGTGTACAGGGTCTGAGGAGCCCAGGGGTGAGTTGGAAGGAATTCCTGACTTTGTTCCCTCAGTGACGTAATGTGGTCTGAAAGCAGTTATGTTGACCCTGGAGCTCAGTTTTCCTTTCTACTAAATGGGGATTCAACTTTCCCACAGCCTCTTTCCCTCTGGGAGAGTGACGCCGGGAAACCGTCTAAAAACACTCTGACCTGTTTGGAAAAAAGGCCTCACATGGAAGCAAGGTTTCATTAGCAGCATTACTGTTTTCTACCTCTAATTTCTGTAATTTGGTGGTACTGTATAATTATAGCATAAAGACATAATTATTTAGGCTTTGCCTGGCAAGTCACATGGCCATTCCATTTGGATATAAGTACAATATCATTGCATAACAACCCACAGAAATCTGCATTTAATTGTGGTGGCGACTTGTCTCTTGTCACCCCGCCCCTCCGTTCAGCCTGAACTCCGGTGGGGACCACTTCTCGGTCTCTCTGCTCCTGCTGTCTGGATGCCCAGGCTCCATGACCCCAGGGCTGTGGTGGGAAGGGCTGGATCTACACCAGGCACGTGGATTAGAGCAAGCGTTGTAACTGTAGGCCCTGGGGTCAGAAGCTATCTGCACCTGCAAGGATTCGACAAAGACATACAAAGCTGCTGCTGTGCGATAGTGCTATTCCAGGCTCTGCGGATGCAGCACTGGGGGCAAAAAAGTCAGAAACTCCCTTTCTCACGTATGCATGTGAGGTATGGGGGAGTGGGATGGGGAGTCAGACAGGACACTCAATAGGAAGTCAAACATATACTATGTTAGTGGCAATGAGTGCTAGGGAAAAAAATTAACTAGGGGAGGGAGATCGGGAAGCCTCATTGGAAAATCACATTTGACTGAGAAGCGAAGGAAGTGAGGTTGCCACTCGAAGGAAATATGCCGAAAAGGGAAATACAGGCAGAAGGTCCGGAGACGAGGAGACCCTGGGATGCGAGCATTCTGGGGACCAGTGTGGCTATAGTGGAGTGAGCCGAGAGGTTGGTGGTAGGGATGAGACCAGAGAAGTGACAGGGGTAGGACTGAGGTTGTATGATGCAGGGATTGGTAAATTATGCACCACTGGCCTACTCTGACCTACCAGTTGTTTTCATAAGGAGAGTTTATGAGAACACAGCCACGCCCATTTGCTTCCATGTCCTTTAAGGCTGCCATAGTGCTGCAATGGGGGAGTTTGGTAGGAGTGGCAGAGTGGTGACGTGGCCTGAAAAGCCTAAAACATTTACTGTGTGGCCCTTTGCAGAGGAGGTGTGCTGGTCCTTGGAATCGGGCCTTGCAGGCATAATGCCCTATCTCCTCTGTGTCAGACAGTATACTTGGGATTCAGAGGTAAAAGAGTATAGTCCCTGGCCTCAGGGTGTCAACAGGGTAGGAGAGAGACAGGTGTCTACATGGGCAATTAAGACACAACTCCACACTGTCACACAGTGCTGTAGAATGGGACAACTAATTTGAAAAAGTGTCTCCATCTACTGAAGCTAAATACAATTATGTACTATAACCCAACACTGCCGTTCCTGAGTTTATACCCAGGGCTTATGTCTACTAAATTGTACATTACATCTACTAGAAAGCGTATATGGGAAGTTCCCTTGAAATTTTATTTGTGACAGCCTCCAAAAGGAAACACACCCGCAAATCCATCACCATTTGGATGGATAAATACACTGTGGTATATTGATACAATGGAATACTATACACCGATGAAAAAGAACCAATCTGCTACGCACAAATACATGAGGGAATTTCCCAAACCTAATGTTGGATGAAAACTTCAGACATGGAATCATACCTATTGAATGATTTCATTTCATGGATATGAATCCCAAAAATCAGGCATGATGGATCTATTCAGGTAGAAGTCAGAATAGTGGTTATCTTTGATTCTCTAGCTGGGAGGAGCAGAGGGCAGACTTCTGGGAGGCTAAAAATCTTCTGTATTTTGACTTGAGTGGTCACATGACTGTGTGTATATATATATATATATATATACACACACACGCATGCGCGCACACGCGCGTATATATAAATTTATTGAGCTCTGCACTTAAGATTTGTCTACTTCACCAAATGTAAATTATGCCTTAATTAATACATAAAAATATGCCTTAATTAATATGTTAAAAAGGAGTATAAAGACCCACTGCCACAGAAGCTGGTACTAAGTGCTACAATTATGCAGGAAAATGAGGGGCTAAATGCCTGGCAGAGAGGTAGGAATGCTTCATACTGGAGTCGGAGTTTGAGCTCAAAGAGTTATGTTTTCCCAGGGCAGATCAGAGTGGAAAGAATGTCCTTGGGAGAGGAAATAGCATATGAAAAGTCTGCAAAAGCAAAACTTATGCAGGGAACTTGTAGAAGGGCAGTGTTCCTAATCAAATACAAAACATTTCTGTCCCTCTAATCTTCTTCTTTTCCTCCTGCCCTCCTCTTCAACTTTCTCTTTGTTTGTTTGTATTTTGTTTCCATTTCATTCAGTTGTTGTACTTTCCCATTCAAGACTTTCTGTTTGATTCCGTTTTATATTTTTATAGAAACAGATTCACATGCCATGTCTCTCCCTCTCACAATGTACAATTCAGTCATTTTAGTATATTCCCAAGCTTGTGCCCCCACCACCTCTTTCTAATTCCAAAATACTCTCACGCTTCAAAAACAAATCCTCTATTACTAGACACTCTCGGTTCTCTGCTCCCCCAGTTGTTGGCAACTACTAACCTGCTTTCTCCCTCTGGATTTGTCTATAGTAGACATTTCACATAAAGTGAATTATACAATATGTGACCTATTATGTCTGCTCCTTTTCAAGGCTCATGCGTGTTTTAACATGACTGAATGGTATTCCATTTTAAAGATGTATCACCTTTTGTTTACCCATCATTGGGTGGTGGACCTTGGGTGGTGTCCACTGTTGGCCGTTGTGAATAATGCTGTTATGTGTACTTATGTACAAGTTCCTGTGTAGTCGTATGTTTTTAATTCTTTGGCGTATGTGTCCAGGCGTGGAGTTACTGTGTCATATGGTAATTCTATGTTTAATTTATTGAGGAACTACCAAGCTTCTTTCCACCGTGGCTGTACAATTTACATTTCCATCAGCAATGCATGGGGCTCCAACTTCTCAAGATACTGCCAGGACTTATTATTGTCTGTCTTTTTTACTATATGCATCCTAGTGGATACAAAGTAGGATCTCCCTATGGTTTTGATTTGCAGTTCCCTAATGACTAAAGATGTTGACCATCTTTTGATGTACTTATTGGCCATTTTTTATATCATCCTGGGAGAAATCTTTATTTGGGCCCTTTTCCAATTAATAAAAAAAAGGGCTTTTTTGTCTTTTTATTGTTGAATTTTAAGAGTTCTTTGTATACTCCAGATACTAGACCTGAAGTAGATATGTATGTTGCAAATCTTTCTCCCATTTTGCAGGTTGTTTTTTCACTTTCTTTATTATGTCTCTTTATGCACAACAGTTTTTAATTTTGATGAAGTTCAATTTCTCTATTTTTTTTTGTTATTGTTGTTCTGTGTGCTTGTAGTGTCACAGCTAAGAAAGCATGGCCTAACCCAAGGTTTCAGTGATTTACTCCTATGTTTTTTTCCTAAGGGTTTTACAGTTATAGCTCTTACTTTTAGGCCTTTGATTGATTTTGAGGTAATTTTTGTATATGGTGTGAGGTAGGGATCCAAGTTCATACTTTTGCACGTCGATTTCCATTTGCCTCAACATGGTTTGTTGAAAAGACTATTCTTTCCCCATGGAATTGTCTTAGAAGACTTGTAAAAAAATCAATGACCATAGATGTATGGGTTTATTTATTGACCATCCGTTATATTCCATTGACCTAATGTCTAGTTTTATGTCACTATTACACTGTTTTTATTCCTGTAATGTTTTAAAATTGGGAGATGTGTATCCTGTAAATTTATGCTTTTTCTAGATTGTTTTGACTATTCTGGGTCCTTTGCAATTCTGTATAAATTTTAGAATCAGCTTGTCAATTTCTATGAAATAAAAGTCATTTGGGGGGTCCCTGGGCGGCTCAGTCGGTTAAGCACCCAACTTCGGCTCAGGTCATGATCTCACAGTTTGTGGGTTCGAGCCCTGTGATGGGCTCTGTGCTGATAGCTTGGAGCCTGGAGCCTGCTTTGGATTCTGTGTCTCCCTTTCTCTCTGCCCTTCCCCTGCTCACACACACACTCTCTCTCTCTCAAAAATGAATAAACAAACATTAAAAAAAGTTATTTGGATTTTGATAAGACTTACGTTAAATTTGTAGATCAACTTGGTGAATAATGCCACCCTAACATTGTTAAATCTCCTGATGCATGGACATCAGATGTATCTCCATTTATTTACTTCTTCTTTAGTTTCTTTCCAGATATTTCTCTAGTTATCAGTGTACAAGTCTTATTTTGTTCAATCTATTCCTAAGTTATTCTTTTTGGTGATCTTACAATTGGAAGTCCTTTCTTAATTTCATTTACAGATTTTTCATTTCTAGAAACAAAACTGATTTTTGTCCTCAACACTTTGTCCTCACCAATAAATATTATAGCCTTTTACAGTTGTCTTTTAAATTATATAGGAAAAAAAGAATTACAAACATTGTGTAGTGCCCTTCCATTTCAGCTTGAAAGACTCACTCTAGTATTTCTTGTAAGTCAGATCTGTTAGCAGCAAATTCTCACAGTCTTGGTTTATCCAGTAATGTCTTAATTTATCCTTCACTTTTATAGAATAGTTTTGCTGGATATAGAATTCCTGGTTGACTTTTTTTTTTTAATTTCAATACTTTGGATATGTTACCTCACTGTTTTCTGGCCTCCATGGTTTCTGACTAGAAATTGGGTGTTTCTCTCATTGAGGATGAGTCGTATGTTTCTCGTTGCTTTAAAAGTTTGTTCATTGTCTTAAAAAAAAAAACTTTTATTATGATATGTCTATGGATGGATATCTGAGTTTATTCTATCTGAAGTTACTTCAATATGTAGATTAGGCTTGCCTGGTTGGCTCAGTCAGCAGTGTATGCAATCCTTGATTTTGGGATTTTAAGTTCAATCAAGCCCCACATTGGATATAGAGATTACTTAAAAATAAAAAAAAAATCTTAAAAAAAGAATAAGCTATGTAGAGTAAAATTTTTCATCATATTTCAGAAGTTTCAATGCGTCATTCCTTCAGATATTCTTTCTGTTTATTCCTTTCTCTCCTCTCTTTCTGGGACACCCATTATTCATGTGTTGATGTCCCAGATGTCTCTGAAACACTGTTAATTTCTTTCATTTTTTCCTTTCTGTTTCTCAGATTGAATAATCTCAATGGACCTATTTTCAAGTTCTTTGTTTTTTGTTCTGCCAGCTAAAACCATTGTTTAAACTAGCGTGTACTTTCATTTCAGTTATTATACTTTTCAACTCCAGAATTTGTTTCTTATAATTGCTATCTCTTTATTGATATTCTGTTAGATGAGATATTGTTTTTATACAATCTTTTAGTTCTTTACATATAGCTTCTTTTAACTCTTTAAAAATATTTACGGTAGCTGATTTACAGTCTTTATCTGGCAAGTTCAATGGGCTTCCTCAGGGAGTTTCTATTGATTTTTTCCCCACCCCACCCCCCTGTCACCAATACAAGTGTATTATCTATGCATTCATGGTTTTTTTTTCCCTCTCATAATTTTTTCACTGAAAACTGGACATTTTAAATAACATAATGTGGTAATGCTGAAATCGGTTTGCCCTCCCCACCCCCCCAGGGTTTGCTGTTGCTTCTACTTTTTGTAGTTGGTATTGCTTCTTTGGTGACTTTTCTGAACTAATTCCATAAACTCTTTGTCATGTGTGGACACTTACATCTCTGCTTAGTTATCTTAGTGGTCAGCTAATGATTGGACAGAGGTTTCCTTAAATGCTGGAAACCGATCAATCTCTTAATTTTTGCATCGGGGTTCTGTGTGCATGTTGAGGCATGCCTTAAACACTCAGTCAGGTAGCTGAACACTCTGTGCCAGTCTCCAGTTCCTACTTGGGCAAGGTCTCAAGTTCAGTCAGAGACAAGAGCTTGGGTCCATCTCAGACCTTTCTTGATCCAGTTAATTGCTCTGGGCATGTGTACTTCCCTGGGCATGCACATGGCCTTCTAGATTCCAAGAACTATATCACTATATCAGACATTTTCAAAACCCTATGGACATTTTATCCCTGAGCTTTATCTTTTAAGTGTTTTGGTTTATCTGTTGTTTGCCCCAACTGTTTTCCACTGCCTCAGGCAGCTTCAAAGTTAATCACTTGCTTATAATTATTTTTTATAATCTCTCCTGGGGAAAAGTTTTCACAATTTTAGATCTTTGAATCACATCAAATACAGACATCTTTGTAAGTAAGGTTTTTAAGGGAAATGACTGTACAGATGATATAATAACTGTCCTCTGAGAATGAAGCTTTGAAAAAAACTAGAGACCCTTTTTCTTCCCTCATTTGCTCCCCTCAGTGGCTTCTAGGCTATAGCTTTTCACTTGTCTCCGGTCAGTTATTCTTCAAACTGGCACAGAACTGGAAAGTGCAAAATGGGACTAGAATCAGAAGAAAAAAAAATGCTAGAAACCAAATGTCCTTAGAGAGATTATGCCTTTTTTTGAAAAAAATTCATTTTGCATAAATATTCCCCAGATTGGTTCAAGTCTTTTATTAATTTCCAGAGTTCTGGAAAAGTTGATTTTTTTCCCAATCTTTGCTAGTTTTCTCATTGCTTTTATGGAAGACAGCATTTTCAGAGGGCTGTCCTCCACAAGTTTTTCTGGTGTTGTCGACTCGCCTGAACATATTTGTGGCACAGATGCTGAAACACGCCAATGGGAGCTTACGGTCTAATTGGAGAGAGGAAGAATATGTTTGAGTATTATAGATCAATGGAGAATGTTTTAGTGTCTTCCTACTAAATTGTTGTTCAAGGACCAGCATCACTGGTATCATTAGAAGCTTGTAAGAAATACAGAAACTCAGGTCCCTTTCACATCTGTTGAATTTCAACATTGTAACAAGATCCTCAGATGATTCATATTCACACTAAAGTTTGATAAACACTAATGTCATGGACTTCTTGTTAGGTTACATAATGCCAGCTGCTCCCAGAACACCCTACCCCAATCTTAGTAGCTTAGCATGACACTTTTATTTTTCACTCACATTATGTTCAGTGTGGGTGGGTAGAGGCTGTCCCCATCTGGTGACACAAGGACTCAGGTTCTCTTCACTTTGCGACACCACCGTATAAACATGTGGCCTTCAAGGTTTTTACCCAAAGAAAGAAATGGAGCTAGCACGTGGTCTCTTAAATGCCGCAGCAAAGAAGTGACACGGAGAACTCACAGTCTGTTGGCATGAACTATTCACACAGCTCCAATCTAGCGGCAAGGGGGATGGAGACGCAGAGGTGGAGGGTGTGCAGTATTTTCACGGCACTGTCTCTGCCACTCGCCTTCAGAGAAGTTCACATGGCTCAACAGGGAGTTTTGGAGGAAGAAAAAGACCATTTTTAGGAGGATCATAGAAATAGGCTATAAAGAAAGTCTATTTTTGGGTTGGGGCTTAGAAGATGGATTGAAGGTAACTGTTAAACCAGCAGAAAAAGATTGAATCTTAGACGAAGAATGAATGGAAAGTATTGGTTTAATACGCACAATACAGTAGGAGAAGAACTGAGCACCAAAATTCATTCAGAGGGAAGGGTATGGTGGAGGTTTTCCATAAAATCATCTGCCCTCATTATAAACGTGAATAAAAAATGTTTCAGGACAGTTTTTTTGAGAGTTCGATTTGGGTGGATTCAATAATTAGAATTAGGAATTCTGAAACTGTCTGCCATAATCAACTTATAGATCATTATAAGAATGAACATACATCCTTATCCATCTGCCCAGGGAAGGGCAATGGGATACAGAGTGGGCATTCAGAGACTATATTTCTAATCCCACCTCTGTTAGGCATTCAGTGTGTGATTTGGGGCCTGACTCAACCCTGCTGAAATTTAGGGGAGCATCAACCTAGAGTAGTTCATAGACCAGCGGTTTTTGATCTGGTTGAACATGAGAATCATTCATGAAGCTTTCAAAAAGTATGAGACCGGGGCGCCTGGGTGGCGCAGTCGGTTAAGCGTCCGACTTCAGCCAGGTCACGACCTCGCGGTCCGTGAGTTCGAGCCCCGCATCGGGCTCTGGGCTGATGGCTCAGAGCCTGGAGCCTGTTTCCGATTCTGTGTCTCCCTCTCTCTCTGCCCCTCCCCCGTTCATGCTCTGTCTCTCTCTGTCCCAAAAATAAATAAACGTTAAAAAAAAAAATTAAAAAAAAAAAAAAAAAGAAAAAAAAAAAAGTATGAGACCAAGTGAAACACTCTCTCAGGATGGGATCGAGACCCTTGCATAAAAGCTAGATTAAGAACCCCTGCCATATCCTGATGGTTTTCAGACTTTAATGGGCGTACAGATCATGTGAAGATCTTGTTAACATGAAGATTATGAATCAGTGTGTCTGGGTGTGACCTGAGATCCTTTCTTTCTTTCTTTCTTTCTTTCTTTCTTTCTTTCTTTCTCCTTTCTTTCTTTCTTTCTTTCTTCTTTCTCCTTTCTTTCTTTCTTTCTTCTTTCTTTCTTTCTTTCTTTCTTTCTTTCTTTTGTTCATTTTTTGAGAGAGAGAGAGAGAGAGAGAGAGAGAGACAAAGAGAGAGCATGAGCAGGGGAGGGGCAGAGAGAGAGGGAGAGAGAGAATCCCGAGAAGGCTCTGTGCTATCAGTGCAATGCCCAATGTGGGGCTTGAGTCCACAAATTGTGAGATCATGGCCTGAGCCAAAAGCAAGAGTCAGACGCCCAACTGACTGAGCCACCCAAGTGTCCCTGAGATTCTTTATTTCTGACAAGCTCTTAGGTGTTGCTGCTGTTGATAGTCCAGGATCCACCAAGGCCTGGATAATGTTTAGTAATTCATCAATTTTAGTCAAAAGACTGCTTTTCCCAACCTAACCGAACGGGCCAGTGGTTTTTGCATTGTCTAAAAGCAGGCTGGGTGGGCTCAGGCAGGGGAGCCTCTGGAGGGAGAAGTGAAATGTTTGTACTCAGAGGCTAATCCATTGCCTGCTCCAGGGCATCGGCAAGATGTGTGAGCGGGCACCACCCCTCTCTCATGTCAACACCCCCCTTACACCGAGGGCAGGCGGTGCTGCCTCTGGGGACGCTGGACAGACTGGTGAAGGATCAGAAGGAGCTACGGTTAGGCCATGAATCAACACAAGCTGTGCTGTGCCACTGGCAATGAGGAAGGCAAGAAGGGGGAGCGTAGTAAAATCGCACGCAGTAAGCACCCGGGAATCCAGCCGGGCACTGCCTGTGCATTAAATCCTTTATTCTCTATGAAAATCCTCAAAGGCTGGCAGTATTAACTGCATTTTCTAGATTAGAAATTGTGACTCAGAAAAGGTAAATTGCTTGTCAGCCTGGAAAGCATCTCCGTGACACCGAAATCTACCTTCCTTTCATTACAACACACTAAAGAGCATCTTATATGTTAAGTCATGCTGCTGGCGGGCAGAGGAACTGGGTGACATGTCTTCCATTTGTGAGTCAGTTTGTCATGGCCGTGATAGAAGTGTTGTCCATCTCGTGCTTCTCTGTAGCATTTTCCATCCTTTAGAGTTTATCTAAAGGTAGGAAGACAAGAAGAAACAACCTATAAATGGAGGTTGTGGGCAAGGAAGCAACGAAAGTTCAAGAATTGCTGGCACTTGTTTTCTGGGCTCTTCTCTTCCTCTGGTGTCTGTCATTATCAAGACCAGAGAAAAGAAAACCATATAATGCAATGCAATTTTGATAAATAAAATATTATGTATATTTTGTCTTACTCCTTGGCCCCCTCCATTCCAACTAGACTTTGCTAGCTAGAATTTTCTTTTTTACCCTTTCTTAAAAATGTTTATTTATTTTTGAGAGAGACAGCATGAGCAGGGGAGGGACAGAGAGAGAGAGGAGACGCAGAATCCAAAGCAGGCTCCAGGCTCTGAGCTGTCAGCACAGAGCCTGACATGGGGTTCGGACCCCTGGACCGTGAGATCATGACCTGAGCCGAAGTTGGACACTTAACCCCCTGAGCCATCCAGGTGCCCCACTAACTAGAATTTTTAAATAGGATAAGCTGACTCTGTTGCTCAGGGCATTTATACTCTCTGTTCCCTCAGGTAATGCTATGTCTTTCTTTTCCCATCTTCCTTGGCCTTGATGACACCTCCTCAGAGAACATTTCTCTGACCAGATTGCCTGGAATGGTTTTCCCATGCCAGCCATCTCATGATTCTCAACCCTCTGACCTTGCTGTATTTGTATAGGATTCCTGACTCTTTGATCTTATATGTTATATCTTTTTATCTGATTACTATCTGTGCCACTCACCTGCTAGTACAATACTTGTCAAGCTTTTCCTTAAAGGGTCAAATTGGCCCTTCAGCCTTTGCATGCTGTCCAATCTCTGTTACAATGACTCAGGTCTGCTGTCGTGGAACCATCGGCAATTTGAACATTGATTGGGTGTGGCTATGTTCCGCTAAAACGGCATTTACAAAAATAGGTAGTGGGCTAGACTTGGGCTGCATGCCACAGTTTGCTGATACCTGATCTAGAAAATAAGTTTCATGTAAACATTGTCTTTCTGGTCTCCCACAATGTGCCCAGTATTAAAACTCGGGGCTTAGCATCTAGTAGCATTTAAAATTTATTTTTGAATAAATGTGTGAATGCATGAGTGAACCCAATACCTCAGGGAATGGGGAACACGTGGGAACTTAGACCACAAAATAAATAAATTACAGGATTTTAAAGCTGATACTCCCTCTCCTAAGGCAGGGTGATATCTCTGCTGCCATGACATGTCTTCATTTTTAAAAGAATAATTAAACAATTTTTTAAAGTAGGGTGAGAGCCAGATAACAATACAATTAATACTGGCGTGATCTCTGTGAACGGGCTTTGCCCCCTGCCCCTTCTAAGCTGAGCATGACCAAGGGTTGCGGGGGGGGGGGGTTGAGCAGAAATTCACAGAGAGCTTTGGGGATCTGAGAATAGAGCAGACCTGTTTCTCTGCCTCATCTGTACTTGAAGACCTGAGGAAATGTCGAGCATGGCAAAGAAGGAATGAAGATGGAGATTGGATAGTGTGGTAGGGGGACTGTCATCCTTACAGAACTTGTACTTATGCCAACATGGCAGAGGTCAAGGATCAATGGCCACCATGCATCTAAAAGCAGCTTGACAGTGGTCTTGGGGTTGGACCTTTTAGATGTCAGCTAGGACCAATGAGGTGTATCCTGGAGGGACTAAGGCCTTCCTAGTAGATGTCGGCATACAGCAGATGCCTTTCCCCAGCCCAGTATCAAGGTGATATGAAAAACCTACCTCTTGGGCACACTATCTCTGCAATCTCACAGCATCATGCTTAGAAAGACCTCGTGCTTAGTTTAATGCAGTCTTGAAATTCTTAATAATTTTTTGAACAAGAGATTCCACATCTTCTTTTGGCATTGGGCACTGCAAACAATGTAGCTGGCCTGGCTTTGTGTAAATACACTAAACTTAGATCCAAATCCAAGGAGAGAAAATGATGTTATTCTGTGATTGAACGGAGAAAACTTTTAATGGACTTGTTGAATTCAGTTTACCTTAAATTGTCAAAAGTTTAAAATTTTGTAAAGAAGGAGAATGGGATGACCTTGAAACAGATTCATTAAGATACAGAAAAATAAGCTGAAACTTTTGCCCAACGTGCATTTGTGGGCTAAGATTCTGGTTTCTATTGATAGGTAGAAAACGAACTAAACATAGATCATTTTCTAGCAGATTAATTAAGGTCCCCACTGGATTTTAATTCATTGTGAAAATACTAGGGAACTGAATTTTCAGTCTCTGAGAACCTTTTCCAGAACTATCCTGTTATCATGGGAGGGTTGTTTTGGAACACAGGGGAAATGGTCTAATTCTTATTCCTCACATAGTCCTTATGAATTAAGCAAAAGCCGTATATATTCAAGAACTCAAAGCTTTAGGTCTAAGATCAAAAATTAGCTTGTGTTGAATAAGCAGACTGCACAGTACAAGCTGCCTCCCAAGAGAGAGGAAATGAGAACAGTCTGGAGCCACGAGGAGGATGTAAGGATAAGGGGACAGGACCAGGGGCAGCTGGCAGATCATTTTATGTTGAGGGTAACTCTCATCCATGTCCACTCTGGCTGAGACGGACATCTCTCTAGGTGACTGGAAAAGGGCATAGAAATAAAGCCAGGCCTTGTAATGATGCTGTTTTTATGAGGCTATATAGTCCCCGCTCGTGAAACTCACATCCCCATAACAATTCAGTCACCAAGAATTCTGAAAAATCACAGAAGCCTAACACATCTTTGTTTTCATGTGGAATAGGGGGATTTTCTTAGACTCTTTCGATAGTACATCTTAGGGCTGTCATGATAATATGGCATTTATTTGTAGGAACACACCCTGTATCAAGGAAAGGGCATCTTGTGACATAATGATGTTCTTCCAAGTACAAGGAGTCTGTGGACCTGTACGGCCCTCTAGGAGCCTAGTATAAGCAAGGAAGGGCAGGTAGCGTATGTCAGGGGCGAATGTCCACATTGAATTTCTGCAAATTAACTCTTGGAGGAATTGCTATAAGTTCTTCAAAAACAATAATCTCTCTAAAATGCATACTTGATCATGGCACGAGCTGATGCTGACCTTCAATGTTCCCCGGTTGAGTAATGTATCAATTTAGAGCCCTCAGCTTGGCCACTGGGCCCCACTGTGGCCCAACCCCCACCAATTCTCTACTTTCACCTCTCAGCTTGCTGTGTTCTGCCTCTCAACCTTTGCTTGTGCTCTTTTCTCTGCCCGAACTCTCTCTCTCTCCTCTTTCTGCTTGTGATTATGTCTTCATTTTCTTCTCCTCTGTAAAATCCCACTAATGCCTCCAAGTAAAAGTGCTACCTCCCTCCTTTGGGCCAACATTAAAGCCCATAAGGGCCTTTATTAGTGCCCTATTCTCACTCTGCTGTCTGGAGTACAATCTGGGAGCCCCTTCAGGGCAAGGACTGGGGAAGTTGTTCACCACCACCTGGCCTGTTGCATGATAAGCTCTTAATAAATATTTGTTGAATAAATGAATGAATGAGTGAGTGAGTGAGTGAGTGAATAAATGGACCCTTGCTAGACTGTGAGCTCTCAGTGGACAAAGCGCTATGCTTTTTCACTCATGCATTACCTGAATATTACGCAGTAGTTAGGAAAAGTGCAGTTATTGCTTATTTATAAAATAAATATGCCATTGAAAAGCAAATCTTTCTGATAGCAGAAGAGGCTGCACACTCAGTGGAGAGTAGCTGCTTTGGGAAGAAACACTGAGAAACCACAAGACAACACCCCCAACCAATGTGAACACAAGGCCTTTTTGGAATTCCTTAATTCATCATCAGCCTTTAATTTCATAGAAAGAAATTTGTTATGGGTAGGGTGATTATACATCCTGTTAGCCTGGGGCCATATTGGTTAATGCGTGTCATCTTAGAGTAATTTTTGGTTGATCCCCTTTTATTCACCAAAGTGCCCTAGTTTGGAAGATAAATTATAGGGCCACCCTAGCTGTGTGCTAAGTAATATGCATATATTACAGGTCTCAGGTTATTACTGCTTCCATAAAGCCTAAAATGTGATACCATCTGAAGAAGCTTGCAATGGAGTAAGAAGGATGAGGGAAATGCTCACAAATTAAAATGCACCCAACACATCACTAGGTGAATTGAAGAGGTTGCACAATGAACAATATCCATGTGTTGGGCAGTTCTGGGAAAGGTTTATAAGAGACCGTGGCACTGGACAAAAGCCCTGAAGAATGAAGAAAGGGTCCTTCTTTCAGAAACGGAGGTCTCTTATATTTTCCTGGAAGCATCTAGAGCAATCTTGCCCTGGCTTGTACTGGTGTTTTCTCCTGCTCCCCCCAACCCCAATTTTGCTGACAGTTGCCCACACCTAAGATGCCTTCCCTCCTTTTATGCACTTATCTGAGGGTTACTCATTCTTCATGACCCAAGTTGAGCCTGCACCATTCAGGGTATGCCCAATTCACCATGATTCCTACATATCTGAACTCCTATAGATCTTATGCTCTTCAACTCTTCCACTGATTTGCCATTTGCCATATGGTGTCTTCTAGAATTTCTTTCCATTTGAAGCATCTACCCTTAGCTCCAAGTAAAAGAGCAAACCTGCTGGTGAGAATCAGACAGGTTTGGCTGAAGGAGCAGAGACTGAAAGCCAGTCACCCTGGAGTGACTGTGGCAGAGAAGGTAAGGGACTGAGTTCTAGGACCAGGTATCAGCCAAGAGGAGCAGAAACTGTCTGTGGGAAAATGTCGGCCTCAGCCTAGAGTAGTATGAGTGGCTCTTTACTTGGGACTTGGGACACAAGGATCCCTACAGATATATATGGAGAAGGGAAGAAGCAGCAAAAAGTTCAAAGGTAGACTTGTCCAGTCACTGGGGGTGAGCAGAGGTTGAGCAAGTGGCTCCAAATAATGGCGGAACAAGCCACTTCCTGTTGGTGACATGGGTTCTTCCAGGTCTCGCTGATGCCTAAGCTTTGCCCAAGGTAGGGAGGTCTGGAGAGGATGGGCTGTCCACAAGGCACAGGGGCAGTCATGGAAGGAGCAGCGAGTAGACTTTTCAGGCTGTCGGCAGATTTTAGGAGTAGGGCACGCTGTTTCCATGAGGCCCATGGATTCTTCAGGAAGCAAGAAACAAACAGTAAGGGACAAGAGCACAACAACCTGGGACTGTAAGACCACACAGGACGGAAAGAAACACCTCAAGAATAATTTTCCTGTTTTGATTCAGAAAGAATTTCTGTAGAAGCTGAGATAACCAAATAATTGTGCTGAAAGAAATGAGCAAATTGATGTGAGTTCTAACCTGGTCATCTGGGAAACACCTAATACATGCCTTCCTTTACTATTTTTCTTCCTTCTTTCCTTCCTTCCCTTCCTTTCCTCCTTCCTTCCCTCCATTCTTAAGCACAGTATTTAGCCTGATGCCCTGAACCTGGAAGGTCATAAGTGCTTGATAAATATTATGACTGAATGACTGTTTAAGAATGTTCATGGAACATAGGCATTTGAATCACTCTTGAAACTCACATATCAGTCATTAGCAACGTCCTTGGCTACTTGGTTATTTATTTTGGAAATACCCTTTTAAGATCCATCCTGTGGGCACTATCTCTTGGTGTCTGTATGGTTCCATGCTCAGATAGTTTGACTTTAACGTTCTTAACCTGCTTGCTGAATTTGGGTAATGGTGGATGCCATAAGGAGGGGAAACAACATAACTAGAAGTCAAGTTCTAGAACCCAAATGGTCTGAACAGAGGAGAACAGCAAGAGCTATGATGCTGGTTGGGCACAGAATGGTTTACAGGAACAGAGCACAGAATCCACCAGGCGATCATTGACTCTCTGGCCAGCCCCAAAGTAGTCAGTCCAGAAATTTAGAAGAAAAAGAATTAAGACAGGATAGCTCTTTGTGAAGTGGCTAAGGAATTTGCTGAGTCAGTAAGGGTCTCTACATTCTCTTGACTTTATTTTGTGCCTGAATTGGGGGATGGTGGCAGAAACTTCTGTTTGGGCTTTGGCTCATTCTCGCCCACTTTGACCAGTATCCAAACCTCTTCCTATTTCTGCTGCCTTTTGTAAGGCTCTCTCTCATCACCGCGTGCTCCATGATCCTCTCAGTTCAGCCCTTTAGGTGCTTTTCAAGTTCAGATGCAATCTTGGACTCCAGAAAGCAAGAATATACAGATGGCCTGTCCTTTGTTTCTTTCTGACACTTCAGTGTATGGAATTTCACACTTACCACAACTTTTGCCAAAGATTGGCTGACTTTTTCCACCCAAGAAAGAGCTTCCCAATGGGTGGCCTTGGCTCAGAATTGCTGGTGGACCAAAATGCTGACTCTCAGGTCTGCGGGGCAGTGGAGCTTCTTGACTGATCTCCAGGGTCATGTTAGGAAGCATTTATATAAAGGTTTAGTTTAGGAGCAACATCCTTAGGAAACTCTAATCCTCAAGGAGCCTGACATCTTTTTTTTTCAAAAATGAAGAAGAAACACACCAAACGACTCTTTTTCAGGGCTTCAGGAGATTGTCTGAGAAGCACTGCTTGCTCTGGAAAAAGATTAACGCTGCACAAATCATCAATTACTCTTCAGGGCAATCATCATAAGCTCTTTCTAATCCCCTTACTTGGCCACTCTTTGCCTGCCTTGATGTCTTTGCCTCTGTGTTTTTGAACTCCTGCTGCCCAGAAAGTTCTTCCTCCCCTGGATGACCTATCAAATGCCCAACTTGTCTTTCCAGAAGCATCCAGCTCAGAATCATCGCCTCTGAGAAGCCTTCCATGATTTCCCCAGGCAAATGTGGGAGCTGTTTGTGTGGGTCTACTAGATTGCTTTCTATTACTCTATTTGAGTACTTAATTTCATAATAAAAAAAAATGATTGCCATAGGCCAAGAACTCTGCTCAGAACTGGGAAAAAATAGTAATAAAAGGGGGGTAGACAGAATGTTCTCATCCAAATTCTTATACTCTGTCTCTTGTCACATTGGTGAAATGATGTGCTTGTGTATGGGCTCTGTGCATAAGGAGAGCACAGTCTCTGAAATAAAGCTGTCTGGGCTCATACCCTGGCTCTGCATCTAACTAAGCTGTGGGACTGGGAGCACTCTAAATTCTCTGTGCCTCGGTTCCCTTATCTGTAAAATAGGGATATTAGTATCACCTCACAGTGTTATCATGAGAGGTACATGAATGAACATTTATAGAGTGCTTAGAACAGGGCTTGGAATTTAGCAAGCTCTCTTTAAATTGTAGTCATTATTTCACTAGACTCTTTTCCCTCTGGAGTAGGTCCCCAATTTTATTTTTTGTGTATTCTAAACATTTGATGTAATATGTAGCACACAATGAGTGCTTAATAAATATTTGTTGAATGAATGAACCATTATACAACAGATTAGTTTTAAAAAGAAAAGACTCTAATTCATACATCTCCTCCAAGGCAGAGAATTCACTGTTTGTTCCCTTAAGACATTCAGCTTTGACAGTCATGCATGAAACCATATTAAGCCTGGAGAATTTTCCATCCGCTCTGGTGGCTGCTATTGATTTTACCTACTGAGATATTTGGTGCCTTCATAAAATGAAAAATTATTCACAAACAAAACAGGAAAACAGTCTTTAAATGCTTATATCTGCAATTCACATGTGATTTAACATTTTCCCTTTTGGAGAGGAATGAAAAATATCTCTCCGTTTTGGATGAGAGTAAAAAATGGCTCCAAATCAATTGATTATTTGGTCTATAGACATTTCAGAAGATGTATGGGGAAACAGAAAGTAATTTTGTAAACTGATTTTGCTTGGAAACAGCAGAAGATCGGATTTCCTTTTTGGCTCAGCCAGAAACCGAGATTTTATGTACTGGAGTTTGTTGTGACGGAATCTGCCAGTTAAGTGGGTCAAACATTTATTTTGAATCACCTGTCTGCTCTGCCTAATGCTTACTTGAGTAAACTGGCTCACTCAATTGTCCTTGTTTGGAATGGGAAGAGAGCTGTGGTACAAGAGCAATGCCACGCTTTGCAGGGACCTGGGTGCCCTCTCTGCCTTTTTATTAGGTAATTTTATTCCTTTTGGGATCAAAGTCTTTTGACAATCCAGTATAAGCCTGTCACTCTTCCAGGTTTCCCCCAAAGTTCACCAGGAGCCTGATCTGAGATCTAATATAGACTCATCCCTCCCTCTCCTCTTTATTAATATCAAAGTATGTTACCAATTACTTAACACCTTTCACGTGTCAGGTTCTTTACGTGCATGATCTCCCCTAGTCCCCATAATGGTGGCACCTAATAGTCTTCGTGATGGTCTCAGTGGCTTCCCACACTACCGTTTTATGGTCTACCTCATGTCACAGTTCAGTCACATGCTTCCGGGGTGGTCTCCTTCAGTGTGATTTAGGATCCAGGCTTCATTGATCTGGTGACTGCCTCCCCACTCCCAGGACATTGGAATGCTCCACTGGACCCTCTCCATCCACTGGGACACTGGAGAATAGTGTAATGGGATGAACTATGTCCTCCAAGAAGGCCTGTTCAAGTCTCAACTCCTTGGACCTGTGCATGTGACCTTATTTGGAAATAGGGTTTTCGCAGATATGATGAAGACGTAAGTTAAGATGATGTCATTCTGGAGTAAGGCAGGTCCTAAATCCAATGACTCGTGTCTTTGCAAGGGAAGAAATATTTGAAGACCCAGGGAAGAAGACCACATAGTGGTGTAGACAGAGACTGGAGTGATAACGTCTATAAGCCGGGGGTTACTCTCAACCACCAGAAGCTAGGAGGGAAGCCTGGAACAGATTCTCCCTCAGAGATTCCAGCAGGAACCAACCCTACTGTCACCTTGGTTTCAGACTTCTGGCCGCCAGAACTGTGAGAGAGTAAATGTCAGTTGTTTTAAGCCACACAGTTTGTGGTAAGTTTTATAGTAGCCTTAGGAAACAAATACTCCAAAGTAGGAGAGTACACAGAAGTCTTCCCTACTGTGGGTGCTTTTAGCACTTTAGATGTTGCTCCATTGGCTTCTTGCTATTTCCAGTGAGAGAAATCTAGTGTCTGCTTTATTTTTGTTCTTTTGTACATGATGTGGCTTTCTCTGGCTGCTTTACAAATTTTCTTTTTGTCATTGGTTACATTTTTTTTTAACTTAAATCTGAGTTGGTTAACATATAGAGTCATACTGGTTTCAGGAGTAGAATTTAGTGGTTCATCACTTACCTATAACAGCCAGTGCTCATCCCAATAACTGCTCTCCTTAATGCCCATCATCCATTTAGCCCATCTCCCCACCCAATATCCCTTCACAACCCCTGGTATATTCTCTGTATTTGAGAGTCTCTATGAATTGCCTCCTTCTCTGTTTGCTTCCCCTTCCCCTATATTCATCTGTTGTGTTTATTAAATTACACATATGAGTGAAATCGTATGGTATTTGTTTTTCTCTGACCGACTTATTTCATTTCACCTAATACCCTCCAGTTCCATTCATGTTGTTGCAAATGGCAAGAATTCTTTTTGATTGCCAAGTAATATTCCATTATGTATGTATGCTTTCCCACAAACAGTGAACAAGTGTTCCCCTTTCTCTGCATCCTCGCCAACACCTGTTATTTCCTGAGTTGTTAATTTTAGCCATTCTGACAGGGGTGAGGAGGTATCTCATTGTGGTTTTGATTTGTATTTCCCTGATGATGAGCAATGTTGAGCGTTTTTTCATGTGTCGGTTGGCCATCTGGATGTCTTCTTTGGAAAAGTCTGTTCGTGTATTTTGCTCATTTCTCCACTGGATTATTCGTTTTTTGGGTGTTGAGTTTGATAAGCTCTTTATAGATTTTGGATACTAACCCTTTATCTGATATGTCATTTGCAAGTATCTTCCCCCATTCCATCAGTTGCCTTTTAGTTTTGCTGATTGTTTCCTTTGCTGTGTGGAAGCTTTTGATCTTGATTAGGTCCTAATAATTCATTAAATTTTTTTAATGTTTTTTGTTTATTTATTTGTTTATTTATTTATCTGAGAGATACAGAGAGAGAAAGCTGGGAAGGGGCAGAGAGAGATGGAGAGAGAAATCCCAAGCAGGCTCTGTGCTATTAGCACAGAGCCAGATGTAGGGCTTGAACTCATGAACCATGAGTTTATGACCTGAGCCAAAACCAAGAGTCAGACACTTAACAGACTGAGCCTCCTAATAGTTCATTTTTGTTTTTGTTCCCTTGCCTCTAGAGACATGTCTAGTAAGCAGCTGCTTAAGCTGAGGTCAAAGAAATTGCTGCCTGTTTTCTCTACTGTTAACACTGTTGTTCCACATAGTACTGGAAGTCCTCGCATCAGCAACGAGACAACGAAAATAACTAAAAGGCATTCAAATTGGTAAGGGAGAAGTCAAATTTTCACTTTTCTCAGAGGACATGATACTCTACATGGAAAACCTTAAAGACCCCACCAAAGAACTGCAAAAACTGATACATGAATTCAGCAAGTCACAGGATGTAAAATGAAGCAGCAGAAGGAGAAATCAAGAAGTCAACCCCACTTACAATTGCACCAAGACCCATAAAATACCTAGGAATAAACCTAACAAAGAGGTAAAAGATCTGTACCCTGAAAACTATGGAAAACTTACGAAAGAAATTGAAGAAGACACAAACAAGTGGAAAAACATTTCATGCTTATGAATTGGAAGAAGAAATATTGTTAAAATGTCTATACTATCCAAAGCACTCTACACATTCAATGCAATCCCTATCAAAATAAAACCAACACTCTTCATGGAGCTAGACAAACAATTCTTAAATTTGTATGGAACCAGAAACCAGAAACCAGACCCCTTTCCCTTGAAAAAGAAAACCAAAGCTGGAGGCATTACAATTCTGGACTTCAAGCTGTATTACAAAACTGTAGTTATCAAGACAGTATGGTATGGGCACAAAACAGACAGAGATCAATGGAACACAGTAGAGAACCCAGAAATGGATGCACAAGTGTATTGCCAACTACTTTTTGACAAAGCAGGAAAGAATATCCAATGGATAAAAGATAGGGTGCCTGGGTGGTTCAGTCAGTGAAGTGCTGACCTCAGCTCAGGTCATGATCTCTCAGTTCATGAGAGAGTTCAGTTCATGAGTTTGAGCCCGCTCCGTGCTGGTGGCTCAGAGCCTGGAACCTACTTCAGATTCTGTGTCTCCTTCTCTCTCTGACCCTCCCCAACTTGTGCTCTGTCTCTGTCTCTCTGTCTCAAAAATAAATAAACTTAAAAAACATAAAAAAAATGATGGTCTCTTAAGCAAATGGTGTTGGGAAAACTTGACAGTGATATGTAGAAGAATGAACCTGGACCACTTTCTTACACCAGACACAAAAGTAAACTCAAAATGTATATAAGACCTAAATGTGAGACAGGGAACCATCAAAATTTTTATCACTGGTTTTAAGCAATTTGATGATGATTTGCCTTAGAGTAGTTTTCTGCTTCTTCTGTTTGAGGTTCATTGAGCTTTTTGGATAGTGGGTTTACAGTGTTCTTCAAATTCACAGATGCTTTGTTTATTTTTACATTTTTTTCACTTTGTGTGGAGTTTTGAATAGTTTCTCTTGCTATGTCTCTAGCTTTACTAATAATTTTCTTCTGAGAGTTCCTATAATCTTCTGTGAATCCCTCCCATGGTATTTTTCACCTCAGATATTGTACTTTTCATCTCTATAAATTTGATCTCATTACATTTTAAAATAGTTTTCTTATATCTACTTAACATGTTCAATCTTTCCTGCAGCTTCTTCCATATATGTAATACAGTTATTATAACTATTTTAATGTCCATGTCTACTAATTCAATTATTTATGTCATTTCTGGGTCAGTTTTTATTGATTGAATTTTCCGATTTGGAGTTGATTTTCCTGCTTCTTTGCATGCCTGGTAATTCTTGGTCGTGTGCTACACATCATTATTGCCGTTACTTTCCTGGTTGTGGGATCTTTTTGCATTCCTGTAAATAAATTTTAGTTTTGTTATAGGAAATGGTTAAATTATTTGGAGACACTTTGACACTTTATAGTGTTTCTTTTAAGCTTTTCTGGGTGGGATCAGAGAATTTAGTGTAAGGCTAATTTTCCCCACCTCTGAGGCAAGATATTTCTTAGCCTTTTAAATTATGAGGTTTTTCACTGTGACATGTGGGAACTGGCACTATTCCTGGTCTTCCATGAGCTCCAGACTCTGTTCTTGCTAATCCTTTCAGGTGATTCTTTCTTTGAATCTTTGGGGTCAGAGAACTTTTTTCCTCCACATGCCTGTTCTGATCAGTATGCAGCTAAATGTGTAATGGGGACTTCCTGCAGATATCTAGAGCACTCTCTCTTTGCAGCTTTCTCTTCCTCTGTATTCTTCCCTGCACTCTCCAGCTGCCTTAGCCTTTTCAGACTCTGTCTCCTCAATTATCAGAGAAAGTCTAGACTCTTCTTGGGTTTCCCTCCCTGTACTGTGACCTGGAAACTTCCACCAGGCTGTAAATTGGGATGATCTTAGGGCTCAGCTTTTTGTTTCTACCCTTGGGAATTGCTAGCCTTCATTGCCTCTTTCCACTGTTTTGGATAATGTTGGTTCATATGTTTATTCAGTTTTCGGTTGTTTTACGTAAGAGGTTAATCTGGCCCTATTTTTCAGTGTTGACTGGAACACTGTGGTGGATTGAACAGGGGCAGAAATTCTTTGACACTCTTCCCATCAAGAAGTATGGTTTATGTCTACTCCCTTTACATACAGGCAGGATGTATGGCTGGTCAAGAGAATACAAGAGAAGTAACACTGTGCTAGCTTCTGAGTACAGACTTTAAGGGACTCACAAAGTCCTCTTCTTGTGTCTTAGAATTCTATTACCAGAGTGGAAGGAAACCCATCACCCCATAGAGAACCTTATGTGAGAGAAATGGAGGCACCAACTCATCAGCCATATGAGAGAGTGATCTTGGAAGTAGATCTAACTCCCATAAAGCTGTCCCAGCAGACGCCACATGGGAAAGAGACAATCCATCCCTCAGCTCTGCCCAAATTGCCGATTCATGAGCAGAGTCAATGGTTGTTATTGTTTTAAGTTGCTGAGTTTTGGGGAAGTTTTATTTATTTGTTTGTTTATTTGTTTATATTTATTTATTTATTTATTTATTTATTTTCTACAGCAATAGATATCTAGAACACCCATTCTTAACAGGCAGGAGCCCACCATTTGACTCACTCACTGAAAGGAGCTGGAAGACAGTTTCTTCTGAAAGAAGAAAACATGAATTTTCTTAGTGTATACTATTATCTCCTCACACTTATGAAGTAGGTTTATGACCCTCCTGGATACTCTGGAAAACGAAGACTTGGAGAGGGCACACAAGATGTCCAAAGTCACAGCAAGTTAGTGAAAGTGTCAAGATTTTTCTCTGTTTCTTTTGCTGTTGTTGTTGTTATTGGTGGTGGTGGTGGTGTTTACTCCTTCCTCCTTTCCCTTCCATGGATCTTTCATCCATCTGAGCAGCTAGACCCCTGTACATTCATAAATCCCTCCTCTTTGTGAATCTTCCTCCTCTCCTAAGGAGCTTTGACAAATGACTGGAGTTAGTGTACATGGTTGGAGCTGAGAGAAGGAGACCCAGAAGTGAAGTGAAATGGACCCCATAATAGGGGTACATGTGACACTGAGGGTCACATGGGAAATCAATCCCAGAGTCTAGCAAGAAGATCCTGAATGCATCACCAAAATATCAGGAAATTTAAGATGTAGGGTGCAGGGAGTAGAGACTAAGTTTTAGGGAGTCTTCGGAAAATGCCTTGAAGCAACATTGTGATTAGCTCAGGAACAGCTAGTTTTGAAAGCTCCCACCTGGGGCTGCCATTTGCTGTGCAGTGAGGGGGCTCATTTAGGCTGGTATGGATTTAAAAAGGGGGACTCCCAAGCAACAGCTTATTGATTTTGACCCTGGGATGATTAATATGTCAGCCTGGCTGGGCTATTATACCCAGTTATTCAACCAAACCCTAATCTAGGTGTTGCTATAAAGGTATTTTGTATAGGTGGTTAATATCTCCTTTAGCTGACTTCATATAAAAGAGATTATCCTTGAGTGCTTGGATGGCTCAGTCAGTTAAGCATCCAGCTCTTGACTTCAGCTCAAGTCATGATCTTGTGGTTCATGAGATCAAGCCCTACATCAGGCTCTGTGCTGAGCATGGTGCCTGCTTGGGATTCTCTCTCTCTCTCTCTCTCTCTCTCTCTCTCTCTGCCCCTCTCCTGCTCATGCTCTCTCTTTCAAAAATAAATACATAAAAATTAAAAAAAGAGATTATCCTTGATAATGTGCATGAACCTCCTCTAATCAGTTGAAAGGCCTTAAGAGCAAAACTGAGGAACGAGGAATGAGAAATTTTGCTTCTAGAGACTGGAAGTTTCTAGACTTCCAGTCTACCCTATGGATTTCAGGCTTGCCATTCTTTACAATTGTGTAAGCCAATTCCCTGAAATAAATTTTCACACACATACACACACACACACACACACACACACACACACACACATCCTACTGGTTCTGCTTCTCTGGAGAAACCTGCCTGATCCAGACTCTATGAGGGGCGCATGAAATCCAGACAAATTACCATTCCGATACCGTATTTGAGCCCTTTGCTAAAATATCTGAGAATATAGGTGTTAGCATTACGACTCAGTTGTAAATATTCAGAGAGAAGCAAGGGCTACCACCAACTTGACCTGATCTTGGTGGCATCAATTACACCCTTGAAAGAGATGAGCAAGTTCCCCACACTCTGATCTCCATTGCTCAGCAAATCAATGCAATGCTCATCTTAGAAAGCTGACTTATTGCCCTAGAAATCCAGGAGCTTCTTAGGTGGCAGAGTGGCCTCTCCTATCAAACGTTTACCCTTAAATTTGGGCTCAAGCACTGTGGGGACCAGCGCTGCTTTAAGGAATTTCTCTGAGAGGCAGTTATCTGCATTGCACAACGAGGCTTAGGCAATGCTTACTGGAAGGCAGCAATTTAAACTCTATGCACACACCAGTGGCCTCTGAATTAACTGCAATGTGTGTGTTAAAAGGAGAGAAAGAGGTAAAAAAAAAAAAAAATGGAAAGAAAGAATGTGAGATCTATAGCCAGTGTCATCATTACGGGCCGTTCAATGAAGACATCTACTCCATGCTCGGTGGCCGTCAGAGCTGCCACAAGACACATGACCGTGTGATGGGGTTGGGGAATGAGATGCGGAAATATTACGCCATTCAATAAATCAGCGGCCCATCCTCTCTCTGAACGCAGCAGCCAAGGCCAGCTGTCTTATCTCAACGAGGAGATAAATGAAAGGTTGAAAGGCCAGCAAAGGGCAGTGTGGCTGATGAGAGGCATCAGGAGTGGGACGTGGGACGGGAGGCAGAGGCGAAGGGACATGCGGATGATCAGAGCTCTGGATTTCAGAGATGCGTGGAGCCCTAAGAGCACTGGCACAGGTACCTGAAGTCATGAGGGGCTCCCCGAAGGCCGAGTGGGTGTTCCTATGTATCCTGCCTCATCAAATTCCATGGCAACAGATAAAAGGACATCTCTCTCAATGCACAGGTCCTTGGTTTTCAGCTGAGTGTACGGGAGGCTGTCTGGCACATAGAAAAGAGTGTGAGGGGTTTAGGTCGAGGTGAAAACGCACAGTCCCTGGCCTCCCTGAGGTGGGCGTGTCTGGCCCAGCAGCTACCCCTGTGGCTTGGAGAGGACTTTCCAGCCTGCAAAGTCCCTGATTGTCTGCATCTACCTGGCCGTGAGCTCAGGGAGTCCCGGGATGATGCTGTGGGCTGCATCCTTCCCTCGAGCATGCCCCCTACTGGGAAAGGAAGGGAAGAGGCATGCTGGGGAATGGAGGGACCAAAGGCAGGGACTTCCGGGGGCAGGTGGGTTGGTGGGGGGGGGGGGGCAGGTGGGTTGGTGGGGGGGGGCGGGGGGCATCTTCACAGCATTTGGTTGCAGAAGGCTGAAATGCTACCAGTATGGAATGTGTTTCAAGATAAATTAAAAGCTCTCCTAGATAAATTAAAACCCCTTTTTGGATCCCCGAATGATCCCAGTTCATACTTAACGGGCTTTTTGACTGAAGTGAATTACCAAATTGCTTATCTTCTCTGAAGCTCTGTTTCTTTGTCTTTAGAATGAGGATAACGTGATCACCTCCGTTTCGCATAACACCGATAAGGCGCTTAGCCACACACGCAGTGTTTAGCAAAGAAAAGCTATCACCAAACCTACTATTAAAAAGATGGATAAAAACCCACTAGTAGTTTGAGAAACCAAACAGGTAGTTAGTGGTAGATTCTAGACTCCAATGCCCGTCCATTGTCATTGGAAATATGTGCTTTTTTCACCAGATCACACTGCCTTTAGTTGAGGGCAAGAGCTGTTCACGGTCCAAGGCAGCGTGTGATTAGTGCCATATGTTTGAGGCAGGTAAAGAGCACTGTAAGAGGTCAGGGAAGGGGAAAGCTAAGTAGGATAGGTTGGGTGGTCCTGGAAAGCTTCCTGGAGGAGGGGCCATTCGAAATGGGTCTTAGCAAAGTAGGAGACTAAAGCGGAAGCCAAAGGGGCAGTCACAGTAGGAGACGGTGTGCGAGCACTTCAGAGGCCAGCTGGATCCTGGGAAACACCCCTGCCTTCCTGGGATTGAGGGTGGTGGTGATGGAAAACGGCAGGTGACAAAGGGCTTAGGAGGGCTGGCTTATTTTGAACGTTTTCCAAAGGAAGTTGAGGAGCCATCAAAGGCTTGTGAATTCGAATGGGGCAAAACTCACTAAAGTGTGTTTGGGAAGATCCATCCTGCAGCTGCGTCCGGGGTGGAGGAGGGAGATGGGGTCCAGCGGCTGGCCACTGTCCTGGCAGGAAATTCTGAGTGATAGGATAAGGACAGTGGCAGTGGGGACCAAGGCAGGCATGGCGAGTGTGGCGGGAAAGAATGAGGGCGTAGCAGCAACCATCATTGCCACCTCTCAAGGACTTGCTGCGCGCTGGGCTATCTTGGTGGGTCTCCACAGCCACGCCAAGAGGCTGGCCCTGGGAGGCTCTGCCGGCTTTGAAGCAGAAAGACCTACTCCCGCACTTACCCAGCAAGCCACTGGGCCAGTGACCACACCAAATCTCAGTTTGCTCTTTAAAAAAATAATTAACATTTATATATCATTGAGAGAGAGAGAGAGAGAGAGAGAGAGAGCATGCACAGTGGGGGAGGGGCAGAGAGAGGGAGACCCAGAATCCAAAGGAGGCTCCAGGCTCTGAGCTGTCAGCACAGAGCCCGAGTTGGGGCTCGAACCCACGAACTGTGAGCTCATGACCGGAGCCGAAGTCGGATGCTTAACCGACAGAGCCACCCAGGCGCCCCTCGGTTCACTCGTTTTTAAAATGGGATAATAATATCCATATTACGAAGTTGTTTGGGGGGCTAACGATAACATAGGAAACACACCTAAGGGTGAAGCCTGTCTTGTAGCAAGCATGTGCAAATGGATGCTACTGTTCCCATGTTTATTTTTAAAGGACAGCTCAAAAGAATTTTAAGGCCTGGATGTGAGTAGATGGCATGAATATTCAAGGGGTCAAAGATGACTCCAGAGTTCCAAGTACCAGAGCCTGAGAAAATCCTGTTAACACTCACATAAAGTAGGAGCATTGGCTTTGGGGGAAATGTGAGAAGCTTGGTTTGATTTCAGGGTGGTGACCGAGTACCCAAGCAGAAAAGTTTGACAGGCCATTGGAAACAGAAAGTCAGATCCCGGGCAAGACATCAGCCGTTTATAAGAAAATTGAATAATTTATCAAGTGTCTAAATATCTTGCCCACATAATGACAAACATCCAGATTTTGGGAACCTTTTTGACATGGATTTAAATTTCAACTTTGTATCTCAATGCTTGGCTGTGTTGCCTTGTACACAAAGACCTCTTGTTTTTCTCTGGATTTTGAATCCATTTTTTTTTTTTTTGCCAAGATCCACAGGCCCCAGATCAGCATTTATTTCTTTGCCCCTTGGCAGGAAACCACAAAGGGGTTAAACCAGAAGTTTACTTCTATTTTAGCTCTCGGTTCTTGGTTTCTTTATTATTCACACCTCAACAAATCTTATTTCATTACATTTTTGAAATTGCAGTATAATTTTGGTGATTAACTTTAAATTGGGGATAATACACTGACAGGCATTAACATAATGTCAAAACATTTTCTTACAATGATTCCTTAACCTCCATCAAATCACCCTTTCCCCGTGGACCTTTATTAATATAATATGGACAACACACCAGAACTCAAAGCCGTGGAAAGGAAAAGTGATTACCAAGAGCATTTATCAGAAATGATCAAGGCTAGTAAAAGACAGTGAGGCAGAACTTCGCATCCCTGCATTTCCCTGCCCAGGAGCAGACGTGAGGAGATGCGTTCTGGAAGCAGCTCCTGGGATGTTTGGGTTAGAACGTGGCTGGTGGGAGTTTTGTTCCCATTGTCACATCTGTTGCCATCACCCAAATGGAGCACGCATTCTGGTGAAAAACGAAAACAGCTTGGCAGGCCAAAAATAGTAGCTCAGCCCCACGTGGAGAGACTTCAGGAACCAGACAGTGCCTGCTAGAAGCAGAAGTGGAAATAATAGGATAGAAAGCAAGGGCGTCTTAAGAGGTTTCAAAACATTTTCGCTTACGTGATCTACGTTGGGAATCCCGGCCACGCGGTGAGAGCCGGCAAGGTCAATATGGATCGTCCTCCTTCGATGGAAACTCAGACATTGTGAGCACCTTGCCTCCCGTCATTCGGTGAGGATGAAGTGGAGCGTGTTGGTAATTGCTTGTGCTTTGGAGTCAGGGAGGCTGAGCTCGGATACAGCCTGCGTCCCACCACTTACCAGCTCTTCAGGCCTGGAAAGCAACTTAATTTCCCAGGGTTTCAGTTTCCTCATTAGTAAGTGGAAGACGATAGCAGTGCATTCCTTCTACGGGGAAATTCACACAGAAAGTTCTCAATAACTGGTGGCTATTAGTATTATTATCAAGAGGCTAATAGCGGAATCCGCTAAACCTGGTGTTAGGACGTCAGCATGCTGTCTTGCTTTTCCCACTATATCTGCACGATGCAGGGACAGACAAAACAAAAAGGAAAAGAAAGTGGGGCAGATGTAGACGCTGGGGCTGTCCGGCCCCGTGCCTACCCCTTCAGACTTGCTACCCCCAGGCTGCTATGCCCGGCGGGGTGGGGGGCGCTGTATGGCCTTCAGTGGCTCTTTGCAAACTTCATCCCCTTGCTAAGCCCTACTGAGCTTGAACAAAACATTGCATCCCTACGGCTTGCTTCATCCAAGGGGAGGTTATTTAAATTAAAATGTTACTAGTGGAAAATTCTAGTTTTCAAGGAAATGAGCCTCTCAGAATATAAAAGGGGAACTTAAAAACAACAACAACACAGAAATACAATGTTGGCTACATTTTTCAGGTCCCATGGCAGCTGGCATTTAGCTGGCTTCTGACCATGGAAGGCTCAGGAGAAGATGGGGTCTGGGAGGAAGGGAGAAGCCGAGATATTTCTCCTCCTCTCTCTGTTTGCCTTTGGTGGCATTTCTAGCAGTGGCTCCAGTGCCCAGTAAGAAGTTAGAACCATTCACTGTGGGTCCAATTGGTACCGGGTAATCCCAGCCCCGGGGCTCCACCTTTGTCCCTGCAGCCTGGGGTAGTCGTGGTCCCCGCTGTCTAATCTCTGCGCTGCCTCCAGTCTCTGGCTGGCTTCTAGGCCTTCCCTTTGTCAGTGTGCATAATCCGCTCTGGTTTCTCTTTTCCTGGTGTGTTCAGATTAGTGTGCCTTCTGAGTGCCTTTCACTTTGCCTGTTTGCTACACACACCATTCATGTTTGTAGGGTGGATGGTGCTGCCCAAACACAACCACAGAAGGGTCTACGGAAATTCGGGAAGAACTATGATAAAAATTAAGAAATTAACCTGCTGGGTGAGGGTTCTGGCAAATTGTAAGAGAAGTGGAGAAAGAGACCAAAGCTAGGAAATGGGAAATAACATCACTAGTGGTACCTTTAATATAGTTTATGACAGAGCTTAGTAATTATACTTCCCAATGCTATCAACGTTTGTCTAAAGGACCGGCATAGGAATTAAAGAGTACTTGAAATGATTTACTTATGTCTGAAGCACGGGAAACTTCATTTTATAAAAAGATTTCTCTTTGGGATAGTTTCCTGCTTATAAAAGCCATCAAGAACAAAGCAGAGGTCAGGGACAGGTAGAGTAATATTTGGGGGAATTTCATGATGTTTTCCTTTGACCTTCGGTGGCCCTCCGCTGGCCAAGATCTTCCATCCGAGAGTCGCCCTGTTTGCAGATTCTAGGGCCATGCTTCAGTGCGTGAGCATCTGTTGGGATGCACCGGTTCCTCTAGAACTCCATCCGGCAAATTGACCAGGGTAAAGAAAATCCTGATGGGAAAGCCACAGGAAGTTGTGGGCTGGGGATAGGCTGCGGGGATGCGAGGAAGGGGTGGATGTATAAGCCCTACCCCTGATCAGCACTGTGATGCTCAGCAAGTTAGCCAAATTCTTGAGCTATCCTCAGTTTCCTCATCTGCAAAATGGGAATGCTGATGTTTGATCTGTAGCATTTGTGAAAACGACAGAAGTTAACATTTATAAAGTGCCACCAACACAGAGTAGAGAAGCAATCCATGGTAGCTGCTGTCACTGGCACTATATTCATCCCCATCGGCATGCTCAGTATTCAAATAGATACTGACCTTACTTGGTCCTTCTTCCCGGTAGCCTCATTATACAGAGTTGGTATTTTGAAGGACAGAGTTTCCCAAACCATGTTCCATGGAGCACTAGCCTCCCTGCTATCACAATTAGTCTGACAGAGATGATAAAATATTCAGCTTCCTTCTATTTTCTTGATCATAAACTCTTGTTAAGCACAATATCCAAATACCCTAGGATATAGTTTGTTAGACAGCGGAGCAGTGGCCTCAACCCTGTCCTTGGGAAACAGACAGATTTCTGCTCTAATCCTAGCCCCATTATTCATGGTCGCACGACCCAAAACACATTTATTACTGTTTTTGAGCTCGATTTCCCAATATGTAAGTGGTGGTCATGATAGTATTTACTTTGTTGTCGTATTGAAGGTTTAATAAACTCGGACTCCTTGCATCTGTTCCTGAATTAATTCCCAGTCAAGAAGGGAAAAGGGGTAGACTTAACTGGTATTAACAGTCATCCAGTGGTATCTCTTTCCAAGAACAGGAGATTCTTGGTCTGCCCCCTGCATATTCCTCATAGGTAGGAAGTACACATAACACTTCTAAAACTGGAAAACTTGATTCTGAATCCGTGAGATATGTAGGCTAGACTTGACATAATTCTGGGCCCCTCCACGCAAGAAGCCTGTTTACCAGTTTTGTTTATGGAGAACCATTGCTCTTAAACTTGAGCCTCTCCCCTGAGACTCCTTGCCACCCCAGACATACTGGTTCTGCCCGAGGGCACAATCTCACCTTGTCCATGGCCCCAGCTCAGGACAGTGGCTGGGCATCTGAGGTCATAGGTATTGTCTCCAGGCCCTTCAACTTTTGAATGATTGGATTTGGAAACTTTTAGTTTACATTGTACGATTTTAGCCTCTGGTCAAAATTGCACTGGCCAGTCTACATGACTGATAGTTTTGTTCTTTCCTGAGAGAAGTTAATTCTGTTTATTTTTCATTGAGGCAGATACAACCTTATCACTCTTTCTTCCTTTCCTCTATGAGGACTGGCCAGTGGGAGAGTGTTAGCCCAAGGAGAGGAGATAAGAAAATAGCATTTAGACTCTAACAAGGAGTCCTTGGGATCAGAAGGAGAGGCCCAGGAATGGATTAAATGCATCCTCATGATGCTACTGTTTCTTGCCACCATGTGGGGCCCAATATTTTGGGTTCTACTGATGAGAGAAGGTGTTTGGTTGGTGGGCAGCATGAAAGCTTCGAAGCAGGAGTCAGATGAGGAAGACTGGGTTGGTGGAGAGCCCCGGGGGGGGGGCAGGCAAGGTGAAGGAGACTGGGGTCCTGGTGGAATATATAAGGCTTTTCCAGGGAGATGGGTTATCGAGGCCAGAGGGTAATTTCCCAGCTTGTTTTAGCCACCAAAGCGGTCGTGGAAAGAGTGAACATGCAGCAGTGGAACATAACTCGAAAGGCAAGAACAACTCAGGGCCTAAAGAAATCAATAAAATTGACTAATAAAACACTTTACCTCAATATAGGGACTTACGAGAGTGGCTGCTATTGTTTTCTAGAAATAAACGTGTGATTTGTAAAAGACCATGTTGTTCCTATATGAAAGCTGTCTCCTGGTCAATACATGAGAAAAATGGAGAATTCAGGAGTAGGACCTGGTCAGAAGTCGGGGGATCTGAGCTTGTTCCAAATCAGATTTCCTGTACTGGTGTTCTCCTTCTCCCTCTCCCCCTCCCTCCTCCCCCTCCTCCTCCTCCTCCTCTTCCTTCTTCTTCTTCTCCTTCTCCTTCTTCTTCCTGGTCTCCTTAAGACTGACCAGGGGTGAGAAGCAAAGCCAGGATTAGGACAAGCCTGTTTACCCACTCACATGTGGAGCCCGAGTGTCTAAATCCCCTGATGCTGGAGGGCTGGCATTCGGAACATGCTCTTACTGCCTAGAGGGTATAGACCAGGATGGAATGACACTGGCAGAATTGTGCTTGAGAAGAAAACATAATCATAATATCATCAATATAACAAAGTGGAGGGAGTTGTCCCAGCCAATGGCCTGGAAACTTAAGAAATTTAAGAAGCACCCTGGCCCAATGAGCTGTAACTGCTCAGAGTGTTTAGGCTGATGGAAGTCAGCCACCAGGGCAAGATGGCCCAGAATAGCACATAACGTGGGAGGTAGAAATGGGTAAGAACAGAAAGCCCAGTTATTGTGAAACCACACAAATTAAAAGCTGAAGCAACCGTTCATTGGGTAGCATCGCGCCTGTGTGTTACAGTGAAATATTCTGAATTGACAGGCTAACAGAGCAGTCTGTTTGAGGGCAGAAGTGGGAAGGCACGGTCCTGCAGACTGTATCTGGAATGAACAATATGAGGCTCGAGGCTTCCAGGAGACTAGAAATTGTACCAGTGAACAAAGATAGAAATTACCGTCACTGTTTATTGAGCACCGACTCTCCTGGTGTGTCAAATATTCATTTTATACTCATATGACCCTTTGAGCAACTATGGAAGGTGGTGATTTTAATAACCCTTAAAAAGGTTAGTTTACTCGTCCAGAAACAGTGGCCGCTTTGTGTTTTGAACCCAGATTTATTTGGCCTCAAAGCCTGGTTTTGTACTGTGGATCATTTTATCGCTCTACAAGCCAGTCTGTTCGTAGAGCAGGTGATCGCATCTGCCTTCTAGAGGGGCATGGCCGAACTTCTAAGTGATACCTGTCAGATCCTGCAGCCCTCTCAGCCTTTCCCAGCTGTGACTTATTAAGATCTGTGACTCACAACTGGCCCCTTGCGTTGCCACATTGGTCTTGACCGGAGAAAGGATGCCGACTGCCTTCTTCTACCAGTACATCCAGGCTTGAATTCATCTGGCTGTCTTAAGACCCGCATTTCCTCATGCCTATCGGTGGGTCCTGGGTGCACCCAGACCTAGTGAGCTATAACCATCCCTGCATCCTCGCCCACTTTGCATGACAAGCTTCTCTGTTTAACTTGATGACTCCCCAGGGTCTAGAAAGTCGCCTGAACCCCAGCTGGATCCTGTTCACTTCTGCTGGAAGGTCTGCCGTTGAGCCCAGCCGTGGCCCCAAACCATGCTGCTAAACCGCCACATAGCTGGTGCTGTCCCGTGCCTCCTGGACTATCCTATGAGTGCCCACTGTGGCAGCCATATGGTGTCACGGAAATAGTCCAGCCTGAGCTTCAAAAGCTGGCCGTTATTTACTATCTGTGAAGCCATGCAACTTAATTTATCTGAGTCTCAGTTACCTCATCTGTGAAAAGGGGATAACATAGAGCTTGCCATGACAGTTTCGGGAGCACCTACCACGATGCTGTCTTTTGTTACATTATCCCATTCCAGCTCACAATAGCCCCACATTCCAGTTCCCTTCTTTCTTGGCTGAGTAGGACTCTTCTGTTCTGATGCCTTGTCTGATAAAAGTAGAAGTTTATTGTGTTCTTTGGTTACTGTGTATTGATGACCGAACTGCCCTTACAACGACTACCCGACGTAGCCTGGTTACTTTCTCTAGTTTCTCTCATTCCCAGGTTCAAACTCCTCCCCCTTGTCACCAGCCATGTTGTTGAGCTACCAGCCTCACCACTAAGACACATAGGGGGCAGGTCACAGAGGTCCCTTTGGGCTGAGCTGAGCGGATTAGATGTTACCCAGCAAAGAGTGACCGCCGTCACGTGTCCAAGGATGGTGGATTGTTTGGGAAGGGTAATTTACCTGGTGGGATGCAGGCCCCGCCAGAAGGTGCACTTGTTATCAGCGGAACTGCTGCATCGCTGCCCTAGATTACAGCACAGGGGTGATGGCACACTTGTGCACCCCCAGTGAGTCCCCAAGCGTGAGCCCATAAAATGAATTAAATAAGAGTATAAGTATGAATCAAAATGTGCTCACGAACAGCTGCTCTACGATGTGTGAGGACAGATTTTATAATTCTGTGCTGCTGACAAGGTATTCCGGTACTTGATAAACTTAATAAAACACTGCAGTCGATTGATGTTGCTGTACCACTAAGCACAAGACTCCCAGAACATATGCAGAGAATGAAAAGAAATGTTCAAGCCTGAGACTAAAAAAAAACAACGAGGGGTCATTCAGTGGCGTGGCAGGCACATTCCACTCCAATACATTGATGTAAACTCACGTGGATGGGTTATTTCCAAGAGTTGGGATGGTAACCGACTCACCTAAGTTAGCATCTTAGGCAAGACTGCAAACTGCTGTTCTTTGTTAAACGCATTTTATTCTTTCTTTAAAGGTTTTGTTTGGGAAAGTTTTAAACATACTTAAAGGGAGAGGGATTAGTATAGTGAAAACTCATGTATCCAGCAGTAAATATTAGGATTTTGTTAATCCTTTTTTTCTCCTCTGGAATAATTTGAAGCAAACACCAAATAGATTGTGCCCCACAAGTATTTCAGGGGCCAACGTACTTTATTATTATTTTTTAATTATTCAAAAAAATTTTTTAGTGTTTCTATTCATTTTTGAGAGAGAGAGAAAGAGAGAGAGAGAGCATGAGCAGGGGAGGGGCAGAGAGAGACAAGACATAGAATCCGAAGCAGGCTCCAAGCTCTGAGCTGTCAGCACAGAACCCGACGCAGGGCTCAAACTCACGGACTGTGAGATCATGACCTGAGCCGAAGTCGGACGCTCAACCGACTGAACCACCCAGGCGCCCCATGGGGCCAACGTACTTTAAAAGATGCCCTGATATGATACTTTTCTCTTTCGGTAAAGGGGAAAATGAAGTGCTGTGTGTAGTTTTTTCATTTACTAGGCTCATCTCTTAGTTTAAAAATGAACCTACGATTTCTCTTCATTGAACTTTGACAACATAATGCAACACACATTGGATTCCTACTATGGCCGGAAACTGTGTGTAATTAGGAATAAATATTTAATTTACTCTCCTTGCCCTCAACGCTAGAGGTACAAGCAAGGAAGATAAAGTGGGTGAGGTTTGGAGAACCATCTCTCGAGTCCAACAGAACTCACTGGTGGTGTGACTGTTGTCATTTAGTTTCACTACCCCCAGTCTCATGTCCCTTTTCTCTAAAATGAGGCTGTGTGTCACTTACCTATTGCTGTAATAATGCATAAGAAGTGACCCAACACACAGAGGCTTAAAGCAATAAGCATTTATCTGCTCATGAGTTTGCAGTTCCGAAATTTAAGTCTAGAGCTGGCCATTTCTTCTGCTTTGTTTGTTTGTTTGTTTTCTTTTTTCTTGTTCTGGGTTTACTGACATAGCTGAGGGTCTGCTGGTTGTGGGCGTATCTAGGGAGGCCTCACACTAGGATGATTGTGATGCATCAGCTCTGTTCCAGTCACATCTCATGTACACGTCAGGGGAGCCGGAGAATGAGCAGAAATGCAAAAGCCCTTTTTCAAGTCTCTCCTTGTTTCCTGTCTGGTAATGTCCCCTAACCGATTGCACGTGAGCCCACTTGCATGAATGAGCCAGCAGTGAGGTGATGTCCCGCCCACGGGGGGAGGTAGGGTGCTGCAAAGTTACAAGGCACAGGGTGCTGCGGATTCAGGGAGGGATAAGGAAAGGGGTTCATTCGTGCAATCAGCGGATCACAGGATTCTCACAAGACCTGCTGCATAGGATCATCATGGGGATTAAGGGAAACAACGTTTGCAAAGAGCACGGTGTGTGGCATGTTGTAAGTCCTCCATAGACGTCGCCTATTCATTGTTGTTATTATAATTACTGTCCTATTATTATTGTTAACATTTCCAGGTGATAATAAAGGGCAAGAAAAGTTCTAGAGGGACATGGGAAATGGAAAGACTCATTCTAATCTGGAATAAGGAGGAAGATGGCCGAGGGAAATAGCATTGGAATAAGACATAGAGGGACGGGAAAACAACAAACAACAAACACACAAGTGCAAGACAGACATTCCTTCAAAAGCCCACACATTCTGTCAGGTTGTACTGGACGGGCATCTGACTACCTGAACAACTCGAAGGATTCCAAGAAGCTTCCCAATCCTTATCACTTCCATTTCCTTGTTCAAAATCCTTCCTGGGAGAATTATTGTTCTGGATAAGACAATACCATCATCCTGAAGGACATGGGGCCCAATCATGTCACCTGTACCCTGCTATGGTTCTCGGTAGCAGTGACATAAAGCACAGTCCTTGTGGGGGCGGAGCCAGGCTAGTGGGGACCCGTCTGGGTCACGTGATGATGCTGTCCTCCAGGGGCAGGCTTTGAGCAGCTTCCACAGAATGACTCCCAGGGCGTAGACACTGAAAAGTTAGTCCTGTGTGGGAAGGTGCTGATGGAGAAAGAGTAAGATGATCCTGGCAAAATAATCATCCTAGACTGGGCTTCTCCAAAAGCGGATCCTGAGTATGGATGGCTGATCCCGGAAACATTGGTAGGAGAAGTGAGGCAGGAGAGTGAAGGGGTGTCAATGGATAGGGTACTACGGTGAGCTACTGGGGCTCAGGCCCCCTTCAGGGTGGGAAGCGTAGGATATGCGTCAGGCCTGTCACACCCAGGTGTGGGGGAAGCCGGGGTAGTTTCCAGCTCCAGTCCATCCATGGTGCCGGGCTGCTCCCATGGGCAGTAGTTCCCTGGCACTTGCATCTTGCCCCTCACACTGTCCAAGCATATTCCGGTAGCCAATGGCAGAGTGATAAGTGTGCACAGGGCGGCACATTTGAGTGAGCTTGGGAAGCACGCATGTGAAGGGCGCACGAATGACGCACCAATAGCAAGTTCATCCATGACCACAGATGGGATTTCAGTGTTGCCGTAAACCAGCCCTCCTCATGGGCTGGTCTTTCTCTTCTGCACCATTTCCCATAAGGTATATTTATATTTCAGAGATAGGAAATATGGTGTGGGGGAACGGTGTAGAACTCCCCTCTCCTTATGCTTTTCAAAGTGGATGCTAAACATTTCCTGTCATCTGGTGCAGTGAACGAGGGAGGGGGATGTGAGCCAAGACAGGGGGAGGTGTGAACATGACAGTAAACTATAAGAGCTCATTATTCCCCCCAACCAACGCTGACGCTTTTGATTATGACTGAAAGGCATAACTAGGGGTAAAGAGTAAGCAGAAACTGTTAAAAAATAATCAGTCCTCTTTAAACAGGCTCACATTCTTGTGATCTTCATTTTTATTGGTTTTGGATTTACTCTACAACGTAAATCATTAGAACTACATAAAGTGGATCAATCTATTTATTTACAAAATATTTAGAGATAGCAGTTTGTGTGCAAGGAGGGGAGGGGAGCAGAGGCAGAGACACACGTGAGCTTTTTCCAGTGAGACTCTCTCAGCCATAATCAAATATATCCACTTGAAAAACAAGCAAGAAAAAAAAAAACCCTGCAGAGATTACTGTGTATTAAAACAAGGGAATTGTTCGCAGGGGCAAAGTAGGGATAAAGCATGAATCATCATGAAACATATGAGAGATGTTAAGAACAGACTAAAAATAGTCTCTTTGTCATCTATTTTCTGTTGTGTTCTCTTCTCTTTGTCCCAGCTGGCAACTCTCTTCCTAGCGAAAGAAGAGAGAGGGTCATCAGTGTGAACGCAAGTTGGGGGACAGTGAGTCAGGCAAAGGATTGAGAACTATAGACATGCTATAACCTCAGCACTTTACAGTCTTTAATTTTTTCAACAGATGCTAATTTATTGGGTTGTTGTCAATAGTCTTGGGGCAGAGCAGCTGGTAAGATGCCGATTTTGTGAATAAAGTAACTGAGGCTCAGATGGGTTGTATGACTAGTTCAAATCACACAGCTAGACAAAGGCAAGAAACCAGGGAAGGGCCCAGGCAGTATTTATGACATTACGTCTATAAGCCATGGATGTATATCTACTCCCACTCCTGGGGACTCACAGCCTGATATCTTAAGGTGACCATTTTCTGATGAATCCTATCCCCATACAAAGGAAAACAACAGGGAACAAAGCATAATTCTTTTCCTCGTGAAGCTTCTGACACCTAGCTCATGAGAGCTACACGGTAGCTGGCCAGAGTCCATGGGCAGGGCAATCCGTCTGAAGGGTAGTCCTGTAGGAAGTGAGGGAGTAATACTGATATATTCAGTTATCTTTTTTTTCTCATTTCTTTTTCTTTTCTTCTTTTCTTTTCCTTTTTCCAGTTTTCTTCTCCTGTTTCATAATGTGATCCATCACTGTGTCCCAGGGTAGATAAAGCAAGTTCAGATGATTGACTGCTCTTTGGTGTGGATGGAGTAAAAGGAATCAGGGTGTTGGGGATTTTAAAGTCCCGAAAATGGGAAAAATGATTAGGCAATCTATCTGTTGCTAGTGAGAATCCAATTCCCCAGCTGGGATTTTAAGGAAAGCTTATGAAGCCTCGGGAGGGAGACAGAGAGACATAAGTAAGTCAGGGTTCTACTCTTTAAAGAGAAATCACAGAATGAGACAGGGTATGAGCCAGTGACTTTAAACTGAGTTGTACTGTGGTAGGGTCTTGAGACTCTGGACTTGAATGAAGTGACAGGTAGTGATGGGGGGGGGGGGCGGGCAGTGATAGGGTTACTACTTGAGGAACAATGCCAAGGCCAATAATTAGCCATAGGATGCCATGATTTAGGGCCAGTTTTTCCATAAGGGAAACCTGGGCCACAAGAGTAGATAGAGGCAATGGGGTAGGGGTTCTATGGAAGGGATGAGGCCAAAGTATGAGTGTTAGTCTTTCTTGAATCACCTAGTATGGGAGCCCAGAGCAGAAAATGCTAGAATGGGTCAGAATTTCTGCCCAGAGTTATGTTCATGATCCCACTCATTCCTTACAAAAGCCCTATAAGATAGGCTTTGTTAACTCTGCTTTCAATGAGGAATCTGAGGCTCAGAGAGATCATGTAATTATCCTTGGGACACTGCTAATAAGTGGCAGAGTTGGAATGAGGATTCTCCTGTCTAGTGACAGGAATCCCAATATGTCTAGTCCATTGTACCATTTGATAATAAAGACAGTGAATTCAGAGGTGGGGTGACAAGTGGGCCAGCTGCGGGGTGCTGTGAAGGGCCAGGCAAGGTGGTCTGGGTGTGGGGAAGGGGACAGATGGCTCATCTGGGGCTTTCTGTCTTTACTAGTATCACCATGTTCCAAGCAGTTGCATTTCCTAGTCACAAACCAGCGGTCAACAAAGATGCATCTGTGTCTTTGAGCCATTGCTAGGTCACAAAATGAGAGGTGGACAGACAGCTTGAATGAATTGGGCAAATCTGCCCATCCCAGTTACAACCCTGGGCTCTGACTGAATTTGCGTGTGGCACAAGCAGGTTGGCATGGTTAAGAGCAGAAGAATATTTTACTTAGAGATTCTCTTTTACCCCAAACGTTGTGCCAATGGATTGATACAACCGTATGCTGCGCTGTATTAGCCCCATTTTACAGATGGTGCTCATCACAGCATAATTGTCCAATGGTAAAAAACAACTTACAAGTTCAACATTAGAGGGGAATTAAGTAGTTTGAATTCATTCATATAATTGCGTGGGTCATTTATTAAAATGCTATCTACCAGGAGTATTTATTTTTAATAATGCATGAAGATGTACAGGCTATGGTAATAGATGTAAACACATTTGGCTCCTAATAGGTGATTTAAGATATGGGACAGAATCAACTCATTGAGCACCCAACATATATAAGGTATCTCCACAAATATCCTATCACCTAATTCATGCAAAACCCCTGTGTCTTAGGTAGTAACATCGGTATCATTCGGACAGGGAATCTGAGGCTTGTTTTTTTAAGGGTTGTTCCCAAGTTCACACCTCGAGTACCTGGAAGTAATATCTTCAGTCCTGCCTCCTGGCCCCAAAGCCTCTGGAGCGGTCTGCTGCTTCTGTGTGAGAAGAGGCAGTAGGTTCCCGGAGTCTGGAACACTGGTCACCTTAGTGAGATGCAGAAAGGACCCCAATCGTGAAGAATAATGAACAGAATGGAGGTCTTATATTTTTACCCTAATCGTTATATTCGCATCGTTTCGGTATCGGATTCAAAGTTTTCTTCCTTTAGGGGGCACATGGGTGGCTCAGTTAGTTGAGTGGCCGACTCTTGATTTCGGCTCAGGTCGTGATCCCAGGGTTGTGGGATTGAGCCCTGTGTTGGGCTCTGTGCTGAGCCTGGAGTGTGCTTGGAATTCTGTCTCTGTCTCCCTCTGCTCCTCTCCCAAGCTCACATGCTCTCTCTCTCTCCCAAAGACAAAACAAAACGAAAAACAATGGGTCTTCCTTTATAAATTCAGCCTTTCAACAATAACATTCCTCTTAATTCTCAGTTAATCAATAACTTGAAAATAAACTCTTCTCTTTCCTCTTCTCAGTGTCTGGGTCTCCAATCCTAAATTAGTCCTGAGCTGGATTTTCTCAAGGGATGGCAAAAGCTTGTCACTCCTTTGCTGTTTTCAGAAACTTCTTTCCGCTCGTGATGATACATATAATAATAGATGAAAACTGGTTTCTTTTTTTTTTTATTTTTTAAGTTTATTTATTTATTTTGAGAGGGAGAGCAAGTGGGGTAGGGGTAGAGAAAGAGGGGAGAGAGAGAATCCCAAGCAGGGTCTGCACTGTCAATGCAGAGCCCGATATGGGGCTTGAACTCACAAACCGTGATATCATGACCAGAGCTGAAATCAAGAGTCAGATGCTTAACCAACTGAGCCACCCAGACACCCTGATGAAAACTGGTTTCTAATGATCAATAGAAGACATGGAACAGAATCAGAAGAGGAAAAAAACCCCCCACTATTCAGATATTACTGCTATTGGTTATAATAATTACAGTAATTAAACTAAGTAATAATAATTCCTAGCAGATACTAAAATACTAGAACTATGTAATATTCTAACACTAAAACACTAAATACTGAATATATACTAAATAGTATTAAATAATAAAGTGGAAGATAAAATATTACAAAAATAATACAAATAATGGCTTAATTTGTATGGTCTCATGTAATGTACAATTTCACTTACTATATATCATTTTATTATTATTATTTTTAAATTTTACGATATATCATTTTAATCTACTCTGTTGGATATAGGCAGGGCCCTGGTTTACATCCCAGACACTTTGTAAAAAAATTTCCGAAGGTATTAGGCTGACTTTATGGTAAGGTTAACACACTGTATAATAGAAAAAGTAAGAGCCTCTAATGATTAATCCATTCCAGATACTTTTCAATTTATATCCAGAAAATTAAATGCAGTCGACAAACATACCTTGGGGATCATGTTAGGCGCTGATGGGGAAAATGAAGACAAACGAGTTAGAGTTCCAGCCTGCGAGGGGCCTCAGTCTTCTGGGAGAGATGAGACTTCAGCTCTCAGAAAGAAGAATGGTTATGAATGATACGCGCGATAGTTCAAAGCTGCTCTAGATGAGATGTTTCCAGGAACTCACCCACTTGGCTGGAGAATATGGACTCTTCCTGACAAGCTGGGTCCCATGTTCTCCAGGCAGACACAGTAGAACATCTTCCTTTTGCTGGAGTCCGACAGGCTGAAGTTCGAGTCCATTTAATCACTTACTGACCGGATGGTCTGGGACAATTTACTCACTTCTCTGAGGCTCCCTGGCTCATCCCTTAACATGCATGCAGCTGGGATGAAAGCGAGCCGGCCATGTCCAGCACGGCCGGCCAGTAGGCCCTCTGCAGGCTGGAGTCCTGTGTCTCAGCCTCCCCTCGTCAGGTGGGGTCACAGGTAAGCAGGCTAAGGTGAGGACACAGCACACATCATATGAAGACACCCAGGGCACTTATTTGGGTTAGGATATTATACATGTTTTCTGAGAGCTGAGAGGCTCCTGAGGGGAGCAGAGGGAGATAAGGAAAGAGCATGGACGGTTTGTGCACTAATTAGAAGGGGGGTGAGCCGCTTCTCGGCAGCCCACTGGTTTGCACGTGACTTCTCATAGGCATCTATTTACCTGAGGGGAAGGGGCCATGTAGGGAGCGGTGACCGGCAGGCATCTCGGGGCAGGGCTCCCCTGGGGGACATCTGATGTACCCTCCTGCTAAGGTCCAACAACTAGCGTCTGAGCCTTCAGCCAAGGGTGCAGACAGAGGCCAAGGGAATCGAGTTTGAAGAGATCCTCTGAATTATGGGAACAAGGGGCCATGAGTGTCACTGCCTCGGGGACCCTGTAGCTCTACCCAACATGACTGACAAAACGCAGATCTCTTTCCTTCACAGCCATGGCCGCACAGCTCTGGCGTCTTGAGGGCTCCGGGGAGAGGAGCCAGTTTTCGGTGGGCTCGGACCCTGATGGGCACCCGTCAGGTCTCACGATGCCTTGGGGAGCAGCAGTCCTGCTGGCAGAACCGACTGCTTTGCAGGTACAAAGTGGGAGCCAGACACACTCTGGTTATCTGTGGCGTGTTTTCCAGAGTGCAGAGGGCTGGTGGACTAGGATTTTTATTGTTATGTTTCCATTTGATGCTACTAGTAGACGATGCGTGGAAAAAGTCAGATCACCCAGACCACAGTGGCACAAGTGAAGGCCCAGGAAGGCCCTGGAGACTTCCCCTCCAGTACCATTCCCCAGGACACACAGATGGGCACATGCATTTTCTTGGCCTGTCACCTGGAGTCACCCGAAAGGTGGAAACCACGTGCTAGATATCCAGGTCTGGTGAGGAAAGCAGGCCATGGTTGCCAGGTGCTACAAACAGAGATATCCTCAGTTCCAGGAGGAAAAAAAAAAATTCACTGGACTATATTTGTTTTGAAAATGTTGGGGGTGCTGGGTGGTTCAGTTGGTTAAGTGTCAGACTTTGGCCTAAGTCATGATCTCATGGTTCATGCATTTGAAGCCTTCGTCTGGCTCTGTGCTGACAGCTCAGAGCCTGGAGCCTGCTTGGGATTCTGTGTCTCCTTCTCTCTCTGCCCCTCCCTTGCTCTCACTCTGTCTCTGTTTCTCAAAAAGGAATCGTCGTTAAAAAAAAAAATGTTAAAAAAAAGAAAATGCTTAGTCGTCTCAAACAGGTCAAGGGAGGTGAATGCTGCCCTAAAAGTGATGAAGAGCAGTGATTTCTTTCTTTTGTTTTATTTAAATTTTAGGGTGTTTTTCTTTTCTTCTTTTGGGTAAAAATAACACATGTCTATCATAAATAACTAAAAAGTACAGAAATTACAGAATTAAATAAAGAAAACATCATCCTAAATCCCAGCACGTGCCATCTTGATGCACCTTCTTCTGTGCATATATAACCATACGTACAATTTTACACAAATGATGGCCTACTGTTGTGTACTGGTTTTCCCCACCATTTACCAGTATGAAAGAATATTTCTCTGTGTCATAAATAGAAATCTGCATCACTTTTCATGGAAGCTTATTTTTCCACTTGTACATCCTATAATGTACATCCTATATATAGGATGTAAATCCTATAATTTATTTTAACCCAATCCTATTCTTAGGAAACATTTAGTTAGCCTTATAAAATTTTCAGGGTTATGGACAAAGACGAGATGAACATTGTGGGCACCATTCTTTGGCTCTTGTTTGTTTTATTATGCTATAGTCTTAGAAGTAAGATTGCTGCATGAAAGGCTATGCACATTATTGGGGCCTCGGGACGTGACAGGACCAGTCTGTGTGCAGAGCTTCTGAAGAGGTGCCTGGGTACAACCAGAAGGAATGGAAGCCGGACGGGATGGGGAGCCAAAACCTCAGGTCCTCCACTTCTCAACTAGAGATGATCCAGTTTCATCACTTAACGTTATAGCTTGGGCTCTGTGTAAAATGTTGCTTGAAGAAATCTTTTCTTGGATTAAAAATATATTTATAGGGGCGCCTGGGTGGCTCAGCCGGTTAAGCGTCCGACTTCGGCTCAGGTCATGATCTCGCGGTCTGTGAGTTCGAGCCCCGCGTCTGGGCTCTGTGCTGACAGCTCAGAGCCTGGAGCCTGTTTCAGATTCTGTGTCTCCCTCTCTCTCTGCCCCTCCCCCATTCATGCTCTGTCTCTCTCTGTCTCAAAAATAAATAAACATTGGAAAAAATTAAAAAATATATGCATATTTATAAAGTTTGAAAACCACAGAGAAAGTCACCTTACCAACGATTGCAACTTGGTCTCGCAAATGTATCCAGTGAATGCTTGCTTCAACCTGGGTGCCCTGGAACTGGTTATGTTGTTGATTTTTCAGTGACTCAGGGAAATTACGGTCTCAATTATCATCATAATGATCATGATTTTCATTGAGGTAGGAGGCCCAATTCGGATTTTTTTTTTAAATTTTTTTTAATTAATTTTATTTATTTATTTATTTATTTAAAAAAATTTTTTTTTCAACGTTTATTTATTTTTGGGACAGAGAGAGACAGAGCATGAATGGGGGAGGGGCGGAGAGAGAGGGAGACACAGAATCTGAAACAGGCTCCAGGCTCTGAGCCATCAGCCCAGAGACTGACGCGGGGCTCGAACTCACGGACCGCGAGATCGCGACCTGGCTGAAGTCGGATGCTTAACCGACTGCGCCACCCAGGTGCCCCGGGATTTTTTTTTTTTTTTTTTTTTTTTTTCAAATCAAGAGCTGAAGAAATGCCCGTAAGGGAAAGACTGGAGGAGCCTCTGAGAAAAGGACTGAAATTTCAAGATCCCCCACCAACTGATAACATCTTGTTCCTATCAGAAGGGTTGAGGTAAGGGCAAAAGGCAGTCGCTTGCCCCATTCTTTCTTTCCATCCCTTGCCCCATTTCTGCACGAGCAAATGCACAAGTGCACACACACTCACACACAGGAAGCCATGGCCTATTCCTCAGGGAAGATGGTCAACAGTGTTGAGGGTCTACCAACCACCTGAGCACTAGGGGTTTTCAAGGCATTTCCAGGATGAAGTCAGAGCTCTGGCCAGCCCTGGCGAGGAACCCAGAATGGATCATCAACATTCCTGTCCTTCGGAGAAGGAAAGGCTTTCAGATCTTTAGTCAAAGTGAGGGAACAAGAGTTCTGCCTAACTAGTCAATTTTCCTAATGAGCTATTAGAAGCTGTTTTTGTGCTGAACACTCTGTCCTCATTATAACTGCGCTTCCCAGAAGCAAAGCTCTCTCTGCCTATTGTAATGAGCAGAACGCCAGAGTGAAACACAGTTTTAATGAGTTACAGCATGGATGTAAAGTGGAACAAGTTACATCTGAGAGGAGAGCACCTCTGAGTAAGCTAGGGCCGGTGGGTAATTTACAGCAGTGGAGTAAACCACAAGGAGGTGACTTCTCCCATCAGTCAGGCTGGAAGAAACCAAGTGATCTTTATAGTAAAGTGCACCGTGACTGACAGATGTTAGGAAGGGAGACCTGGGGAGTCCACTTAGGGCAAAAGAAGGAGAACTTATTGTAATCTCGAGAAATAGAAAGATTAAAGTCTTAGACATGGCAGTATTTATGTTACTCTGTAATGTGCCATATTGCCCCAGAGCATGCTGGGAGTGCAAGTGAGCAGAGCTGAGAAAGGAGGGGCTCATTAGCTGGGCAGAGTATGAGTAGGGGTCGAATTGAGACAAAAGAGACTAGTGGATGCTGGATCTAATTCATACCAACCAACGAAAGCTCCCTGCTAAATTTTTAGCAAGTTTGCAAAGTGGTTATTACATACAGTCATTCTTGAAACTTAAATAGTATGAGCTGACAATTCTAAGTACATTATGTTTTTTTTTAAAGCTACTAAATACTCAAAACCCATCACTTCCTAATTATTTTACAACATTTAACTATTAACTGTGCTCTGTAAGTTATTTATATCTATTGCATCCTTAAGATAGAAATGCAGAAATATACAATGTTGTCCTCATTTCTTCCCAACTTGATATTCAATGATCTTTTGTTTTGGTAGCTTGAAACTGCCATGGTGGGAGCATTAACAGGATGGAAATCAACAAACCCCACAAACCTGGGCTCGATGTATTGTTTTCTGGTGTTAATGGGGGAGGTCATCAAGAAGACGTGATCGCTAGTTGACCCTTGAGCTGGCCCCAGGCACCTAGAGGCCCCTCCCTCCCTCTCCTGTCCTTGGAATGTGGGCGTCCCTTGCCTTTCCTGCTCCCAAAGGCTGCTCCAAAGACGCGGCCCTGAGATGGCAATGTGGGGCTGAGAACACCACATGGGTACACACAACCGAACCCAGTTAAGACCGCTTTATAAACTTTTAAGATGTGGCGCGCCCGTGTGGGGATCCACTCGTCTTGTAGCCGCCGCCCAAGACAAGCCTCGTAAGTAAATTCCCTTTGCTTATTAAACCCTCCACCTTCCAACCTAGGATGGCTGCCACTTTATTCGGGATCGGTTTCAGATTATACCCAGGGCGCTTACCAGAGGTTTATGAGCCAACAATTGTCTACATAGAAAGGGATGGAAAAATGTAAATAATGCATATTGAATTAGAAATGTGTCACCTTCTAGCCATTATTTTGTGAACAGAGCACACATGCCAAACAATGTAAGGAAATACCACGTGAAAACTATTATCCGATTTGGCAAAGAATTCAATCATGTGGTTGATCAACGGGTGAAGTTCCCTTTTCAACTTACGTATTGATTATAAACAAAAAATATCTACCAACATTCACACTGGAACTACACTCATTTATCAATTGAAACCATAGGTTGGTTACAGACATGAGAGTTTGACGAAACTCATGACACACATTCAGTAAGAATCAGTTGGCTCTGTAGAAATTTCAGTGAAGGGCACCCGGGTGGCTCAGTGAGTTAAGCGTCTGACTCTTGATTTCAGCTCAGGTCACGATCTGACGGTTCGAGAGTTTGAGCCCTGCATCGGGCTCTGCATTTTCAGCGTGCACCGTGCTTGGGATTCTCTCTCTCTGTCCCTCCTCAGCTCTCCCTCTCTCTCTCAAAATATGTAAATAAGATTAAAAAAAAAAAAGGAATTTCAGTGAGGAGTTGTGTGTAATGTAATATTTCCATAGTATATGCTATATATCTTTTGTATCAGCAAAATTTATAATAAATGCATAAGATGTGTGTATATATGTGTGTGTCTGTGTATATATGTGTATACATACCCAAATATCTCATCTATATCTACTTTTTTTTTTTGGCTACATGGTTGTTAAATTTTTACTAGGACAGGGGCACCTGGGTGGCTCAGTCAGTTAAGCGTCCCACTTCGGCACAGGTCATGATCTCACAGTCCACTGTCTGTGGGTTTGAGCCCCGCATCAGGCTCCATGCTGATAGCTCAGAGCCTGGAGCCTACTTCGGATTCTGTGACTCCCTCTCTCTGCCTCTCTCTTGCTCATGCTCTGTCTCTCTCTCTCAAAAATAAATAAACATCAAAAAAATTAAAAAAACATTTTTTTTTTTACTAGAACATCATTGAAGAGACCACTCCCTCTCCCAGAGCCTGTGTGCCTAAGCATCTTTGCATGTAGGGTGCAGACTGAGAGTTTTGGACCCAGGTTGGAATATGGGTCCTGGGTCTGACTGTTTTGTGGTGTTAGATAATCACTCTCACTGAATTTTATTTTACTTGTTGAAATGGAGACATTAATACCCACCTTAAGGGCTATAGTAATAGGAGATGAGACCAAGTGTTGCATTAGAATAGGGCCTGACAGTTAGCAGGCTGATATTCTTAATTTATGACTGATTATGATTATGATTATTTGTAAACAAAAACGTTGCAGATCTAGTTCAGTTCCAGACATGCTGAAAGATGCTCTGATGTGTGGGGAGAAGAGAGACACAACCTTAGAAGCCTTTAAAAGGGCTGCTGTCCAATGTCACCAGTGCGTACTTGGCAATTCAGCTCGACTTGAAGATCAGGAAGCAGATTCATGAGCATCTATCATTTGCCAAGTTCTTTGATATACAGTCTTATTTCAGCTTCCTGACAATTTTGTAAAGGAATGTGGACGGTCTTATTTTCCCGTGATGGCTGACATAATATTTCCCTTCCCATATCGAACTTTGCCATCCCGCCATCAAGAGGTAGAGGCTAATTCCTCTCCCCTTGAATCTGGGCAGGCTTGTGGTTAGCGTATAGCCAGCCAAACACATCAGGGGTGGAAGAACACGATTTGCAAGGTGATGGAGTTTCCGTCTCATTGAGGTTGCTCACCTTTGGAGCCATCATATAAGAAGTCCAACTATCCAGTCCACTGTACTGTAAGGAACCCACACTTCTGGAGGGGCTATCTTTTGGTACCCTGGCTCATGATCTTAAATTTCATGTTCTCCTAATTCAGACTCCGGACACATAAGTAAAGGAGACTTTAGATGATTTCAGGCCTCCGCTGTCAACTCCCTCCCAACCTTAGATCTTCCCACGTGAGGCCGCAGACATTCATGGGCAGAGACAAGCTGTCCCGATGTGTCCTTTCCAGATATCGACCTTCAGAATCTGTGAACATTATTAAATGGTTGTTTTATACCATTAGGTTTGAGGTGTTTATTGTGCAGCGATAATTATTAGAATCAAAGCTATCCTCATACACATTTTGCAGACAGGGAAATTGATGCTTAGAGAGGATAATTATCTTTTATAGTCACACAGCTGGTCGTTGGTCATTCACACTTGCTAACTGGACATTCCATGCACTGTATACTAGGCTGCATTGCCCTGCTCATGGCAGCGGGTGTTGGGAACATCTGCTCTAATGACCAGATGGATCCTGGTGGGCCAGGGTGAAGTGGGGAGGAGAAGGCAGGAGCTAGTCACTGTAGAGAATCTGACGGCATCCGGGCTCTTGTTGGACACAGTTGGCTGGAGTGGTCAGGGGAGCTGACCATTTCGAGAGTGGGGGGCAAGGGGGCTGGGTTCAGACTCTGAAAGCAATTCTCTCTCCTCTTAACAAAAACAAAATAAAACCAAATCCCATTCCTGATGTTTTTGTGTTTACAGCTGCTTATTTTATAAATGCAACACGTTTCCACCTGGAGATTGAACTTGTGAATCTATTTGACCACATCTTCTGGGGTTATAATTACACGAGGTCTAGGTATCAGACCACGCAGGGACTTTCCTCACCTCAGCCCTACTCCTATGCATCAGGAGATGGCATGTAGCTGGGGGGTCCCTCTGAGGTTTCTGGGGCTCACGGGGGGAGCAGCAGGCCTCCAGTCCAGGTATGAAGCAGCTGTGTGAACAAGTCCAGGACTGGCTGTAGGCAGTAGGTAGAGTGATTGGCATTCTTAACTTTTTCCCTCAGGTTCCCCGTGAGTACCTTGGAGCATTTGGTCCAGTCTAGAGCTGGTCTTTGGGTTGAGGAATCCTCACAAGTTTCTTCCCTTCCTTTGAGGTTCGTTTCTCGCTTAACTGACACCGTGCAGTCATCGCTGACTCCCCTGGACACATTTGTGAGACTCTTCCTTGCTTTCCTCCAGAGCCAGATACATAATTCTCTTAAGGCATCTATTCCATTGTGTTGTTCTTTTATTCACGCAGCTCAGTACTACTAGATTCAGTCCCTTCGGGGACAGGGAATATATTTTCTTCACCCTCAATATCTACAACACCTGGCCCAGAGGAGGAACTCGGAAAGTTCACTCATGCAACCAATTTTAATTGGGCATCTACTTCTCAATCCTTTATATATATCAACTTGTTCCTCAAAAACAACCCTGTGGAATAGGTCCTACTGTATCCTGTGATGGTATATTTTACGTGTCAAGTTGACTGGGTGTCAGTGCCCCGATATTTGGTGAAACATTATTCTGGTTATTTCTGTAAAGGTAATTCGGGGTCAGATTTATATTTAAATTGATGGACTTTGAGTAAAGCAGATTACCTTTTCATGATGTGAGTCTAATCCAGTCGCTTAAGTCTTCAATAGAACAAAAGACTGGCCTTTCTCAAGCAAGAAGGAATTCAGCCAACAGAGGGCTTTTGAGCTTGAACTGCAACATTGACTCTTTCTGAGTCTTCAGCCGGTTGGCCCACCGTGCAAATTCTGGACTTGTCAGGACTTGATTGAGCCAATTTATTTTATTAAGATAAATCTTTGTCTTTCTATACACATCCTATCTGTTCAGTTTTTCTAGAGAACCCTAATACATATCCCCATCTATGTATGGGGAAACTCAGGCACAGAAAGGGTTAGCTAGTTACTTATTAGCTGTGTGTCCTGGGTTAACAGTGAATAAATGGAAGGACTAGGACTTGAACCCAAGGAGTTCTGGCTCTAGAGTTTGTGTCCCAAACTTCCTGCATATTGCCAGACAGTTCTCAGTCTTGGAAAGAATAGTGGCAAGAAGACAAAGTTTATGCTAGAGTGGAGCCTGTATTTGAATGGGGGCAAGGCCAGCTTGTGCAAATATTTGCAAAGGGACATGCATGCTAGCTTCATCCTGGCTTGCAGGAGACAGGTTTATGGAGAAGAGGAGTTCAAAGAGTAAAAAGAAGAATGAAAGAGGTCCAAGGGAAGGGGTTGAAGGTTCTGGAGCCCAGCGGCCAGTTCATGCTCGATTATGTGCCCCAGGACAGGTGCCGGTTGAGCTCAGAAAGCCCCAGTGTCAAAGACTGATAACTGATTGATCGGATAAGGACGATCGGAGACAGGAGGTTGCCCATATTGGTCTGGTTGGGAGCAGCAGCTTTCCGTATCTAAGTGTGGATGTAACGATATGTGATGGCAGTAGTGCCTACATCTCTGCTTTTGCTAAATCAGCTTCCCCACGGGCAGGGCTATCTTCTCTTTCCAACCTTGGATGTTCCATGGTTTCTAAGTAAAGTGGAGGACCAGTCAAGGTAAATAAGACTGAACAAGGAATCTTCAGCATCGAATGCCCTGGGTGGAGGCACACAGGAGACACAATCCTCATGTTTCCCAGGCAGGCAAGTACTCCTGGCCCCGTTTCTTGAGGCTCAGACACTGCTGACAAGGAGGACCGAGATGGCCCTGTGGCAGCCTATGCCTTTTGGTGGCTGGGATGCTGTGGGAGGAGAGGAGACTGTTGGAGGCTGTGAGGAGGGTGAGGAGAAAGGGAAGAGCCTGTCAGTCAGCATGTCAGCTTGCGCCGAGGGTGTCCGTGCAAGACCTCGAGCTCTGGCTAGGTGAGGGGCTGGGGGGCTGGAGCTGTGTGAGTGGCTGTTGCACAGATTGCATGACTTAATGGGTCTAAAGTGCTTAGAATAGGGCCGGGCACAATGTACATACTCAATACACATGGGTTGTTATCATCCCCGCTGAACCCCTTCTGTTATACAAGACAATACATCCTCTTTGGGGCCCAAATTGGTTTGAACAGGATGTCTGCTACTTTCTGCCAAAAGAATTCTCACTAATAAAAATGCATTTTGAGGATACCTGGAAGGCTAGGATGACTCAAATGCCTCTCCAGGGAGAACAGAGAAGAGGATATGGCAGGCATAGAGGTGAGGATATGTTGGACATGTGATTGGTTAAGAAGAATGATTTGAACAAGAGTTTATGAATCAGTGGTTGTCAAACTTGAATGTGCACTTGGAGGGCTCCTTAGGACAGACTGCTGGGCCCCACCCTAGCAGTTCTGGTTTAAAAAAGTCTGGGGTAGGGCCTCAGGAATGTGCATTTCTGACAAATTTCTAGGTGATGCCGAGGCATACGGTCTCAACACTAGGAGAACAATGAGATGAGATGAAAGGCAATGCTATTTATTTAGTATTATTTAACAAAGTCTTAGCTTGTGCCTACTGTGTTCAAGATGCTGCTCAAAGTGCTTTACAAACACTGCCATTTAATAATTTTTAAGTTTATTTATCCACTTGGAGAGGGGAAAGGGCAGAGAGAGAGGGAGAGAGAGAGTCCCAAGCAAGCTCCGCACTGCCAGCTCCCAGACCCTGATGGGGGGCTCAGACTCACGAACCACGAGATCATGACCTGAGCCGAAACCACGAAGCGGATGTTTAACCCACTAAGCCACCCAGGCACCCTGGCATTTGATTTTTCACAACAGCTTTTTGATATACTGACTGTCACCATTTGTCAAGTTGAGGAAACTGAGCTCAAAGGATATGCCTGAAGGTTGTTGGTAGAGAACCAAGGAACGTACCCAGGCAGTGTGCGGTGTTCCTAACCTGTATTTCAGGCTACCTCTCTCACTATTTTATGCTACTGAGGAAATGAATGGATTTGAAAAAGGAGGATGCTTGAATCTCACCCTCAGATGGTGGTTCTTTAGGTTTGAGGGTGGGGGCCTGGGTCTAGGTCGCCCTGCCAGGTTTACAACCGCTCGGATACCTCTGACCCTAGCTCCCGGGTCTCTCGCCCGGTCTGGATTCCCTCAAGAAGGGCTTTTTCTCTGCAGTGTTCTTGGGCACCAGGAAGGTCTGGGGAGGAGAAGGCTCATGTCTGTGGCAGCTATTGGGAGAGCTGGGGGAGCAGCCGCGAGGAGCCAGAGGTTAAATGATACCTCGGAGTAGGACCCGATAAGATCTTGAGCGACAATTAGCACCTCTTAGCGCCTTCCCGCAGCAGTTCCTCTTGCTTTACACTCCCCTCGCTCCCCCCTGTTCTGTTCTGAATCAGCGAGGAAGGCCCGGACCAGGCTGAGCAAAGCAGGGCCAGTGCCCAGGATGGCATTTCCATGGGTTTCCATGGGTGTGTTGATTTATTCTCAGAGAGAAAAGGGAGACCAGGAGTGAAACAGCTGCCCCTTGTACTGTAAGGTGCTTGCGTGTCCTATTGCACGAACTCAGTTTCTAGAACTGGAAGGGAGCTATGGAGATAATCCAGTCCCATCTTGTCCCCCTCACTTCCAAGCCACCATGGCTTCCGTCCTGCAAAGAGGGGACTTTTGTGGTGCAGAGGGCAGAAGCTCTCAGAGAACGGGATTAAAACCAGAGTGCAGAGGGAAACGCTTTGTAATAAGTGACAATCCCAAGGTCGATCTCTACACGAGTCTAGGTTTGAAGCAGAGCTCTTAACCTGTTTTGAGGGAGTCGAGGCATACCACCTCGATTTCCCCGTGACCTTTACAAAGTACAGTTTTCCCTTCACGGGTATTACAAAGTCATTTTGGTCATTGGGACTAAAATAACAAAAATAACTGAGCAGAGGCATTGGCTTTTGCTTTGAGTTTGTTTTTGTTTAAAATGCCACAATTTCACGTCTCAGGAAGCAGTTCAGACAAACTTGAAATAGTAATGGAATTTTCTTCTATGTGCGTGTTTGTTCATTCTTTCGTTCATCTCTGGTTTGTCGGGTGAGACGTCCTCTGCAGAGGGAGAAAGAGAAGGACGTCCAAACCATAAGCATTACTTCTGGAGTTTACAAAATAGTGGGGGGAGGGGCGATATCTTTAAGGCAGCATACAGTAAATTCGACAGAAGGGGTGGGGGACTAGAATCAGCATTTACTATGAACAGTAACTGCATTAGATGTTTTCTATATGTTAGGGTATTTAATCTTCCCTAAAACTCTGTGGTATAAACATAACAGTGAAGAAACTGAGACCTAGGCAGGTGAGGTAAAGTTCCCAAGATCAGAGTCAGTTAGTGACAGAGCCAGGCTCTAACCCTGTTTACTTAGGTTCAGTGTTTGTGTTATATCTGCTCTGCCATGAGGTGTCGGGCACACAGGTGTGTGAGTTAGTAGGTAGATATTGACATACATAAGCACACATACATGTATGTCACAAAGAGGGTGCTTTGACAGGGTGCCTGGTAAAGGACCCATAGGAGAGGCTGTGTTTGGTAGATCAGCAGAGAGGTGAGAATTCCAAGTGGGGGATAAAAAAAAAGACAATGCTGTGATGGACATCGGAAGGCACAAGTTGGTAGAATCATATGCAGTTCTGTTTGCCAGGGAGACATGGATTGTGCGGGGAAATAATGGGAAATAAGGAGGAAGAAGAAATTTGTGGGAAAATACCAGAAAAAGTTGAATGCTGAGCTCAGGATCCTCAACTCTGGGTGCTGTGGCTGTTGGGTGCTGATAGACGGCCATCTGTCACGATTTCACGCAAGCCTGCCATTCACTTACCCAAGGCCTGGTAGGACTCAGTGTGACCCATTGACTTGCTTCAGATTGCTGACGTGGCCCAATTTTTATGGAGTGATGTCAGCAGCACAAGCTCTTTGTCAATTCCGTTTCAGCCATAATAAGCATTAACACTGGGAAGAAAACCCAAACAGTCTTGAAACTGCCCCCTTGGTCCCTTCTTTCCAGGTAACCTGATCCCAGAACATCCCCCACAATACTGAGCATCACTGAGGGCGTTGCAAAGACCCACACCAGTGCCACCAAAGGATCTTTTTGACATCCTGCCTGTTCTGACGGCTAGGTTCCCCTCACTCTCCACCTCCTCTACCCATGCCTTGTAACATCCCCAGGGATTCCCCTCCAACCCATTCTTCCCCACCTTCTCTCTGCTTAAAGACAGTGCCCCTTCCCTTCTCTGGCCACCTTGTGAAGGTCACTCACCCTGGCATCGATTCATTAATCCTCATGCTATGTACTTGCTTAGTTTGCTTAGTTTAATTCATGAGATTTGTTCAGTGTTGTTATCTGCAGTAAATTCTTTAGCAAGAAAGAGGATTAAAGAAAAATCGCCTGGTGTGTTCCTCATACTGATTGTAATGCCCACCCCTTGGTGTTTTCTTTAGGCAAAGTATGATTGAGTGGAACATATAGGTAAGACTTTAAAGAGAATAGGAAAAGAAGATGTCACCAAAGGCAACAGCCTTATGGGTAAGTGTGGAAGGGAAGGGGAGAGGTATAGTGAGTGTGTGTGTGTTGGCTGATCCCTGTGCACAGCCCCATATTGCCTTGATTTTAACTGAATGGACACCTTGGGTCCTTTTAATGCCAACTGGTGGGCTGACTTCTTTGTCCAAAATACTTCCTGTACCCTGTTGGAGATCTACTTTACGTCTTTTTATTTAAAAAAAAAAAAAATGATTCTGCTGTGAACCAAATGCATTGGGAGAAGTGCTTCACAAGACGTCGGCTCCACAATGAGAGGAAAATCTGTTGTCGTCAGATGGCAGAAGGATAATTGAAATATCATCGGATACATGCAGTGGGGACAGAGAAAAGGACAATGAACGATGCCTGTGTGGGATAGGATTAGGCAAGATTTAGGAAGGACTGCGTAGTAATGCTGACATTTGAGCTTGACCCTAAAGGACTTATAGGGTTTAATCAGGAACAGTAGTGAATGGTGGAAAAGGAGAAGGGACTGGAGGATATTCCAAGTAGAAGGAATAGAGAGCATGTATGAAGGCATCGAGACCAGGAAGAACAAAACACACAGGGAATGGTAGGAAGGTCAGTATGGCTGACGTTATGTATAAGAAGAAAAGGGATGAAAGGCAACAGTATTCTCCTTGTCTGCCTTCCAGCTTGTTGGCTGTGCTGCTGCGACTGCAAGTTCATCCTTGTCTTCCTGGTCATTAGGGCTTAAAGTCCTCAAGCCTTGATCCTGGATCTGCTTTTCTTCCACTCTGTCTTCCTCCTGTGTAACCTCGTCCATGCCCTATTTGAGAGTGACATATGAGAATGACGTAGGAGTTCATATTTCTAATTCACAGTCTGACTTCTAGCTTAGACCCTTAGGCCCCCATATACCATGTGGAAGTCTTGAAGGCACCACATTTGGTTAAACACTGAGCCCATCATCTTACTCTCTCCACCTGTTTGCTCCTTCCACGACCAGCACATCTAACTTGTTACCCAGATTGAACAGTATCTCGACCATCGTCCCAAACACCTCTCTTCAACTTCCACATTCAATTCATCACAGCTAGTGCTGATTTTACTTCTTCAATATCTCTCAAAACCATCTCCTACTCTCCACTTCTATCAAGTCCATGGCAGTTGAAATTTCAATTTCTTGCCTACACTATTCTAACAAGTCCTGACGTGTCCTCCTGTTCCTACTCTTAATCTCACTATAACTTAAACTCTCCAGTTCAGATTAAGGGAAACCTTAAAAAATAGGAATCTGAACACAATGGTGGATTAGAGGTCATAGACATTTCTCCCAGTATACAACTACATGCGCTACATAAATATGGCATGGCTGATCTGGGGGAAGGGAAAATAAGGGAGTTCTGTGGGGATTAGGCATTAAGTAAGAGCGCAGATCTGCAGGGTCTGGCACCTGCTGTGGTGGTTTATACTCTGGGTTTCAATGGACCATGTATCCCAGAAAAATAAATCAAAGACTGCCCCAACACAGGACAGGAAAAAACAAAAACAAAAACAAAACAGAGATAGCCAGAATAAAGCTGAGACTTATAAAGAGTGACATCTGATGATATAAATTAGGAAAAAAATTCTTCTACTGAGTAAGACAGTAGGAATACATGCAGAGTTTTTCACTGACCACTCAAAGAGTAGGGAAAAAAAGTATCCTTGAAGTATTACTATTTTCAAGTCTTTATTCAAAGCTTGTGGCCTACAGAAACAAAACCCAAGCTTAAATATACATATTTAAATAATTCAAGGTTAGTCATTCCCAGGTGACTTGCAAAAGCAAACCAAACGCTATGTGGAGGAACAAAAACCCAGGCTTCAAAGGATTTCCACAGATAAAAAGAACATAACTTACATAAAAAATAAATTAAAACACATGAAGAGGAGAAGTCAAGATGAGCAAGATTAAGCAACAAAACAAGACGAAAAACAAATTCATAAACAGACCCATAAAGACTGCGTGTATTAGAATTTAGATAACAGAATATCAAGAGGAACTTTAAGAAATATGAAGAAATTAGGAAAGGAAGTATGGGGAAAGAGACTTTCAAGGTTGATGTGATGCATAGGAAGAAGAAACAAGTTGAACATTCTAGAAATGAATACCTTAATAATGTACAATAAGCTATATCATAGTTTAGACACAGGTGAATAGAGAATTAGTATAATGGAGGACACTAGAGAATTAATGAACTGCAATCTAAAACACAGAAATTATTGAGAATATAAACAAAAGGTCGGAGAGATGGAAAATATCAAAAAATTAAAAGAGATATTGAAGATACAGTGAGAAGATGCAATACATATTCGATGGGAATCTCAAAGAGAGAAAATAGAATGAAGGAAAGTCAATACTTCCATTGCTAATGGTTAGGCTCCATATTAGTTACATATATCAATCATTAAGTACAGACAGCCCACATTTAAAATCAATGAATGAATCAATAAATCAATCAATCACACCTAAAATAAATTAAATTTGTTCTTAAACGCATTTCAGTGAAACACAGTGTAAAATGCAACTTCTACATGAGATTACATGGACATGGAGAAGTTCTGAAAAGCAGTTAGAAAAAAGACAGATGGCCTACAATGAAATGGCCATTAGTATCTGATGTCACAGAAGTAGCAGTGGAATCAAGGAGAAGGTGAAATTTTATCTTCATAGTTAAAATATTTTTCCTTTTAAAATATCTCTTCTAGGATCAATAAAGTAGGAAGATCTTTTCAGACAAATAGAAACTGAAAAGAATTTACTACAAGTAAACTTCTGTAGAAGGAATCTCAGGAGGAAAAAAAAAAATGTTACCAAGAGGAAGGGAGAGAAAGGTACCAGTAAATAGATAGGTAAATGTAAACAAATATCAATGGTTTAAAACAATAGAGCAATGTATATTTTGTGTGGTTAAAAAGAAATATTAAGCTTAAATACAAACAAACAAACAAACAAACAACAAAATAAGTCAGTCCAGGGTTAGTTGTTAAAAATTAAAGCATTCGAAAGTACCGGTGTTGTTTGAGAAAAGGGTAAACACACTGGCGAACTTTAGATTTTATATTAAATATACATGTTAAAATTTCTAGATAGCTCTTGTCAAGTAGGGTTTTTAGTGATGATGAAAATGTTCCATAGATCTGCAATATTAAAAACAGAGCTATAAGGCAGATGGGGTTATTGAAGACTTGACATGTGGCTGGTTGTGACTGAGGAACTTAATTTTAAATCTTATTTAATTTCAGTTAATTTAAAATTAAACTTACGTGACTAGAGGCTACACTATTAAACAACATGATTCTAAAGTAACTGTATATTTTTTAACTCAGTATAGAGGAAAACTAAGGATGTAGTTTACAATCAGATAATCCCAAAGAGGGCAATTGAGAAGGAAAATAAAACAAAAGCAAAAACGAATACCACTTAAGCCAAAGATGTAGAGCTAGTAAGTAGCGGGACCAGGATTTGGATCTTGATTTCTGCGGTTCTAAATAGCATGCTCTTAGTCACAACAATGCCGTTCCATGTGTTGATAGGTTGATTAAAGACCGCTAGGAAGAGAGAATACTAATCAGAGAGGTAGGCAGGGCTTTTATAGCATCCCATGGCTATATTGCATAGCAGCTTGCCTGCACTTTCGGATATGACCACTATTAGTACATGTGTCCCTTTTTCTCATGTGATAGTTCCTGAGGAGCAGGGATGGTGCTTATCCACTCTGTGTGCATCCCCTCCACTCGGAGCTCGGTGCCTACCAGTGAGAACTGAACCGCAAAGCTGTATGTTAGGGAAAGTCATTGAGGGGATGTGACCACCAGTGGACAGGTGAGCTGGACCCGAGCTCTTGGAGGCTCCTCACCTCAACCTCTGTCCTTGGAATGCGTGTTCTGATTGCCTTCCTTGCTCCCAGAAGCTGCTCAAGGACATGGCCTTAAGATAGATGCGTGGTGTTGAGATCTTCTGAGAATCAGTTAAGACCTCTATATAATTTGTTTAGATTTGTTATAATTTGTTTAGATTTGGTGGGTGAGTGAGGAGATCTCGCAGCTGCCCGTGACAAGCATCATAGGTATGCTGTCTTTACTTTCCACTCTCTAATGCACTCCTACCTGTCTTTAGGTTTTACACCCCAGGGAAGTCTTTCCTGATATCTTTCAGTTGAGCCATATCCCCTATTACATGTTCTTAAGGCATCAGGTGCCTCTCTGTCTCTCTTTTAAAATATAATTAAACTCAGGGTGCCTGAGTGGCTCAGTCAGTTAGGCATCTGACTTCGGCTCAGGTCATGATCTCACAGCTCGTGGGTTTGAGCCCCACACCGGGCTCTGAGCTGACAGCTCGGAACCTGGAGCCTGCTTAGGACTCTGTGTCTCCCTCTCTCTCTCTGCCCCTCCCCTGTACACACTCTGTCTCTCTCTCCTTCAAAAATAAATAAACATTAAAAAATATATATATAATTAAACTCTTTATTTTGGAAATAATTGTACATTCACATGCAGTTTAAGAAATACTACAGAGATGCCACATTCCCTCTACCCAGTTTTTCTCATTGTAACGCCTTTCAACACTATCATACAGTATTACAACCAGGATATTCTTATTAATACAGTCAAGGTAGAGACAGACCACTTTCCTCCTCTCCCACCCCTTGATCCTTAATCAGCAGCAACCGCTAATCTGTCCCTGCTTCTGCAATTTTGTCATTTCAATAGTGTTATATAAATGAAATCATACAGTATGTAACCTTTTGATATGGCTTGTTTCAATCCACATAATCTCCGGAGATTCGACCAGTTGTTGCTTGTCTCAGCAGGCCACGGCCTTTAATTGCCAAATAGTATTCCATGATACAGATGTAAGCACAGATCGGGAAGCATTCATTCCCTGAAGAACATCTGTGTTGTTTCCAGTTTGCAACAAATGAGCTGCTCTAAGCATTTGTGAAGGCAGTGAGCGTGTGTGTGTACGTGTGTACATAGAGCTTCATTTTTGTAAGGTAAATGTTCAGGCTGCAAGTGATGAGTTGCATGGTAGTTGTACCTTTGGTGTTTTTCTGTCACAATAGTTTTTCAGAATGTGGTTCCATCTTACATCAAACCTGTAATATATGAATATCCCAGTTTCTCTACATCTTCATCAGCATTTGGTAGTGTCACTATTTTGTATTTTCGCCATTCTGATAGATACATCATGATATCACATTGTGGTTGTAGTTTGCATTGTATAACGGCTAATGATGTTAATTATATATTCATACGTTTACTTGACATCTGAGTATCCTCTTCAGTGAAATGCCTTCTTACGTCTTTTTCCATTTTTTAAATGGACTGTTTTTTACTCTGAGGTGGAAAGTTCTTTATATATTGTAGATACTAGTCCTTTGTTAGATATTTGGTTTGCAAATATTTTTCTCCATCTGTATCAGGTCTGTTCATCCTCTTAACAGTGTTTGGCAGAGCTTAAGTTTTTGTTTTTAATATATATATATTTTAATGTTTATTTATTTTTGGAGAGAGAGAGAGAGAGAGAGAGAGAGAGAGTCAGAGAGAGAGAGACAGAGACAGAGAGAGAGGGAGACACAGAATTCGAAGTAGGCTCCAGGCTCTGAGCTGTCAGCACAGAGCCTGACATGGGGTTTAAACTCATGAATGGTGAGATCAGGACCTGAGCTGAAGTCAGACGCTTAACCTACTGAGCCACCCAGGTGCCCCTTCAGTTTTTGTTTTTGATGAGATCTGATTTATTATTTTTTCCTTTCATGTATCATACTTTTGGTGTCAAGTCTAAGAACTCTTTCCCTAGCCTTGTATTCTGAAGATCTTTCTCCAACATTTTTTTCTAAAAGTTGAATACATTTGCCTTCTATATTTAAGCCTATGATCAATTTTGACAATTTTTATAGCAAGTTGAGGTTGATTTTTCTTTATGAATATCCAGTTTCTCTAGGAAGGCTAGCTTTCCTCTATTGATTTGCTTTTGTACTCTTTTCAACACCCACTGGACATTTTTCTATGGGTCTATTTCCCTGATTTCTATTATTTTCTGTTGATCAATACATCTATCCATCAGTCAATATCACACAGTCTTGATTATTGTAGCTATATAGTAAGTCTTGATGTAGAGTAGATTGATTTCTCCCAGTTTATTCTTATTTCTCAAAATTGTTTTAGCTATTCTAGCCCCTTTTACTTGTATATTTCAGAATAAGCATACTTATATCTACAGATCTTCTTGCTGGACATTTGACAGGAACTGTGTTAAAGCTATATACCTATCTTGGGAGAATTGACATCTCTATTATATCCATGAACAATCCATCCATGAACATGAGATAGCCCTCCCTTTATTCAGCTCACTTTTGATTTCCTTTATCAGCATTTTGTGATTTTCAGTATATAAGTGCTGCACATGTCTTGTGAACTTTACACCTAATATTCCTTTATTTTATTCAATTATAAATAGCAATACATTTTATATTTTGGTGTCTATGTTTTCTTTGTTAGAATATAGAAATGCAGCTTATTTTTTATGTTTAGTTTGTATTCTGAGAAAGTACAGAAATCATTATTATTTCTGAGAGTTCTTTTGTAGATTCTTTGGGATTTTCTACATACAAAATTATGCCATCTGCAAATAGGGGCAATTTTCTTTCTTTCTTTCTGATCTGTGTGCCTTTTATTTCCCTTTCTTTCATTACTTCATTGGCTAGAATGTGTAGCAATATTTTGAATAAGGGTGAAGAGAGCACATAATTCCTTCCCCATTCAAGATCTTAGGTGGGGGGCGGGGGAAGTATTCAGTGTTTCACTATTAAGCAAAGTGTTAGTTGTAGGCCTTTTCGTGGATGCTCTTTATGAAGTTGAGGATGTTCTCCTCTATTCTTATTTTTCTGAGTGTTGTTAATCACTAACAGATGTCAAATTTTCCCAAAGATGTTATTCTACATTGACTGATGTGAACATGTGATTTTTCTTCTCCAGCCGATTAATAGGCTGGATTACAGTGATTTACTTTCAAATACTAAGCCATCCTTACATCCCTGGAATAAACTTCACTTAGTCATGGTGTATAATTGCTTTTACATATTTCTGAATCTTATTTGCTAGTATTTTATTAAGGATGTTTAGGTTTATATTCATGAGGTCATTGACTTGTAGTTTTCTCTTTTGTACGATCTCTGTCTAGTTTGGGTACCAGGTTAATATGAGCTTCATAAAATGACTTGGGAAGTACTCCCTTTTCTTCTATTTTCTGGAAGAGATTTGTGTACAATTGGCATTATTTATTCTTTAAATATATGGTAGAATTCTCCAGAAAAGCTGTCTGGAACTGGAGATTTCTTTTTGGGAGTTAAATTCATATTATGAATTTAAAGTCTTAACAGTTATATGGCTATTAAATTTATATATATTTCATTTTCTGCAAGTTACAATTTTAACCATTTTGAGGTTTATAATGTAGTATTTTTTTATCGTATTTTCAAGGTTGTGCAACCATAACCACCGTCTAATTCCAGAACATTTTCATTCACATTAAAAACAAACCTTCTAGGAGTGCCTGGGTGGTTCAGTCATTTGAGCATCCAACTTCAGCTCAGGTCACGATCTCATGGTTGTGAGTCTGAGCCCCATGTTGGGCTCTGTGCTGACAGCTCAGAGTCTGGAGCCTGCTTCGCATTCTGTGTCTCCCCTTCTCTCTGACTCTCCCCAGCTCGTGCTCTCTCTCTCTCAAAAATAAATAAGCATCAAAACAAACAAGCAAACAAACAAAACAAAACTTCTGCAGTGAGCAATGATTAATTATTCCTCACTGTTCCTGTCCTTGCCATCACGAGTATACTTTCTGTTTCTGTGGATTTATCTATTCTGAGTTATTTCATATAAATGACATCATATGATATGTGGCCATTGCTTTCACTTAGCATAGTGTTTCTGAGTTTCATCCATGTTGTAGCATGTACCAGTATTTCATTATTTATGCCTGAATAATATCCCATTGTATGGAATATATTTTGTTTAGCCATTCATCAGTTGATAGATATGGGCTATTTTCACTTCTGGGCTATTATGAATAATGGTGCTTTGAATATTCATTTAGAAGAGTTTTCATAAGTATATGTTGTTAATTCTCTGGTATGTACCTAGGAGTAGAATTTCTGGGCCCTATGATAACCTTAGGTTTAATTTTTTGAGGAACTGTCAAAATGTTTTCCAGAACGATAGCATCATTTTCATTTCCTTCAGCAATCTATAAGGATTCCAATTTCTCCTTACCAGTTGACACATCATTGTTGATAAATTTTTAAAATTTTAAAAAATATTTATTTGTTTTTGAGAGACACAGAGAGACAGAGTGTGAATGGAGGAGGGCAGAGATAGGAGGGAACACAGAATCCAAAGTAGGCTGCAGGCTCTGAGCTGTCAGCACAGAGCCCGAGGCGAGACTTGAACTCACGAACTGTGAGATCATGATCTGAGTTGAAGTCAAACGCTTCACTGACTAGCCACCCAGGCACCCCAATAATTTTTTACTGTAGTATCTTTGTGAGTATGAAGTAGGATCTTCTTGTGGTTTCTATTTTCATTTGTCTAATGACTAGCGATGTTGATGTATTGGCATGTGCTTATTGGCCATTTGTGTATATTCTTCAGAGAAATGTCTGTTCAAATTGTCTGGCAATTTGTTAATTTGTCTTTTTATTGGTCATTCAAAAGAATTCCATGTATATTTTAGATACTAGAACTTTATCAAATACATGATTTACAAATAATTCTCTTCTTTTGGGGGTTTTCTTCTTACTTTCTTGATAGGGTTGATTGAAGTAGCACATAATTTTTAAATTTTGATTATGTCCAATTTATCTTCTTATGTTTGTTTGTTTGGTGTGCTTTAGGCATCTTATTTAAGAAACCATTGCCTTGTCCAAGGTGATGAAGATGCACCTTATGTTTTCTTGTAAGGGTTTATAGTTTTAGATCTCATATTTAGCTCTCGATCCATTTTGAGTTAGTTATTGTATAGGGGGTGTGGTACTCGTCCAACTTCATTGTGTTGTGTGTGGATATCCAATGGTTTCATTGAGTTGTCTTAGCACTGTTGTTGTTAAGCATAAATTGCTTAAAATGTATAAATTTATTTTTGAACTCTGAATTCTAATAGATAGATAGATAGATAGATATAGAGAGATATAAAGAGATATATTCTCAATACCACACAGCAGTCTGACACTAAAACTGTAGTAAGTTTAGAAACCAGTAAGTGTCAGCCCTTCAAATTTGCTCTTCTTTTCTTTTTCAAGATTTTTATCTATTCTGAGTCCTTTCCATTTCCATACGAATTTAGGATCAGGTCATCCATGTCCACAAAAATATGTCTGGATTTTGGTAGATATTACATGGAGACGTAGATCAATTTGAGCGTGATGAGCTCAGTGTGACCAGGTGGCAGTCTTCTAATTCTTAACAATGTTTAATCTTCCATTCTATGAACACAATTTATTTAGGTGTCCTTTGATTTCTTCCAACGATGCTTCTACAGTTTTCTATGTACAAGTCCTGCGCCTTAAAAAAAAAATTATTGCTATGGATTTTATTCCTTTTGTTGTGTTGTAAATGTAACTGTTTTCTTAATTACATTTTTTACTTGTTTATTTCAAGTTTATATAAATGCAATTGATTTTTTTGTATATTAACAGATGATATGTTTTCTGAACTGGTTTATTAGCTCGCACAATTGCTTTTTAAGATTCCTTGGTATTTTCTATATACAAAATCAATTCATCTGCAAATAGAAATAGTTTTTCTAGGGGCGCCTGGGTGGCTCAGTCGGTTAAGCATCTGACTTCAGCTCAGGTCATGATCTCACAGCTCATAGGTTCCAGCCCCGTGTCGGGCTCTGTGCTGACAGCTCAGAGCCTGAAGCCTTCTTCGGATTCTGTGTTTCCTTCTCTCTCTGCCCTCCCTCACTCATGCTCTGTCTCTCTCTCTCTCTCTCACACACACACACACAAATAAATAAAAACATTAAATAAATAAATAAGAAATAGTTTTTCTTTCTTTTTTTTTTTCTTCCTTTCCTATCTGGATGGCTTTTATTTCTCTCTCTTTTTTACTTATCTTGGCTAGAACCTCCAGTACAATGTTGAGTTGAAGTGTTGAGAATAGATTGTTTCTTAATCCTGATCTAAGGAATTGAAAACTTTCAGTCTTTCAACATTAACTGTTACGTGGTCTATAGGTTTTACATAGATACTCATTCTTAGGATAAGGTAGTTCTCTTCATTTCTTATTTTGTTGACTGTTTTTATCATGAAAGATGTTGGGTTTTTTGAAGTTTGTTCATTTATTTTGAGAAGAGGGAGCATGCAAAAGTGAGTGGGGAGGGTCAGAGAGAGAGAGAGAGGGAGGGAGGGAGGGAGGAAGGGAGAGAATCTCAAGCAAGCTCCGCACTGTTAGCACAGCCTGATGCGGGTCTTGGTCTCACGGCCATGAGACAACATGACCTGAGCCAAAATTAAGAGTCAGACACTCAACCGATGGAGCCACCCAAGCATCCCAAAAGATGTTGGATTTTTGTCAAATGCTTTTTCTTCATCCATGGAGATGGTCATGGGGTTTTGTACTTTATTGTTATTACTGTGGCTTATTATAGTATTTATTTATGTAAAGCTCACCTTCCCTTCCTGGTGTAAGTTTCACTCAGTCATGCTGTATATTCCCTTTTCTATGTTGCTAGATGTTTCTACTACTGTATTTTTGTGCCTCTATTCATAACAGATATTGTTGTCTAGGTGTCTTTTCTTGTGCTAGGTTCTTTTCTTTGTCTGGTTTTGGTATCAGAGTAATACTAGCTTCGTAAAATGAGCTGGGGAGTGTTCTCTCCTCATCTACATTTTTGAAGAGTCTGTGAAGGATTGGTATTACTGTTTTAAATGTTTGGTAGAATTTACCAGAAAGTCTGTTTCTGAGCATTTCCTCATGGGTAGTGTTTTGATTAGTAATTCAATCTCTTTTCTTATTATAGCTTTCTTCAGATTTTCCATTTCCTCTTGAGCCACTTTTAGTAGTCTGTGTTTTTCCAGACATCTGTTTATTTCATCTAATTATATTGTATGTTGACATACAGTTATTCATGGTATTCCCATATACTCTTTTTCATTTTTCTAAGAACAATAATAATAATATCCCTCTTTCATTATTAACTTTAGTAATTGTAGTGCTCTCTTGTTTTCTCGTGTTTGGTGTGTTTAAAGGCTTGCCAATTTTATTGACCTCTTCGTAGAAACACCTTTTAATTTTGTTTATAGTGTTTTTCAAGTCTCTTCTTGTTGATTGTTTCTTTAGTTGTTCTATTAGAAAAAAGAGAGGTGTTGAAGTCTCCAACCATTGTTGTTGAACTGTTCGTTTCTCCCCTCAGTTCTCACAGTTCTTGCTTCATGTATCATAGGGCTTTGTTATTAAGTCCATAAATACCCACAGTTGTTAAATCTTCTTGATTGATTGTCCTTTTTATTATTAAGAATGTTCTTCATTCCCTCTAGTCCCAATTTTTGTCTTAAAGTCTAGTATGGTAATTAGAGCACCTTAACTTCTTTTGTTATTGTGTGCATTTTATATGTTTTTTTGTCTTTTTCACTTTCAAAAAAATTTTTTTATAGTAGCATTGGAATTTCATATTTGAAGATCGCATGTAGTTGAATTATGTTTATTTTATTCATTCTGTAAATTTCTACCTTTTAAAGGAGTGCTTAACCCATTTACATTTAATGTAATTATTGGTAAGATATGATTTATGTTTGCCATTGGCTATTAGGTCTTCTATATCTTATATTTTTGTTCCTGTATTCCTTTATTACTATCTTCTTTTGTGTCACATAGATATTTTCCAGCGTATCATTTATCTTTGTCATTTCTTTTACCTAAGTTTTGAGTTATTTTCTTAGTGGTTGCACTGAAGAATACTATTAGCATCTTAATGTATAAAAAATTAGTTTGGATTAATAACAACTTAATTTCAATAGCATAACAAAAACTTGCTCCATTCCCTCTGTTCTTTGTGTTTTCATGTCATAAAAATTAAATGCTTACACATTGTGAGTCCATCAACACAGTTATAATTATTACTTTGTGCAGTTTATTTTTAAATTAGGAGAAAATATTCATAAAATTAAAATATATTAATATTCTTTTGAATATATTTATATAGTTACCTCTATAATTACTCTGAATATTTTCATGTGGAGTCGTTACTCTTTTTATTTTTCATTATTTATTTATTTACTTATTTATTATTTCGTTATTTGAGAGAGAGAGAGGGAGAGAGAGAGAGCATGAGTGGGGAAAAGGGGGTAGAGGGAGAGAGAGAGGGAGAGAATCTCAAACAGGCTCCATGCTCACCACAGAGCCCAGTGTGAGACTCAGTCCCACGACTCTGGAATCAAGATCTTAGCTGAAATCAAGAGTTGGACACTCAACCGACTGAGCCATCCAGGAGCCCCAAGTTACTTTGTTATTTCAACCCTTTAGTATTTTGCCTTTAGTCCTCCATAGTTCCCTTTGAGAAACCAGCCATTAATCTTATTGAGGACTCCTCGTATGTGACGAACCACTACACCCTTGTTGCTTTTGATATTTTCTCTTTGTCTTTGACTTTTGACGACTTCAGTATACTTTGTGTATGCATTTCTTTGTGTTTATTCTGCTTGTAGTTTGTTGATTGGATTTTCAGATTAGTGCTTTAAGTAAATTTTGGGAAGTTTGTGGCCATTATTTATTTAAATATTTTCTCTGCTTCTTTCTCTTTTTCTTCTTCTTTTTGAATCAGTGAATATACACAGCTTGTACTAGAAATCTAATAAAGGTGAAGTCGGGAATTGATTGAAATGATATTTCCTTGTTGGAGGAAAATGTCCATTGCCCAACTCAGGTGTCAGAAAGGATTTTCCTCCATATGTGGATGTCTGTGAAAGTGCACACAGCACATGTCTGTGGTAAGAGGCTGTGTAGCGGTGAGGACTGTGCTACGTATGGACTCTTCCTTGGGCAAGTGTCCTGGAATGAGTTACTCATGACGTGACAACACTATAAAGGCTCCTGTTCTGTCACCTCCACATGATACAACAAAATGCCAAACTCCATGGAGAGTCATGATTAGGAAACACGCTTGGAATTTCAGAGGAGAAAAATCAAGGTTTCCCTGTGAGATTCTGCGAGGTCACTCTACGATCCCTGCCAGAATTTCAAGGATGGAAATGGTAGCAAACTCCACTGTTCCGGGCTCCAGGAGCAAATGTCACCTGTAATTGTCCGATGATGACTAGTCATGTTTGGTACATCAAGAGTATAAATGTGAAAGTAACTTGCATAGAGTCTGGAGTTGAAGGGGTGTGGTTAATGTACACATGCACATATACATTTAGGCAAACCTAATGAATCAGTGGAAGAGAGTGACACTACTCTCCTTTGTGTAAAAAGTGGCATTTCTTCAAGTCACCAGGCATAGATAGTGTGGAAAGCACCTGAGATAGCTGAGGCTGAGAGTCAGAGGCCCAGAAGAAGGCTCTGTGGTCTCTGTCCTAAGGAGGGTAAAGAGCTGGCATGCACTAGGCTTACTGGGAAAGTATGGTAAAGTCCAACAAAATGTTGTCCTTTTGAAGAGAACAGACTGAGAGAGTAGCGAAGAAAATTGGGCTTTCTGATGGACAGTTCTGATTTGCCAATTACTGGTTGTGTGATCTTGGTTCACTCACCTTCTCTACCTTTAGTTGCCATCCCTGCATTGGAGATAATAATAGTTGTTGCTTCATTCGGAAGGTCTGGGATCACTGTACCTAAGGTTCTTGGCTCAGTAAATGGCTAGAAGAGGAGGAGAGGAGAGTTGTTCCTGGTATGGGGGAGTGTTTGCTTCACGGAACTTTCAGTACTGGTAAAAGGTTGTACTGATTCGTGCACACTTGCATGTTCTAGGTCCCTTGTGATAGTTGATGGCTGCAGTGTAGGTGGAGACTTGGGTGTGGGGCAGAGGCCACATAAACCAGACTAAATATGGACTGAACCAGTGATCTGGGCTTCTTCAATAAGAGTGTCTACATAGATGCTCTGATCAGCTCCAAAGTAGTACATCCCAGAAATATGATAACAGTACACCAGGGTTGCAGATGAATTGCCTGTCCCACCATAGATGCTGACAATGAGCTGGGGTCTCAGGCATGGCACAAAGGGAGATGATCACCAGAAGTCTGAAAGCAAGTATCATGTCATCTCATATCCTACATGAAGAGAAATTCATTTGACCACAGTTCATTTGACCAAATTCATTTGGCTCCTTGTCTGTGGATTGGGCATGACCTCACATCTCTTCTGTTGTAAAACAGAAAATCTGATGAGAAGAGGCAGAGCCCATTCGTTCGTTATCAATGGATGGCTTTCTCAGTGACGTCACCTGCTACACCCTGGCGGCCATGCCTCTTTCTCCTCACGGGCAACTTATTTGCCCCAGAACCTTTAGCAGAAATCGGAATATACGGGCGCTAGAGGCTGCTGTTCCCAGAAAATAACTAACCGTGTCCACATTTAGAACATCTGGTAAAGCATCTGGCAGCTAGCAAGAACCAGGCAGGCAGACTAGAGGTCCTAGAGCAATGCAACACGAGGTAGTTTGCAGTGACAGTTCTTCTTCTCAGTGTGCCTGCGAGGGAGGGAATAGAAGAGATCCAGTGCATGAAGGACGTCCCCAGAGAAGCTCTCGTGTTGTGGCTGTGCCTGTCCTTCCCCTGGGAGCCTGTGCCCTAATTGCTAAAGGAGTTGCTGTGCTGGGCCGGTGTTTTCCATGACCCCTCTTCTTCTGTTTTCATCCTCTCCGGGAAGCAAAGAAAGCAAGAAACTGACCAGAAGGCCAAGGGCAACAGGACGTTGTTCTCCGCAGAATTTGACATTGTTGATTTGGCCAAATTCCATGTGGATTGTTTTTCTCCCCAAGTTAACCACGACATTATCCTCTCTGCTTTTCTCCAAACAGGCACTCTGATCGCTCCCTCCTCTGTTTCCTGAACTGCCTCCTCATTTTCACCTGACTCGGAAAATGTGGTGTTACTTTTCTGTACCCAGTCTTCTTTCTCAGAGGCATAAGCCATGACAGCCGTCACCTATTTATAACATGTTTGAGTTCATGCACTCATACTCATTATTTGTACAATGCTCATTTGTTCTCAGGTCTTGCAAGAAAGGCACTGAGCGAGGCGCCTGGGTGGTTCAGCCGATTAAGTGTCCGACTCTTGATATCAGCTCAGGTCATGATGTCAGGGCTTGTGGGTCTGAGTCCCATGTCAGGCTCTGCATTGGGCATGGAGCCTGCTTAGGATTCTCTTTCTGTCTCCGTCTCTCACTGTCCCTTCCCTGCTCCCTCTCTAAATAAATAAGTAAATAAATAAATAAACGAGCATTTAAAAAAAGAAGGGCACTGAGTGAGGTAGTGAAACATGCTACTCTTAAGAAGATGACAAACTAACATGGATATTCAGCTGTCCCCTTTCCCCCTAATATGGCTGCATTGGCTAGTTATCTGTTGTCATCAGTCTGTTTCTGTGTTTTACCAGGGGTTAAATGTTTTGACTATTAGCTCTACCTATAAAAGGTACACACGAGTCCCAAGTTATCCCGGGTTTCGCTCGCTGTGGTTTCAGTGATCCGTGGACAACCATCATCCAGAAACAAATGATCCCTCTCTCATGTATTGCCCGCAGGTCAGTGGTAGCTTCACGTTACGTCACGGTGTCTACATCACTCATTTCACTTCGTCTCATCGCGGACGCCTCTTATGATCTCACATCATTTCGAGAGAGGGAAGGGTGAGTACAATACAATAAGATATTTTGTAAGAGAGATAGACCTAATCTATCCTAATATGGTACATTAATGGGTATATAATGGTATATTAGGGTTATAATTGTTCTTGTTTATTATCAGTTATTGTTGTTCATCTCTTACTGTGCTTAGTTTATAAATTAAAATTTTCCTATATATCAGAAAAACATAGTATATATAGGGTTCATGTTATCTGTGGTTTCAAACATCCACTGGGCCCTGGGACATCCCCTGGGTCTTCATCCTCCTGTGGAAGAGAAGCCACTGTATTAAACAGTAGAGAAAGTTTATATCCAAAGCTGACTTCTGTCTTGAACTCTAATATCCATTTCTGTGGTTTACAGTTTCCTATTGATATCAAAAATACAAACAACTCATTTTAACCAATTCCCATTTAAAAAAAAAACAAAACGAAGTTCAGCTCTGTTTCCTTTGGAAGCTTGCGTCATGGACACTGAGCCCAGTGGAACTTCAGAAATTTGGCTGGCTTCTTATTTCGCAAACGAGGAAGCGTCCCTCAGCAGGGGCTGTGACTTGTCCAGTCATGCAGTTGACTGGAACCCAGATCCTCCAATTCTGAGTTCAGTGTGTCAGCAGTTTTAAGGCTTTGGAGGAATTTTTCAATTTCCTACCAGCTGTCCTGGAATGCAGACACACTATTAAGATTCTTCAGAGAAGACGTGTCAGTGCATTACCAAGAATGTGTGAAGACAGCTTATGGGAGCAAGTGCATCCTTCATAAGGGTTGGAAGGCTAGCATAACCGCCATGCCGTTCGTAGGCCAGACCTTATGCTGCCGCATGTTTAATCTGCATGGATTCGGTGCTTTTCTTTGCCCTTCCCACATGGCACTTCAGCAAGGCCCTAGCTATTGTCAGTTGAGCTGTCATGACAACCGTATGCATGGATTTCTCAGGGACAGTCCTGTTTCAAACAATATGTCCCAGAAATTCTTAATATTCTGGCATCCAGAGACATGTTCCAAATCGCTTTGCGTGCACGCACACACATACACGCGCACGCGATACAAATGGCTCTTGCCAGATCCTGTGTCTTGATATTTACTTGACAATATATGGCCAGTGGACCGATTAGAAGCACGGCAGAGAACAGGAAGCAGAAAGACTGACAACAAAAAGTGACAGCTGACAGTCTGATAGCGAGGGGAAAGGCAAAAAAAAAAAAAAAAAGATAAAAACCATGGCAGTAACGGGCCATTCTGGGTAGTGACAAATCGCTCAGCACATATCAACATCATTATGACAGTAGAGGCCAATAATGGGTATTAGTAACAAAAATTGTGCAACCCCAATGAAAAATGTCATTGTCTTCTGTGTCTTTTGTTTTTAAATGCTAGAATATATATCAGAGACTTTAGGAACACTTCTAATGAAAATGATCAAAATGTCTTAATGGTGCCTTAAGGTAATAATAGTGTAATAATACGAATAATGGGGAGAAGAAGGGGGAGAAGGAGAAACATCTTTGTTTCTCTGAGTTACCTTTTTGTTTGTATTGTCTAGTGTGATCTCCAAATGAACTCAGCGAGACAGGTATTTCTCTATTGTTGCTCAGGCTAGTAGTTGAGAATACAAAAGGGGAAAACAATAATAGCAAACAGAAGGGACCGTATGAATGGCTGCTTCTGTTGTGTCTCAAAATATGTGGCTTGCATACTCATCTGTGAATTCCAGAGCTGGGTCCCTGGGATGACTGCCCTAATGGACCTCACTGTTTCTGGGGTCTTCACTTGCTGCGCCCTGAAGAATCCACCACAAAATGCTCCTCTGTTGTCCGTTTGGGACGATCTGGCCATTTCCCCAATCCAGGATTCATAACCCTCTATGCCTCCTGCCCTCAGTGTCTTCCTGAAACTTCACGACACAGCAGTCTGTCTGACTTTGCATGATTAAAGGTCCCCCGTTCTGACTGTGACATCCAAACCATGGCGGGGGGGGGAGTGAGGTGGCAGAGGATGGGAGCGGGGGTGGAGACCAAAGCAGGCATGTTGCAGCACCTCAGGCGATAAACTGTCCAGTTTCCCTCCACGGCGTCCACGTCACCCCTTCGCCTAACATCTGCACCTGTCCCACGACTCTCCCTCTGCACCACTGGGGCTGTTGAGGGGTGACATTTGTTCTCTGGTGCATCAGGGTTATTCACCGGGCTGGCTGTCAGCTCTGATGTGTGCAGTCATCTATCATTTCTAGCAAACGCCTTGGTTCTTGCAAATCAGACTCTGGAGTGGGCCCGGCCCATCAGCCTTCTAGATAGACTGGGATGGGTTTGAACTGGAAAGGAGTTTTATATAAGCCTCTTATATGAGACGTGTCTTGTGAGCCATGGTGAATCCTCTTGAATTCACCTTGCTACAAGCACTTGGCAGTAGAGAGTTCTCAGCAGAGTGCAGCCAGCTTCATGCAGGTGTAAGAAGACAATCCCTTGTCCTAAACCAGTGGATAAGTGCTTCCTTGTACATTCCCTGGCAGTCTGTTCTGAGACGGGTTTCATCTAATTCTTTGGACGTCCCAACAGTTCAGCATCAGTTCCTTGTGGCAGTAGCACACTGGATAACCCGTCCGTGCATGGATTTTCCCTCCTTTTTACTCCTCTGTCCCTCTTTCCTGGGATCATATCCCAAATAACCACCTTGCTGAGAAACCTTTGTTCAAAGCTTTGACCTACGTGGATGGGTTGGTGGTAGGTAGGGAGGAGGAAGTGGAGTCCAGACCAAGACATTCTTGCATCAGGTAGAAAAAAAATAATGAGAGGGGAGCCTGGGTGGCTCGGTCGGTTAAGCGTCTGACTTCGGCTCAGGTCATGATCTCGCGGTCCGTGAGTTCGAGCCCCGTGTCGGGCTCTGTGCTGACAGCTCAGAGCCTGGAGCCTGTTTCAGATTCTGTGTCTCCCTCTCTCTGACCCTCCCCTGTTCATGCTCTGTCTCTCTCTGTCTCAAAAATAAATAAACATTAAAAAAAATTAAAAAAAAATGAGAAATTAACAGCCAATATTTATTGACCACTTATCACGTACCAAACACGGTTCAAAACGCTGCATGTTCCAACAAATGTAATGCAATGTGAGCATTTTACAAATGCGTAAAGGGAGTCTGTGTTGAAGTGACTTGTCCCGAATACCGTGGATGGGAGAATTAGACCACGAAGCTGGGTAGGTCTTCTGAACCGACATTCAAGAGTTCTTGATACGATATGATACTGACGGTCAGTCCCCAGCTGTTTAGAAGCCTTGGGGAGGCAGGCAGCTCATCCCTTAACTTCCAAAGACCATTCTAGTGTAAACAATGTTTTGGACAGCTTCTTGGAGCTCAGGATATCTGTCATCTCCTGTCCACTTTTGCTGGTTAGATGTGATATGCTCAATCTCTCTGTGGTTTAGCGTCTAGTGTACTAAGTGCCAGGGTAGAGGACCTCATTTGTGACATCTCTAGGACAGTTATGTATTTATCCCTCCACACTAGGAAAGGAAAGGATGCTCCCATGACTTGGTGCCACCTCAGTGGTCAGCACCTTGATGGGCCCGTGTCACGCTAACATTGGCCTCAATCGCACACACACCTACACACACACCTGCCTCCCTAAAACTCGAAGTGGGAATAAGTTCCAGCCTGCATACTGCAAGGGCTGATTGAGCCACAAGACTGGCTTTGTAAACTGAGGCTCTGGAAACCCTCCTCTCAAATGCAGCCCAGTGTTGACTTCATGACTCCAACCTACTCAACAGCGATCAGGCCCTCCCCTTCGGCGACTGATTGGATGTCTTTCCCGAACCCTCGCTTAGACCTTCACGCCTCACAGGCTCCAGGGCTTTGTGTTGGGTAGGGCCCACCTCCCCAGAAGCGGTCTCACACTTCTGCTCAGAAAAAGCAGCTGGCCATGCCACTGACCGGTTTATGATACAATAGCTTCCTTGGAGCATGCTTATAAATATTTATAGCATCAAGTGAACAGTAATGGGCTGCTATTCAAACACACCTGCTAGGGAAGAAAGAAGTAAAACAGAGAAGAACAAAAAACCACATACACACTCACACATATTTATGCCCACCATATGAAGGTCATTTAGGCGTTTAGACACAGAAAACATCTACACAGAGCTATCAAAATAATTCTGCTTTCGCAGGGTCTGTGGCCCAGGCATGCAGTATCCTCTCTGAGGAAGCAGGGCAAAGTCTCATTTTGTTTTTAAATACTGCTCCCCACCCACCCAGCCCTGATAATGAACATGTCTGTGGAACTGCATTTGAAAAATACTGAACTGTACAAAGGATAAGAAAAATATTACCTATACATCTTATCTCCCAGAAGTAATAGCATTCATATTTTAGAATTTTTCTTTCTATGCTGTAAGAAATATAGACTTTATGCTCTTGTGGGCCCTGCTTTATTAGAGTTAATGCTATAGTGTCTTTAAAAAGTTTAAAAATCTTTTCTAATTTGATAGTTGAAAATGATATTTTATTGTTCTAATTTGCATTGATTTGATTATCGGGGGCTGCTCATTAAGTCAATCCATACAAATTTATTCCAACAATACTGAATACAAAGCCCCCGGCGTGGGTAGTGGGGATACACAGATGAACTGGACAGAATCTCTGCCCCTCAGAGGCTTATAACCTGACGGAACAGAAAAAGATCGTCTCTTTCTAATATATAATAGCCATTATTACTTCTCCTTTTGTGACCTGTGTATTCAGGCCTTTTAATGGCTTGGTTTTTCATTTAGGAAGGGAGACAACATGTCAGGGAAGAGATGTTTTATTTCTGTCCTCTATGCAACCATCAATCCAGGGTTCAGGATAAAAGGGCCTATTTAACATTGCTTGTGGACTTTCCTCCAAACAATTTGGAAAATGCGGCTTCCAGGAGGCTGGTAGGAGTTCAGATCAAACCAAATGTTCTTTACATGCAGTGATATACCTCTATGATTCTTGGGGCTAGCCTTTGGTAGTGTAGTAAGTATGCTTCAGATCGCCTTTTGTTTAATGACTTTCCGTAGATTTCCAGGTACCCACTATGTTGTCTTCTGCATTTACGTAGTAAAGTGTTATAACATTGCAGAGCAAAGCCTCACCGAGTACATGTGGAGTGTCAGACTTAGAGCCTGAGTCCAGAGAATCTCAGAGATGGAAAAGACATGCTGCCTCTACCCAAGGAACTTCCTTCCTCAGGGACCTAAGACTTGGACCAGTGCAGCCTCTTGGTTTCAGAGTTGTCCACAAGGCGAGGGCTGTCCATAGTTACTAACACAGTAGGGAAAGACTGATGCAGATTAGATATTTGTGTGCTGCCTAAGGAACACTCTACACATGAACTTGTTCTTCACGTAGGGAGCTTGCAGCTTTATGGTGGAAATGTCTGGTGTCACAGAGTGATTAAACTCAGCCTCACTGAGAGTAGGTCAACCCAACATCACATGCCTCCTAATGTGATGTGAAATGAAATTCAGCACTGCCCATGAACTCGTCTCGCTTAAAATATTTAATCTGAAATTAATTAGGCTTTTACACTGCAGATGGCAGAAAATACAGGGAATAGGTAAACAAGTTAAACAACACTATGGGGAGACATTCGGACAGATCTAGAATGTGGAACAACAACAACAATGAAAGGCCTGGTCTCTTCATCAAGGTAGTGTCATGAAAAGAAGGAGGAAGTAAGTATTCTAGATTAAACACATTTAACAGATTTAATAATCAGATTAATGTGTGCTCCTTGATTAGAGACTGATTTTTAAAAATTCCCAAACTATACAAAACATTTTGGGAAGAAGTAAGGGTATTTGAATGTGAGCTGCTGGTTATATGATATTAGAAAAGGATTGTTTATTTTATGAGGCATGAAAATAGTTATTTGGGCATGTGGGAGATGACCCTTGTTTTGAGAGTTGCATGATGAGTTACTTAAAGATGAAATGACATAGTGGTCTATCAAAAATAGAAATAAATAGATAGATAGGTCATACATAATAGATATATAGGTAGATAGACAGATTGATATAGATAGTAGATGGATATGAAACCAGGAGGAGAAGAAGGTAGGTAGATAAGCAAATGTAGCCAAGTATTAAATATGCTGAATTTTGGTAGATATATGAGTAGTCATTTACTAGAAGTGCAGCCCCTCTATGTATTCACAGATTTCCACAATACAAAGTTGTTTCAAAAGTGCTGTCTCTGTCAGGTGACCTCAAAATCCCTAGGGAAATGAGAATTGCTCTTAGATTTCTTTTATGTCAAAATGGAAGCGGAGAGAGTTAATTCAGGTCACTCATTCGGCAATGGAGAAACAGGGATTAGTCATGGCTTTTCTGGGATGTCACAGGAGGCCTAGCGTTGGGATGAAATTTACAGACTTTCCCTCACTTCTGGTCTCTGTTCCTTTTCCCTCAACTATTTCATGGCTTGCGTTTCTTCTGTTCATGGTGGCGTGTTGAAGTAGACGGTGCGTTCGGTTTTGAGTCAGAAGTTGTGGGTTTGAATTCAGGGCTGTTACTTCTAGCTGCCGGGCATGGGGAAGATTATTTAACTTCTTAGTCCTCCCTTTCTCAAACCATAAAATTCGAATATTGAAATTATTGACTTCACACAGTTACTGCGAGGCTGGGAGAATGTTTTGTGGAGTCTCCATCTCTGTTGTTACAAGGCAAAATGTGCCCCCCTCCTCATCCCGAATTCATGTACTGAAGCCCTAACCTCCAGTACCTGAGAATGTGACTGTATTTGGAAACAGGGCCTTGAAAGAAGTGATTAAATGAAAATGAGCCCATTAGGGTGGGCCCTCATTCAAAAGCGCTGGTGGGCTTACAAGAAGAGGAAATTTGGACACGCCGGGAGATACCACGAATGCGCCTGCACAGAGGGAAGACCATGTGTGGACACATAGAGAAGATGGCCGTCTACCAGCCAAGGAAGAGAGTCCTCAAAGGAAACTCACCCTGTCGACACCTTGATCTTGGATTTCTAGCCTCCAGAACTGCGAGAAAATGAATTTCTGTGGTTTAAGCCACCTAGTTTGTGGTACTTTGTTACTGGCAAATACATACGTCTTCATACATGCTGGCATTTATATTTTCATTGTCTTTATAAAACTGCTGTGCAGTATTCCAACCTTCTATGAGAAGTATTTTCCCTTGTCCCTAATACAGCTCTGTTCTGGACCATATGTGTCCTTTTAGCAGTCTTATCTCAAAGGACCATTCTGTGATATGTCTGCCTTTCAGGGGTCCCTTAATCTGCTGATGGGACAAAAATCATTAGATTTCAATTCTCCCTGAAAGTACTTTTCAGTTTGTCAGTCATTCACAAAAATTTAATGAGCTCCTACTATGTGCCAGACTGTTAGAGGCACTTGAATACTTAAGAGAAACCAAAACCAATGCCAAGTTATTCTTCAGCTGTTATACAAAAAGGACTACAGAAAGTGTTCCCTGCTAAGCATTTTGGAAAGAACGTCTGCTAGTTCTAATAGCTCATCCCTCCCTCCCTCAAATGGTTCTACTCATCAGTGACATTTGCAACGTTGTACAATCTTATTTGGAGTGTCACTGCTTAGACGATGAACAAATTAATAACATTTTCAATCAACAAATATTAATCCATGTGTCTTGTGAAACGGAAGCATTAGAGCCTTTGCCCTCAAGGAACTCACACAAACTTTGAAAAGCTGCAAAAGAGGAAAACAGAAGAGATGTCACAAAGCAAGACATGATTAATCACTGCTTGAGTAGATGGATGGTGGTAAGAGATATATTATGGTTCAGGGTTAACAGGACGGAGGTGGAGGACAATGATCTGTGCTGCCAGTGCCGAGAGAAAGGGGATGATGGACAGAAGGAGCAGGGGGAACAGAAGGAGTTGAATAGTAAGAACATGGGAAGGTTAAGCAAAAAGTAGCTGAGAAGTAACCAACCAAGATGGCACTAAACATCCACTTGTGTTTCAAAGCCGTGATGACTGATTTGAGAAAAGAAACTTGAAGTGAGGTGCCTGGGTGGCTCAGTCAGTTAAGGGTCCGGCTCTTGAATTTGGCTCAAGTCAGGATCTCGAGGTCCTGAGACTGAGCCCTGAGTTGGGCTCTGTGCTGAGTGTGGAGCCTACTTGGGATTCTCTCTCCTCCTCGCTCCGCCCCTCCCCCTCTTGCACTTTTTCTCTCTCTAAAACAAATAAATAAACATTAAGGAAAAAAAAAAAAAAGGTCAGAGCAACCCCAGGTAGGATAAGATGTTAGATGGGATTATACACTTGATAGAGCAGCCTGAATCAGCCGTGCAGGAGAGGGTCGTTGGAGGGTGGGACGGTTGAAAATAAAGTTTCAAATAAGCTTTGTATTCAGTTTTGCCAAAGACAAGAGGAGGAAAGGAGGCTTCTGGAGAGGGCTGACAGAATCACTACAATGCACATAATGTAAGCCACCATGTTTTAGCTCAGGAATGGTGCATTCTGTTTTTGTTGTGGAAGTATAACTGACATACAGTGTTATATTAGCTTCAGGTATACGCCATACGGATCCGAAAATTCTATGCATTACGCGATGCTCACTATGTTGAATGTGGTCTCTGTCACCATATAACCTTATTACAATATTATTGACTACGTTTCTTAGGCTGTACTTTTCACCTCTGTGATTTATTCATTTTATAACTGGAAGTTTGTACTTCTTAATCTCTTTTACATATTTCTCCCATTCCTCACCCCCCTGCCCTCTGGCAATCATCAGTTTGTTCTCTGTATTTAAGAGACTGTTTGTTTATTTGCTTTGTTTTGTTTTGTTTTTAGATTCCAGATATAACTGAAATCATGTGGTATTTGTCTTTCTCTGGCTGACTTAGTTCAGTTACCATAATGCCCTCTAGGTCCATCCATGCTGTTGCAAATGACAAGATCTCATTCTTTTTTATGGCTGAGTAATATTCTATTATAGATAAATACCACATCTTCTTTACCCGTTCATCTATTATATACAATAGCCAAGATATGGAAGGAATAGTTCATTCAAATTAATTTAATTTAATTTAATAATTTAATTTAATTTATCTTAATTTAAATGTTGTTAGAGAGAAAGAGAGAGAGTGCCCAAGCTGGGGAGAGGGCAAGAGAGAGAGAGACAGAGAGAGAGAGAGAAAGAGAGAATCTTAAGCAGACACCATGCTGAGCATGGAGCCTGATGTGGGGCTCGATCCCATGACCCTGAGATAATGACCTGAGAAGAAATCAAGAGTCAGATGCTCATCTGACTGAGCCACCTAGGCACCCCAGGAATAGTTCATTTAAAAAAAAAATGATAGGAAGTGTTTGTGAATGAATGGCTTACGCTTTTCCATCCAAATTGGAATTTAGAAATGATACACTCTTTTTACTATTCACATGGCTGTAGACTATAAGAGTTGTGTGGCACTTTGGTCGACAATTTGGCATCAGAGTATAGGAGAAAGGGGCACCTGTGGCTCAGTTGGTTAAGCATCCGACTTTGGCTCAGGTCATGACCTCACAGTTTGTGGGTTTGAGCCCTGCATCAGACTTTCTGCTCTCAGCTCAGAGCCTGGAGTCTGCTTCGGATCCTCTGGCTCCCTCTCTCTCTGCCCCTCCCTCCCTTTCTTTCTCTTTCTCTCTCTCTCAAAAATGAATAAACATTGAAAAAAAATGTTAAAAAAGAGAGAAAAGGTAATCTTTGCTGGGGACTGTTAGACTATAAGGAGCAACAGAAGCTGAATCCAGAGTACAAATCATTCCTGGACCTTGAGATGCTCCTGTAAAAGGAGAAGGGAGAGAGAGTGAGCGGGGAGGTGCCTGCGGTGACCTCACACTCCATTCAAGGAGGCTTCTTTCCAATTTCCCTCTCTCTTCGTCTCTGTTCACAATAGCGAGTTCCCTTTTTCCTACCTCTTTAACCGGTTTCACTCGCCTCTCTATAGCATGGTTTTCTCAGTCGACTGTTGTTTCTTGTGGCTCCAAATCATCAGTATATGTAGGACTTTGATTTCCTTGGTGAAGATACAGCCCTAATTCCCTACAACTGGAGGCTGGGGTCTCCACAGTTGTGCAGGCAAGTGCCCAGTAACCTGGCTGCAAATCCCCAGGAAATGCTGACGGAGTCACAGCTCACGTAGAGTTTCGGTTTAAAGTCTGACTGCAAGACAAAATCTAGACTTAAAATCTCTTTGGAAGCACTACATTGGAAAGTGACATGTCACAGCTCAGTAAATTGGACCCAGCCATGGTTTCTCCTAAGCCTTGGACTAGATTATGGTTTCTTTACTTGAGTAGGAGATGAAATTGTTGATGTGCCTTTAGAAGTCAAGTTTTGTGAAACGTGAGCATTTTAAACATAAGCATGGCCTCCAGTTTTGTTAGATACTCACACTTTCAGAGGCACTTAGGAAACAACACAGACTAGGGGGACAGTGGATTCCTAGCAACGGTGTCCAGGTCCCTGAAGTCGTATGTCCTCAATGAATGGAATGGTGATTGGAATCACTCAGACTATTGACATTATTTGTCTCTGTGTCTGTTTCTAGCTCCACCACCACACACACATTTGAATTCTGTGGTGTGATATAAGTCTAATTCAGTGGGCTCCACCCCTCTCATGGGGTCCACCTGTGGGCAGAGCAAATGGAGGTGAGTGAGATGAGGTAGGCAAACTGTTCAGCAGGGGCTTTTAAGAGGGAAAGTTCCAGAGAGGATGGTGGTGGGGACCTGACATAAACTTTCTGGAATGAATGATGCTAGGGAAGTTTTTTTCAGGGAACAATGGAGTCTGACTCTGTGAACACTATGTGACAATTAACAAATAGATCCTTCTGGAGTAGTGGGTTGGGGAGAGCAATTATTTTACTTGTCATTATTCTTGAAACAGAGACACCTGAGGTACTGATGCTTGGCCTGTTCCCCATTTCTTGGAATTCAATGAAGTAACTATTTGTAAGTTTAGAGATGCATGAGAGCCTCATGTAAGGCTATCTGACACAGTAACTGTGTGTCCAGATATTGAGGTTGGATTGCTGTGGGTCTTAATCCAAGCTGTATCACATCAGCTGTGGCTTTGGACATATTATTTAACATTTCTGATCTTCAGGTTCCTTGCCTATAAAATGGACACAGGAAAGGTGACCATTCAGGGGTCTCGAAAGGATTAAATAAGATCATGCACAATTCCTGGCACATCATAAATGACAGGGCACATAAAAGTTCCTAATCACTCATTTGACCAGGGATTTCTGTGATGTTCTTTGGAGAGTAAGGAAGAGGGCAGGAGATAGGCCGAAGATATAGGAAGGAGCCAATGGGCAGGACCACCTTCACGAGCATGCATCCTGTGCAGTTTCACTGACCCGGTGCTGAAAAGACTGCTCACCTGGTTTAATATTTACTCTCACGGTCCAGAAATTCTTAATAGTTTTTGAATGAAGTGCCCCACTTCCTCATTTTGCATCGGTCCCCAACACTGTGTAATTGGTCTTCTCTGTGGGCCACGTGAGCCGCTCCCACCTGAATCCTGTCGGTTGATCACAGAAAAGGAAAAAAGAGAATGTAGTCTGAGAGTTTCCCAAGAACACTTTTAGGTTCTATGATTCACTAGAAGGGCTCACAGAAGTCAACAAAGTTATGATACTCACGGTCATGGTTTGTCACCATGCAAGGATACAGACGAAAATCAGCAACGGGAAAAGGAGCATAGGGCAGGGTATAAGAGAGCTGATGCAGAACTTCCATTGTGCTTTCCCACTGGGCTTGTGCAAACAGTGCTTGCTTCTTTCAGCAATGACATACGGTGACACGTGACGCAAGTCCCCCACTGCAAATCACATTGCTGGCATAGGCTATTCGATATGGCACAAGTTTCCCAGACAAACAAAGGCGGTCTTTTCAGGCAAGGCATTCCAAGAGCTTAGAGGTTACCCACCCAGGGGCCAGTCAAGGGCGTCACCTTTGTTTGGGCAAGGCTAATCCTTCCCTGAACAGAAAGGCTATCGGAAAAATTGCAAAGGAGAAAAAAAAAAAATGTGACTTAGCGAATGATGGAGATAAAAAGAGAAGAGGGGGTGTAACAGAAAAGCAATGGATCTCCAAGAACTCCAGTGAGAAAATGGAGGCATAATGGGCAGAAAGTGGGAAGCCCAGAGAGTTCTCCATCGTTTAAATAAAGCAGAACTGGCATTTATTGTAACTGTAACTGGAGACATTAAATCAAATCACACATAGGTTATGAAAGGTGCCATTACAAAGACTGTGTATATTTACTGACCGGGGAGGCTATGGTGGCCTTACCTGTTGCTCTGTCCTCCTGTCTGTGGTGACCTGCTTGGAAGGGTTGAAGAAGCCTCTCTGGGGTTTTACCCGGGTCTCCCATTTCTCACTAGCAAAGTCCTACTACCCATTGTTTCCAGCTCCCACCCCACCACACACGCACCTACGCACAGAAACACACACATACACATACCTGCACTCTCACTTGGGGCACTGCCCAGATCGACTGTATTCCCATGGGCAAATCTTTCCGCAAAATTCTCAGAGGAGTCCATTTGACCTAAAATATGTTTCTTTATATCAAATGGCATTTTCTTCATCAAACCTGCCCCCCACTCACCTTCAAATAAAATCTCTCTGGGTCTCATCTGTAGCAAATGTCACTCACCTTTTCGGCCCCACAGCTGGGTATTTCGTATGTTGTTGGAACTTAATAAATACGAAATAGTTTGAATAAATCGATCCTTTATCACATTTATCAGAAACAGCTTGCCCTATCTTTCATTCTTCCCTTAAAAGGAAGGGGCTCCCATCCAGCTCTGCCAGATTTTCCTAGCAAGAAAAGCAAGGTCCCTGGAGATAATAAACAGTTCCAGAAGCTTCAGCTCTCACATGCCAGCTGCCCTCTTTGTGAGCGTAGGCAAGAATAGAGAAGCAGCCCATTAATTCAACAGTGATACAACATTTCCTTTTGCAATGTCCTTGATTTTATTTTGCAGTGATTCCTCAAAATCACAGTTTAAAGGGGCATGTTTGCTATGCAAATCGAGAAGGGAACATTATTTGATCCCTCTCTTTTTTGCTTTTTCAGAACGTCTTCTCTTCCCATTTGGCACTCGTGGCCACCCAGATGGGTGGTTCTCAATGTCTCAGTGAGGCAGATAGGTGTATCATTCTCATCGTCGTTGTCGTCGTCATCATCATCATCATCATCATCATCATCATTTTTATTGATCTGAATCACTTTATGTTAGGAAACCTGAGACCTAAGTGGTTTAAATGAATTGAACATGATGTAAACACACACTTCTGATCTAAACTTTGTCATCATTCATTGCCTTGATTGTTAATGCTGAAGGCAGGGATGGCAAATATATGGCTTCCTTGTTGCTGCTTCCGCACAGGTACTCACTGTAAGTATCCCAGTTCTCTTGTTCCTTCCCCAAGAGCCTACAATAGTTTAAGGATACTTGGAATAATGCCCTGGGCAGTCACTACCCAATGAACAATGTTAGCAAGTGAATTAACACACAATTTCCATTCTTGGCTAAGGTAACAACTTCCCAAATGATACTGGGAGAGAAAATTCCTGAAGAGCAAAGCCCTTTGATAGTTCATGAAATGACTCTTCCTTGGAGGAGTTTCAGAGGCAAATGCAAGGGAACTAATTTTAATGTGTGCCTGTGATATGCCAGACTGCATTCATCCTCATGATGACTTGTACAGGGAGGTATGCAGTGTCATTTCCAAATGTCAGCTGAGGAAACTGAGTCTCAGCATTTGAGTCACATTTCTAAACACACGATAGTGCAAGAGGCAGTCAGGCTGAGATTCAGTATCTAAGCCAGGAGCTCTGCTATCATCCACTGTCCTCTCAGCCCTCCAGCCAAAATCCTTTTCATCTTATTGTAATAGCATGCTTCTCAACATCGAAAGAGAATCTTCTAGAAAAACCAAGGGGCAGAGAATGGAGATAAACACAGGAATGATGCCAAGCTTTGTTATATGTGATCTTGTGCATAAAGGTATGAATTCAGCATTAAGTCATTTCTTTTCACTGACTGCATGTTTAAGTATTATTCTGCCACAAATAAGTAAAATTTAAAACCCATTCCTCATGTCTCTTTCTATTTCCTTCAAGATAACCATGCATGTGTGTGTAGCCATTTTTTTATTTGCTGCTCCGTAATACGTGGATCAGCATCAATGATTGTAGCAGAAGGAGGAGGAATATAAAAGAATATGAAAGGCACTATGAGCCAGGAGGTATTGATTGAACACTTTTTTGTGTATCTTTCATTGTTCTAGACACTGTGGGGACCACAGAAAGAGTAAGACAGGGTCACTCCTCTCTGAGACATTATAATGAGCCTAATTTCAAAGACCTTTATATATGATAGGAAAATTAATTTCTGTCTTGGAAAGTAATAGAATCACAAAAAGTTGGGATTTGAACATGACCTTAACGTTGCTTGCTGCTGCCTCCCTCGCGGATGGGTGAAGTTAGATGAGATTGTGCTTACACAGCCCTACCAATGGGGGCCGCGCATCTTTCCTCTGTTACTTCTACCCAGTGATTCAATTTCTGTCATCAGGGCAACTCAGAAAAACTCTCTTCCTTCTCACGAGAGCTTTTAATACATTGGAGGGCAGCAACCGTTTCTTTCCTTAGCTGCTGCTGCTTTTTGGAGATCTCCACTCTTCCTTCAACATTTCTGCAGCCAGTACAGAGCCTTCACCCTCCCTTATTGGGATTCCCCCTGGTTAGCCAGAGTGCTTCTTAAATGTGACTGGCAGAGGCAAGCACAGTTCTTTAGGGGTGACTGACCGGGGCACACAACACCGGGCCATTTACTTCCAGCTCTGCACACGGTGCCTCCTTCCAGGCACACTATGTCTGTGTTAATATTTTAGCAGCTGCATAATGCTATTGGCATCTGTTAAACACCTGCTTCCTAAGCTTCATCATCAAATCATTTTCTTGGATGATGTCACGTGAAAGGCACTCTAGGGCAGTTTTTAAAGTATTTTAAACGAGTTAGCCATGAGACTTGAGTGCTAATTCTGATTCCACTGCTGGTTGGCTGTGAATCCTTGGGGATGCCCCTACCTTTGCCTGAGCTTCAAGTTAACATCCCTTTCAAATAAGGAGTTGAACTAGATGATTTTTTCATGTTCCTTATGCTACTAAATTTCTCAGGGTAGGCTATTCTGTCTTCTAAGAGAGCAATTGGTATGTGGAAACTACGTGCGGAATGCCACATTTGTCCCAGTTACATTGTCCCATTTATTCCAGTGTGTTTTGGCCAAGAGTTCTAGAGTTTTAGGATCTTTTTGAATTACAACCCTGTAACTGGGTGCATTAGCTTTTGTGCATTACAATATTTCATCGGTAGCAGGTCAGCCATTTAATAAACACTTTTAGAATATCGCCTGACCAGCCTCCTTCCTGACCTTGGTCCTGTTCAGCCTTGATTCCTCAACTCAGTCCGTTCCTTGCTACTGACACTTGCAACTTTATGAGCTGGAAGTTTCCAGAATCCATGCTTTGCTGCTTTGGGGAAATTAGGATGAAAATTTTGTCTGCAGTCTGTAAGCAGAGCTCTCCACTCCCCTCTGTTCCTCCGAGACTGCTATCAGATGTGCAAATTCTTTTAGCACGTGTGATGGACATTTTGATTTCATGTGTCCAGCATTCAACCCCGTCTTATTTTTGGAGAACTCTCCTAGTGCACATCCTATTGATAGATTGCAATAACACAGCTCCCACAGTGGAAGCCAGAGGGGAGAGCTCCTTTCTCTTAGCACTGTCAGGCAGCCAGTGTAGAGGAATATCCCGCTAATAATCGGATATTTCTGTTCAGGACTTTGATTTTGGAGGAGGTGATACAAAACTGAAGGGATGTTTATGGTGACTTCCCAGCAACTGCTGAGTGGTGGCAACTGTCTCTAATTTGAGAGTGTCCTTAGCAAATTTTTTTTTTTTTTCTGTAACTCAGATGTTATAGCTCCTGACTATTGACCATCAAGGGTCTTGCCAGTTTCTAACCCTGGACCTTCATCCTCTCAGGTTTATGAAATTCCTTATATTTCTAATGGATCTGTTTATAATTAGTAAATATTGTCAAATATTGTAACTGTGTTTGCAACAAAGATCCCTGAGAAAAATAGCCCTGCAGACGCTGTGGGATATTATCATTGCCAAGACACGGCCTCTTGAGGCCATCTCTTTCTGGAGAGGTTTATAGGCACAGAACTCCGCCTTTATCTGCATATCCCACAGCCTTGTAGGACTGACCTGTTCCCGCTGTGAGCCCTTGCGTTCCCTAGCCAACCCATTTCTGGCTTTTTCTTCCCAGTGCCCATTTTTTTTTTTGGACTGGTACACTTCTCCCTGTGTGTACTGTTGTCTTGTTTTTATATACAATCGCTCCAGGTTCCTCATTCTATTTCTCAGCTGCTTTGCTTGCCCAGTAACAAGGATGTCACCATGCTCCACTCGGCCTGGAAAAAGTCTCTTCTGGGACTCTTGCCCTTGGCAGCATCAGCAAGTTACGTGGTTTTAAACATGAACCCCCTGACAGTAACTTCCAAATCTACACCTGCAACTGTGAACTCCAGACTCTTCTATTTCCAACTGCTTACTTGATATTTATAATTAGGTTTAGACCTCTTAATTCTGACATATCAAATGTTAAACTCACGAGCCCTAATCCAGCTCCCACCACAACTGCCTCTTTAGCAGTTGATGACTTCTCTGTCCTTCTCTTCTCTTAGCCCAAACACCTTTGGATTATCCTTGTCTGTTTTTGTTCTCTTACACCCCACATCCAATCTCTCTGGAAATTTTGTGGGATATATCTTTGAAATACATCCATAATTTAATTTGTGAACTTCATATAATACTCTCTTAAAATACTATTAGGCTTATTTCAGAAGTTAGACAACTTGATTATAAATTTACTTGGCAAAACAAATAAGCAAGGCAAGTTTTTATGAAAAAGAACAATGAAGGAGTAGCTCAACAAGATATTAGAACATGTTATAAAGCCTCTGCAACTAAAACAATGGGGATTGGTGCATGAATAGCACAAAAGAACAATAAAATAGAACAGAAAATCCAGAAATAGGCCCTATTGTATATAATACATTTCTATGCAGTGAAATCAACACCTCAGATCAGTAGGGCAGAGAACAAACAGGCTGGAATGAACAGAGATAGAAGCCATACATTTCTGAAAATGCCTTATTTTGTATTCTTGATATCAGAACTACATATTTATAAAATTCTACATATTTATAAAAATTCTACATATTTATAAAATAAATTCTACATATTTATATATTTATACATATTTATTCTACATATTTATAAAATAAAACTAAACTGAAATTATAATAAAATAATTCCTAACATTCAAAAGCAAAATAAAAAAGAATGAACCAAAAAATGTATCACTTTTTAGCATTTTTTGACATAACTGTATAGACTGGAATTATTTAAAATGTATTTAAAACAAAAATTTGTATGCTGCACCCAAATTACAAAATAAAACTGCAAAAAAGCCCCTAAATCTTAAACTGCTTTCAGCACTCATATTACTAGTAATAATATTGTACTGTTATTTTAAAACACTTCTAGTCATATAACAAAACAATGATCTTGAAATGCCTTTACTGCACCAGAAAGCAGGGAAGCTATAAAAGACTGCTAGGATAGTATTAAAAGGAGACAAGATTCGACCTGAAGATGCTTATTTTGACTGAATACTGAACTTCCAGAATCAAAAAGAATAATCAGAGTTCTGCCTCTAGGAATATACAGTAGCTGCACTTTTCCCAATCCTGCTAGATACAACTAAAAACTCTGGACATTATATATAAAACACACATAAAAAGACTCGAATGTGGAGAAAAGAGGGTAGACTGGTTGCATACCTCAAAACAGAAGGAAGGATCCTGTGGTAAGTCCTGTGGGGCTTCTTTTGGTCTCATATATTCCTACCCCAGATTCAAGTGAGTAACTTGAAAATGTCAGTGAGTGCAGACAAAAAAGTGCCCCCTCCCCTGCCAAAGCCTCTTTCCTTTAGTTAAAGACCAAGAAGAAAGCCTAGAAACACAGAAAACTTTTAAACGATAACCATTGTGCTGCAGTCAAATACCACAGGAAAAAAAAAATATATGGCTGTATCCTTACTCACATCAGCAAAGGCAAATGGGGAGCCTATACTTGCCTAACTACCTCCTGGAATAGTGACAGAGAAATTCCAGTAAAAGAACTGGCACACTCATCCACACCAGGTGGAAATGAACCATCTCTGTTTGTGCAGTATCACTGGAAAAGACATGGGAAAGACATGGGACTTCCACTGCCACCTGCTAGTAATGAGGTCCCACTTTCTTCCTACTCAATGGGGTTGTACCAGAGGGAGTTTAGTGGAGAGTCAGGGATTTCACCACAGTGTGGTGGTAATGAAGTCAGCCTTACTCTTAACCTGTATGGTTAATGGAGGCCACATGGGAATCACTTCTGCCCTCCACCGCATATCAGTGGAGGCCTGGTGGGGACCAGGAACCCCCAAATCTTCCAGGAAGTACTGAGAAGCTCTTCTTGTGTGTCAATAGAGGCAGAGTGGGGAAGCTGAACTTCTGTGCTCATATGGCAGCAATGAGAAACAGCAAAGAGAAAATAGAATTTTAGAAAAATAGCAGTGTTTCAGATGCCTATGAGACTATAACAAAAGATCTAATGTTCATGTCCTTGGAATTCCAGAAGGAAAGGAGAAAAAAAAAAGACTGAAAAAATACTTGAAGAAATGGTGGCTAAAAACTCCTCAAATTTGGCAAGAGACATTCAAGATTCTGACATTCTATAGATTCAAGATACTGCATGGACTTTAAAACAGTAAATCCAGGGGCGCCTGGGTGGCGCAGTCGGTTAAGCGTCCGACTTCGGCCAGGTCACGATCTCGCGGCCCGTGAGTTCGAGCCCCGCGTCAGGCTCTGGGCTGATGGCTCAGAGCCTGGAGCCTGTTTCCGATTCTGTGTCTCCCTCTCTCTCTGCCCCTCCCCCGTTCATGCTCTGTCTCTCTCTGTCCCAAAAATAAATAAACGTTGAAAAAAAAAAAAAATTAAAAAAAAAAAAAAAAAAAAAAAACAAAACAGTAAATCCAAAGAAATCCATGCTAAGACATATCCCAGTCAGACTTCTGAACACTAACTCAAAGAAAATGTCTTGAAAGCAGAAAGAGAGAAGTAACATCTTAGTTGTACAGGAAAAACAATTTAAATGGCAGTATTTTTTAAAAAAAATCTGAAACCGTGGAAGGAAGAAATAAATGGCACATTTTGAAAATGCTAAAGTAAAATAACTATCAACTCTGAGTTCTATATCCAGCAGAAATATCCCTCAGGGCCAAGGGGCAATCAAAACATTCTCAGATGAAGGAAAGCTAAAAGAATTCATTTAAAACAATTTTTTTAAATGTTTATTTGTTTTTGAGAGAGAGAGGCAGAGTGCAAGTGGGAAAGGGGCAGAGAGAGAAGGAGACACAGAATGCGAAGCAGGCTTCAGGCTCTGAGCTGTCTGCACAGAGCCTGATGTGGGGCTCGAACTCACAAACCATGACATCATGACCTGAGTTGAAGTCAGGCACTTAACTAACTGAACCACCAGGCGCCCCAAACTAAAAGAATTTATTGGTAGCACATGTGCTTTTAAAGAATGGCTAAAGAAAATTCTTAAAACAGAAATGTTGAAGGGAGGAAAGAAAGAGTAAAAATGTGTAAATATACCTCATCCTTCTTCTCTTGAGATTTCCAAATTATGTTTTATAGAAGTAAAAATGATAACACCATCTGAAATGCTTCTAAGAATATAGAGAGAAAGTGTTTAAGATAATTACATGACAAGGCTAAAAGATGTAAATGCAGGTGAATTTTCTGTACTTCTCTCAAACTAGTAAAATGTCAACAGAGTAAACAATTATATATACTTATATATTTAACTTAGTATGTATCTAAATATATCTATCTTACTTGAAGCAAACATTAACGCTGCTATAAAAAATGCACTTAAAACACTATAGAAAAATCAAAATGGGATTCTAAAAAATGTTCAAATAAACCCATAGGAAGGCAGGAAAAAGAAGCAGTGACATGAAAAATAGAGACAAAGAACAGAAAGCAGAATATAAAATGGAAGATTTGCAAATCCATAATCACACTAAATGTAAGTGGTCGAAATATATAATTAAGAAACACAGATTGGCAGAGAGGAAAAATCACATGACTATAGTCATTGATTGATTGATGCAAAGAAAGTGACAAAATTCAGTGCCTATTCAGATTTAGAATCTGATGATTAGAAGGATTGAAGGGATTTTATTCAACTTGATAAAGAACATCTGCAGAAAACCTGAGCTAATGTTACTTAATGGTGAAAGACAGAATGAATGCTTTCTTCCTAAGATCAGAAGGAAGGCAGTGATGTCCACTCTCACCACTTTTGTGCTGGAAGTTCTAGCCATTTCCCCTTCCTTTCCATCCTTTCTTTCTTCCTTCCTTTCTTCCTTCCTTCCTTCCTTCCTTCTTTCCTTCCTTCTTTTCTTTCTTTCTTTCTTTCTTTCTTTCTTTCTTTCTTTCTTTCTTTCTTTCTTTCTTTCTTTCTTTCTTTTTTCTTTCTTTCTTAGAAAGAATCTCAAGCAGCTCTACAGTTAGTGCAGATCCTGACACGGGGTTTGATCCCATGACCCTGGGATCATAACCTGAGCTGAAATCAAGAGTTGAACATTAAACTGACTGCACCATCCAGATGTCCCAAGCCATTTCAATAGGCAAGAAAAAGAAGCAAAATCATATAGGTCAGAACGGAAATAGATGACATGATTGTCTACATAGAAAACCTCAAAGAATCTACAAAAACTCCTGGAATAATGAGTTTATCAAGGTCACAAAATACAAGATAAACAAAGTTTAACTATATTTCTATATACTAACAATGAACACATAGATAGCAAAATTGAAAACGGAATTCATTTAGAATTGCTCAAAAAAGGAAAAATAAAGGAAGAATACTTAGGTGTGAATCTAACAAAATATATACTAGTATGTAGTGTGCTAAAAAGTACAACAATTTGGTCAAAGAAATAAAATGGAGAGGCATACACTGTGTTCATGGATTGGATGACTCTACAGAGTATAGATATCTATCTTTCCTAAATTGGTATATGAGTTAATGCAAATACTCTTAACATTTGAGGACTTTGTTTGCAGCTATAGATGTGATTATTCGAAAGTTTATATGGGGGAGACCTCAGTGGCTCAGTCGGTTAAGCATCCAACTCTTGATTTTGGCTCTGGTCATGTTCTCTCAGTTCATGAAACCCTGTGTGAGACTCTGTGCTGACAGTGTGGAGCCTGCTTGGGATTCTCTCTCTCTCTGCCCTTCACCTGCTCTCTCTCTCCTTCTCTCTCTCCCTCTCAAATAAATAAACATTTTAAAAAAAGTTTATATGGAAAGTAAAGGGACTAGAAAAGCTAAAACAGTTTTGTAAAATAAAATAAAAGGGAAATAACATGAGATGGGTCATTCTACCCATGCTCAAGACTTATATAGCCACAGTAATTAATTCTTTGTGATATTGGTAGAAGAATAGACACATGGATCTATGGAACAGAATAGAAATTATAGATATACACTGCCACAAATTCCCAACTGATTTCTGACAATGGTGCAAAGGTAATACCATCGTGGTAGAATAACTTTTCCAATGAATGATCCTGGAGCAACTTAGATATCTGTAGGTAAAAACCCAGAACAAAACAGAACAAGTTAACTTCTACCTCACACATTATACAAACATTGACTAAATGGATCATGGACCTAGATGTAAAATGTCAACTTTTGAACTTAGTGGTCGCCAGAGTTTTAGGAGGGAGTCAGAGAGAAGTCGAGGCGGCTATAAAAGGCCAAACACAAGGGATCCTTGTGGTGATTGAAATGTTCTGTATCTTGACTGTATTAGTATCAGTGTTCTGATGGAGATATTTTGTAATCTTGCCTAACTATAGTAATTTCATTGAAGAAAACTTAGTGAACAGTATATGGGATCTCTCTGTATTATTTCTTACAATTGTGAATTTACAATTATCTGAAAAAGTTTAATTTAAAAAGAATAAGTATGATGATGTATTAAATATACCAAATATTTTATTTTACCTTATTTTGTTTTATTTTGTTTTATTTTATTTTACTTTATTTTATGTTTATTTTGAGAGAGAGAATGTGTGCATGGGGGAGGGGCAGAGAAAGAGGGAGAGAGAGAATCCCAAGCAGGCTCCATGCCATCAGGGTGGAGCCTGATGTGGGGCTTGAACCCACAAACCGTGGGATCCTGACCTGAGCTGAAATCAAGAGTTGGATGCTTAACTGACTGAGCCACTCAGGCACCCTGAAATACACCAAATATTTTAAATCCAAATATTCATACTAATACAAAACACAAATCATATTGGTCACTTTTGGAGGATGCTAGGAAAATAACTCATTATTCTGAAAACTGGCAAAATAAGCCAGATAAATATCCATCTGCATTTTCTGTTTACATTATATATCAAATACATCAAACATTTAAATAGAAAACTTTTAGGATTTTAAAGAAAATGAGCAAAAAAAAAAAGAATATCATTACATTACCACTAGTTTGAAATCCTGAATGAAATGATGGATCAATGCAATGCTTCTGGTGTCTACTCAGAGCATCAAGTACACAGCTAAGGGAAAATCCATGATGGATCAAGGTGACAACGTTGGAATCTGTTGCTCAATTTTAACATAAGAAAAAAGAGGTAAAGTCAGACATTAAGTGCCTCCGATGAAGGTACACATCGCCATCAATGAAGTATTCTTGTGAAAAAAAAAATCAAACAGAATTTGTACCAAGAGCTAATTTCAGTTGCCAGTTTATGTGACATCTAAGGAATGGATGAACATGTCACAGAATTTATTCAGCAACACCGAGGATATGGGAAGTTCCTCAGTACTAACAGCATAGTGTCTTCAAAAATAAATTTAAGGAAGATACAGAAGGGGGAGAGAGACCTCTAGGTTGTAAAACCTTGGGAGACATCAAAGAAATGCATGAAGGCACGGTTCTTGTTTGAGCATCGACTCCTAAAAGAAAATTGTAAAGAAACAAAGAATTATGAGACGGCAGCGTCCATTTGATCACTGATTAGATGTTTGCTGCGGCTAAGGAATGATTGTTAAATGTTTCGGATGTAAAAATGACAGTGTGGTTATGTTTTTCACAAGAGTCTAACTTTTAATGATACCTACTGAATTATTTATGGGTTAGTATTTGCTTCTCACTAACCCAGTGGGAGCAAGGGGAAATGACTGGGTGATACAAAAAGTGAGATATGCCATGAGCTGAGGCTTTTTTGATGAGTTCTCACCATTTTTGTGTTTGGAAGTTCTTCATAATAAAATATGAAAAGATGTCCAGGGGCCTTTACTTCTCACTGCCTCTGCTGCTAAGTGCCTGGTCCAGTGTATCACCATTTCTAACATGAAGCATTACAGTATAATCCTAACTGATCTCCTGGCTTCCACTGTTGATTTCCTTCCATCTCTTTCTGGAGCCGTGGTGATCTTCTTAACCCCCAAGCCAAATCCTGCAGAGGAGGTATATACAGAGTTCTGCCAGGGCCTCCTCCTAGGTTGATATTATTAACCTGCCATCCAAGCAGGATGCCTGTGGCCTCCTTGTTCACACCAGACACAGCTTCAAAATCTCTGTCATTTTAGCATTGTTGAGAGTATTCATAGGCTGTGGTTTATCCCCCCACACAGTGTCCCCATGGGTTTGTTGTACCCCTGCTTTATGTTTCTCCTTGCTCACATGCCCTCCTGTCCATGATTGGATGCTTGGTCTTTTGCAATCGGAGCTTGCTAGAAAACTCCCTGTGACACTACCTGTCTTTCCTTAGCACCATTTCCTCCTTCATCGGAATTGTTCATAATGTGTAGTATCGTATTTTTACTTTTCAGAAATTCCCCATCTAATGTTAGCCATGCACCTTCTTGGAATCTCCTACTGTGGGAGACCCTTTATCATTTCTTCAAACTCTGTGACATTTCAAACTCGAGGAAAACAATTTAGTATTCTCTGAATATCCGCTGTATGCCAGGCACGAGGCTAGTTTGTTCTTATATATAATTTCATTTCATTCAAACAATAGTGCTAGTAGTGAACACATCCATCTATATCTTCTTTAAAAATAAGGAAAATGAAATTCAGAGAATTTCAGTAAATGTTTGAAGGTCACGTGCAGATCAGTTGGTGGAATCAGATTGCAAATCTTAGCTCTGAGATGCAAACCATTAAGTGCTACTTGGAAAATGTATTTCTTTTCTGTTAAAAAAGTTGAGATCATATAGCCACTCTTTTGGTGGATCTTCCATATAATCAGGCAGGTCTTCTCATCAGACAATCCAGAATAGTGATTCCCCTGTTTTCCCCATCCCTACTATCTCCGTGTTTCTTCTGAGAGAAGAAGCTGGTTATGGAGACATGATGGAGACTTTAAATTTTTTTTTTCAACGTTTATTTATTTTTGGGACAGAGAGAGACAGAGCATGAACGGGGGAGGGGCAGAGAGAGAGGGAGACACAGAATCGGAAACAGGCTCCAGGCTCTGAGCCATCAGCCCAGAGCCCGACGCGGGGCTCGAACTCACGGACCGCGAGATCGTGACCTGGCTGAAGTCGGACGCTTAACCGACTGCGCCACCCAGGCGCCCCATGATGGAGACTTTAAAAGACATCTGCTTCTAACATATTTGGGCTTCTGGCAGCTCTTAGGTAGTTGGAATTCCCCCTTAACCCTTTATATCTATGTGATAGTGTGTATTAAGAAGGAATTAGACATACCTCGGCTGGGGTCGGAGAGTGGTATAGACTTCTCGTGCGCGATTGAATCTGTTCTCCCTCATTTAAAATTTTCTTTTTTTTAATGTTTTTATTCATTTTTGAGAGAGACAGAGCGTGAGTGGGGGAGAAGCAGAGAGAGAGACACACAGAATCCAAAGCAGGCTCCAGGCTCTGAGCTGTCAGCACAGAGCCCGACGGGGGGCTTGAACTCACGAACCGTGAGATCATGACCTGAGCCGAACTCGGACGCTTCACCGGCTGAACCACCCAAGCGCCCCTGTTCTCCATCATTTTAAAGTAGAACGTAAGCCCTTTGCACAAAACATCCATCTGTTTCGTGACTGTCTACTCTGTGGCATACCTCTTAGGTGCCTGTTCTCACCACCTGTTGGATGAGAGCAGAATTCCCAGTTAATTTCAACTTTAAAACAGCTATCTTTTTTTTTTTCAACGTTTATTTATTTTTTTTTGGGGACAGAGAGAGACAGAGCATGAACGGGGGAGGGGCAGAGAGAGAGGGAGACACAGAATCGGAAACAGGCTCCAGGCTCTGAGCCATCAGCCCAGAGCCTGACGCGGGGCTCGAACTCACGGACCGCGAGATCATGACCTGGCTGAAGTCGGACGCTTCACCGACTGCGCCACCCAGGCGCCCCTAAAACAGCTATCTTAAGTGTGACATCTTTACATTTGTGTAAAGACTGTGAGGTGCAGGGGCGCCTGGATGGCTCAGTCGGTGAAGCGTCCGACTTCCGCTGGGGTCACGATCTCACTGTCCGTGGGTTTGAGTCCCGCGTCCGGCTCTGTGCTGACGGCTCAGAGCCTGGAGCCTGCTTCGGATTCTGTGTCTCCCTCTCTTTCTGCCCCTCTCCTGCTCGTACTCTCTCTGTCTCTCTCTCTCTCAGAAACAAATGAACATTAAAAATTAAAAAAAAAAGGCTGTGAGGTTCAGAAAATCTGCATTCAGTGAAAGTAGCTAAGGTTTACTTAGCACATATTAGGCATGACAGTCAGAACAGTAAGTACATTTCATCAATTAATTTGACTCACACCACAACCAAAAAAAACGATGATTTAAGTCAAAGAGCTGGAGGAGGGTTGGAGGGGCTGGGTAATGTTCCCAGTGTTGCAAAGTTCATGAGGAGTAAAGCTAAGATTCAGATCCCTGTGGTCGGTGCCGGAAGCCAAGCTCTTAACCACCACTCTACTCTGCACTTCCCAGCTGTCATTACTAGTCTGAGCCCTGAGGACGTCACTGAACTGTCTTGATACCCTAATGTGGAGATAAGAGCAATTGTCTCACCAGCAGTGAACATGAAAACTCTCAGCACACTGACATCCTTTATAAGCGTAATGGATTACCATTGCACGAAGCTGGCAGTGCTCACAATACCAACATTCATTTGAGATACTATTGGGGCCACTATTATTTTTGGCCTTTCATATCGCACTTAATTATTATATAAACCGTATGGGGAAGATATTATTATTCTTACAATTTTGGAAGACAAGAAAGAAACAGATGAAAAGAATGTATATAACATAACATAACGGACATAACATAAATATAAAACCATGTGCAAAAATACGTATCTTTTCTGAATGTCGTATTTCTGACCATAAACCTTTAGAGAATCCTTAGTGGAAGGAAGTAGGGGTGGCTCATCATTCTTGCTTGGATGATGCCATAAGCTCATTATTTCATTTTATTCTAAGAGGGTCACAGCCGCAGGTGAGAGAGGGAGAGTGGCAGGTGCCTCTTCCCCTACCCAACTGCCGTTCCACAAAGCTCTGTGTGACCATATGCAATTGTCTCTCAAAACGTCAGACACGTTCACTGTCACCTCTCCAGGAAGCTTATCAGCCATTATCAGAGTTTGCTTTTGGTGACAGGACATAATGGACTTGGGGTTTCAATAGGGGGTGGAGTGCTCTGAAAAATGTGTGGACTTCTGTTTGAGCAAGAGGGATCCCAGACAAAAGGTAGGATTTACTCAACGAAACAGATTAGAAGACTTCCAGAATCCAGGTTTTATCTGGATTTTTCATTTTCCCCCTCTGTCCTGAGGAAATGCCCCTAGGGCATTAAAGGGTCTGGGAGGATTAGCAGGAAGGGGTGGGCTGGGGCCACAGGCTAGCTCATGGAAGCGGGGATCTAGACATCCATAGAGGCTTTCCGATCTCCCTGAGAAAGGGGTCTGCTCAGGGTCAGTAGCTTGGGATGATGAAGAGAAAAGTAATTTCTCTCCAACTTCCCAAAGTGCACATGGCCCAAGAGGGATTTCCAGTTTTCTGGTGAGACCTTGTAACACCTCGTCAAATCCTTTTGAAGGTAAGACAAGTGACAAGGTAGGAGAACTTGGGCGTGTGTCCCACGGAAGTCAGGTGCACGGGGACGGCATAGTTGGAAGGTAAATGCATGTGTATTTACAGAAAGTGAACGTTTTTCATGGTGAGGAAAGCACACAAACAACACCTCCTTTTAGAGTCTGGCAATGTTTTTCCCCTGCTCTTGGATTTTTTTCGTCTCATAACTCATAGTGTTTCATTCAAAGCGTTCGGTCATTCAGTACACTTCCACCTGAACCCTTGTCTGAGTCCCTCCCCCAGGTTAGGGGCTCCCCTTTCTTGCTTGCTATACTTTGTAACAAGTCTTGATTACACTTCTCTTCACCATTGGTGGTTAACCGCCTACCTGCCTCCTAGGACTGTGAAACCCTGAACAACATAGAAGTCTTCTTTCCTTGTATATTTCAAGCACCTCGCTGTTCCTGGAGCTCCTGGAGCCTGGCAGGTGTGACATTCAATGGGGTTGAGTGAATATTCAGTTTCAAAGCCCTTTAGGCACCAACATCTTGGAAATCTTAGGTAAGATGGCTTTCCTACTTTGTTCCTAAATTTAGCAGAGGTATCAACAGCCCCTCACAGGGGCAGGTCCCTAGGATTCGCCTCCCTCTTGAGTTGTAAATCATGTGGCTGCCTACATGTCTTCTCCCTTGCCCACTGCCTCTCTGTCTGCTTCGTTGCTGCAGAATGGGAGTGGAAGCTCAGGCTTCTGCAGGGCCCTAGTGACACCAGAGGGGAGGGAGAAGCAGAGCATTCACAGCTAGCTCTGCTCGTTTCTTTTCACTGTTCCGCCATTTTGTTCCCTTTCATTGATGCTGGTGGGGTAGAGGCTCAGGTCTCCACTGGGTTCTGCTGGTACCATGAAGGCAGCTCGCCTGCCACCACCTCGTTTGTTTACTTGAATCCAGGTGATGGTAGAGGCCCAGCTCCACAGGAGGCCACACTGGTGCCTTGGGTGGGACGTGGGATGTTGGGCCCTCATGGAACTGCTCACTGATGTCTGGGGTTGGGGGTCCAGCTAGTCTCCACTGGCCTCCCCTGGGGGTGGGTGGGGGGAAGCCCTGTCCCCTGTGCTCTGTTGAGGGATTGCAGGTTTTCTGGAGGAGTTTGACATGAGCAGAGAAATCATTGCCAGAACAGTTTTGTGTTGTTTTTTTCTGGCTCTTTGACTCAGGGAAACCGGCTTTTCTTGAACCTTTTTGGCCGGTGCCTGTTGGAGGTGCCAAGTGGGAGGCTTCTGCAGTGCCTGGCCTGGGATGTAGGAAAGGCAGCAAAGAAACCCAGAAACTTACCACCATGTTGCTTCTTGAGTGTCAAGGTCCCTAGGCAGTCTGCCTTCTTCTGTGTGCTGTCAGACTCTTCTTATGAGCATTTGGGGTGTTAGGCTTCCATAGCTGTAAGGTGAAGGACTGGGAGAAGGACGACCTAGTGTTGGCCAGAACTACATCCTGTTGGCCGTCCCAATGGTCCGTAGATGGATATAATGACTTGACATCATGGCTCAGCCTTTCAAACTACCTGAGGCAGTATGAGCCAACACCATCAAATCAATCCAGCTATGGTTCCAGTTCCATTAGGTGTTTGGCCTTCATGGTCTACGAGATGGGGTTCCCTTGAGGATAAGCCTGTGTCTTGCTCACCTCTGGATTTCCCACATCTGGCACTGTACCAATGGTTTTGAGTGAACACAAAGGCTCCATTGGCTAAACTGGAGAAGGCTTACGTATGACATGTTTCCTTGATGTGCTTTTCCAATCTAGAATCTAGATGCCTCGGACCTTGTTTGCTCCCCACTGGGTTCGCTATGTGGAGGTGAGCAGGGTCTTCAGCTCTCCTGCACGTGACCAAAGACCCTGAAGCCCGCACACCTTCCGGGTGGCTCCAGGCTGCGGCATTAACTCCTTCCCCACCACACAGTCCCCAGACGTGGGGTTAACTCAGCAGGGCGAGGCAGTCTGTCCCAGCCTGCCCAGTCGCTGCCCATGTGAGGGCAGTGGGAGCTACCTCTTACGTCAGTGGTTGTATGGGGGCCTGGGTGGTGGTTTTCTGGCAGGCAGACTCCTGGAATGGTTTTGCAGTTGGCAGTGGGCACCATTAAGGAGCTGCCTCACTGGCACGGAAGGGGCAGAGAAGGAGAGACTGAAAGGCAGAGAGGGAGACAGAGACAGAGACTGCGGAGAGAACACGGCATAAGGACAGAGGGACAGAGCAAGGAGGAAGGAGGAAAGAGATAGAGGATGTGTGTTTTTGTTTTACCTTCTCTGCAATTGGCTTTCTCGGCTGCCCTGGACCGCTTTTTCCCTCAGACTGCAAAATGTTTGAGTACCTACGAATAAAACATCAAGACCTAACATATAATCAGATGTAGGAAATATTGATGGAATGCCAGAAGCATTTTGGATGCTGCCGTGAGCAGAGAGGAGCCGGGTTAGGGCAGACATGGTCAGGACGCAGCAAGGCACAGCTCCGTGCAGCTAAGGCCCCTGGGGGCGGTGAAGCGATATCCACTTGTATCAGTAAAATGATTATTGATATCAACCACGCGAGATTAGAAGGGACAGTGAAGTCAGAGAAGACCTGGTTTCAGCTGGTAATGAGACAATAGGCAGATTGAATAAAAACAAATTGTCTCAGAATTAGTAAGAATTAACAAATCTAATTATGTTTGACTCTGTGATCCTTGGGACTCTGGGCTGTCACTCAGAGCTGAGTGCTTTTCTCTCCAGGAGCCAAGAACTTCGCTTCATCCCTCCTGCCTGCTGTGTGCGCCCTGAGCCTGGCTCTGGGAAGAGGCACCGCGGCCCCTTCTGGTACTTTCTTCTCCTCCTTCCACTGCTCCCTGCAAACTCACATCCAGGCCACTACTCCTTACTATTCTTCGCACAATTCTCGAACTGCAGAAAACAGCACATGACTACATGGTGTCTGAGATCGCTTTCTAAATATTTTATGTGTGGTGCAAACCGTTCAAGGGCGGATGCCAGTTTGAAGGGGTTTTGTGTGCCTGGCAGCACCGGGCTCAGAGCTGGGCACACTGTGTACCGGGCGGACGAGGGCCGAGGGGCTGACGCAGCCCCCAGCAAAGGGCTTGCTCTGCGTCTGTCCCCATGCTCACGTCTCCATTTTCCGTCCTGCGGTATCTCTGCGCTGTGTGCCTTTTACGGGGCCAGATGGGCTTGCGTTTCCAGAAGGCGGGTGGCAGGAAATTAAAACCTGTCACCACTGACTGCAACCTGTGGCGTGTCCTGGGTAAACGTGGGTGCTGTGGCTCACGGTTACGGAGCAAGAGAGGTGAGGACAGCCACCAGGCGTCAGGGCGCCTCTCTGTGACTTTCTGGCGGAGTAAAAAGACAGGGACAACCCAGCAGCTGGCCACACGCCTGTGATTCCCCCAGAGGAGACACCCTGGTTTTGACAAACAAGGGTCTTTCTGGTTACTATGAGGCTTATTTCATTATTAAAGCCAATAGCGAGCGGTGGTATAAATGCTTATAATTCTTTGTAGGACAGGCAGTTGTTACAGACTGAATGTTTGTGTCCCCCTAAATTTCGTAAGTTGAAATCTTCTCTTCCAATGTTATGGAATTAGGACGTGGGGCTTTGGTGGGGGGGGACTAGGAGCAGATGAGGTCATGGAGGCGGAGCCCTCGGGGTGAGATTAGTGTCCTTGTAACAACGGAGGGAGAGCTTACTTCCTGTCTCTGCTCTCTGCCCATCACGTCCCGTGAGGACACAAACAGAAAGTGTCGGTCTGCGACCCACCAGACCCTGATCATGCTGGCGTCCTGATCTCTGACTCCCCAGCCTCCAGCACCGTGGGAAGTAAGTTCCTGTTGTCTAGAGGCACCCCAGCGTAGGGTGCTTTGTTATAGCAGCCTGAACAAAGACAGCAGGGTTTACTGAGCATTTGTTCTCAAGGAACTGGGGTCATCATCATTCTATATTCATTGTCTTTGCTCTTGCTGGTCAGAAATCTAGGAGTTCTTATTCTCACTTTATGGAAGACAAAATAAAGCTCAGAAAACTTTAGCCATTTGTGCCGTGACTCAGGAGGCAGGGACACGGCCATCGACAAATCCAAAATCATGCCCTTTAGTGCCCCTATCCTTGGGAGCAGGGGAGACATAGGTGAAAATGGCAAAAGTCAAGAAAGCTGAGTTGACAGGAGGGGAATGTTCCCTGGGGAGGCTTATTCAAAGGAGAGCTGTACCTTCTGGGGATTCAGGAAACCAGTTTAATGCTTATGACAACATGCAGCTAATAATGACCACACCTCTAGCACATGCCAGGGTTTTAAAAAGTTATTACTAAACTTATATTGTCCAGGTAAACAGAACCTACAGTTTTGTGAAGAGGTGTCATCATTTTCCATATCACCGTCGGAGAAGACCAGGCTCGGTGAGATTGTGCCCTGTGACCTGGACCAGGCTTCTGGGAATTGCAGAGCCAGACCCGGCCTCCTTGCCCAGTTCTCATCCCTGGGCATCCCATGAAGCCAGCTCTGCAGATCTCGATGCTCATCCTCTTCCAGGGCCCTGCCTCCCGCATGAATTGAAATTCCTAAGGATGACGGCTCTGGCTTTAGCTCAGCCTCCTCGTGTCCCCGTCTCCAGCTTCATTTCCTTAGCTCTGCCTTTCATTTCCTCCAGTGGCAGTGTCCGAGAAGCAACCTCTGTGTCCTTTTGCTTCCTTCTCCCTAATTTGCCTCAGGATTACACTGCCACTTGTGTCTTGTCTCTGGAATCTTTCCTGCTCTCACCTGTCAGTGGGCCCCTCTTTGAGGACATAGGCAGCCTCCCAGGGGGATGACAGCCCATCTTATTGGAGAAATACCACCTGCCTTGTGGCTGGATCAAGGGCGGTGCATTTTACCCAAACTGGTCATTTCTGGAATAAACCAATGGGCTGACATTAGAATTAGATGATTCTTGAATTCTCTGAGCCTGGGATAGATAGCTAAAGCCATCTTGGGGCTGCCCAAACCAAACCTGGCAAGTGGGGTAGAGTTATGTGATACACAGACTCAGGGCAGAATCGTAGTGTCATTCAAGTGTTTGTTGAATGCCTGATCTGTACTTGGCTTTGGTCTAGGTTCTCATTGGTTGAATGACTGGGGATAAGTAGAGTTTCTGAGACAGTAATAGGAATCGTGATTTGTTTCTTGACTCTCTCGATGGAAAGGTAGAAAATCGGAAGATTGTACAGTATCTTATAAGAAAATAGCAGAACATCCCATAGAGTAATTCATCTTCCCAGTAACACGATTTCCACACTGACCACCAAAATAAAGTCCTTTTTAAAAGAGCAGGATTGGGGCGCCTGGGTGGCGCAGTCGGTTAAGCGCCCGACTTCAGCCAGGTCACGATCTCGCGGTCCGTGAGTTCGAGCCCCGCGTCGGGCTCTGGGCTGATGGCTCGGAGCCTGGAGCCTGTTTTTGATTCTGTGTCTCCCTCTCTCTCTGCCCCTCCCCCGTTCATGCTCTGTCTCTCTCTGTCCCAAAAATAAATAAACGTTGAAAAAAAAATAAATAAAAAATAAAAAAAGAGCAGGATTGATCTTTTGGGAAGGGCTGAAACACACACACACACACACACACACACACACACACAGGCATACTTCGTGCTCCACACATGTGAATGGGGTAGAGCACACGTGTCTATGTATGCACACACACACGTGCAAGTGCACACAGGCACACACATGCAGGCAGGCACACATATGTGTATATAGACATGCACACATATTGCCACTTGTGCACACACACCTTACATATAGGCATACACACTCATGCCCACATCGGACACCTGCAACTCCAAAGAGCTGTTTTGTCTGTCTACACCAATAGAAGAATCTGGAAGATGAAGAATTAGGACCGACCCCAGTTATATGCTGGGCACCTGATAATTATTTGTTGAACGAACGAGTGAAACCCAGAAGGTGATCATTGGAAGGAACATCCATTGATAAGTAAATGTGCCCGTGTTGGGAACACAGGAGATGTCAGTCCCTCTTCCAGGCAGGTCAATTGCAGTGGTCCTAATATATTTTTTCCATTTCAATTTTGTCATGAAGGAAAATTGGCAACTGTAATGAATACATCCTCAGTGGACATTTCAGAATTCTCATGGCTGACTTGATCTACTTTGGAGAATTCTAACATATTTTCCCCCCTCTATGAGCTTCAGTAAGCACATGCCATTCTGATCTCCCCATAATGTTACACTGATGAGAAGTTTCCAGAACAAGAACCAGGTGACTAGAAATTGGTTAATGTGAGTAGAAATAGCAACGAAACAAGACAAATGAGCAGGTGCACAGAAAACAGACACACAAACACACATAAACCTTTCTTAGCAGGGAGTGGGTTTGGAGAGACACTGCTTATATTCATTGTACTTACGTTCATAGTCCTTACTATGCTTTCTAGATGCTAAACCTTTACTCCTCATAACATCCCTGCCCGTCAGTATTATAGAAGAGGAGAGAGACTCAGAGAGGATGATAGCTTTCTCTAATCACACAACTAGTTAAGTGTCATAGCAGGAATTGAAACCTATGTTCTGTTCTTTTCTGTCACTGGGACTTTCAGACAGTGGATATTACTTGGTTAGCTTATCCATAATTCATTTGGATATTTCAGGGGCAGCATTTCCATCTTTGTGGCACCACATGTATCTTTTAGCAGCAGGGAGATGTGTGTACTCATTTACCATCTCTTAAGATCTCTAACTTCTGGGCCCCTGGGTGGCTCAGTTAAGTGTCTGATTTTGGCTCAGGTCATGATCTCACAGTTCATGAGTTCGAGCTCTGCATCAGGCTCTCTGCTGTCAGCACAAACCTGCTTCAGATCCTCTGTCCTCCTCTCTCTCTGCCTCTCTCTCTCTCTCTCTCTCAAAAATAAACATTAAAAAAGTTATCTCTAACTTCTGGAAGGTAAGGACTTGGTCTGAGGAACCCCTATATTCTTCCTTTGTTCCATGGCTGGGAACCTGGTGCAGGTCCTGACATGAGTGTCCAATAACCATTTTGAATAAAAGAAGAAATCACTCAGTCGATGGGTAAAATGTGAGTGCAGTTTCCTTAAATTGGGTTGAAACAGTGAATTATTCTCATAGGAATTGCATATTCTAATAAAAATCTTAGAACATAGAACAGTAAGGTTAAAACAGATTTAAAAAAAAAGCGGGGGTGCCTGGGTGGCTCAGTCGGTTAAGCGTCCAACTTCGGCTCAGGTCATGATCTTACAGTTCATGAGTTTGAGCCCTGCATTGGGCTCCATGCTGACAGCTTGGAGCCTGGAGCCTGTTTAGGGTTCTGTGTCTCCTCCTCTGTCTGCTCCTCCCCGGCTCGTGCTCCATCTCTCGAAAAATAAATAAACATTAAAACAAATTTAAAAAAATTTAACATTTATTTATTATTGAGAGACAAAGTGAGACAGAGCATGAGCAGGGGAAGGGCCCAGAGACAGGAAGACACAGAATCCGAAGCAGGCTCCAGGCTCTGAGCTGTCAGCACAGAGCCCGACGCGGGGCTCAAACTCATGAACGGTGAGATCATGACCTGAGCCAAAGTCGGACGCTTAACTGACTGAGCCACCCAGGCACCCCTAAAACAAATTTTAAAAAGGACATAGAACAGTAAGGTGCTTGGCTGAAGGTGGGCACCAGGGAAAGCCAGAGTTTGGCTTGGAAATGGGATTAGAATGACGTGGATTGGGCTTTGGGGTAGGAAAATGATTCTACATAAAAGTGTCAATTAGATATTATGCCCCATCTCCTCGCTGGAGAATACTGGGCACTTTCATAATCCTCTTGCCTCCAAATGGTAACATGTGCCTTCTTGCTGCTTGCTGCTTGGGGACTCCAAGGACAAATGGCGTATAAGGCTCTGTCAGTCTTCTAAGAAGGGCTGAGGAAAACTCTGGACAAGTGCTAAGTACTAAGTGATGTATGGAAGAAACCCAAATAATTAAGCAATGTTTTTATCTATATATAATTCATGAAGGAATGACACTAAATACAAAATCATATTATAGTCAGATTTCAAAGAACCCTACTGGACCCTCCAAATTTGTGATACTTGAGGCTTTTCTTGTCCTGGGTATGGCTTTGAATAAATTAATCATAGCTAGCGATTGGAATTTTTCGTCTCTATTTTTACAGAGAGATTTTTCTTACCGCAGTTGCCTTAACAGGATTTTATCTGTACAATAAACTGAAAGGATAAAAAAAAATGTTACAAGCAAAATTAAATAAATGTCTGGCATCTGGTGCCACTAGCCTGTGTGCAGAACGTCACGCGTTCTGTAAGCCCTACGATAACGGGAGGTCTCATGATCTACATTTTACAGGTGAGAACACTGCAGCCGGGAGGAAGGGGCGACCTTAACTTGAGTCAGAAAGCTAGAGAAGGAAGGAGCTGGAAAGAAAACCCAGGAATGTCCAAATCTAAACACTCTCTCTGCCGCCCTTGGGATGATGTTAATCAGTAAGCATCTCTCGCAGGTGGTGAGCTTGAAGTTCTCTGCCTCCTTCCCTTCTTCAAGCAGTCAGTTCATGGCTTATTGGGAGCTGGGGAGGAAATGTCATCCTGTTCTAAGACCATCTCAAAGGTCTGGAAAAATGCACAGATCCGCTGCAGGCAGCCCCCATCCTTCAGAAACTCACCAGCCTTCCTGCATGGGAGTCCCTACAGAGTGGCCCCCAGGGCTTGGGGTACTCAGGGAGACGAAGAGACAGGTGAGCGGTGGGAGAGGCCAAAGGAGACTTTGATAGGTGACACTTCTACAGATCTGAAAAAAGGAGGAGGATTCACAATCATCCAGGGTGGGAAGGCAGCCGGGTGGAGGGAATAACTTGTGCCCGGGAACAGAAATGCAAGAGAATTATGGAACCATGGCAGCTTGATGGAGCAGGTACAGGGGGGTGGGGCCCAGGTAAGACAGGTGGAGATGACGGATAAGGGAGACTCGGAGGGGACAGGGAGACAGAGGCCAGAGAACGGCGTCCTTGTATCCCACGAACGAGAAGCAGCCTGACTTCCTCCTGTGGGGGTGCCGGGGGCAGACTCAACGTGGCTCTTGCCCTCAGACACTCCATCAACTGGGTGCCGATTAATATTGCCAAATAGCCTTTCTTTTTAAAGCTTCCTTGCTCTGGTGTGCTAACTAAAAGGGAGGCTGATATCAAGGAGGAGCAGATTGATTCAGGAGCTGTGTGCCCATCTGCCTGAGCCAGGAAAGCAAGGCTTCTCTCCTCCCGAAGCCGCATGCTGGCGGTCCTGACAGCCCCTCTGTCACCACGATGGCACGCGGGGCTCGAGGAGTGAGCAATGAGAGGGACCCGCACTGGAGACAGAAACACACATACACCCGGGGAAGGTAAATGATGGTACACAGGACATTTATCTCTGAGGTTGTTCCCCCGGCAAAACCAATTACTGGCCTTTTCCTTGCGAACGTGCACCGGGTGTCAACCGGGTGGGGGCTGGAGTGCAAAGGTGCTGTGATGCATCTTGGTGATATTCATGAGTCCCCTGAGAGTTGCAAGACGAAGTGGGTTTGCGGGCTCCTGCAGGTGGGGGGTGGGGGTCGCAAGGTGCGTTTCAGAGGGGCCCTAGGGAGCGGGATGTGGGAGCGGATGTTCATCTCACAGGGGATGAACGTAGGAAATGCAGGCAGAAGTTGGAGGTGGGCTGGGAGAGGAGGAAGAACTGATGTCAGGAAGAGGCGCCTGCTAGAGGGCAAATTCTCTGTCCTTAGATAGCACGGCAGGAGGTCTTTCTGCTGAGCTCCTAAGCCTCAGTGAGGGAGTGGGGGCGGGAGGGGGGCATCACCACAGTCAACTGGGCTGCCGAGCCTGATGTCCCAGGGACAGCCAGACCCCCTTCCAGCTCTGCCAGGCAAATGGTACATCGTGGCCTCTTATGCCAGGCTTCGGTGTCACAAAGGACCATCTCTTAGCTGTGCTGCCAGGAGGGAGACTGAGATGGTCATGGAAGCAGTGCTGATAAGTGTGGCTTTGTGTTGCTTCATTGTCGTTAAAAATTTTCCATCCACCGGCCTGGCCAGAGTTGCAGGAATCTGGTACATCACCCTCTGTTCACCAACCCCCCCGCTCCCGCCCCTTCCCCGCATCCCTCAGGTTTCCCTGTGCAGGCATCTCCTCCCTTCCCTTCAGGACAGCTGTGATTGATGATGCGGTTTCTGTGCTTCCCAAAAGTGTCAGCCAAAGGAGCGGGAGGATCTGAAAGCCCAGCCAGAAGAGCTCCATTGCAAAGCCGCGTGCCTGTGGCGTTGTGTCTGCCCAGAGGGGCTGCTTTTTCCTCATATGTTCACGGAGGCCCCCTAGGCAGGTGCTGGCTTTGCGTCTTGCCTCACTTCTCCGATGCTCACAGGGGCGAGCAAAATGAACAGAGCCGAGCGGGATGGGCAGCTGTCGTGGGCAGAGGAGAGTGATGGGCAGGAGAGGAAAGACAGTTAGGAGAGCACGTGGCCCCTGTCCCCGAGCCACACTCACAACCCTGACCCTGTGGCCAAGGGGCCCGGTCACAGCTCCTGTGGCACCGTCAAGGCTCTTTGCTTACACACTGCCATTCTCCCCTTGATTCAAATGGACTCATTCTCTCCTACAATCAAGGGGATGTACTGAATTCACATTCCTTTTTAAGAGCAAATATAATTAGCAGATCCACAAAAACGTGTTATAACTGACAAAGGTCTCAGAGACTCTGTCTCCTGAGAGGTTGCAAACCAGTAGCTGGCAAGCATAATTATTTGACACTCAGAGTATTTATTTGTTATTTATTTACTTCCATAAGACAGTTTCCCTAAACAAGGCCTGCTTCCCGCAGGGTTCCACGGACCCCTCCCAACCCCAGGCCCATTCGCTTTGACCATTTGCATAAACACTCTGGTTCCTGGAAAGCATCTGAACGTGTGATTCTTGTTTTTGTTCACTTCCTTCGCTTTACAGATGGAGAAATGGGGCTCTGAGAAGGTAGGTGTTACATTGCTGGTGTAACAATGGCAGTCATTGGAGAGGGTCAGTCTTGGAACTCGCCTCTTGACTTTTTCTCTTCACTTAGAGATACTTTCTAAGTCTTGAAATGACCACACTGCTTTTAGTCGAGTTTGATCTGGACCTTAACTACCTCTGTGGTCTCACTTGACCCTGTCAGACTGGCTTCTTTCCCTTGCAAAGGGGAAATAACACAGAGAACACACATGCAGCCCCTTTATTTCCTGTCTCCTGAAGGTCTGGAGTGATACACAATTACAATGAGTTGTGAGCGATAGGAAGGCTGCCTCCTTCATTTTGAATGCGTCTCTTCCTAGCCTCGGCCAAATCCCTCCCTGCTCTGCTCTATCTTCCTTGATCCCTTGTCTGGCACTGCTTAGCTTCCCCTCTTCTGGAAGATTTTTCTAGTTTCCAATCTTGCTCAGCCTATAGTCTGTTGAGCAGCTGATATTTCTTCCTAGCTTATCCAGTTCCCAGAAGGGGGATTCTTGCGCCGTTCCCAACCTCTTAGCCACCTTTCTTCCTATGGCCAACCTGTAGCTCTCTTCCCCTGGATGTCTAGTTCGCTTCATCTTTTTTCCCAGAACTTTCTGGATCATACATTTTTAAGAGCAGAAATGTGCTTCAAATATTGTCCCTCATAATTTTCCATTTATGAGGGTTTTGAACCTTCTACTCCACGTGACCTGTAGTGAAACAGGCAGAAGGAGACTATTCTTCTAGGTTTGATGGTTCTCTACGATTTGGGAATTTACCCTGCTTCACTAATTGATTGCCAAAGGGTTCATAGTATTACTACCACATGGCCTTCTGAAGGAACTCCCAAACAAATAACATCCATCCATCCATCCATCCATCCATCCATCCATCCATCCAGTAAATGCTATACTACAAGAATAATGAACAAATCAGCCCCAGTCTCTACCTACATGCATTTTACATCTTGGTGGAGGGAGACAGATAATAAGGAAACAAACTAAGAAGATAGTTTTTAAGTGCATTACATACTATGGAGAGCTATAAAACCAGGGGATGTGGTAGAAAGTGATGGCTTTGGGGAGGCTTCTTTAGATGGAATGGTCAAGAGAGGCCTCACTAAGGAGGGGATTTTTGAGCTGAAATGTACAAAGGAACCATGTGAAACTTTGAGGCAGAGTGTCTCCTGCTCTGAAGCATGGAACCGCATATGCAAAAGCCCTGGGGCTGAAATAAGTTTGGCAATGTAGGGGAAGGGGAGGAAGGGTGGTGTGGTGAGGCACAATTATAAGGCTGGAGAATGGTAAGGGTTGGGTCAGGGAGTGAGAGAAAGCCTAGAACATGCACACCTGGTAAAGGATATGGATTGTTTCTTTAAATGTAATGAGAGGCCATTAAATGGTTTTAGACAGGGGAGTGATTTGATCTAATTAATTTTTAAATGTATTACTAAGATGGAAAATGGATACCGGGGATATTTGCCCTCTTCCCCTTGCTGGCTTTGACCAAGCAGGTTGTCATGCTGAGGGGGACCACATGGTAAGGAACGGATGGCCACTTCTACCCAACAGAAAACTAGAAACTGAGGCCCTTGGTCCAATAGCCTCCCCCCCAAAACAAGCTTGCCCTTCACCATGTAAATAAGCCTGGATACAGATCCTTCCCCAGTCAAGCCTGTAGATGAGACACAAACCCTGGCAAACAGCTTGACTGTAGTCTTATGAGACACCCAGAACAGAGGACCCAACTATTTTTGTGCCCAGACTCCGGACCCACAGGAACTAGCAGATAACAAATGTGTGTGGTGAAGTTTGTGGGGCTAAATTTGTGACAATTTGTTATTCACCAGCATAGAAGTAATAAATGCTTATTTGTGTAATTAACTCTGGATGTCAGAAGCCAGGCTAAATGGGTACCTGATCCAAAGCAAAAACAGGGTCTGAGATATTGGGAGGGTCACGCTCTCAGGATGAATCCCCGTGGATTCTTTTAGTGGTCATAGTGTTATAATTAGCCTCTGTGGACACAATTCACAGTCAGAATTTGTCAGTAGTACACAAGAATCTAGGCAGAGGTTATGGTTTACTTAAGGTTGGTGCCCATGAATTCTTGTTACTGTGTTCATTATGTCACTGATTCCTTTGAAGGACCTGCCTCCAAGAATAAAGCATTGTTAAAACTAAAAGTATAAACTGCTAAATCTACTACTGATATTGAAAAAATTCAAAGTTTTTGAGGGCTCCAAAAACTATGTCTCTAATGGCAGAAATTTACTAAATAAGGGGTGGGAAGATCTTTTAAGGAGAGTGAGTATGTTCAGCCTGCCTCATATTGTCTTTATTCATAAAATCCTAGCCATGAGATATGCAAGAGCTTTTTTTGGAATAGGTTCATGGAAAAAATGAGGGACTTAATTTTAGGGTTAAAAGTTGTGGACACAGGGGTGCCTGAGTGGACCAGTTGTTAAACGTCTGACTCTTGGTTTCTGCTCAGGTCATGATCTCATGGCTCGTGAGTTCAAGACCCACATTGGGCTCTGTGCTGACAGCATAGAGTCTGCCTAGGATTCTCTCTCTCTACCCCTCCCCTGCCCCCCCCCTGCTCTCTCTATGTGTTAAAATAAATAAACTAAAAAAATAATAAAAGTTCTGGACCCAATTTGAGTGTGTGTGTGTGGGGGGGAGGGATTTCCCCAAAGCACCAAATAATTTTCCAACACCAGCTGGGTGTCCTACAATTCAAGTCAATACTGGCGACAGCACCAGATCCCACACGCTATGTATGGGCTCAGTTAGACAAGATGGCACATCCCCTAACCTTCATACGCCAGTCACCAGCCCAGTTTGTTACTGTGCTTCTGACCAACTGGCCACAGTTTGAAGGCTCCCATTACCCCTCCTGATGTTCAATTAAATTGCTAGAGAGGCTCACAGAAATCTTGAAACACATTTGCTCACTGGATTACTGATTTATTACTAAGGATATTAAAGGATACAAATCAACAACCAGATGAAGATATACATGGGGAAGGGTCCCAAACGAGGGAGTTTCCGTTCATGTGAAGTTTGAGGCCAGCATAAGCTGCTGGGCATACAACAGCACTCTGGTAAGCTCTTTGATTTCCCTTCCTTTGGATTTTTATGGAGGCTTCATCACATGGGCATGACGGACGACATCATTGGCCATTGCTAATTGATTCAACCTCCAGCCTCCTCTCTCCTCCCAGAAATCGGAGCTGGGGAGGGGACTGAAATTTCTACCCCTGTGTTCTTGGTTGGTTCCCCTGCCAATTGGCTACCATCCTTAGGTGCTTTCCAGAAGTTACCTTGTTAACATACACTCAGTTGTGCTGGAAAGGGGCTTGTTATGCATAACAAAACACCCCTTCACCTTAAGGGCTCTGAAGTGATTTAAAGGAACTGTGTGTAAGACACTGAATAGTCGTTTTGCAAGTGTTTGCCTTTTTTAAGTCCCCAAATAACCCTGTAGGGCTAAATGCTATACCAAAAAACCTTGGTTTTTCTGGACTTAATAGAATAAATATTCATTTTGTCTCTTGTGTAAAATTTTCAATTCCCACTGTCCTGAGTATCCAGTGACTCAAGGATCCAGGCTTCTTCATTCTTAGAACATTGTCACCTTTGGTACCATGTGAACTCCGTGACTGCCAGAGAGGAAGAGAGTATAAGGAAGACACACAGATATTTATGCATTTCACCCTGGAAGTCACAAGGATTAATTCTGCTCACATTCCATTAGCCAGAAGCGGTCATGTGATGCCCCGACATGCAAGGCAGGCTGGGAAATGGAGTCCCTGGCTTGGCAGTCGCTCCTCCGCCATGGAAGGGGGTGTGAGTCTTTCAAGATCCACTGATTGTCCCTGCCACAGTTTTCTGAGAAAATTGGGGGTCAGAGAATCTTCTCAAGATGTTGTCCAGAGAAATTAAGCAAACTTTGTAAGTGACAAAGCCATCATTGGAACATTGGAGAGAAAACTGTCAAAAACAGTGATCTGATGTGACAACTTCCCTAAGATCTTTGGATTTCCTGGTCTCATGATTCCCAGGCAGATTTGTTGACAGGGAGAGGCCCTCAAGTCAGAATTTCTTGGTTTCCAGCTTGGTGCCACCACTTACTACCTATACGACGGCAGGCAAGCTACTTCTCCTCTCCTGGGCTCAGTTTTCTCATTTCTACAGTGGACTCAATAATTGCATCCACACGAAATGCTTTTCGTGGGAATTGAGTGATTTCTTGCCTGCGAAAAGCTGGTCCTTGGCACGGAGTCAGCACTGAGTGTTAGCTGTTGCTTGCTGTTGCTATCGTGATCTATCAGTTCCGTTCTGGGTCAATCGGCTTCAGTCCCAAAGCCCTATGCCCACCACTTCCTACTCGTTCGTAACACACTGCTGTGTTCTACCCACCCCCACAACACAGCCTCCTCTCTTCTCTCTGAGCTCTAGGCCACTAGTTTCCCTCTCCCCAGGAACATTTGTAATATTTAGCAACCCAAATGACCAACCTCTTTCTTCCCTCTGGAAGAGAGCTGTATCTCGAGCCATAATTATCTCATCATCTTAACAACAAGGATTTTCTCACTATGTCTGCTCTGAAATAATTATACAGGATTGTTGTATAATCTGCATATATTTTATTCCACAAGTGGCTGGGTTTTAAGAGCAATCACACCGACACTGCTATTTATTAAAATGGTAAAATTCATTGGGATTCAGGCATACCTGAGGATAGCTAGAATAAGCAAATCCAATTTGTACCAAGGAATTCAGGTTAATCAAAAGAAAAGACAGTCTCCTTTTGACCACGAATCCACTGGCTGTTTATGAGGATAATGGGCAACAGACACTTGATTTGCTCCCGTCACCTTGCCTGGGTAGAAAAGACCTAGGGTTGAACTTTCAAATGTTAGAGGTCATTCATAATTAACTTGCATGCCTGGAATTTTCCAAGTGAGTGTCACATGCTTCCAGTGTCACTGACCTACTCCCCCTATGCCTACATACCCCAATGAACACACAATGGCTCAGCCACAAAATGGACACCACGGGGCCATGCAGTAACCTTTACACATGGTGTCCCTTGCTACGGGGCATCGCATGCCATCCATTGTGGGCTCACAACACTGGGCCATTGTGGATTATGTGCAGAGCGCACTTCTTGGATTCAAAGGTCAGTCCTGAGTGACACTGTGACCTGTTCCCAAATTCAAGGGCTCATGAACCTCCATGTCACTCACATGCTTACTATGGAGCTAGAGCACTGAGTATGGACTCTCATTACAGTGCTCGTTCTCTTAACCCAAGTTTTCTTTCTTACTGTGTAGTTCTGGCGATATTTTCTTGTGTTTCCGAGTGTGGCTTATGGAATCCTTAAAACTTTAGTGCTAGAAGTGGCATTACAAATCACCTAGTCCAACTTCCCCATCCTGAGAACGCAGAAGCTCTAGTTTTCTTTATGAATTAATCGACCAAACGAAACATCCTCTGATATCATTATGACATAAAAGGCAACCCTAAAGCAAATCACAAATATTATTTGACACTTGTGTTTTGGGAGAGCAATTTAGCACTATATGCCAAAATATAAAAAGGTACACACACATTGACTCAGCAGTTAAACTTCTGGAGGTTTCCCTACAGAGTACATCATCTTTCATAAGAGTGAAAACTCCCAATGGCTATCCTATTGTCCCTCATTATGACAGTGGTTGAATAAATTATGGCGCATCCTTACAATGGCATATTCTCCAGCTATTGAGAAAATAAAGTCATTATGGAGAAACATTTCTTATGCAAAAGAAAATGTTAGTAGAGATTCTGGTGGGAAGAGAAAATGAAGTCAGAAGAAGGACATATTAGGGAAGCTTTCATTTTTTATACTGCTTTGCTTTTTTCACATTGTGAAGACTTTTCATTTAAAAAATCAGCAAGGGTTATCTAGTGGAGATATGTGCCATTTTTTTTCATTGTATACCTACATATATATTTTAAGAACCAAATACATTGCTATTTTTATAAATTGAAACATATAATTCACTGTAGATGTTTTTGAAAATACAGATATTCACTCATAAGTCTGCCACCCACTGCTTACATTGTGTCGTATGCCTATTCAACCTTTTCATTATGCATAATTTTATATATTAAAATAGGATGACTTTTTTCAATGAAAATATGATCACATTGTAAATATCTTTTCACAACTTAGAAGATCAGCTTTCCATGACATTGTTTTAATGACTTCAAGATATTCAACTTTCCAGATAGCTTTTTTTAAGTTTACTTATTTATTTTGAGAGAGAGAGAGAGAGAGGAAGGAGGAGAGAGAGAGAGAGAGAGAGAGACAGAGACAGACAGAGAGAGAGATTGAGAATTCTAGGCAAGTTCTGTGCTCAGTGTGGAGACCCATGGCAGGGTTCAAACTCACCAACCATGAGAACATGACCTGAGTGAAATTAAGAGTCAGAAGCTTAACTGACTGAGTCACCCAGGTGCCCCAAGATAGCTTATTACCCAGATCCTAGCTATTGTATATACTCAAGTTGTTTTCAGAATTTTTGTATTTATTTAGTTTTTGTTTTGTTATTATAAGTACATATTCATATGGTTTGTGCTCCCCTCTCCCAGGACAAAATCTTAGAGGTAGATGTAATGGACTTTGCACATTTTTAAAGTTTCTGATAATTACTGCCAACAAATTCCAAAGAATTCCAAATTCTCTTGAGTTAGACAATGGCAGCAAAGGAGAATTTTCATTCACCATAATCCACACCACACAGTACAATGGCCGCTCACAGTAATCGTGAGCATCCTTAATAATTCAGTTACATTTGCATATTTTCATAAAATATGAAAATTGACTCCTATCTACTCTTAAGAATGTGGTAAATTCTGGAAAAGACAAGGATGTAAAGTTAGGAAAAGCCCCTGCCTTTCTATCTTTCATTCAGTCAATATTTATGGGAGTGTCAAGCTTTATTTTAGTAACTGGAGACATAACAAGGGACAAGACCTCAACTCAGCAAATAGGACATTTTAGAAAACAATTAGGGTCAATGAAATAAAGCGAGGGGTTCGCACGGAGGTGCCAGGGGGAGACACATCAGAATGGCTGGTCAGGGAGAGCCTCTTTGAAGGGATTAGGAGAAGGCATCAGACACTGCAGACCTGGAGAAAGTACGTTCTAGAAGAGGACATTGGGGAGTTCAGGGGCTTTGAGGTCACAGGGAAAGCTCTTACTTCGGTGGAATCAGAAAAAGGGTCATTGTGTCTACAGCAAAGTGTGTCTGCGTCCAAGACTGAAGATGAGGGAGGTTGGTGGGCTGGGCAGGGAAGATGTCGCTTATGGCGTGGAAGGCAGATTTCATTCTAAGGATGACAGAGGACTATTGACAGGTTGCTAACAGTAGAGTGCTGCCTTATTAATTTAAAGAAGATCTCTAAAACTGCTGGGCAGAGAATGGATTGCAGGAGGTGTGTGCTCAAGTGGAAAGTGGGAGTCTCACCAAGAGGACTTGCAATGGTTAATTACAGGTGATGGGGGCCTGACCGACAGTGGGAGCAGTTGAGTTGGATGGACAAAATGATGGGGTCAAGATCCCTCTTAGCAGGCAGAAGTGATAGCACCTGGCAGGGGCGCCTGGGTGGCTCAGTTTGTTAAGCATCCAGCTTCAGCTTAGATCATGATCTTGCAGTTCCTGAGCTCCAGCCCCGCGTTGGGCTCTGTGCTGACAGCTCAGAGCGTGGAGCCTGCTTCAGATTCTGTGTCTTCCTCTCTCTCTGCCTCTCTCCCACTTGCGCTCTGTCTCTTTCTCTCTCTGTCTCAAAAATAAATAAACATTAAAAGATATTAAAAAAAAGTGATAGCACATGGCAATATATGGAACTTCAGAGAAAAGGGAGTGAGAGAAAAGGAAACTTGGGTTTGGCTCCTGGGTTTTTACCCAAGAAACTGGTTTAATGAAACAGCTATTTAACCAGAGTGAGAAGGGTGGGGGGTGGCAGCTTCGACAGCAGGTTTGGGAGCAAGAATTCTTGTTCCAGACATGTTCAGTCTGATATGCTTCTTTTTTTTTTTTTAATTTTTTTTTCAATATTTATTTATTTTTGGGACAGAGAGAGACAGAGCATGAACGGGGGAGGGGCAGAGAGAGAGGGAGACACAGAATCGGAAACAGGCTCCAGGCTCTGAGCCATCAGCCCAGAGCCTGACGCGGGGCTCGAACTCACGGGCCGCGAGATCGTGACCTGGCTGAAGTCGGACGCTTAACCGACTGCGCCACCCAGGCGCCCCTGATATGCTTCTTAAACATACAAATTCGAGTGCCACGTTGACAGTAGGAGTGCATAAACCATATAAGCTATGGTGATCAGAGAGGATATTTAAAGCCGACAGTCTAGATGAGACCATCAAGGAAGAGAGAAGGGAGAGGAGAGGAGAGGAGAGCAGATGGAAAGGAAGGAGATCGCGGGGGAGGCACAAGGCTGAGACCTGGGCTGAGCCAAGATTGAGTGGAGGGGAGGAAGGGGAACCCTGAGGCGATGAGAAGGCGCGGTGGTGGGCCGGGAGACATTGGTACCATGGAGAGCTCAGGAGACCACGTGTCAAGGAGAAGGGAGTGGGCCCTGCCTTCTCTCATCTTACTGGAGCAAGCCTACCTTTGGGACAGTGGAAGAAGGCACTGCAGGCAGCCGAGAAGGGCTGGGTGGAGGACAGGCCAGCACGCTGAAATCGTAAACCAAAGTTTGGAAAGAGATGGGAGGCTAGAACCGGGGTGCCTGCAATAGTCAGCTGGAGAAATGTGCCTGTTTGTGTTGCATTTTTACCATTAACTGACGGCAAACCACAACACGCATAGTGGTGTAAGAATAGGAAGTGGTGATGTGTGTATTTGTTCAAATGGTTATGAAGCCAATACCCGACATCCGTGTAAGTCACGATCTAGAACAGCACCAGCACCCAGAATCCATGTGATGTGCCTCTCTCTTTCTTCCACGTGGAGGTACCCACCCTCCTAACCCAGGGATTGTCATTTCCTTGTTTCCCCTTAGACTTTATCACAATGCGTGTATCCTTAAACAATATGGTTTAGTTTTACCTCATTTCAAACAATACCTAAAGCAATTGCATTGTATGTATTTTGGATCTTATTATTAGTTTTTTTTTTTTTTTTACCTCACTATTATGTTTGGAACGTTCATCTTGCTGCAGGTAATTGTAGCTTGGTCATCTTCATTGTTGCATGCTACCTGGTTGTGTGGATACACCATATTCTGTCCATTCTACTGGTAATTTTAGTTTGAGGCGATATTTGAGCGGTGCTCTTATGGGTATTTGTGTACACATGCATGTGTTTCGCGAGGGTAGGTGCCTGAGACTTGAACGACTGTAGCATAGAACATGAACACCTTCAGCTGTAGAAGACAGTGCCATACTGTTGCAAAAGAGATTTACTGGGGTCAGTTAAGCATCCGACTCTCAATCTTGGCTCAGGTCATGATCTCATGGTTCTGGGGAGCGAGCCCTGAGTTGGGCTCTGTGCTGACAGCACTGAGCCTGCTTGGGATTCTCTTTCCCTCTCTCTCTGCTCCTCCCGTGCTCACACTGTCTCTCTCTCTGTCTCAAAAATAAACATATTAAAATAAAAAAAAAAAGATTTTACTGGGCGCCTGGGTGGCTCAGTCGGTTGAGCGTCTGACTTAGGCTCAGGTCATGATCTCACAGTTTGTGGGTTTGAGCCCTGCATCAGGCTCTGTGTTGACCACTTGCTCAGAGCCTGGAGCCCGCTTCAGATTCTGTGTCTCCTTCTCTCTCTGCCCCTCCCCCACTCATGCTTTGTCACACTCTGTTTCTCAAAAATAAATAAATGTAAAAAAAATTTAAAAAAATAGATTTTACTAATTTACATTCCCATCAGCAGTGTATGAGAACTTTTCTTGTTCTGCAATTGTATCCACTTGGTATCAATGGATTATTATTTTTTTTCCATCAGATGGGTGTTCAAAGATATGCTATTGTGGATTTATTTTCCATTTTTAAATCTTTAATGTTGATTTCTTGGCCACTTGGATTTTCTTTTGTCTTTCTTTCTTTCTCTCCTTTTTTTTTTTTTTTTTTTTTGGTGAGACCCTTGGTCTAGTCTTTGTCAATTTTCCTATTTGTTGTCTTTCTTTTTTATGTTAATATTTTGATTATTCTTTATATATTTTGGTTATTAATCTTTTGTTGACTACGTGCTTTAAGAAATATTATTTTGTGCTTTCACTTTTTCTAGGGTATCTTGTAGTGACAGAGAGGTTCACACTTGTACCTTTTTAAATAAAATTGCACTAAATAGGAGAAAATGCATGCCTGAGAAAGCCCCTCTTAAGGTGCCAATACTTTTGGGGTCCTTAAGTCTTTGGAGTACCCTAGAAAACCATAAAATGAGAAAAGCGGAAGGCTTGAGAGTGTCCCATTTAAGAATGGGGAAGCTGCCTTTGCAGTTTGGATCTGGAGCTGTCTGCTAATGAGGAAGCCCCTGCAGATTTCAGAATTGGAGAAGCTCATCTTAATGACGATATGCTTGACAGTTGCTCCTGTTGTGCACTGAGCAAAAGAGAGAGAGAGACGAGGGGGGAAGGAGCTAAGATGCAAAGTAGTTACCCTAGCAAGAAAAAAATTTTTTTACAGGTTTCCTCTCCAAAGGAAAGGATCTTTGAAAATGCAGACTGTGGGAGAGGGGAAAGAGCCCCTGCTTCAGAAATGTCAGTTATCAGTAGACTGATAGATAAAGATAAAGTCTCTGAAGGAGATGTGGGAGGGGTGCTTCGCAGGCCCGCTCTGTCGCCTGTTCACTTTGAATCATGAACCACAACCCTCATTATCATTTCTCAGTCTCTTTGACCAAATCCAAACCTATTTCCTCCCACTTCCAAATCACTGCCTGCCATTCAAACCCATGTAGGCGCACTCCAGTTGGCATTTGGTTCTGAATTAATACATATTAATGGGTGGTGATACATTTCTACCAGTGCATATATTTACTTGAAATACAATTTTCCATCTAATGCATTTTATTCACATCACTGCATGGTAACTGCATCCAGAATAATATCTTCAGTGATTATTCATTACTGAAATAATATATCAGCGCCAAACAGCAGCTTTTAAGTGGCTTCAGATTTTTTTTCGCTTTAAATTGAACATGTTATTATTACACAGATAGAATAATCCCATTATCCCCACTAACTGAAGATGACAGCTTCGGGAGGGCTATTTTACAAAGCCTCGTTCAGGTGGGACCCGGGGCCTTTCTCTGATGGGGAGGAGAGGGGGAGTAGGGGAATGATTTCAGTGAAGGTGCTGCTTCAGATGTGAGTACAGATGTGTATGAAAAGATGTAGCAGAGAGCAGGTGACCAAGTGGAGTTTGGCCCCAGGCAAAGTGTGTGTGCTGTCTGGAACAAAGAGAGAGGGTAAGAGCAGATGTGTCTTTTGAAAGCTGTGAATAATGAGCGTGTGTGTGTGTGTGTGTGTGTGTGTGTGTGAGAGAGAGAGAGAGAGAGAGAGAGAGAGAGAGAGAGAGAGAGAGAAATAGCAAACGTCAGTGGAAGAAATGCCCTAGGATTACAGAGTGATGCAGTAAAGCTTTGCACTTCATGCCGAAACTTCAGGACCTACAGAAAGCCAATATCCTATCATAGAACACGAGAAACAGGAAACATTTACTGAGTGACATTTCTATCTTGTAACTCATTTATGTTTTCCCTAGGTGATAGCTCTTATCGCTCCCCACTTTCTCAGATTAGGAAACTAAGGTGCAGAGAGATGAAGTATAATTGCCCACAGTCTGTACCTAATAGGTGCTACAGAGAAAATTTGGCTACAAATCCATGTAATGCTAAGTGGGGCATTCCTTCTGCTGCATGCGAGACTGATCAGTGGTTAAGGGTGTTAGCCCTTCCAAGCCCAGCCTCACCGCTCACACGTGCAAGGCGCAGGGCCTTGGGTGGACTGCTTGATTTGATGAAAGCCATTTTCCTAGAGGACTTTTGTGAGGATTCATTGAGACCGAGCCTGTGGAGAGGCTTGGATCATACAGAATTTTTCAGTTGTTGGAGATCTGTTCTTTCTTCCCATTCCATGATCTTGCAACACGTTGTTGGGTGCTTTAAAGCTGCAACCAGACGGGAGCCCTCCCTCCGCCCCATGACCTCTGTGAAACCATGCCTCCTCTTGCCCCTAGATGTGTGCCCCCAGCTCCAGTCAGGCCTAGAACTGAACTAGACCTGCGGCCTTGGTTGGACTCGCCATCAACACTTTGGATGGCATGATAATGGCAGTGACTTTGACTGACTACTAAACTTCCAGAAGCGACCGAAGTCATATTATTTTCTTTTTCCTTTTTTAAGTTAACAGCCATTTATTGAGCTCTTGATTCTGAGAGTGAATTTGGGTTGGCTTGGGCTAGCTCTGTCTCTGCTGGCCTAAGCTGGACTCACTCACTCACTTGTGGTCAGCTTCCGGGCAACTCAGCACACTGTTTCGGGAAGTTGACAGGATGACAGCTGGGCCACAGGGGCCACTGGGCCACATGACCTTTCTCAAACATCTCCGGATGACATGATGACAACATGTTTCAAAAGCAGCTGGAACAGGTGCTTTTCAGGTCCATGCATGCTTTATAATCGCAGATTTCCTGTTGGCTGAGGCCAGTCATTTCAGCACACACTCAAGGAGGGAAGGAGAGTCCCATCTCTTGATGGAGGAGGAAAACTCATTTTTGCACTCTCTCATAATCTTCCCTCTGGCAATAATCCTTCACAATCCTTTCACACACAGATAATATTTGCTCTGTCCCAAGACTCAAAATTCTCATCCAGTCTTGGAAAGTGATCCTCATCAAATCCCAACATAGCTCTCTTCGTCCTGGAAAGCCTATTTGCTTCCCATTTCTCGGACTAGATTAATACCTCTACCCATACACGATACCTCTGTGCCTCTCTTTTTCTCTTCTTCTTTCAGTTGAAGGATAATTGACATACAATATTGTATTAGTTTTGGGTACGCATCATAGCAACTCGATATTTATACAAAATATATTTATTACAAAATGGTCACCGAAATAGGTCTGGTTTCCATCTGCCACCATATAAAGTTGTCTCAGTATTGCTGACTATATTCCCTACGCTGTACATTACATCCCTGTGTCTTATGTGTTTTATGACTAGGAAGACTGTACCTCTTAATCCCCTTTACTTCCCCATCCCCTCCCCTCTGACAACCATCAGTTATGTTCTCTGTACTTACCAGTCTGTTTCTGTTTTGTTTTCTTTGTTTCTTTGTTGTGTTATCCTCATAGTTCCAGAGTGGTTTTTATGTTAGGCTCACCTGAGAAATGCTTAACAAATAAGAATGCTGGGGGCTGTCTGAGAGATGAAAACCCTGAGGTGTTGGGATTTTCTAAACCAGGTGATCATAATATTCTACTATTTTTACCAAGGCTGATTCCACTGGTCTAGAGATTGTTGGGAAAGATCAGTAAGTCAAAACCTTAGAAGCTAATGGATAATGGGGACGGAAAATTGAGTGGAACCCCAAATCCAGTCTTTGCCCAGGTGGTTCTGAATCCCTGTTCCAGGTGAAAGCCCTTTTGCCATATCTGGGTACCATATTGGAAGCTGAGAACTGGGGAATAGTCATTAATTGTCCAGTGTTGCTAAGAGGGACCCTAAGACATTGTGATTTTCTTTTCTCTCTCTTTTTTTAATGGTTTTATTTTTAAGTAATCTTTACACTCAATGTGGGGCTCAAACTCCACCCCAAGATCCTCCGACTGAGCCAGCTGGGTGCACCTGTGATTTTTTCTCTTTTTGACCTAGTTTTTTTCATTTCTTTTTTCCTATTTCCTATGTAAATTCTTAAGAATTAATTTTAGTTTTAACATGATCATGTGATGAAACTGACTTTTTTGGCTGTACATTATAAAAATCTTAACGTATGTACAAATTCATGTGACACCCACAATTGCAATACAGAATGGTCATCCCCCAAAACTGCCTTGTGATATCCATTTATAGTTGAATCCTCCAACAACCTTAACTCTGGTGACCACTGATATGCTGTCCATCACTATGTTTTTTTTTTTTTTTGAGGAAGTTATTTAAATGTAAGGGGAATGTATATAACCTTTTGAGACTAGCTTCTTGTACTCAGTATAATGTCTGTGGGATCCATTCAAATATTTTGTGAATCAGTGGTTTATCCCTTTTTAATGCTAAATAGTATCCCATTCTATGAATGTTATTATGTGAATGTACCACATTTTATTTATCTGTTCATGAACTGAAGGACATTTGGGTTGCTTCCAATTTTTGGCAATTTTGAATAGAGTTGCTATAAAGCTTTGTGTGCAAGTTTTTGTGTGAACATAAGTTTATTTTCCAGGGTCATATGGTAAGTGTGTATTTACCTTTGCAAGAAACTGACAGTTCCACAAAGTGGCTGTACCATTGTGCATTCACACCAGCAAGGTAGAGTTCTATTTGCCTCCTACCCTCTCAAATGCTTGTTGTCTTAGCTCCGTGTTAGCCTTAGTGATTCTAAGGGATTGTGCAGGTAGGGGGATCTTATCATGGTTTTAATTGATATTTTTGTAATGGCTAAAGGTGTTGGAAATCTTTTCATGTGATGATGTCATGCTTAAAGAATCTCTGGGGAAGTCTTTGCTTTTGAATCTTTTAAAAATTGGCTTTGTTTTCTTACTACTGAATGTTGAGAGTGCCTTATATATTCTAAATACAAGCCCTTTGATGTGTGATTTGCAAATACTTTCTCCCAGTCTATAGCTTGTCTTCTCCTTTCTTTAGAGTGCCTTCCACTAGCATGATTTTTTTAGTTTTTAGGAAGACCAATTTGTCAGTTTTGCTTCCATGGATTATGTTTTTGGTGTCATATCTATGACATTTTTTTATTCTATGACTTTACTAGGCTCACTTATTAATTTTAAGAGTTTTTTTTTTTTTGGTTTGTTTTCTGTAAAGTCCTTGAAATTTTCTAAACAGAAATCATGTTGAATTCAAATAGGGAGTTTTAATTTTTTATTCCTCATGTAGGCCTTTTATCTTTTTTTCTCACTGCACTAACGATGAATCCCAGCGCTACACTAAGTAAGACCAGTGGGCTGGGAAATCCTCTATCTCAATCTTAGGAGGAAAGTATTGAGTCTGTCATCAGTAAGTATAATGATGTGTTTTCTGTGGATGTTTTTTGTTAGGTTGAAGAAGTTCCCTTCTATTTCTAATCTGTTGAGGGTTTTTATCATGGGTGGATGTATTTTATTAACAATTGTTGCTCTCGGGCGTCTGTGTGGCTCTGTCCGTTAATCATCTGACTCTTGATTTTGGCTCAGGTCATGATCCCAGGGTCGTGGGATCAAGCCCTGCATCTGGCTGTACTCTGACAGCATGGAGGCTACTTGGGATTCCCTCTCTCCTCGTCTCTCTGCCCCCAACAACCCCCTCCCCCCTCCAAAATAAGTAAATAAATAAACTTAAAAAAAGGAAAACAGTCTTTGCTTTTTCTGCGTTGACCGATATGATCCTGTGGTTCATCTTTAGACCATTTTTACAGGAAACAGTGAATTAACGTTTATAGGCTTTAGAACATTGACCTGGTCTTACATTCCCAGGACAAATATTACTTGGCTGTGATTTTTATTATTTGTCTATACTGATCTATTGATTCGCTTATATGTCGTTAGGAGTTTTTCTGGTCTTTGTTCATGAGGGATATTGATACATATCGTTCAATTTTGGCACTGGCTTTGGCTTCTGTTACAGAGTCATGGTTGACTTATAAAAGAAGATGTGAAATGTTCTGTCCTCTTTGATTTTCTTGAATTGGTTGTGGAGAAAAGGTATTATACCATCTTTAAATTTTGGGTAGAGTTTTGCAATAATTATCTGAGCTTGAAGATTTCATTTTTGGAAGGCTTAACTACACATTCAAATTATTTCATAGCTATAGGAATTTGAGGTTAACTGTTTCATCTTGGGTGAGTTTTGGTACTTCCTGCTTTTTGAGGGATTGGTTCATCTTCTCTCATTTCTCAAATTTACGTACATAGAGTTAATTATAGATTCTGATTCCCTTATGAATTATTCTTTTTAATGTCTGCCATATTGTATAGTGTTATCTGCTCTTTCAAATTCATTGGTAATTTGTATCTTTTCTCTCTGTTCCTTTGTAAATCTCGCTAGGGTTTTATCATTTTTGTTGATCTTTTGAAGAAACCAGCTTTTGGTTTCATTTATATTCTCTATTGTTTTTATGTTTAGATTTCAGCTTGGGTTTAATTGTCTCTTTGTGTACATTTTTGTAATGTGGAACCCTAGTTTATAGATTTGAGACCATTCTTCCTTTTTTTTTTTTAACGTAAGCATTTTGTGCTATAAATTTCCCTATAAGCACCGCTTTAGGTGAATCCCACATATTTCGATAGGCTGCGTTTTCAGTTCTGTTCTCCTTTGTACATTTTTATGTCCTGTTTTTCCCAAACTTGTTATGTTTTAAACTGTTAGGCTCCATAATGGTCTCTCTAACTGTGATTTTGCCAACATAAGTGAGGTTGGCATTTACCACTACTGGCGAATTTATGCCTCATCTTTCACTCACTGCTTCATTCCCTGGACAGATGTTAAACATTACCGGGTGGTGCCCATAATTTAGGCACTGTTCTAAGCACTTCAGGTAGGGCACTGAACAAAACTGATGAGAATTCCTGCCCCTTTGGAGCTTAAATCTTAGTGGGAAGTTAGATAGCAAACAAAGATATGGTACAATTGTAGGTAGTGATATGCCCTATGAAGAAGCTTATAAAGTTTCATTATCCCATTAGGTAGGAGTCGTGTTTCAGATAGAGATCAGAAAAGACTTTGAGGATGTGAGGATGTTCCATTTGAACCGAGACCTGAATGAAGCAAGAGGACTATGCTTGGTCATATGAGCTAACCTGAACGAAGCATTGGGCTATGCTTGGTGGCAAAGAGCCTTGGAGACAGAGGTAACAGCTGGTGCAAAGGCCCAGGGGCAGGGTGTGAGATATAAACAAAATAATACTAAAGAGTAAAATGAAAAACAGGTATGGTGCTAGTTAGGGAGTGTGTTTCTGAATTGTTTGGTATAGCCACCAGCAGCCAATTCTCCCCCACTCTAACCCAAGTGGATCTCAATCTATCCAGGAAGCTTATTAAATGCTGCTGAGTTTGGTCCCTAATAATTCTGACATAGGTAGGTCTAGTTGGTATCCAGTTGTCTGAATTTCAATCGCGCCCTCCAGGTGAGTCTGGTGCAGGGAAATTCTTGAAAGTTATTGGGCATAATCTAGTTTCTCAACTTCACTCTGTCCTTTGGAGTTTCTAACGGCCACAGATGACAGGGCAGTGTGATGTGGTCACAAGGCAGAGAAAGCAGTAGCTACTTCAGGCAGCCAGACAGAGGCCCACGACACATACCTATCTTCACCGTCCAGAAGGTCCGTCCTCACACATCATGGCAGCTCTCATGACACAGTCTCCCCCCCACCAGAGGGAGTCGTCTGACACCCCCATCGGGTTTTTCACGATCTGGAAGTATTGGCCATTTGAATCACGGGGACTCATCTGAAAGGAAAGAAATGTGTCTCTTGGAAGAGAAATAAAAACAAACAAACAAATAAAGACAAGTGCAGGCTGTAATTAGTAGCCAAAAAATTAGTGACAAAACCGCCTCTGGGCGGGAGCTGGAGCAAACCTCTTCATTCCTATGTTGAGGCGCTGACCCCACTAAATGCTTATTATTCCTCGTTTTCCAGGAGCCTCATTGATACTGTACTGCCAAGACCTCGGGGACCTGTGAGAGCTATTTCCCCACAATTTACAGGGAGAACAGAGCCCAGTTGCTTGGGAGATTAATTAACTTGTCAAACAATTAAGCAGACAGGCAGTAATCGAGGTTTCCATTTCATAATTGATTTATCACTCCGTAGCTTCTTGAGTCCCAGGGCTCAGAGTGGAAGGACCACCGTGCGGGGAGAACCTTTCGGAGAATGGCAGGAGGCTGCGGGAGGCCAGGAGGTGAGGTCCTCTGGTCCTGCACAAACCGTGCGGTGCAGTCTGGTTTCTGACCAGCCTCCCGACACAGGGAGGATCTCATTTTCTACCTTCCCGTAACACTGGTCCCTGTTACGGCCCTGGAGCTGCACCCAGTCTCATATTGTTGCAGAGATGCTAAGAAGTGTCTCTGGGGAACACCTACGTTTCCAGGGCCACCCTCCTCTGTGATGGAAGTGACTCAAGAAAATGTCACACTTGGGGCGCCTGGGTGGCGCAGTCGGTTAAGCGCCCGACTTCAGCCAGGTCACGATCTCGCGGTCCGTGAGTTCGAGCCCCGCGTTGGGCTCTGGGCTGATGGCTCAGAGCCTGGAGCCTGTTTCCGATTCTGTGTCTCCCTCTCTCTCTGCCCCTCCCCCGTTCATGCTCTGTCTCTCTCTGTCCCAAAAATAAATAAACGTTGAAAAAAAAATTTAAAAAAAAAAATGTCACACTTTGGTAATTCATGTTAAGATTGTGACTCAGGCCTACTTGTCCAGCTTGCAGTGAGACATCATGGGGCCTTTCTGGGGTGCCGCGCCCCCCCCCCCCACGATAACATCAGCTCATGAGTGTGGTGCCCGCGGGACACTGGCTGTTTCCCAGCTTTGTTGTACATCAGCATCACTGGGGAGCTCACAGGCAAGTGGAGTGCCCAGCGTCACCCCCCAAAGACTCTACTTTAGGGGGTCTGAGCTGGGGCTTCGGAATCTGCCTATTGAACTGAGCTTCCGGGGGATTCTATCGCACATCATCGTCCAAAGATCTACTGTTTAGATCAGAATAGACACCCAAACTGCAGATGTGATCTGGGACCTTAGCCACCGGGGGTCTTGTAGTAGAGCAGAGGCTGGGAGATGGTCACACTGTTTTCTTCTCCCTGGCTCTTTACCATGCACTTGGATGGGAGTGTGGGGGCCCTGGGAACCTTGTGCAGTCTGGATTGATCTCTGTCTCTCTTTTTTTTATGTTTATTTGGTTTTGAGAAAGAGAGAGAGAGAGAGAGAGAGAGAGAGAGACAGAGGGCACAAGCGGGGGAGGGGCAGAGAGAGAGGGAGACATAGAACCTGAAGCAGGCTCCAGGCTCTGAGCTGTCAGCACAGAGCCTGACACGGGGCTCAAATCCATGCACCGTGAGATCGTGACCTGAGCTGAAGTCGGATGCTTAACCGACTGAGCCACCCAGGCACCCCTAGCTTGATCTCTTTAGGATGCTTCAGTTTGCTCAGATCTAAAGGCAGCAGGAAAAGTTTCTTCTGCTCTTCTGGATTCCTTGTGGGTCCTTGTGGACAGGCTTGTCATTGTGTGTGTGTGGTGCGGAGGGGTTGGTGTAGGTGTGTGAGTACATGCACATACTCACCTACATTTTGGTTTCATTCATCATTTCCTAAATCTCGTAAGTCAGATTTTCAGACAAGGCATTCTATAAATGTCTTTTTTAGCCCACTTTGCCCTCCTCCTCACTTTCTCCCAGCCTTCGCTCCCAGCTGCGTCCCCAGACTCCCTGAAGCAGACCTGTTCTGTCATCCACTCTTTGAGGTCCTGCAAAGTGTCGTCACCTCATGCTTCAGTTACAAGCTTGGACAAGCAGGCTTCATTTAGAGACCTGAGTCTACCATAGTCTATTTCCTATTAGGAGGTCAGAGCCATATCCAGAGTTGAAAGAGTTCCTTTCTGCACCATGTAATAAGAGTAACTTTTATTTATTTATTGGCTCCAAAGCATTTATGTTAGCAATCGGGGTTTTTTTTTTAAGTTTTATTTATTTTATCAATTTATTTTGAGAGAGAGAGCACAAGTGGGGAAGGGACAAAGACAGGGAGAGAGAAAATCCCAAGCAGGCCCCGCACCACCATTGCAGAGTCCGACGTGGGCTCAAACTCACAAACCATGAGACCATGGCCTGAGCCAAAGTTGGACACTTAACTGAGCCATCCAGGTGCCCCGGCAATTGTTTTTTTTTTTTTTTTTTTTTTATAAAGTCTTACAGGTATGATATTGCAGAGGTCTGCTTCCTCCCATTTTCACTGTCCTCCCTTTCTGCCCGGCCTCAACCATTATCTTGAAGCTGATGGGCCACAGAGCCGTCTCAACCATGTTTTGTTTGTTTGTTTACCTCTTACGTATGTGCATCCATAAGCCACTGTCCTCTTGCCAAATCTCTCTACTCAGTGCTTACACCAATACATAAGGACACACAGGTAGCTCTTCTTACATTCCCAGCAAAACTTAGTGTTGTCAAATGATGCAGACTTGTACCAACTACAGATTTCATCCTTCCTGCCCAGCCAGAGTTGGGAGGGAATCATAGACTATTCCTTTCACCAGATTTTCACAGAAGGACCTAGGCTTACATGGTAACACACAAAATAAAGGAAAAAGATTAATCAAACTTAGGGAGGTCAAGTCCCCAAGAATATGTTCTAAAAACACAACAAAAATCCATTTATAGAGCTCTCCTTAAAAAGCATACAGATCAGGGGCGCCTGGGTGGCGCAGTCGGTGAAGTGTCCGACTTCAGCCAGGTCACGATCTCGCGGTCCGGGAGTTCGAGCCCCGCGTCAGGCTCTGGGCTGATGGCTCGGAGCCTGGAGCCTGTTTCCGATTCTGTGTCTCCCTCTCTCTGTGACCCTCCCCCGTTCATGCTCTGTCTCTCTCTGTCCCCAAAATAAATAAACGTTGAGGAAAAAAAATAAAATAAAATAAAAAGCATACAGATCGGAGGCGTGTGGGTAGCTCAGTTGGTTGTGTCTGACTCTTGATTTCGGCTCTGGTCATGATCTCATGGTTGTGAGACTGAGACCCGTGTGAGGTCCCAGGCTGAGCACGGGAGGCTACTTGGGATTTTCTCTCTCTCCCTCTCTCTCTGCCCCTACCCTTCTTGCACTCTCTCTCAAAATAAATAAACTTCAAATTTTTTTAAACATGTTTTCATTTTTGAGAGACAGAGACAGAGCGCAAGGGGGGATGGGGCAGAAAGAGAGAGAGACACAGAATCCAAAGCAGGCTCCAGACGCTGAGCTGTCAGCATAGAGCCTGAAACGGGGCTCAAACTCACGAACCGTCAGATCATGACCCGCACTGAAGTCGGACGCTTAACGACTGAGTCACCCAGGTGCCCCAACAAATAAACTTTTTAAAAAAGCGTACAAATCGGTAAAAAAGCAAAAAATAAAACTTAGAGTCTATTGTTAATTGCAGCAGTTTGAACCAATGGCAAATGTACATAAATTATAGGTTGCTGGGTCTCAACTCTCCCAAACCTTTTGATTCTGGGTATATGTGAAGCATAAATGTAGGTAAGCTCGTCTGTACGTGGTGCCTGCCTTCTATGGGCCCTGCTGGAATTTTAAGTACTCTGTTAGGCATTGCCCTCCGTTTCACTGTCACTCCGTTGCTTAACCCATCTTGCACCACGACTCTCCCTCCCACACACTTTATTGTTCTTTCACCGAATGTGCGAAGATAAACTTGAGGCCAGAGCTCATTTGAATGATTATGCTGTCTGTACTTGAGAAGCCTATATTAATGAGGACTTGTAGAAACTGAATAATTGATGTGTGTGTATTTCTGAGCTTAATTACCAGCGAAAGTTATTCCCTTCTCTCTTTCTTTTCGCTTTGTGTTGATAGTCATTGTCTTTGCAGCTGCTCTGAAGGTCACACCGTGGGACTAGTCCCAGGAAAACCGAGAATGTAGGGCTCACCTGGGCATCTCGTCCCCCAAAGTTAACTAACAATGTCCAGATGTGTATCTGGATAAAATTCAACTAGTTACTGATCCTCTTTTCTAGGAAAAGCATCGGGCTACCGCCAGGCTTATGCAAAGCTCATGAAAATGATACCTCTGCCCTCCAGGTGCCCACAACCTGGTAAGAATGACAGGGCACACATAAATAACTCTAACAGCAGCAAGACAGATATTGAATAAAAAGTGAACCAAGAGACTATAACAAAATAGCCACCTGAAACTGTCCTCCATTCTCCGAAGAGGAAAATTTGAATTTAAAGCCTGTGAAAGCCCTTTGTAATATACACAGTACTAAATAAATGTAAAACGGTATGTCTCCACAGAGAGACAAGGTAAAAATGCAGAGATGCAGACTATCAGACCCCAATCCCCCAAATAACAGACTTGGAATCTCGGACTGGGGCCTGATGGTCCGCATTTTCAGCCAGTTTTCCCAGATCCGTGGTTCTCCAACTTTGCGTACATTAGAATCACCTGGGAGGCCCAGGGAACCAGATTGCCGGGCCCCAGGACACTGTCTGATTCAGAGGTCTCCGGTGGGCCTTGAAAAGCTACATTTCTAGTCAAAGTTCTCCAATGCTGCTGCCGCTACTGGTCCAGAGCTTAGAACCCCAGCAGGGGTGAGGAAAATCCCAAGGCTTCACCAGTTGGAACATGATACAGAATCCACACCACCCTTGTTTTTCTCTGAGGAAAGAAGACATACTTGCTTGGTCTCTAAAGAGTTGTAATCTAATGGCTGACTTCATAAATAGACTAACAACTTGTAAGTGACAGAAACATAGAAATATGCCAGAGGCTTGCTGCATAAGCTTCATCATCCCAATGGAAACACCTTGTGATCTTGCCACGGGGTATATACAAGGGCATCTCTTGGGTGACAGATGGAATTCTGTACTTGAGTCTTGCAGCGAGGTGCCAGTCTAGACAGATTTTATGCTGAGAGCCAGTGCTGCGGATTGAGGGGCCTGGGTGGAGGTCACTACAATGGCATTACTCCCAGGCGTTCATGTTAACGACAGGTGTCGTTAGGGCTGGGAGGAATCACAGACATGATCTAGTCCAGCATTTTATGGATTGGGATGCAGAAATGGACAAGGAAAGTAACTTGCTCAGGCTCAAGGGAGAATTGATAAATCCCTAAACACGTGAGAAAGAACACTGAGGAAAGGGAAGCACACATTTAGGCAAAGAGGTGAGAACAAACCTGGGAAAGGTGACAGAGCACATGATGATAAGGAACGGCAGGGGCAGACCCCCCGCTTGGTGGTGGGAATGGATTATATGATGTGGAAAAAGAAGGAGGAGGAAGGGCTGAACAGGAGTCAGGGAAAGAGCAGTGGTATCCTGAACATGCAATCGTTTCACAGAATTAATACAAAACGAAGAAGTTACACCTGGAAGGGAAATTAGAAATGATTTCCTGTAGAGGGACTTATTTCTCTAAGCCTCACCTGTTGGCAAGTTCTATTAGAACCTGTGGATATTGGGGCGCCTGGGTGGCTCAGTCTGTTGAGTGTCCAACTTCAGCTTGGGTCATGATCTCGCGGTTTGCGAGTTCGAACCCCACGTCGGGCTCTGTGCTGGCAGCTGGGAGCCTGGGATCTGCTTTGGGTTCTGTGTCTCCCTCTCTCTCTGCCCATCCCTTGCTAGTTCTCTCTCTCTCAAAAATAAATAAAAACATTTTAAAAAAAGAACCTGTAGATATTGCAAAATCAGATTCCTTGGCCTCCATGTACCAAGGGTCTATATTTTCCACACTCCCTGCATGGTCCTTATGTAAAGTTTTGAACCGCTGGTGTCATTCATCCGATAAAGACTTTATGTCTTCTCATCTTGCTCGATTCCCAGAAAAGCGCATCACCTCCTCTGGATTCCTGAGACTGGTCTACCTTGGATGCCTCCAGGGACAGGAAGTTCATTCTCTCAAGGGTGGGCCATTCTGTTCTCACATAATGCTGTCTTGGGTGATCTTCTCTGACGGAAGAGCAATGTGACACGGGGGGCAGGAGTGACAGTGTGACTTCTGGGAGAAAATTTTGCGGGAGCCTGACATCTCTTGGGTTCCTACCTTAACCTCTCTGCTAATGGTTTCTTCAATCTATCATTTGGAGATAATAATGGTTCTTGCTTCGCAGGGCTGTTTTGTTTTATTTTATTTAGTTAATACATGTAAAGCACTAAGGGTGGTGGCTGACGCTTAGGAGCAACCAGGGCTGGTGGCACTTGGCTGAGAAGGGCCCTGTGTTTGGTTTCGTGCTGGGTGAAATAATTTTTGAACGAGCACCCTATTTCCCTTTTCCACTAGGCCCTGGAAACCATGTAGTAGGTCCTGGGAAGAGCCCGGTATACGTTAACACTTACCGTTGGCGCAGCTATGGTAACGTTTTGAAAAGTTTAAATCATTACATGGCTTTTAAAAAATAGCTTGGCTGCAGGGCAAGGTGTCACATTCATAAGAAGTCTTGGGTATGTCCTTCCCCCAGAAGCTCAGGCTTCCATTTCCCATGGCAAGAGGTCTCTCTAAGTTCCAGCCCTGAACGGGGGTCTGCTGGGGTCTGCTCTGCCACTGTTCTTGTTTCTGGCTGTCCCCAGTGCTGGTGTTGAGCCCAGCTCTTGTCTGGCACAGATGGCTTATGTGTCCCTGGCACTCCCCAGTTCACCTTCTTTTCAGATACGATCCCATGTTGAGACATCGACTCCACAGCACAGACTGGGCTCTGATGCGTTTCAGCAACAGTCATTAGCTGCCCACTACAGCCAGTCCCACATATTTTGAGTACCTTGCCTTGAACTCAAGATCACTAGCCTAGACTCTCTTCGGTCCAGTAATTTTATTTTGGAGTCCTGTTACCGCTCTCTGCATGGTGCACTCCATATGTATTCTTGCTTCAAACCTCAGGACCCGGTTTTGGGAGAGCGGATCCTCTTTATGAGAATTCGTCCACCTTCCTCCCAGGGACCAGTTCCACATGACCGGTGTTCTCGATCAGAGGGAGACTTGATAGAGTAAAGGGAGTTTTTATCCTACCCCGATCCTCTGCTGGCCTACATTTGTTTAAAAGATGGCCCCTGGGTGGGGTGTCTGGGTGGCTCATTCAGTTGAGCGTCTGACTCTTGATTTTGACTCAGGTCATGATCTCACAAGTTCCCTAGACTGAGCCCTGAGTCAGGCTCTACACTGACTGCAAAGACTGCTAGGGATTCTCTCTCTCCCTCTCTCTCTGCCCTGCCCCCATGTATTCTCTCTCTCTCTCAATCTTTCTCATGATGAATAAATAGGCATTAAAAAATAGTAAAATACGACCACTGGCTCAACACTTTGTGGGGCAAAGAAGTCGCTTCAACTTAGGCCAAATCCTTCTCCCCATGATTCACCTACTGTCCTGACTTCTGGCTAAATTCTTCTCCAGGTTGAATCTCTTTCAAGACCTTAAAGGCAGCATGTATTGTGTGCATGACACTCTGTCTCTTCCAACACAACAGTGTGGTAAATGGTAGAACAAGCCAATGACCAGAAGGGTCTCACCAGCTGTGATGCACCTTGGAAGAAGTTCTCAGAGGAAGCAGAGTCAAGATTCCTGACCTTGGGTCTTCTTCCTGGCCTTGAGCCCCTAACAGCTTGAAATGAACATGCCATAGGGTCTGATTTCAGCCCTCTAGAGGGAGCCACATGGCGCCCTCCTCTTTCAGAGCCTTCAGGTGGTCACTGTGGATTCCAGGAAACAAATCCCAAAGGCAGATCCGAGGCTATTCCTTCTTAAGTGTGAGCTAGTATCAGCCATTCAGTAGAATTCAGTTAAAAATAAATAAAGGCCACACACGTTTCTTCTCCTGCAAAGAAGACAAAGTGATGCTCTCTGGTCCCGACCCACCTTGTAGCTATCACACTGCCTGTGGCCCTCCCTGCGACTACTTTTCTCCTTGACTGAGGCGTGAGCTGCCGTATTCAGGGGGTTTTCCAATACCTCTTCATCTCCTGTGCCCAGAAAGGGTTCTACTCAGTCTTCTCAGAGCGTTGGAATCCCCCTGGGGTCCCGAGATCCTGCCCACACTCAGTCTGGGCAATGGACCGTGCTTCTCAGTTTTATTCCAGATGTACCACAAATGAAAGAAAAGTGGGCTGAAGGGAGAATCTTATTCTTCTCATCACCGCATGCTCCTCACTTGCTAATGAGGAGGTTTGCCCTCAAGGGATGTCCATTCTGAAAGGACTCTAAGAATCATACTGACTCCATAAATGTCTTTATTGGAGAAAGAGAGAGTGAGAGAGTGAGCTTGCAAAGGAGAGATTGAGACAAGATTTTTCACTTCCCACCGTATATTGTGGGCCACTTAAAGGTGGAAAGTGAACAGAGTCTTGCTTGCCTTCCAGGGTATTTGTTACTTTCCCTTATGTTTCCTCTTTTGAGAGCATTACTTCTTCTCAGGGGATGTTCTCTCTAGGGGTGTGGTGCCTGGAAGTTTCTTTAGGAAATGCTCACATAAGATTATGTTAATAGCATCCTTCCAACATGAGTCAGTTTCTTAGCACATCCGATATAGCCCAAGAGTTCAGGTCACAGGCTCACAAAAATAACAGGCTTCTGGCCACATCTGGACCACATCTGGACCACATCTGGACCATGTCTGAACCGACCCAGTGCCAGCCCTAATGCATGTGCTGTATCTCCAATCAAGCCTTAATATTTTGACCATGACTTTGTGTGCAGGTCACAATATCCTGCCCTTTTCCATCACGTTTTAGACTTCCATCGTGTTATGGTCAGCCAGACGTCTGATCCAGCCATCTCTCTAAATTGGCTTTCTCAGACAGCTCAGTTGGGTGGCCTCCCAAGGCTTCAGATTTCAGCCAAACCCCTTGCAACTTCCTCACCCCCATCTCATGCACTCACTAACCTTCCAGCCTCTCTCTCTCCACGTGTCTGGAAGGGAAATACTCGAATGGGGCCAAGACAAAATAGAGTCCTCAGGATCACACAATTGAGTCATGATCATGAGGTCTAGGACTTTTAGTTAAAGGAGTAAATAATAAGGGGCAATGCCTCCTCCACAAAGCAGGCAGGCGGGACAGGGCTGCTCCTGGGGCTGATGAGTGCAAAGGAAACACTGATGGTAGTAAGGCCAGCGGTCACAGACTTTAAGGAAGAGAATCTCTTTTCCTTTGTTCTTGCTTATTTTCTCCTCTCACCTTCAGAGAGGCTACGTCCAGAGGGTGAATCACACTGGAGGACTTTGGGGATGGGTATCTGGAAACTGGATCCTGATCCTTGTAGTCTGGCTTCAAGCACAGAACACAGGGAGCGTTTCAGGATTTCCCTTGACCAGTCCCGCTCACTCCAGGTACAGAACTGTTTCAAACGTCTGAGCTGGTAGCAAAGAAGGCTTTCAGCTCAGCCCTAAATATGCCACAAAAAAGAAGCACTCTGACCGTTGTATATGTCTTTTGGAAACCTACCGTGGCCGTGTAAGATGGCGGCTATCTTCGTGGATTCTTGAGGGCTCATTGTGTGCTAGGCCCTGTGTTCTGTGATTTGCTTGCATTATCTCATCTATGAGTTGGGGACCACTATTACTCCCATTTTACAGATGGTGAAAATAAGATATACAGCAATTTAGTACTTGTTCATGTTTATTCAGACTATTTTACTATGATATCTTGGGCACAAGTAGAGGCAGGATTTGAACCCTGCTCTCTCCAACTCCTGAGCCTCTGCTGTCAACCACAACACTATGCTGTATAGACTTGCACTGTTTAGGTTCATTCAACAAGCTGGGGTTATTCATTTATTGAATGGGCACTGGGCTAGGTCCTGGGGACACTGAGATGGAATAATAGGACACAGGGCCTCCCATCAATCCTCGTGATCTAATGAGGGGACATAAAGTATGCTTCCCCCGTGTGTTCCTCCATTGCCACCTTTGTGTCATCTGTGACTGTCCTCCCCATCTGCCAGGCTCAGTTAAATTTTCTAGTCTCGG